>NC_141691.1:86989827-87589827 GCF_964263255.1 Lissotriton vulgaris | reverse complement strand
GGATTGTGTGTGTATACATGTCTTTGTGTGCATGCATGTTATTTAAGCACAAACAACTGCGTGTATGTCGCATTTCTCCTCCCCCCTCCCCACAGAAATGCCCTCCGTCTTCCCGTACTTTTTAAGAGTTTATTTTTATAAATTTGGCTTTTAAAATAAGCTTTGCCTGTGCTGTTGACAATTACATATTATTACAAGTAAACAGTGGTTGTAACGTTATGGACTTCAGTAATATTAAAATCACAATGTGCCTGTAAGCTTCGTGTGATTGTGTGTGTATACATGTGATTGTGAGCATGCATATTTTAAGGTCCAGCAAGTGCGTGTAAGTGTGTGTGTGTGTGTGTATACGTGTGTGTGCGCATGTATGCGTGCAGGTTTCTGTATGCATGTATGCAAGCACAATGGCACACTGCTACTAAAGAGTGTGTTTTGGTAAATCTGGCATTTAAAATAGGCTTTAGTCATGGTTTTCACAGGTACATAGTGTTTACAAGAAAAGTATAAGTTAAATTATGAAGACCAGTAAGGCTAAAGTCATAACGTGCCTTTACTCTTTGTGGGATTGTGTGTGTATACATGTCTTTGTGTGCATGCATGTTATTTAAGCACAAACAACTGCGTGTATGTCGCATTTCTCCTCCCCCCTCCCCACAGAAATGCCCTCCGTCTTCCCGTACTTTTTAAGAGTTTATTTTTATAAATTTGGCTTTTAAAATAAGCTTTGGCTGTGCTGTTGACAATTACATATTATTACAAGTAAACCGTGGTAGTAACGTTATGGACTTCAGTAATATTAAAATCACAATGTGCCTGTAAGCTTCGTGTGATTGTGTGTGTATACATGTGATTGTGAGCATGCATATTTTAAGGTCCAGCAAGTGCGTGTAAGTGTGTGTGTGTGTGTATACGTGTGTGTGCGCATGTATGCGTGCAGGTTTCTGTATGCATGTATGCAAGCACAATGGCACACTGCTACTAAAGAGTGTGTTTTGGTAAATCTGGCATTTAAAATAGGCTTTAGTCATGGTTTTCACAGGTACATAGTGTTTACAAGAAAAGTATAAGTTAAATTATGAAGACCAGTAAGGCTAAAGTCATAACGTGCCTTTACTCTTTGTGGGATTGTGTGTGTATACATGTCTTTGTGTGCATGCATGTTATTTAAGCACAAACAACTGCGTGTAAGTACGTGTGTGTGCACGTGTGTGTGCGCGTGTATGTGTGCGTGTTTATGGGTGCAGGAATGCAAAGACCATGGCAGACAGCCATTACCAAGTATGTTTTTGTAAGTAGGCATTTTAAATAGGCTTTGGGCATGCTTTTGACAAAACATTGTCCTTATAAGGAAAGAGTTAGCAATATGACGGAGTCTAGTTTGCCATTTTTGAATAATAAACATGATACAAACAGAACAAGAAAACGTTTTGTTTCGATTTCACACAAACTTGCTTACATTTCTCAGTAAGTGAATCGCATCTAAGAAACAAAACTGCTTACATGCTATGGTTCACCTTTGGCCTTTCATTTGCATTAACATTTAGCAGACAAGGCCCCATGTCATCAGCCATTTCCCTCACACGCACGTCGCATTTCTCCTCCCCCCTCGCCCCCTCCCCTGCCCGCCGTGTCGCATTTCTCCTCCCCCCTCCCCTTATCTGCCTTCCCTCCTCGAGGTTCACCGACGCCCCGCACCCTTCACTTTCCAGGCCACTGCTTGTGCTCTCGTCAGTCACTCTCTGCCGGCCTGTGTATGCCATTCTTGTCGGCATGCCTCTGCTCTTTGGTAGCCTCGCTGGGCCCCTCTATGCCCGCTGGACCCCTCTATGCCCGAGCTTCCTCCATTCCTTCCGTATCGCTGCCTGTCCTGCCCCCCCACCCCTTCGTCCCTCCCTGAGCCCCCCCTCCCTCCCAGCAGAGCCCCTAACCTTCGCACCCCGCAGCTGATGCGCCCTCCCTATTTTCCTTGTCTTACCAATTCCTTTACTCTGCCGACCCCTTTTTCCTACCACTTACCCCTTACGCCGGGTCTTCTGTGGCTGCCTGCGTTGGTGCCCCATCCCCCCAATCCCTTTGGCGCCCTTTCCTTCTACCACAGTTTCTCTTTTGCACCCTGCTATCACCCCGAGCCCAACCACCCGTACATTTCACTGGGACCACTCTTAATGACATTCTATGCCTTAATCGCTCCATTTACTGGTCGCCTCTGCTGGGAGCCCCCACCAGCTCCGTACTCACAAATATATGCCTAATCCCTCCAGTATACCTTGCGTGCCTCTTCACCAACAAGTGACCTCCAACAATATGATGTTGCTACACATGTAATATCCGCCTCGTCCTTCCCTTTAAATGGTAACTTTCACAATTACTTGCCACCCCGCGATGTCCTTGCCTGCGTGCAGCACAAGACCCCTTGCCCCTACTCCGCCCATCACCAACCCACAAGCTAGCCTAGGACCGACCCCCACGGTCCCGGGCCAGTGAAGCCAGCACCAAGAACCCCAGCTGCCCCCCCCTATCCTCCGACACCCCTTGCTGTGCTTCTCTCCCCTGCTGCACTCTCCTGCTCTCTAGAGATGTGGCCTAACGACCAGAGCTGCCATCTAAGTCACGTAAATACAAAACATGTTGCATTCCAAATGCTATAGGTGTCACATTCGCGAAAGTTATAACTATTGGCATTGTAAATGACAAAGATATCAATTTAGCTATTTTAAAAACTAACAAATAAATAAAATATTTGTCATTTACAAGACCAATAGCTCCACCCTCACCCTCACTCACCCTCAACCCCTCACCCTCAACCCCTCACTCACCCTCACGCTCACCCACCCTCACCCTCACTCACCCTCAACACCTCACCCTCACTCACCCTCAACCCCTCACCCTCACTCACCCTCAACCCCTCACCCTCAACCCCTCACTCACCCTCACTCTCACTCATCCTCACTCACCCTCAACCCCTCACCCTCACTCAACCTCAACCCCTCACCCTCACTCACCCTCAACCCCTCACCCTCACTCACCCTCAACCCCTCACCCTCACTCACCCTCAGCCCCTCACCCTCAACCCCTCACCCTCACTCACCCTCACCCTCACCCTCACTCACCCTCAACCCCTCACCCTCACTCACCCTCACTCACCCTCACCCTCACTCACCCTCACTCACCCTCAACACCTCACCCTCACTCACCCTCACTCACCCTCAACCCCTCACCCTCACCCACCCTCACCCTCACTCACCCTCACTCACCCTCAACACACTATCACACTACAACCACACACAAACACTTACCACCACAGCACCACTCATCACCACTACAGCATTACTCAGCATGAAAAGGTCATACAATCAAAACATGTACGCTTTTAACAGGCACACACACCAACAGCTATCAATGGACGCTTTCACCAGGCATACACACACAACAGTCATCAGTACTGCAGTAGTATGTATAAATGAGACTGTTGGTGTGCGAAATACGGATGTGGTGGTGCAGAGTGATGCTGTGTTGTTGCTCAATGGTACTGTGGGAGTGCAGAATGATAAAGTGGTATTGCTGCGTGTTGCATTGGTGGACATCAGTGATGACGTTGTTGGGAGAAGTGCAACTGTTGTGGTGCTGAGTTATGCTGTGGTGGTAATCATTGAACACCAACACAGCACCACTCATCACCAGCACAGAACAACACATCACAACAACAGCATTACTAAGCACCACACTAACATCACTCAGCAACACACCAACATCACTCTACACCACCACAACAGCATCATTCAACAACAACACACTATCACACTACAACCACACACAAACACTTACCACCACAGCACCACTCATCACCACTACAGCATTACTCAGCAGACAAACGTCATACAATCAAAACATGTACGCTTTTAACAGGCACACACACCAACAGCTATCAATGGACGCTTTCACCAGGCATACACACACAGTCATCAGTACTGCAGTAGTATGTATGAATGAGACTGTTGGTGTGCAAAATACGGATGTGGTGGTGCAGAGTGATGCTGTGTTGATGCTCAATGGTACTGTGGGGGTGCAGAATGATAAAGTGGTATTGCTGCGTGTTGCATTGGTGGACATCAGTGATGACGTTGTTGGGAGAAGTGCAACTGTTGTGGTGCTGAGTTATGCTGTGGTGGTAATCATTGAACACCAACACAGCACCACTCATCACCAGCACAGAACAACACATCACAACAACAGCATTACAAAGCACCACACTAACATCACTCAGCTACACACCAACATCACTCTACACCACCACAACAGCATCATTCAACAACAACACACTATCACACTACAACCACACACAAACACTTACCACCACAGCACCACTCATCACCACTACAGCATTACTCAGCAGACAAAGGTCATACAATCAAAACATGTACGCTTTTAACAGGCACACACACCAACAGCTATCAATGGACGCTTTCACCAGGCATACACACACAACAGTCATCAGTACTGCAGTAGTATGTATAAATGAGACTGTTGGTGTGCGAAATACGGATGTGGTGGTGCAGAGTGATGCTGTGTTGTTGCTCAATGGTACTGTGGGAGTGCAGAATGATAAAGTGGTATTGCTGCTTGTTGCATTGGTGGACATCAGTGATGACGTTGTTGGGAGAAGTGCAACTGTTGTGGTGCTGAGTTATGCTGTGGTGGTAATCATTAAACACCAACACAGCACCACTCATCACCAGCACAGAACAACACATCACAACAACAGCATTACTAAGCACCACACTAACATCACTCAGCAACACACCAACACCACTCTACACCACCACAACAGCATCATTCAACAACAACACACTATCACACTACAACCACACACAAACACTTACCACCACAGCACCACTCATCACCACTACAGCATTACTCAGCAGACAAACGTCATACAATCAAAACATGTACGCTTTTAACAGGCACACACACCAAAAGCTATCAATGGACGCTTTCACCAGGCATACACACACAGTCATCAGTACTGCAGTAGTATGTATGAATGAGACTGTTGGTGTGCGAAATACGGATGTGGTGGTGCAGAGTGATGCTGTGTTGTTGCTCAATGGTACTGTGGGGGTGCAGAATGATAAAGTGGTATTGCTGCGTGTTGCATTGGTGGACATCAGTGATGACGTTGTTGGGAGAAGTGCAACTGTTGTGGTGCTGAGTTATGCTGTGGTGGTAATCATTGAACACCAACACAGCACCACTCATCACCAGCACAGAACAACACATCACAGCAACAGCATTACTAAGCACCACACTAACATCACTCAGCAACACACCAACATCACTCTACACCACCACAACAGCATCATTCAACAACAACACACTATCACACTACAACCACACACAAATACTTACCACCACAGCACCACTCATCACCACTACAGCATTACTCAGCAGACAAAGGTCATACAATCAAAACATGTACGCTTTTAACAGGCACACACACCAACAGCTATCAATGGACGCTTTCACCAGGCATACACACACAACAGTCATCAGTACTGCAGTAGTATGTATAAATGAGACTGTTGGTGTGCGAAATACGGATGTGGTGGTGCAGAGTGATGCTGTGTTGTTGCTCAATGGTACTGTGGGAGTGCAGAATGATAAAGTGGTATTGCTGCGTGTTGCATTGGTGGACATCAGTGATGACGTTGTTGGGAGAAGTGCAACTGTTGTGGTGCTGAGTTATGCTGTGGTGGTAATCATTAAACACCAACACAGCACCACTCATCACCAGCACAGAACAACACATCACAACAACAGCATTACTAAGCACCACACTAACATCACTCAGCAACACACCAACATCACTCTACACCACCACAACAGCATCATTCATCTACAAAAGACTATCACACTACAACCACACACAAACACTTACCACCACAGCACCACTCATCACCACAGCACCACTCATCACCACTACAGCATTACTCAGCAGACAAACGTCATACAACCAAAACATGTACGCTTTTAACAGGCACACACACCAACAGCTATCAATGGACGCTTTCACCAGGCGTACACACACAACAGTCATCAGTACTGCAGTAGTATGTATGAATGAGACTGTTGGTGTGCTAAATACGGCTGTGGTGGTGCAGAGTGATGCTGTGTTGTTGCTCAATGGTACTGTGGGGGTGCAGAATGATAAGGTGGTATTGCTGCGTGTTGCATTGGTGGACATCAGTGATGCCGTTGTTGGGAGAAGTGCAACTGTTGTGGTGCTGAGTTATGCTGTGGTGGTAATCATTAAACACCAACACAGCACCACTCATCACCAGCACAGAACACCACATCACAACAACAGCATTACTAAGCGCCACACTAACATCACTCAGCAACACACAAACATCACTCTACACCACCACAACAGCATCATTCAACAACAACACACTATCACACTACAACCACACACAAACACTTACCACCACAGCACCACTCATCACCACTACAGCATTACTCAGCAGACAAACGTCATACAATCAAAACATGTATGCTTTTAACAGGCACACACACCAACAGCTATCAATGGACGCTTTCACCAGGCGTACACACACAACAGTCATCAGTACTGCAGTAGTATGTATGAATGAGACTGTTGGTGTGCTAAATACGGCTGTGGTGGTGCAGAGTGATGCTGTGTTGTTGCTCAATGGTACTGTGGGGATGCAGAATGATAAGGTGGTATTGCTGCGTGTTGCATTGGTGGACATCAGTGATGCCGTTGTTGGGAGAAGTGCAACTGTTGTGGTGCTGAGTTATGCTGTGGTGGTAATCATTGAACACCAACACAGCACCACTCATCACCAGCACAGAACAACACATCACAACAACAGCATTACTAAGCGCCACACTAACATCACTCAGCAACACACAAACATCACTCTACACCACCACAACAGCATCATTCAACAACAACACACTATCACACTACAACCACACACAAACACTTACCACCACAGCACCACTCATCACCACTACAGCATTACTCACCAGACAAACGTCATACAATCAAAACATGTACGCTTTTAACAGGCACACACACCAACAGCTATCAATGGACGCTTTCACCAGGCGTACATACACAACAGTCATCAGTGCATCCTTTCACCAGGCATACACCCACACAAACAGGCATCAGTCCACGCTTTCAACAGTCACACACACCACCGGCCGTAAGTGCACGCTTTCTAACCATTTTTTAACGTAGCACACACAATTACAGCTATACAAGCATGCTTTGGTGCTGTACAGTACTGCAGTAGTATATATCAATGAGACTGTGGGTGTGCTAAATACGGCTCTAGTGGGGCAGAGTGATGATCTGATGTTGCTCAATGGTACAGTGGGGGTGCAGAATGATAATGTGCTATTGCTGCGTGTTGCATTAATGGACCTCAGTTATGCCGTTGTTAGGATCAGTGCTACTGTTGTGGTGCAGAGTTATACTGTGGTGGTAATCATTGGACAACACTCTACAACGACACTGCACCACTCATCCCCAACACTCATCAGCACTACAACATTACTCACCAGACAAACGTCACAGAAACAGAACATAAACAGTGCATACATACTACCAATAAAAATACTTCAATGTGAACAACAAAAGGACAATGCAAAGCGGCGAAACAAAACACGTACGGCGAAACGCAAAACAAAAATAGCCAACAGCAACATAAAAATATTTTTTTACAGGAGGCGAGTTCAGACGGAAGTACACTACAGGACCCGCATACCAAAACGACACGCGCAAACATAACTCAATGCATGGCAAAAAAACGAACTAAATAGCAGCCATTGATAACATGAAAAAACACACTCTTAAGAAAGGAGCCGGACAGAAACCAAGTGCGAGCAAAGCAAGACCCCAAACAATAATTAGATTCATATCACAAAAAGCAAATTCATAGACAAAAGTGTAACAACTCACAAAGGCACTCTTTAATAATATGAAAATAAAATAGTAATTACCTGTCGATCGTAGCAGCTCATTCACTGAAATGTAGAGAAAAAAAAAACAACACACAAAGAGAACATAAACAGTGCATACATAATACGTTTAACTAAAACAATAAAAAAACAAAAAGGCCAAAGCATAGCAGCGAAACAAGTCACATACGGGTCAAAACCACACAAAAAACAAGCCAAGTCGGTGAAAAAATAAACATCAGAGTGCGAGCTCAGGCGAAACGAAACTACAGGAACTGCATACCAGGAAGACACTAGCAAACATTAGTCAATGCATGGCCAACAATCAACTTAAAGACGAGCCAGTAATAGCATAAATAACAAGAAAAATGCCAGACACAAGGCAAGTGCGACCGAAAAACACGTACGGCGAAACGGAACTCAATGCATGGCAAAAAAAAGAACTAAATAGCAGCCATTGATAACATAAAAAACACACTCTAAAGAAAGGAGCGGGACAGAAACCAAGTGCGAGCAAAGCAAGACCCCAAACAATAATTAGATTCACATCACAAAAAGCAAATTCATAGACAAAAGTGTAACAACTCACAAAGGCACTCTTTAATAATATGAAAATAAAATAGTAATTACCTGTCGATCGTAGCAGCTCATTCACTGAAATGTAGAGAATAAAAAAACAACACACAAAGAGAACATAAACAGTGCATACATAATACGTTTAACTAAAACAATAAAAAAACAAAAAGGCCAAAGCATAGCGGCGAAACAAGTCACATACGGGTCAAAACCACACAAAAACAAGCCAAGTCGGCGAAAAAACAAACATCAGAGTGCGAGCTCATGCGAAACGAAACTACAGGAACTACATACCAGGAAGACACTAGCAAACATTAGTCAATGCATGGCGAACAATCAACTTAAAGACGAGCCAGTAATAGCATAAATAACAAGAAAAATGCCAGACACAAGGCAAGTGCGACCGAAATAATTGGAAAATCCAAAATTACATTACATTCACAGAAATAAAAACTTATACAATTTTAAGGACCAAATAACAAAGTCACTCACCCTCACTCACCCTCACCCTCACTCACCCTCAACCCCTCACCCTCACTCACCCTCAACCCCTCACCCTCACCATCACTCACCCTCACTCACCCTCACTCACCCTCACTCGCCCTCACTCACCCTCACTCACCCTCACTCACCCTCACCCTCACTCACCCTCAACCCCTCACCCTCACTCACCCTCAACCCCTCACCCTCAACGCCTCACTCACCCTCACTCTCACTCACCCTCACTCACCCTCAACCCCTCAGCCTCACCCTCACCCTCACCCTCACTCACCCTCAACACCTCACCCTCACTCACCCTCACTCACCCTCAACCCCTCACCCTCACTCACTCACCCTCACCCACCCTCAACCCCTCACCCTCACTCACCCTCAACCCCTCACCCTCCCTCACCCTCAACGCTCACCCTCGACCCCTCCCACTCAACCCCTCACCCTCACTCAGCCTCACTCACCCTCACTCACCCTCAACACCTCACCCTCACTCACCCTCAACCCCTCACCCTCACTCACCCTCACTCACCCTCACCCTCAACTATTGGCATTGTAAATAACAAAGCTATTAATTCGCTATTTTCAAAACAAGCACATAAATAAAAAATGTGTCCTTTACAATACCAATAGCTCACACTTTCCTAATGCAAGACCTATTACATTGCTGTGCTTCTCTCCCCTGCTGCACTCTCCTGCTCTCTAGAGATGTGGCCTAACGACAAGAGCTGCCATCTAAGTCACGTAAATACAAAACATGTTGCATTCCAAATGCTATAGGTGTCACAGCTGGAGAAGGTGACTATGCAATTTGGACCTCGCTAGCGCTAGCTGCGCATTCTGCCTGCTCACTGTATTTTAAAATTCCCGTTTGTCATTTTATTTGACTTGCTTTATTTTTACCTTGTTTTTAACTGCAACGGTTCACTGGCCTCTTCCTTGCACCATAAAACCCCCCTGGGGACCATCCACACTGCCTTTGGCGGGTCCGGGATCACGGGGTACCGGGGACGAGTTCGAGCGCCATCTTGCTTTGGGCTGGGGCACTCTCGCGTAATCTCGCGAGATCTCGCCCTTGTGAGCCTACTTGAGGCAGCGAGAGACGGCAGGTCAGCCTGGAGAAGGTGACTATGCAATTTGGACCTCGCTAGCGCTAGCTGCGCATTCTGCCTGCTCACTGTATTTTAAAATTCCCGTTTTTCATTTTATTTGACTTGCTTTATTTTTACCTTGTTTTTAACTGCAACGGTTCACTGGCCTCTTCCTTGCACCATAAAACCCCCCTGGGGACCATCCACACTGCCTTTGGCGGGTCCGGGATCACGGGGTACCGGGGACGAGTTCGAGCGCCATCTTGCTTTGGGCTGGGGCACTCTCGCGTAATCTCGCGAGATCTCGCCCTTGTGAGCCTACTTGAGGCAGCGAGAGACGGCAGGTCAGCCTGGAGAAGGTGACTATGCAATTTGGACCTCGCTAGCGCTAGCTGCGCATTCTGCCTGCTCACTGTATTTTAAAATTCCCGTTTTTCATTTTATTTGACTTGCTTTATTTTTACCTTGTTTTTAACTGCAACGGTTCACTGGCCTCTTCCTTGCACCATAAAACCCCCCTGGGGACCATCCACACTGCCTTTGGCGGGTCCGGGATCACGGGGTACCGGGGACGAGTTCGAGCGCCATCTTGCTTTGGGCTGGGGCACTCTCGCGTAATCTCGCGAGATCTCGCCCTTGTGAGCCTACTTGAGCCCTTTTTCGGGTCGCGCAGCGGTGACGCGCAGCGGTGCGCCTATCATCGCGCCTGAGTCCAGCCAGAGTCCTGCCCGTCTGCGCTCGTCCGCGCTAGGCAGGGCCTGGCAGGGCCCATATTTTCTTCAGGATGCTATCTCCGGCAGATATTCGCGTTTTGCGCCTAGGGGTAAGTGGTTGCCGCCATGGCACTTTGGATCCTCTTAGTGGTCCTTATCAGTGCCCCATTTGTTCCTTTTGTCTCCCGGCACCACAACCCACCCTGCGTTTTCTACCGAAACCCCCTAGTGCTCACATCACCGGACCCACACGGGGCCCTGATGTTATTTCGCCTCTTAAAATCTTTCTATTGAATGTGAGATCACTGGCCTGCCACTCGCAAGAAATTTATTCTCTGATTAGTGATGAAAATCCTGACATCTTTTTCTTCACCGAAACGTGGCTTCATGACAACTCTATGGCTGCAATTAACCTAGCCCTCCCAGTTGGCTATACTCTACACTCATCCCATCGTAATGGTAGAGGTGGTGGCATTGCAGTCGCTTTAAAAACCTGCTATTCGTGCGCATGGTCTCCCACTAATATCGCCGGTTGTGAGAGTGCGCACTTTAACATCACTGTCAGTCCCCACTTTACCTTTGCGGGACTATTAATCTATAGGCCCCCAGGTCCGGATGGACCCTTTCGTGTCAGCCTCCCGGATGTGGTCTCTTCATTAGTTTTGAAAAACAACAATTTTACGGTTGTTGGTGATCTGAACCTTCACATGGAAGCACCACTTTCCAACCCAGTCCAAAGCCTGCTTTCTGATCTTGAGGCATTTCATCTAGTCCAATTGGTTGAATCCCCGACTCACATTGGCGGACACCTGCTGGATCCTTTTCTGACAAACATTTCCTCTAATATTAAAGTGCTCCAGCCCAAGCCTATGGCCTGGACTGATCACCACCTGATCGAAACTCACATTGCCATTGACATTCCCCTAGCCAACACCAACTTGCCCAAGACTCTTAAGCGTCCTTGGAGAAATCTGAACTTAGAGCACTTTCACCATCTGCTGCTGCAGCACCATCCTCAACCTCCTGAGGAAGTTTCCCGGGGCTATGACGACTTCTGCAAGTGGCTAGAGTCTTCTTTGGATACCCTCATACCAGCTAGGTGGAGCAAAGCTAAATCTGGCTCCCCCAGTCCCTGGTATGACGAATCCCTTAGGGCACTGAAGGCATCTTGTAAAAAAGCAGAACGCGCCTGGCGCAGAAACTATGACACTGACCTTAAAGCAACCTATAGATCTTGCATCAGGAAGTACCATAGGGCCGTATGTTCAGCCAGGGCTGCTTTTTACTCACAAGAAATAAAAAGCAGCACAAATCCTACTAAAACCATTTTTAGGGTATGTAAGGATCTCACTAACAAAAGAACCGCCTCTACGTTCGCTGCTTCTATGACGCACTGTGAAGATCTGGCCACATTTTTCGTCGAAAAAGTGGAGGCCATATACAGGTCGTTTACCACGCCTTTTGTCAGTGAAACTACCAGCGCCCCTCCGGCCTCTAAACACTTATTAGTCATTCCAGGGCCCACTCAAGAGGAGTTCCTAAATTTGACGGTTAAAGTTAAGTCAGGTTCTCCGGAGGACCCGATGAGACCCACGCAATTTCGTGAGTTCGCAGATTGCTGTTATCCGGCGATGCAGAACCTAATAAATCTTTCCTTTAGAACTGGTAGTGTTCCCATTGCTTGGAAGCAGGCCACTATTTTACCTATCCTAAAAAAAGCGTCTCTTGACCCTTCCAAATCTGAGCACTACCGTCCTATTTCCCTCCTGCCTTGGATGGCTAAAATAGCTGAAGCTCACGCTAATAAGATCTTATCCCTCCACCTGCAAGAAGCTAACATACTGGACAACTCCCAGAATGGGTTTCGAGCCGGTCATAGTACCGAGACTGCTCTTCTGGCGGTGGTGGAACACATCAGGAATATACTTGACCAAGGTCAGACTGCGGCACTGATCCTATTGGATCTAAGTGCCGCGTTTGACACGGTCTCCCACCACATCCTTTTATATCGCCTCGCTGAGGCAGGAGTTGGAGAACAGGCGCTTGAATGGTTTCGATCATTTCTCACGGGTCGAACCTTTAAAGTTTCTACTCCCCCCTACATCTCCGCCCCTCGCCCCATTCTGCAGGGAGTGCCACAGGGCTCGGCCCTCAGCCCCACCCTTTTTAACTTGTATGTTGCTCCGCTGGCGCAGGTAGCTGCTAGCTTTGGACTTACAATAGTGTCATACGCCGATGACACACAATTGGCGGTGTCACTCAATGGCGATTCTAATATGAACGCCTCCACCTTTCAGGCAGCCCTCAAAGCGGTCGCCGGTTGGATGGCGAACAATCGCTTACAACTCAATGCCACCAAGACGGAGGTTATTCTCTTCGGTAGAGACTGCGAGCTCTGGGGAGACCAATGGTGGCCTTCTGTATTGGGTCCCGTTCCTACGCCTGTAACCGAAGTCAGAAATTTGGGCGTTTGGCTCGACAATCAATTGTCTTTTATTCCTCACATTAAACGTGTTGCAGGAATCTGCTTCGGTGCTCTACAAAGCCTACGGCCTATTTTCAAATTTTTTGACGCGGACATCAGGCAGATCATAGTCCAAGCTCTGGTGTTGACCAGACTGGATTATGCTAGTTCTCTGTTTCTGGGTGTTAACCAAGCTGAGCTTGCCCGTCTTCAGCGGGTACAAAATTCGGCGGCTAGGATGCTGGTCGGCCTCCCCAAATTTGTTTCAGCCCGTAGTACCATCCGTGACCTTCACTGGCTCCCAGTTGGCCAAAGAATTAAGTTCAAGGCCTTGTGCCTCACTTTTAAAATTCTCAATTTGGCCTCCCCCCCCATTCTTTCCCAGACCATCCTCCACTATGTCCCCGCAAGAGCTCTTCGGTCTGCAGGGTCTAATTTGGCCATTGTTCCCCGTTTTAAAAAGTCCAGAATGGGTGGACGCTCTTTTTCGGTGATGGCGGCTACTCTTTGGAACTCTTTGCCTGCCTCTCTTCGTTCCATCCACGACCTGTTTCAGTTCAGGAAACAATTAAAAACCCACTTATTCTCTGCTGTATAGCACTGTGCTGGGTCTTCTCTGTTGTGTTATGTCTTCTATCTCCAAAAGCGCCGGGACGCCTCTTGGCTGCGGCATCTGCGCGCTATACAAAAAGTTATAACATAACATAACATAACATTCGCAAAAGTTATAACTATTGGCATTGTAAATGACAAAGCCATCAATTTAGGAATTTTAAAAACCAACCAATAAATAACATATGTCATTTACAATACCAATAATTCCAACTTTTCTAATGCGAGACCTATTCACACGGAATTACATCAAATATAAGAAACATATTACGCAACTTGGATTCAGCGCTAACAGCATCAATAAACATTACATAGGTCTCTTAGCTTCACAAAACAAATGTGAGCTACAGCATGCAATGATGTTTATCAGGCTTCAGGTCACAAAACAACCTCCCCTACTCTCCTCCCCCCTCCTCCTCCTACCCTCCTCCCCCCTCCTCCTCCTACTCTCCTCCCCTGCCTGCAGCCGCCTGCCTTGCCATTTTCATAGACATAAACAACTTTTAGGACGAAAAAAAAGGGGGTCTACGGAGTAGTGCATCAGATACGTTACACACAAAATATACTTCCCAAAAGTGAGCTACAGCATGCAAGGATGTTGATCAGGCTTCAGGCCAAAAAGCAAAAAACATTCGTACAATATTACACCAACAAAACAAAGAGAAATATGTGGCAGGAAGCGAGGACGAGGATGTACAAACACAAAAGTGAAACAGCCAACTTTTGATTGGGGCAATAAACAAGCACTATTCATCCGGGGAATGGGACGGATTAAAGACAATGGTCAAGAGTTACACAAAAAGTCGTACGCATATAACAATAGCAGTTATTCACATGGAATTACATCAAATATAAGAAACATATTACGCAACTTGGATTCAGCGCTAACAGCATCAATAAACATTACATAGGTCTCTTAGTTTCACAAAACAAATGTGAGCTACAGCATGCAATGATGTTTATCGGGCTTCAGGTCACAAAACAAAAATTATTCGGACAAGATAACACCAACAAAACAACGAAGAAATATCTGGCAGGAAGCGAGGACGAGGATGTACAAACACAAATGTGAAACAGCCTACTTTTTATTGGGGGAATAAATAAGCATTATTCGCCCGGGGAATGGGACGGATTAAACACAATTGTCAAGAGTTACACAAAAAGCCGTACGCATATAACAGGAGCATTTATTCACAGGAAATTACATCCAATATAAAAAAAAAAATTCCCTACTCTACAGTACTGTGGACATAAGTCAAAATTCTGATAGCAACATGGAGAAAGCATATATAACAAGACAATATTGCTTTTAAAATACATCGTAACACAAAGCGGAGACATTGCATTAATTATTGAAGAAGAGGAAGTATCACAAACCACAGCACGAAATTTAAATACACATCAAAATAAAAAGCTATACAAACATACATTTAATAATAACTGAAATAACAGAACGTAGAGATGAAACAATATAAATTATTCACGCAGATATACAACATACTACACAATTACACACAAAAAAACAACTGCTCTAATTATTAACACAACTACTGACCAAAAGCAACCATTTTAAAAATTAGATCTGAACAATAGGATACAATGCATTACATACATAAATAGCCGACAATTCGAAATAAACATCCTTCGTTGCAAAACAAAGACACTACTATGCCAATAAAACTAATAGGAAACAACAAATCGAATAAGTCATAACACTATACACACACAAAACAAACAACAAATAACAACTTACCTGTCGAACGATGCACGGAACAGACAACGAAGCCAACACTCCTTACACTGGACCCGCTTTCAACAATATGGGGATTTCCAATTAGACGCGAGTAAATTGTTACGCAACGTGAGAGGATTTTGAAATCTCATTGGCTGACACGGACGTCAATCAAAATAGTACGGGATTCAAAATAACAACTAGAACGCAATAACTTAAATACTTTAATATAATTATGGGACAGTCACACAAGCACACACACCACAATCACACAAATACACAACACACAAACACCCTCACACACCCTCACCCTCACACACCCTCACACTCACACACCCTCACCCACCACCACCCTCACTCACACACCTTCACATCCTCAACCTCACACATCCTCACTCACCCTCACACCCTCACACACCCTCACTCACCATCATGACCTCAACCACACACCCTCACATGCCCCCACCCTCACACACCCCCACCCTCACACACACCCCCCCTCACACTCTCTCACACATCCTCACACACCCACACACATTCTCAATAAGCCTCACACCCTCACCCTCGCCCACCCTCACTCACCCTCACCCTCACTCACCCTCACCCTCACCCCCTCACCCTCAATAACTCTCACCCACCCTCAACCCCTCACCCTCACCCTCACTCACCCTCACCCTCACTCACCCTCAAACCCTCACCCTCACTCACCCTCAACCCCTCACCCTCACTCACCCTCAACCCCTCACCCTCACTCACCCTCACTCACCCTCACTCTCACTCACCCTCACTCACCCTCACCCTCACTCACCCTCACTCACCCTCATCCTCACTCACCCTCACTCACCCTCACCCTCACCCTCACTCACCCTCACCCACACTCACCCTCACCCTCAACGCCTCACCCTCAACCCCTCACCCTCACCCTCACTCACCCTCAACCCCTCACCCTCACCCTCACTCACCCTCAACCCTTCACCCTCAACCCCTCACTCACCCTCACTCTCACTCACCCTCACTCACCCTCAACCCCTCAGCATCACCCTCACTCACCCTCACCCTCACTCACCCTCAACCCCTCACCTACCCTCACCCTCACTCACCCTCAACCCCTCACCCTCACTCACCCTCACCCTCACTCAACACCTCACCCTCGCTCACCCTCAACATCTCACCCTCACCCTCACTCACCCACAACCCCTCACCCTCAACCCCTCCCCCTCACTCCCCCTCACCCTCACTCACCCTCACCCACACTCACCCTCACCCTCATTCACCCTCAACGCCTCACCCTCACTCACCCTCAACCCCTCACCCTCACTCACCCTCAACCCCTCACCCTCACCCTCACACCCTCAACCCTTCACCCTCAACCCCTCACTCACCCTCACTCTCACTCACCCTCACTCACCCTCAACACCTCAGCCTCACCCTCACTCACCCTCACCCTCACTCACCCTCAACCCCTCACACTCACTCACCCTCACCCTCACTCACCCTCAACCCCTCACCCTCACTCACCCTCACCCTCACTCACCCTCACCCTCACTCACCCTCACCCACACTCACCCTCACTCACCCTCACTCACCCTCACCCACACTCACCCTCACCTTCACTCACCCTCAACGCCTCACCCTCACTCACCCTCAACCCCTCACCCTCACCCTCACTCACTCTCACCCTCACCCTCACCCTCACTTACCCTCAACCCTTCACCCTCAACCCCTCACTCACCCTCACTCTCACTCACCCTCACTCACCCTCAACCCCTCAGCATCACCCTCACTCACCCTCACCCTCACTCACCCTCAACCCCTCACCTACCCTCACCCTCACTCACCCTCAACCCCTCACCCTCACTCACCCTCACCCTCACTCACCCTCAACACCTCACCCTCACTCACCCACAACACCTCACCCTCACTCACCCTCAACGCCTCACCCTCAACCCCTCACCCTCACTCACCCTCACCCTCACTCACCCTCACCCACACTCACCCTCACCCTCACTCACCCTCAACGCCTCACCCTCACTCACCCTCAACCCCTCACCCTCACTCACCCTCAACCCCTCACCCTCACCCTCACACCCTCAACCCTTCACCCTCAACCCCTCACTCACCCTCACTCACCCTCACTCACCCTCAACACCTCAGCCTCACCCTCACTTGCCCTCACCCTCACCCTCACTCACCCTCAACCCTCACACTCACACTCACTCACCCTCACTCACCCTCAACCCCTCACCCTCACTCACCCTCACTCACCCTCACTCACCCTCACCCTCACTCACCCTCACCCACACTCACCCTCACTCACCCTCAACCCCTCACCCTCACTCACCCTCAACCCCTCACCCTCACCCTCAACCCTTCACCCTCAACCCCTCACTCACCCTCACTCTCACTCACGCTCACTCACCCTCAACCCCTCCCCCTCACCCTCACTCACCCTCACCCTCACTCACCCTCAACACCTCACCCTCACTAACCCTCAACCCCTCACCCTCACCCTCACACCCTCAACCCTTCACCCTCAACCCCTCACTCACCCTCACTCTCACTCACCCTCACTCACCCTCAACACCTCAGCCTCACCCTCACTCACCCTCACCCTCACCCACCCTCAACCCCTCACACTCACTCACCCTCACCCTCACTCACCCTCAACCCCTCACCCTCACTCACCCTCACCCTCACTCTCACTCACCCTCACCCACCCTCACTCACCCTCAACCCCTCACCCTCACTCACCCTCAACCCCTCACCCTCACCCTCACTCACCCTCAACCCTTCACCCTCAACCCCTCACTCACCCTCACTCTCACTCACCCTCACTCACCCTCAACGCCTCACCCTCACCCTCACTCACCCTCAACACCTCACCCTCACTCACCCTCACCCTCACTCACCCTCAACACCTCACCCTCACTCACCCTCAACCCCTCACCCTCACCCTCACTCACCCTCAACCCCTCACCCCCTCACCCTCACTCACCCTCAACCCCTCACCCCCTCACCCTCACTCACCCTCACTCACCCTCAACGCCTCACCCTCAACACCTCACCCTCAACACCTCACCCTCACTCACCCTCACTCTCACTCACCCTCACTCACCCTCAACACCTCAGCCTCACCCTCACTCACCCTCACCCTCACCCACCCTCAACCCCTCACACTCACTCACCCTCACCCTCACTCACCCTCAACCCCTCACCCTCACTCACCCTCACCCTCACTCTCACTCACCCTCACCCACACTCACCCTCACTCACCCTCAACCCCTCACCCTCACTCACCCTCAACCCCTCACCCTCACCCTCACTCACCCTCAACCCTTCACCCTCAACCCCTCACTCACCCTCACTCTCACTCACCCTCACTCACCCTCAACGCCTCACCCTCACCCTCACTCACCCTCAACACCTCACCCTCACTCACCCTCACCCTCACTCACCCTCAACACCTCACCCTCACTCACCCTCAACCCCTCACCCTCACCCTCACTCACCCTCAACCCCTCACCCCCTCACCCTCACTCACCCTCAACCCCTCACCCCCTCACCCTCACTCACCCTCACTCACCCTCAACGCCTCACCCTCAACACCTCACCCTCAACACCTCACCCTCACTCACCCTCACAACACATATTGTGTTACAATAGGTGTCACATTTGCGAAAGATAAAACGATTGGCATTGTAAATAACAAAGCTATTATTTCGCTATTTTAAAAACAAGCACATAAATAAAAAATGTGTCCTTTACAATACCAATAGCTCAAACTTTCCTAATGCAAGACCTATTGCATTGCTGTGCTTCTCTCCCCTGCTGCACTCTCCTGCTCTCTAGAGATGTGGCCTAACGACAAGAGCTGCCATCTAAGTCACGTAAATACAAAACATGTTGCATTCCAAATGCTATAGGTGTCACATTCGCAAAAGTTATAACTATTGGCATTGTAAATGACAAAGCCATCAATTTAGCAATTTTAAAAACCAACAAATAAATAACATATGTCATTTACAATACCAATAACTCCAACTTTTCTAATGCGAGACCTATTCACACGGAATTACATCAAATATAAGAAACATATTACGCAACTTGGATTCAGCGCTAACAGCATCAATAAACATTACATAGGTCTCTTAGCTTCACAAAACAAATGTGAGCTACAGCATGCAATGATGTTTATCAGGCTTCAGGTCACAAAACAACCTCCCCTACTCTCCTCCCCCCTCCTCCTCCTACTCTCCTCCCCCCTCCTCCTCCTACTCTCCTCCCCTGCCTGCAGCCGCCTGCCTTGCCATTTTCATAGACATAAACAACTTTTAGGACGGAAAAAAAAGGGGGTCTACGGAGTAGTGCATCAGATACGTTACACACAAAATATACTTCCCAAAAGTGAGCTACAGCATGCAAGGATGTTGATCAGGCTTCAGGCCAAAAAACAAAAAACATTCGTACAATATTACACCAACAAAACAAAGAGAAATATGTGGCAGGAAGCGAGGACGAGGATGTACAAACACAAAAGTGAAACAGCCAACTTTTGATTGGGGCAATAAACAAGCACTATTCATCCGGGGAATGGGACGGATTAAAGACAATGGTCAAGAGTTACACAAAAAGCCGTACGCATATAACAATAGCAGTTATTCACACGGAATTACATCAAATATAAGAAACATATTACGCAACTTGGATTCAGCGCTAACAGCATCAATAAACATTACATAGGTCTCTTAGCTTCACAAAACAAATGTGAGCTACAGCATGCAATGATGTTTATCAGGCTTCAGGTCACAAAACAAAAATTATTCGGACAAGATAACACCAACAAAACAACGAAGAAATATCTGGCAGGAAGCGAGGACGAAGATGTACAAACACAAATGTGAAACAGCCTACTTTTTATTGGGGGAATAAATAAGCATTATTCGCCCGGGGAATGGGACGGATTAAACACAATTGTCAAGAGTTACACAAAAAGCCGTACGCATATAACAGGAGCATTTATTCACAGGAAATTACATCCAATATAAAAAAAAATTCCCTACTCTACAGTAATGTGGACATAAGTCAAAATTCTGATAGCAACATGGAGAAAGCATATATAACAAGACAATATTGCTTTAAAAATACATCGTAACACAAAGCGGAGACATTGCATTAATTATTAAAGAAGAGGAAGTATCACAAACCACAGCACGAAATTTAAATACACATCAAAATAAAAAGCTATACAAACATACATTTAATAATAACTGAAATAACAGAACGTAGAGATGAAACAATATAAATTATTCACGCAGATATACAACATACTACACAATTACACACACAAAAAAAAAAACTGCTCTAATTATTAACACAACTACTGACCAAAAGCAACCATTTTAAAAATTAGATCTGAACAATAGGATACAATGCATTACATACATAAAGAGCCGACAATTCGAAATAAACATCCTTCGTTGCAAAACAAAGACACTACTATGCCAATAAAACTAATAGGAAACAACAAATCGAATAAGTCATAACACTATACACACACAAAACAAACAACAAATAACAACTTACCTGTCGAACGATGCACGGAACAGACAACGAAGCCAACACTCCTTACACGGGACCCGCTTTCAACAATATGGGGATTTTCAATTAGACGCGAGTAAATTGTTACGCAACGTGAGAGGATTTTGAAATCTCATTGGCTGACACGGACGTCAATCAAAATAGTACGGGATTCAAAATAACAACTAGAACGCAATAACTTAAATACTTTAATATAATTATGGGACAGTCACACAAGCACACACACCACAATCACACAAATACACAACACACAAACACCCTCACACACCCTCACCCTCACACACCCTCACTCACACCCACCCTCACCCCCCCACCCTTACAACACACTCACCCTCACTAACCCTCACACACACACCCTCACACACCCTCACACTCACACACCCTCACCCACCACCACCCTCACTCACACACCTTCACACCCTCAACCTCACACATCCTCACTCACCCTCACACACCCTCACTCACCCTCATGACCTCAACCACACACCCTCACATGCCCCCACCCTCACACACCCCCACCCTCACACACACCCCCCCCCTCACACACTCTCACACATCCTCACACACCCACACACATTCTCAATAAGCCTCACACCCTCACCCTCGCCCACCCTCACTCACCCTCACCCTCACTCACCCTCACCCTCACCCCCTCACCCTTAATAACTCTCACCCACCGTCAACCCCTCACCCTCACCCTCACTCACCCTCACCCTCACTCACCCTCAAACCCTCACCCTCACTCACCCTCAACCCCTCACCCTCACTCACCCTCAACCCCTCACCCTCACTCACCCTCACTCACCCTCACTCTCACTCACCCTCACTCACCCTCACCCTCACTCACCCTCACTCACCCTCACCCTCACTCACCCTCACCCACACTCACCCTCACCGCCTCACCCTCAACCCCTCACCCTCACCCTCACTCACCCTCAACCCCTCACCCTCACCCTCACTCACCCTCAACCCTTCACCCTCAACCCCTCACTCACCCTCACTCTCACTCACCCTCACTCACCCTCAACCCCTCAGCATCACCCTCACTCACCCTCACCCTCACTCACCCTCAACCCCTCACCTACCCTCACCCTCACTCACCCTCAACCCCTCACCCTCACTCACCCTCACCCTCACTCAACACCTCACCCTCACTCACCCTCAACATCTCACCCTCACTCACCCTCAACCCCTCACCCTCAACCCTTCACCCTCACCCTCACTCACCCTCACCCACACTCACCCTCACCCTCACTCACCCTCAACGCCTCACCCTCACTCACCCTCAACCCCTCACCCTCACTCACCCTCAACCCCTCACCCTCACACCCTCAACCCTTCACCCTCAACCCCTCACTCACCCTCACTCTCACTCACCCTCACTCACCCTCAACACCTCAGCCTCACCCTCACCCTCACTCACCCTCACCCTCACTCACCCTCAACACCTCACCCTCACTAACCCTCAACCCCTCACCCTCACACCCTCAACCCTTCACCCTCAACCCCTCACTCACCCTCACTCTCACTCACCCTCACTCACCCTCAACACCTCAGCCTCACCCTCACTCACCCTCACCCTCACCCTCACTCACCCTCAACCCCTCACACTCACTCACCCTCACCCTCACTCACCCTCAACCCCTCACCCTCACTCACCCTCACCCTCACTCACCCTCACCCTCACTCTCGCTCACCCTCACCCACACTCACCCTCACTCACCCTCACTCACACTCAACCCCTCACCCTCACTCACCCTCAACCCCTCACCCTCACCCTCACTCACCCTCAACCCTTCACCCTCAACCCCTCACTCACCCTCACTCTCACTCACCCTCAACGCCTCACCCTCACTCACCCTCAACACCTCACCCTCACTCACCCTCACCCTCACTCACCCTCAACACCTCACCCTCACTCACCCTCACTCACCCTCAACCCCTCACCCCCTCACCCCCTCACCCTCACTCACCCTCAACCCCTCACCCCCTCACCCTCACTCACCCTCACTCACCCTCAACGCCTCACCCTCAACACCTCACCCTCAACACCTCACCCTCACTCACCCTCACAACACATATTGTGTTACAATAGGTGTCACATTTGCGAAAGATAAAACGATTGGCATTGTAAATAACAAAGCTATTATTTCGCTATTTTAAAAACAAGCACATAAATAAAAAATGTGTCCTTTACAATACCAATAGCTCAAACTTTCCTAATGCAAGACCTATTGCATTGCTGTGCTTCTCTCCCCTGCTGCACTCTCCTGCTCTCTAGAGATGTGGCCTAACGACAAGAGCTGCCATCTAAGTCACGTAAATACAAAACATGTTGCATTCCAAATGCTATAGGTGTCACATTCGCAAAAGTTATAACTATTGGCATTGTAAATGACAAAGCCATCAATTTAGCAATTTTAAAAACCAACAAATAAATAACATATGTCATTTACAATACCAATAACTCCAACTTTTCTAATGCGAGACCTGTTGCATTTCCAATGCTTGTTAATATTCCCAGCCAGAGAAGTCAATAAATCGTTTTTTTCTACTAGCCAGGGAACTTTTAATTTGCTTTCACATATTTAGGTCCATACACTTTTTCCTAATCACTTCCACTGTCTTCACACTACACACAGCCTATCATCACAATATCAAGTGCTCCCGCGTAGGTCGTAGGTCGTAGGACGCCCGCCCCTTAGAGGGACGGGAAGACCCCCATGATGAAGCATGACACTAAGGGATTCTTAGTGTGTGAGGGGTATTTTAAAAACACATAGTGCTCTCCTTTGCCATCAGCAAAGAGAGCCGTTCTCACAAACTTTAGATAGATAATCACCATTATTAACTTGTGCACATTGATAGAATCTTACTGTTTATGTAAACAAATACACTACACATGCTTCAGTGCGCACTGCAGCATGCAGAGTATATTTGACCGCATCAACTTCTTTTTATTTACAATTCTGGCTGTGACCTATTGAGAACACTCACTGCGCAACTGTGAGCTCAGTTTAACTTGCAAGCGCTGGTAATGAGGCATATGCTGTCGGTTAGCCAGTATCAGTGAGGCCTTCATTCAGGTATGGCTTGCCTCGCCAGCCAGCAGTGTGAGGCTGTGCTCCGCGTAAAATATAGGCCTGCACTCTTCACTGCCTCACC
This sequence comes from Lissotriton vulgaris, assembly GCF_964263255.1. Taxonomy (NCBI): domain Eukaryota; kingdom Metazoa; phylum Chordata; class Amphibia; order Caudata; family Salamandridae; genus Lissotriton; species Lissotriton vulgaris. The sequence continues at coordinate 87,565,398 of NC_141691.1, read as the reverse complement.
CACTAGCAGAAGCGGCTCCTGGAGGGAGTGCTGCGGGTGGTAGGGCAGGGTGGGGGAGGGGCAGGACAGGGGGTAGTAAACTCCGGCGTACGTCCGAATGGAGGTAAGTACATAAATAAATAAATAAATAAAACGAATTACATTGCGCACGCTGCAACGCAAAATGGCAATTTATTCCGCACACAGTGGTATCAATGTAGAAAACTGCATGCATCTGATTAACGAGTGATTAATGTGCAGAACTGCATGCGTGTAAGAAATCTGTGCATGTGATTACTGAGGGCACAACATTTGATGTGATGCTTAATTCTGTTGAAGTAACTTGAATATTTACAAAGCTTCCAATATTTATGCCAGCTACTTACCTCATGGCAAATGTGTTTGTAGAAGCGTATAATGGTAGGTGAACTATAACATTTTTAATTTCTGCTCCCTCCTCAGGGATGGTGTGTAATTGTAAGCATTGTACACGAGGGATTGCCTTCCCCTTGGGTTAGATGTGAGATGGGAAATTGGTTTAATTTTATGTATGAGACGTGGCAGTTTAGCAGGCTATTGTTAAACATTTACAAGGCGAAGGCTACAACAAAGCAGAAATGAAAGCCGCATCAGTTTAATAATTAACTATAAAAAAGCGAGAGTGGAATATTTAGGGAAGGCGTCGCTTTCAAAGCAACATTTTTATCTTGTAAACAACACCTGTGGCGATGCATTCATTTCTGTGGTTTAGTTGAGTCTTTTGTCCAATATGCCAAACAAGTAGGACTCATTTGAGTAGAAAAATCACAATTATTTATTTTACTAATAGAATACAGTAAAAATACAGGGACACAGAAGCACTGGTCTATGTATCCTGTTAATAATTAATGCAATTTTTGTGATTTCTTTTCAGAAGTTGTTACTAATACCTCACTAGATCTACAGAAAAACAACGGCAGCACACCTCCACCTCTGCGTCAATGCACCACCATCAGCATACCAACTCAGCACCAGCACAGCCCAAACACAGCTTCAGCCCAGGACCACTCTGCAGCAACTCAGCACCAACGTAGCACCACTTCAGCTTTAGCACAGCAACACCTCACCACAAGTACAGCATCACCTCAGCACCAGCGCCAACTCAGCATCACTTAAGTACCAGAACAGCACAGTTCCACCACACACTTCCACAACTAACAATTTCAATCCAAGTCACAACTTTCCACTCCACACCACATACATCCGCTCGACTCCAAAACAAAACACATAGGTAAAAAACAATGTCATTTACAATGCCAGTAGCTCTAACTCTCCAAATGTGCCACAACAGTGGAGTCTAACCACAGTGGACTTTCTACTACTTCTATAATCGTCACTTAAAATTGTTTATGTAGTAATTCTGTTAGCTCCTTTCATTCACTCAGGCATTAATTACGAGAAGCATCTTAATTCTAACTTGGAAGAAATCTGATATTAACCCAAACCAGAGTTATGAGTTCTGTGGGAATGTCCTCAATATGAGTGACCTCTAAATTCTGACTTGGACGAAATCTGTATTTTGCCCAAATCAGTATTATGAGTCATGCGTAAATACCAAGGATAAAAGGGGTAATGATTCAGGAACTTCACATGGAAATCAGAGTTGTTACACCGATTACCATATGTTGTTCCCCATTTCAGCTTTTTACTTGTAATTGACTATAAAAAGTATGGTATTACCATACCTTACTCAGCCAGTCCTAAAGAGGACCTTAGCCCCACCCCTTGGACGGGTTGAATGCCTTGCTTCAGCTTGACATTTTGAAAATTCTTAAGCTCACCATCCCACTTCTTAAACGTTTCGGACACTTGCATTAAATATAATTCACGCCCTTGTCACTTACTGCATCATAAACTGCGTATCCCCTCACCCAATTTCCATCCTTCCCTCCTTCCTTTTTAGGCCTCCGCTAGACAGCGCTAGCGCTGTCTATTCAAGACATGTGATGTATACTTTGTGGGCTTCAACCCGCCCATTGGCTTCCCATTTGCTGGCTCCATTGTCGCTCTCTTATTCTTTCTCCTCATTTGTCCATTGCATGCATTTGTTATGCCTCTAGTTAATCATGAAAAACGCATTTTTGTCGCTCATATTCACATCTTGAGCTGACAACATGTGAATATGTCTGCTTGGCGTGCAGACAAGTCCTAGTAAACCCTAATGAAACAACCACAAAATGTCCTGCTTCGTAATGCAACATATATGGTGCCATAAATGCTCATCCATTTAAATTCTATAACTTCTCCAAGGAATAGATTTAAGTCTATCCACACTCCTCCTTACACACCAGGGTGAATATCTGTTTTTACACAGAACCTGGTACTCCAGGTTCATTCATACCCTTTTGTCAGGTGATGGTAACTGATGGAAGAGGGAAAAGAAGGCAACATGTTACGGTTTAGGAACAGGTAGAGGTAGATAGAGACACGCATTTTAGGGCTCATCGACAGGTGGAGGTAAAGAGAGGTTAGTAAATGTTTATTGGTTCGGGTAATTAAAACTGTTACAATTAAAACCACTTTAAATGGAACAAATAAAAAGCAATGCAGAGGAAGAAACGAGTAAAAAACGTGAAAATTACAGTCCGTATAAAAATCCACATGATGTTTTTAGGTAGTTCATTCTGCTGAGAATTGTATTTATACATTTGACAAACCAGACTAGCTCTGTTATGTCCCTGGTGTTGACGCACTAGAGCGAGGCTTCCCTACAGGTAAAAACTCTGGGGCAGATTTATCATTATTTCATCCAGTGGGGCAAGCCACTTTGCTGCGCTGTGCTGCATGAAAGGGAAAGGGCAGGAATGCGCCGTATTTAAAATAATTCTGCGTGTTCCTGCCTTGTTTTTGTGCAGGAAGGAACACTTTCCCACACAAAAATATTCCTCTGAGGCATTTTTCTATGTGTGCTGCAGAATTTAGCACACATAGAAAGAGGAAAAAACGAGGAGAAATAAAAATAAAAACATTTCTCCTCATTATGCCTCACATGGTAGGCATAGCATTTTGACCCATTCCCAGCTGGGCATCTGGGAATACGCCAAAATCCATGGGTCGATGCATGGGAACACCCATGCGCCACTCATGGAGGGCCTCCCTGGGGCAGATTAACACAACGCAGTGATTTGCGCTGCATTGCGTTACTCTAGATTTATCAAGCCACGCATGGTCCCGCAAGATGGTCTTGCTTGGATTGAGAAATAACACTTAGTAGTTGCGTCCCCGTTACGTGACACGCCAGTGACGCAACTCAATGATAAATCCGCCCCTCAGTTTCAAGATGGGTTTTAGTAAAGTGTGACGTGCATGGAAAAATCAGCGCAGCAGCAGAGAAAGTGCAAGAAAGATTCCTGCCTGAAATCCCAACATCTTCGTTGTGGAGTGAGGTTTGGTCTGATCTTCCAAGATGCTCTGTGCTCTTCAATAAGGAGAACCAGCAATCTTGCCCGCTGAATGTTATGTCTACATGGCATGCTTAAAGCATCTTCAGATATGGCTGAATGCTGACTGTTTCATTCGAATTGCAAATTAGGTCAAATGTAGCAGAGGATTTTATGTTTCTTAGATCTGGACCCTCAAGAGTGCCATGGCTTACTTTTTCAGTATGGATTTTAGCCCAGGGCATGAGGGAATACCGCAAAGATTGCACCTAAGGAGATTTCCATCTTAAAAGGCTGCTGATAAATAAGTGGAACATGGTTTAATCGCAGAGTTATATATTGCTTGTGCTTTATCACTTGATAATAGTATTTGATAGTTGCTGACTTGCATTCTTATTCCTGTCTACAAAGATCACACTCTACATGAATCTGAGCTGGTTGTGTGTACTTGGGGAGATGAAATAGCCGTTGATAAATAATACATTACTCTACTCTACATTGATAAGTAATACATTACTCTACGTCACTGGGACAAGCTGCAGTGTGACTGCCACTCTGCTAGACTGCACTCTTCTGGATTCCTGCTTTGCTGAGCTGACCTGCTGCCTACTGCCTCCTTGCCTGGATGAGAAGGACTGGACCTACACCTCTTGATCTGAGAGTGACTGCAAGGGCTAGTTTGCCAGCCTTCTGATCTGCAGCCTCAGGGACAGAACGGGCTTCTAACAACATTGAATCTACCATCTGTGAGTCTACCCTTACAGGTGGTGCCTCCCCAGTCCTGGACCTTTGGAAGTAAGCTTAAAGTGCTTTTATAGTCCCTGTAGATCCAGTAGGACCAACCCATCTCCTCTGCTGTGATGCACAACCTCAAACAGAACCAACACATTTATTTATTTATTTAAAAGGTTTTATATAGCGCTTGCTTGACCCAGGGGTATCAGAGTGCTTTACAGGAGTATGAGGAGGTACAATAATCGACATTAGCAAAACAGAGGGGGGAGGGTCCTGGGGACAGTTTAACGACCCTACAGTGCTACTATCCCTATAAACAGTTTAACCAACAACAAATAGCAAGGGGTCAATTATTATGCAATCCAAATTTCATTACTAGGAAAATGGAACCTCATTCCTATAACACGAAAAACTAATGATGTGCTGCTGCAGTCACACAAAGGGTCTCCCTCTTTGTGAAAAGATTCCCATCAGTCACCACTCGGATCCGCCCTTCATCATCTGGGATACTTCACGCATGAAGGTAGAATGGCATACCCACTGCGGACTGGCAGATGTTAAAGCCTAGACCTACACGTGGGACCCAGTGAAAGAGTTGTGACTAATATTGACAAGGGTGACTGAAAGCAGTGCTCTAAGTGTGAAATGTACAGTGATAATACGTGAATGTGAATAATCATAAAATTAGGTAAAGAAGAAAAAAGAATTTTAATGTGTTTCTCTTCAATCCTAAGATAATAAAAAGTGGATAGTGGACTAACAAATAACCACCTTTGATGGTAAAAGGTCGACATGTTTCTGCAGACTAGTTTGATCCAAATGGTATCATGCTGCTTCCTCAGGACCATATAACGCTACTGCTTTGTGAAAAAATGAAAGGTAAAATATCACCTGACATGCCGTGATAGCATCCTTCTCCCTTGTGACCGGAGAGAAAAACCCCACCTCACCTGGCTGCATCTCAGGTAAAACGGAGCACCGCTCTGTCCGTTGGCACCCCCGGGCGTCCCTCTGGGCTGTCGTGGTAGGTCAAAAACATTGCAATAAGAGCCAAAATAAGTACGGCAGAAAAATATGAAAGTCATTTACAACAGACAAATAATGATCAGCTCACATAGGTAGTGTGTAGTTAGGGTCGGTTGGGTGGGATGAGGTGGGCAGGGTGAAGATAAAGTAGGGGGATAAGGAGAGTGGGATATTTAGGGGGAGGGAGATCAGGGGAGTGGGGGGATGGGAGGTCAGGGGGAGGTTATTGGTAGGTTAGATGTTATAGGTAAAAATGGTAGCATAGAGGGGTTTCTTGGAGAGGGGGAGGGAGTAGCATGAGGGCGGGGAGTTGGGGGGGAGAGTGAGGGGGCGAGAGAGTTGGATGTCAAGGGGAGCCTGGTGCGGCGCAGGGTTGGATATTGTGTCAGAGGAGGGAATTATTGACCCCAGTATCATCCCCAGTGCACATCTCTGATGCTGCGCGGATTGGACCTATCGCAAAGACTTGCATCACTGCCCTAGTCTGCATCACCTTCGGAACCGCTGATGCGCAATGTATCCTCAGGGCAGGCCTTCACATCTCTCATTGATGGCAGCCTCGACTACAACGCCAGACTCCGCTTCGCAGCCTCTCAGCTCCTAGGAACTGATGCATCACCTCAACTGCACGAAACATTCTGGACTTCGCGTCGCAAGCCCTGTTGATAGGATCCTTAACCTCAAAGCAACAGGACCTTGCAACACAGCCACGCCAGATCTTAGAACCAATTAATCGACTTGGCTGAGCAACGCATCTTCAACACAGATCCACGCATCGCTCTACAAACCAGAATTTAAGCTACACTGTTAAGTGGACCTAAGTGAGCCCCTGTAGCTGGCCTGTGCTCCTCTGCAGTCAGCCTGAACTTGTGACTTTGTTCCGGGCCGGTGCAACCAGATATCTACAGTTGGTGCTTTACGTCTTTTGGTGCTATTTTCCCTAAAAATCATGAAATTCAGTATCTCCAGTTCTACTAATTGCATTTTTGTTGTTTTGGTCCTGTTTTATTTATTAAATTAAGCTCCATTTTCCTAACCTGGTGTGGACATTTTGTGTGCGGTGTTTTCTCTGTTTTACTGTCTGAAGTACAAATACTTTACACATTGCCTCTAAGTTAAGCCTGAGTGCTCTGTGCCAAGCTATCATGGGGATGAGCACAGGTTAATTTGGGGTCTGCTTGTGCCTTACCCTGACTGTGATTGTGGTTGCTGCTTGATCAGGGGTCAATCCTCAATTAACCAGCAACTCAATTTCGAACAGCTGCTTTTAATTTTTGTGATGGCAGTCAATGGCCAATCACGTAATGACTTGTCATCTTTACAACAGAAATTTTGTGAAAGTACAGTGACAACAGATATCAATACGTTGAAATCCCCTATACCTTAGAAAAATACTTACCTGTATGTGGAAATTTGAGAAATTGATGTACATAAACAGCGTTCATTATTCCATTTTTCCCACTCCTCTCCCTGTGAGCACCATGAATACCGTAAATTATTGACTGCATCCCTCTGCCAGCAAAGGCCTGTACCCATGTGTACATGACGGCCATTTTAGACACCCTGGCCTTTTGCCCGCCTAAGATTAGAATCACCGGCTTCCCTTCTGCGCGTATTTGAACCCCCCCCCTCTCTCTCATGCATAGGCCATGAAACCCTCTCCCTCTGCGTGACCCTGCCCTGAAAGGCAGCCCTTCTGCTTGACCCACGCAAACCCCCCATTTCCTCTTGAAGAGGCATCCTTCGCCTCAGCTGACATAGCCCTCCCCAGCTGCACCTGACTGCCCCCGCTCTCTCATGCATGAGTCATAAGATCTCTCTCTCTGTGCGACTCTGTCCCTGTGCACACCCTGGCTCCCCCTTCCCCTTCTCCCTCACACGGGCAAGTCATAAACCTTCTTCTGCAAGACCCTGTCCTTGGGAGTCACGGCCGCGCCTGACCAACACCTCCTTTCCCTCCATGAATGCCCCTCTGTTGACAAGCACTCCCTCCGCGCTCGATTGTCCACGCGGCATGAATACCACTCCTTTGATGACCCCTTCCCCCGAGTCCGACTGACCACACATGTCCGAGGCCATCGCCTAAGCCAGGAGATACCATTTACTGCACTTTATTGTATGAAGTCACTCCTCTTCAAAGGACCCGCTATTGATCCTGGCCACCCCACCCCCCGGAGCCATGAACAGGCGCACACATCCAAAACAGTTGACGGAACACTCAGCTGCGTGATTGCCCTCCCCTCTTATCAGCAGGTCAAGGGTCCCTATTGTGAACACATGTGGGGTAGGATTGACACGAGGATTATGTGGATGTCTTTTCCTTGTATCACAATGTCGTGATTGTAATGCTAAGTGTTTTGTAAAGTATAAAAGACGGAGTCTCAGCTCACTTGTTAGAGCACCTCCCGAAAGACACTGTGTTTCGTGTCCGAAATGACAGGCTCTCCTCATGAGAAATAAAACTCTGTTCTTGTGATTCCTGCTCCCAGCGCCCGTCTCTTTACTTGGTAACTATTCAGAATGGGAACTAAGAGGCGGTTTGCGCCGACGGCCCGGGCATCGATGGTAATATGGGCTCACCTTTTACAATTGGCGTCCCAACGCGGGGTCCATCAGTGACACAAGGTCCAGTAAGAGAGATCTAGACGATGAGGTGAACATCTAAATGATCGGAGTATACCTGCCTTGAGAGGGCCCTCGTCCGGCTGCCGATTAAACGAACTTCACCGATTCTGAACGGACCTCTCTTGAGTGACCTATTGTCCTGACTGGAATCCCACAGGAATGCTACACGGAGTAAGAGAACGATCGGGCGCTGGAGGAGGAAGATGAAGAACTGTCCGTATGGTCCGGTCCGGGTAAGATTAAGTAGGGTGTTTTTACGCCTGATTGGTAGGGTGGTTCTATCCACCTGATTGATTGATTGATTGTATTGGAATCGGTATTTGTATACTGATATTGTTGGTATTGGTTCATTTAGCTTTGTATGCTACTTGAAATATTGGTTCTCTTCTTGAGAACGAGACATTCTCTGTTTGCAAACGGCGGCGAATAGGAACGTTCGTCCCTCTTTGCAGATAGAGAAGGGTAGGTAATGCAGACTTTTGTCCCCGTTGTAATCCGTCATGCCTACTTTTCTCCCCACTGATTGTTTGAAATCGATTAATAATCGATTGTTGCTCTTTGAGATCTTCCCTGTCCACAAACAGAGACGAATAGGAATATTCTGTTTCCTTAATGGATAGCGAAGGGCAGGTAATGCAGACATTTGTCCCCGTTGTAATCCGTCATGCCTGTTTTTCTCCCCACTGATTGATTGGTTGCCTGGACATTGTTGTCCCAGGAATTGTTTCGTTTGAGGTATTTTCTACTTGCAAACAACGTGGAATAGAAATATTCTGTCTAGTCTTTGCAAGTAGTAAAGGGTAGGTTATGCCCCTTTGTGAATTCGTCAGTCCTACCCACTCCCCACTGATTGGTTATTTGGGGGGTAGCTCGCATGGTCCGCCCAGGAGACTACCCTTATGGAGGACATATGCTCCCCACTCATGGGCCATTTAGTGGAAGTAGACCATCTGGTCCGTCCAGGAGGCTACCCTAGTAAGTGGAGGTACATCGCTTGGTCCGTCCAGGATGATACCCTAATGAAGGAATATATGTTCCCCTTTGATCGATAATCTAGTTCCACCCCGGACCATTTATTGGAGGGAGCTCGTCTGGTCCGTCCAGAAGTACCCCCTAGTGAAAAGGACACATAAAAATATGAAGTGATCACCGTTCCCTACTAACAGAAAGCTTTAGCTCGAAACACGCTAAGGAAGAGAAGGAAAAATAAAAAAAAAAGAAATCAGGCTAAGTCAGTAACCCCCTGATGAGCTTTTGACTTCACTAAAAATAAGAAACATTAGAAACAGTTCGTAATAAGAAATATAAAATGGCGAAAATTTGACAGCAAGACAGCCACGAGGTAGCTAGGTTACACTGCCTACTCCTGCTCCCAACATGTCTGCCTCATTGTCCACCACGCCCAAATAACGGTCACATGAAATAGAAACAATTCAATAGGTACCTACCCCCATTCCGGAAGCTCCCGAAGTGCAACAGGTCCGTGGTTACGCCCATCCGGAAGGCGAGGCCTCGATGCATGCAGGGCTCGCCTGGCCGCAGTCGGAAGGGGAGGATGTGGGGCGGACGGCCCAAAAATCGTAATGACCTCTCCTTCTCCCCTCTTCTGCTGCCCTGCAGGCCACGGGGGGGGGGGCTGTCTTGCCTCAGCCACCGACCACCCCCCCTCCCAACTTCAATGGCTGGCACGGCCAATACCGAAGCGCTGGAGCCGGAGAACGGCGCGGGGTCGCTGAAAGGGGGAGGTGACGCGAACGAGCCTCCCCCACCTCCCTCCAGGTGGAGGCTTCCAGCGACGCCCCAATGCTCTTGCTTAAAGAGGGTCAACATCGAAAAGCGGTCTTTTGCCCAGGACGGGCACACGCCCCATGCCTTCTCTCCTCAACTTTGAAGATTCTATGAGAGCACCCCGATCCCTCCGCATGGGCACCCCCGTCCCCCACACTGGGATCTGCGACATCGACGCACTCCTGCCGGCGCCAGCCTCAGTTTGGAAATGGCTAAAATATAGCCAAGGCACAGACTTGTTCAGTTCCGGAGGAACACCAGAATGACCCGGTAGGAAAAATTGTTACCGCCCTCCCCACTCTTTGACTGATGGTCCATATTACTAAACTGTTAACCCATTGCGAAAAACTTTTGAATCCACCAACGGAAGGTTCTGGTCCTACTACAAGTCAGTGGAGGCAATCTGACTATGCAGGGACTTGCCTGACCTCGCCAAAAAAAAAAAAGGCGCCGACACAAAATGAGACTTTTAATAAACCTTGTTGCACCCTGATTGCGCAGCTTTGATGCCCCGAGATATGTATGCAGTTTTTGGACAATGAAAGTAGATAAGAAGGATATTGAGTATGTGCTTGGAAAAGAAAGCGATATAAGATGGATATTGATTATGTGCTGGAACAATGAGTTGATTTAGAGTGGGTACTAATTATGTGTTGGAAGCAATAAATTGATATGAAATAGGAACTGATTGAGCATTTGGACAATGAATTGGTAAATATTAGATCTTGAGTAATCGTTGGACAGCGAGATAAAATTATTGAAAAATTGAATTATTGGCATGCATCATACTTGCAGTATAGGAAAGTTCGATATGATTTTATTTCACTACTGCACTTTACGAAATGAATGACCACCGACTTTTATTCTCCGTAGCCGGCCCACTGGTTTGTAGGCCCGTATTTGTGCGCCAACCTTTTTTTTTCATTAAAAACTTTTAACACGCAAATTTTATCGTAGCGTTTATATTTATGAATGTTGTTGAAATGTATGGCTACTGTCATCGACATAGGCAAAATACATACAGTATGATTAAGGTTGAAGATTAAAAGGGCCCGGTATTTAGCAGCTACACTATGTATCACGGGCAGCCGGAAAGGTGTTTTTAGACGCCCTTGAGCGATACCACAGGAGTACCACCTGACCACCACCATTGCACACGACCTATAAGGCCACGATCGTGTGATGCATGTAGATCCGCAGACCATCGATGATTATCTATCTGACACTGCTGGTCCCTCTGGGCTTAAATGCCGAGATGGTAGAGAATGCACCACAGGGAGATAGGTCGAGTATGTGGTAGGTAAAAACATTTTCGGATTTATGCGCGCTGATGTGTTTTGAATGTTGCCCCCACCCCCCTTCTTCTCCTCCCTTCTGCAGGTCCCGTCGGAACGTCGACTGAAGTATGGAAAAGCAACGATCGAGCGACCGACAAAGGAGAAAAAGGGGATCTGAGCATAGTACTTATGCTAACAAGCTTTGACAGACGTAGATGTAGATATGACTGTTCCTCCGTTAGAGCCTGGCGACTGGGAGGATGGACTGACATAGAAACTTGACGGGTACTGTATGACGGAAATGACTCGACATTAGCACGCTAGATAACGCGATTATGACGTTTAATTAGATAGGGAAGGGACTAGGAAAAGTCCTGAGGTAGGAGTACCCAGGCACCACCCGTCTGGGAAGTTAGAAATATTGTTGATGTTCGAAATGTACCACCTCCTTCTCACCCTCTTATAGATACAACCAAGCTGCCTGACTGTTCTCCTGACCAATACTCTCCGTTGCTTCAGCCTGGAGAACATCCAACCAAAGGAAGAAAATCAAAAGTGGTTTAAGATCCACCTATGGGCGATAGCCCGACCAGGTGAATTTCTGACCGGCTGACCGAGGTGTAAGTATTGACAATTGGGAGCGCTCGCAGAAGTAGTAAACGAGAAGAGAAGGAGGAAAGGTAAAAAGAACTCAGCCCATGAATAAATAGGATATTAAAAATGCGCAGAATGCGCAGGGAAATTTTTGTTTGGCCAACAACTGTTTTTATGGTTTGTCGTGAACGCTTTTGTATGTAACACATGTACTGTCTTCCCTTGTCTGAGTTTGTGTATATGTAATGTATGAATTTATGTCTTCCCTCTGTCTGTGTTCGCGTGTTACCTGACCCCTGTTGTTCTGTGTTGTGAGCGCACTAAATGACCTATTACCGTACACGTCTTTCTCTCTCTCTCTCCCCTCGATCTCTCTCTCTCTCTCCCTCTATCCGTCTCTCTCTCTCTCTCTCTCTCTCTCTCTCTCTCTCTCTCTCTACATGACATGTGTGTACTGAATAGCTCGTTTAGGTTGCGGACGACTCTCACTCTCTCCGAGAGTCCCCCTGTTCCATCTTCCTTTGTGTATATATTTTGTGCCCCGCTGGCACCAGTCTGATTGGATACTCTGTGAACACAAAGGTGTTCAGTGAAATTGACAGAAAATAAAATGATTGTGATTTGCCATATTACTACCTCTCCTTTCTACAAAATGAATGAACTCGAATTGGCTAAGAAAGAAAGGACAGGTGAGACGACTAAGGTCCCCCAATCTGGCCTTTTATAGGGGAACTGCATGTCAATGGCACCTTATTTGTCGACGCATCAGAGACAAGCGCCAACGCCTAGATTGACCCCCCAGCGTCCAGATTGCCCCATCCCCTTTGCACCCAAGCGCGAATGCCCGAAGCATCCCCGCCCCATTTGATAAACCCCAGCTGCTGTCCCGGATATAGAGATGATAACCATGAGTAACTGTCGTCCCTCGAGAAAAACATGTTTTACCTGACTCTTGATGATAGCGCCCCTGCCCTGTTTGAAAAGGTTAGCCAGCCTTGAAAGGAAATGTTAGACTGTTAAGGCTAAGGTTAGAAAGACGAGTCTCCCTGGAGGCTCCGAAATGTTGAGTTTGATAAAATGCACGGTTGATAAGAGTCTGACTTTTCTTTATATGTGGCATATATAGACGATGAATAAAACTTGGCATGAATTCAGTAGGAATGCTGACATATGCACTGCTTGGTAAATGAACTTCTGACTGTGACCGATAAGTGTGCGAAGGACTGAGGGAGGAATTCACGTGCATAAAATGTCTTCCCCTGACCAGCTCTCTAAAGCTTGTTTTGTACCTATTTCAAAGATATACGATCACCGGAGGAGAAGGGTCGGACGTGACACACAGCCTGGCCGCAGATCATGGGACACATGCGACATCGACCAAAGGTGGAGCCCCAGCACGACAAGAATACGGGACGAGACAGCACTCTCCAATGTGGTAAAACGAAAGGATGAAGGGCTGTCCTGAAGCCTTTTTTTCTGCCTAGCCACACGTGCCTGGAGCTTCCTTCCCCCTCTTCAAGCCCGGTTGATGGGCTTGCTTGCTTGTTATCATTTGCTCCCTTGGTCCCTTTGGTGTGTCCCAGGAAAATCTGCCCCCACTCCGCCCTCTCACTCCCATCGACTATCGAAACCACACACCCTCTTTTCCACGTGACTTCTTGTCGAAAGGAAGAACAGCATCCAGGTGGAAATAGGGTGCGCTGCAGGAATATGGGTGCCGAGCATAAGGCGCCACTAAAAGGATTGGTTAGGGAACAGGACTGTGGTCTAACAGCAGAGGACTGACCGCACCCTGCAACGCGTAAGGATGGACCCGAGCCGGACCTATAGCTCCACCGCCGGTGCTCAACAGCGCCAACGAAAGGACACGGACTAGAGCCTACCAGTGATGGCTCACTGCTAAAAAGACACTGTGACGAAGAGATCTTGTGTATTGAACTGAATTCCGCCCTCAACTACTTGGTCAAGATGTTCAGTGGTCACATTTTTTAAGCCAGAAAAATTTATGCTATGTAGTGCTTTTGAAACGATAGGAACTCGACAAATGCAATTTTCTATGTGCTGCATTCTGCCCATCACATCAACTGTCCATGATTATATGCCAAATGTTAGTATTGACAAATGCTAATTCTTCAACTACGCCTGTTTACTTGTACCCCTATCAAGTACAAAAATGAACGCTGTAATGTAAAAAGGGGCGACTGTGGAAATTTGAGAAATTGATGTACATAAACAGCGTTCATTATTCCATTTTTCCCACTCCTCTCCCTGTGAGCACCATGAATACCGTAAATTATTGACTGCATCCCTCTGCCAGCAAAGGCCTGTACCCATGTGTACATGACGGCCATTTTAGACACCCTGGCCTTTTGCCCGCCTAAGATTAGAATCACCGGCTTCCCTTCTGCGCGTATTTGAAACCCCCCCCTCTCTCTCATGCATAGGCCATGAAACCCTCTCCCTCTGCGCGACCCTGCCCTGAAAGGCAGCCCTTCTGCTTGACCCACGCAAACCCCCCATTTCCTCTTGAAGAGGCATCCTTCGCCTCAGCTGACATAGCCCTCCCCAGCTGCACCTGACTGCCCCCGCTCTCTCATGCATGAGTCATAAGATCTCTCTCTCTGTGCGACTCTGTCCCTGTGCACACCCTGGCTCCCCCTTCCCCTTCTCCCTCACACAGGCAAGTCATAAACCTTCTTCTGCAAGACCCTGTCCTTGGGAGTCACGGCCGCGCCTGACCAACACCTCCTTTCCCTCCATGAATGCCCCTCTGTTGACAAGCACTCCCTCCGCGCTCGATTGTCCACGCGGCATGAATACCACTCCTTTGATGACCCCTTCCCCCGAGTCCGACTGACCACACATGTCCGAGGCCATCGCCTAAGCCAGGAGATACCATTTACTGCACTTTATTGTATGAAGTCACTCCTCTTCAAAGGACCCGCTATTGATCCTGGCCACCCCACCCCCCGGAGCCATGATCAGGCGCACACATCCAAAACAGTTGACGGAACACTCAGCTGCGTGATTGCCCTCCCCTCTTATCAGCAGGTCAAGGGTCCCTATTGTGAACACATGTGGGGTAGGATTGACACGAGGATTATGTGGATGTCTTTTCCTTGTATCACAATGTCGTGATTGTAATGCTAAGTGTTTTGTAAAGTATAAAAGACGGAGTCTCAGCTCACTTGTTAGAGCACCTCCCGAAAGACACTGTGTTTCGTGTCCGAAATGACAGGCTCTCCTCATGAGAAATAAAACTCTGTTCTTGTGATTCCTGCTCCCAGCGCCCGTCTCTTTACTTGGTAACTATTCAGAATGGGAACTAAGAGGCGGTTTGCGCCAACGGCCCGGGCATCGATGGTAATATGGGCTCACCTTTTACATGTAGTGCCAAATGGTCGTCTGCGCACCATAATGTCTAATCCTGCTAAATTTCACGTAAACTCAATCAGCCTTTTTCTCGCTATGAAACACATCGGGCCCAATTCACAGAACTAACTTAAGACAAAATCCTAAACTTACTACCATTTTGGTATTCACAGAAGGGACTTACTAATTTTGGTATTCACTGAAGGCACTTACTCATTTTGGTATTCACAGAAGGCACTTACTCATTTTGGTATTCACAAAAGACACATACTCATTTTGGTATTCACAGAAAACACTTACTCATTTTGGTATTCACAAAAGGCACGTACTAATTTTGGTATTCATAGAGGGCACTTACTTATGAATGAGTAAGTGCCTTCTGTGAATACCAAAATGAGTAAGTTACTCAAAATGAGTAAGTTACTAAAAATGAGTAAGTGCCTTCTGTAAATACCAAAATGAGTAAGTGCCTTCTGTGAATATCAAAATGGTAGTAAGTTTAGGATTTTGTCTTAAGTTAGTTCTGTGAATCGGGCCCATCATTTGTTGTTCACCCCGACTGTGCTCTTTCATATTTTGGGTGCTAGGAGGATATGTTCATCCATTTAGTCCAGTTTATCTTTTGTACATGAACAAACCCATGTGCCCTCTTTATGGTTGCAACATTCAGTTGACATCATCCTTCCAGAGGCCTTTCCAAATCATTTCACTGCAGGAACATGGCTCTAAAATGCTGATTGTTTGGACATCCATGTGCTGAGATGTTTGACCACAAAGACTTGCTCCGCTTCACCCTCCCAAATGGAGGGGCAGCAGCCAGTAGGCTGCCTGATGCATACATGGGTGATTCAATGGAATATACGTTTAATTGATCAGGTGCGCCCACAGGATGCATCCAATTCATCAAGGCCGAGACATTTTCTGAAACTAATGATCTCATTTACTCATTTTTGGCTTAGGGCAGCACTGCAAGCCTTCCTGTTACACTGCCCTACGCCAAAACAAAAGGGCAAGAATGTGCCGTGAGATAACGCACATTCCTGTCCTCTTTTATTACGCTGGCACCCAAATGTCTGCCTAGCGCAAATGCAATGGTGCCAGCACTGAATCCTCCACAAAAACAACTGTTACGCCAACCCTGAGGAGGCATACACTTTTGACACGTTCTGAGGTTTGCAGCTTTTCGTAAATCTGGGAATGTGTCAAATGGTATGCGTGTTACATACGTGGGAACACCCACTGTAACGCCCATGGCCCGCCTGCCTATCGCAATATGAGGCAATGCAGTGACTTGTGCTATGTTGCCACACCCCATATCTGTGAGGCCATGAAAAGCCATGCAGGGTTGCTTTGCGTGGCCTTGTAGCACTGGCTCTGTAATGTGCGCTGCCAGAGCATCATTAATAGTGACGTTCCAGCGGTGCACGTTTCTTGTAAATGAACTCTTAATTCTCCACACCTTTGTACTCAGCCATGTTGTCATAGGATAATACGATAAGAGGCAGGCCAGGTCCCAGTTCATCTTACTATTCTCTTCCCTTAGGATGGACTCTACTCCGGCTATGCTTTGCTGTATTTGCATCGCATTGTCTAACATTTCCTTAAAAGTATCTACAGTTAACTGTTGTTGATATAATTGTAGACAGCTTGCAGGGAGCTGTGGTCTGCTGCCTTGCCTGCTCCTTGTGCTAAATTGTTTCCTCTTTCACTTTCTCTTACAAGAGCTATTGAGTTGCAAACTGAGTTTGTCGAAAACACTGGCCTCTGAGTCTTACACCCGGCCAAATCAGGTTTTAGGGCATCCCACAGCACCGAGTCTGCCCTAGTGGAGGTTTCAGAAGCAATTCAGGAGTGTGTGGATGCTGGGGGTAGGGCGGCATTGATCTTGCTCGACCTGTCGGTGGCGTTCAACACAGTCCCACATTCACTGCTTCTTACGTGGCTCGTCGAGATTGGTTTCTCTGGCACGACCTGGGGCTGGCTCAGGTCCTTCTTAGAAGGACGGGTGCAGCAGGTCTGGCTTCCACCATCCTTTTCCTCCCCCCAGAAAGTGACCACAGGTGTCCCCCAGGGGTATTCCCTTAGCCCGCTCTTTTTTAATATTTACATTACTCCTCTATTCTACTTGGCTGAGGAGTTGGGGGCTAAGGTTATGGCGTACGCTGATGACACCCAGCTTCGCTTCGCAAGGGGAAAAAACATGGACTCAGTTTCCTCGGCCAAACACTGTTTGTCCATGGTCTTCAAGTGGCTTGCCACCACACAACTCAAGTGTAATGAAGAGAAGTCGGAAATTCTCCTCTTTGCGAAATTTCCCTTTAATTTTAGGGAAACGCTTTGGCCACCTGAATTCCCTCTGCCTACTTCAACAGGGAAGACCGCTAAGAACCTGGGGGTATGGTTTGAGGAGAACCTCTCCTTCACTCAGGTTAAGAAGGTTGCTGGCTCGTGCTTCGGTCTTCTTAAAACCTTAAGGAAGTTTCATCCTCTCCTTCCTACGGCTGCAAAAGAAACGCTCTCATTCTATCATGGCTGGATTAAGCCAATGCTCTTTATGCTGGCATTACGGGCTACTTGTTGAAGAAGCTTCAAGTGATCCAAAATGCTGCTGCCAGACTTCTCCTTGACATCTCTTCTAGAAGTAGTGTGAGACAAAATCTATGCTCTCATACAGGTGAGATTTTTCTTAAACATTATAAAGATATTTATCAGACATGCCATCAGGTCTCCTCAGAAGCAGTTAATGAATCCCTACAGGAATTGCCAATTCCAGTTCTGGACAAGAAATTTAGAGAAAGACTACTAGCTGATTTAATCATCAGTTCCCTGACTAATTGTAAGGCAACTGGGGAGGATGGCTTTCCTGTGGAATCCTTTAAAAAACAATTCTAGTATACTTAGCCCCGAACTTTAGGACTTGCAAATTATTTATTACAAGGGGGTGACCTGCCAGTATCCTTCTGTACCGCAGTAGTGGTCAGCGTATTAAAAAAGGACAAAGACTGCGAAAACATGAACTCTTATATGCCTATAAGTCTTTTAAATGCTGATTATTACATTTTTACAAAACGTCTCGCCAATAGACTAAATAAAATGGTAGGCTCACTTATAGGGACGGATCAGTGCGGTTTCATAGCAGGGAGACAGCTTCACACCAGTACAATTTTTTTATTAGAAGCACTTGACTTTTTTATACGAATAAGATTAAGGCTCAGGTCTGGTTTTTAGACGCCAAAAAAGCATTTGACCTAGTATCTTGGAGGTGTCTGTTTACGATCTTAGAAAAGTTAGGTTTCCCAAATAAATTTATATCTTTATTAAAACAGATCTATAAGAACTCTCAGGCACAAATTTTAATCAACTCTGTAAATATAGGGACATGTCAAATAAATAAAGGCACTAGACAAGGCTGTCGCCTTTACCCAATCTTATTTGCACTATTTATAGAGCCACTAGCAATTGCAATTAGGAAAAGAAAAGCTCATATGGTCCCTGTTCAAGGGATGATAAACATAAAGCTTTATGCCGACAACATTGTTCTTTTTTTGGATTCAAAAACAAACACCCAGGCGGATATTATGAGGATATTTTCAGACTTTCAAGAGATAGGAGGCTATATAATCAATAAGACCAAAACAGAAATTATATTATGCAATTGCGGTGTTAATTCTTTATTAACAGAATTTAGACAGGTGTACCATACTCACCCAAAGAGATATTTAGGGATCTACATGATGGAGAGAATAGAAGATCTTTTTTCCTTAAATAATACTCCACTGCTGAAAAAGGTGAAATCTAAGCTAGCACGTTGAAACCAGATCCCACTTTTAATAATAGGTCGAGTTGCATTATTCCAAATGTCTATCCTTCCACTATTCAATTTCCTTTGTAGCGCAGCTCCATGTGTAATACAGACCTCTTTTTTTTCAGAGATAGATAGTATGCTGTCCTCTTTTATATGGGCAAATAAGATTACAAGACTGGCACTCAGCACTTTAAGCTATCCTGTAGTAGGAGGACTGTCCCTTCCAAATATTAGAAATTATTATTATGCGACATTTGCACATCACAGTTTTAGATTATTTTTTTTCAGATCCTCAAGAGGCATATAATGTTTTTATGAAAAATATCTTAAGGGAATATAATATCACTGATTCCACATGAGTTACCAAGTACCCTAAGAAAGTATGTTATAAGATCCTCCAATGGGTACTTAAGCAAAAATCTCAGCTCTTAGCATATTACTGCACTTCAAGAGTTAATAATTCGACTAGGTTTTCGAATATATACACGGGGAAAAATGCATTCTAGAGACCGGCATGCTAAGGCTGTGGGAAGAAAATGGGTATGCTCAGATCCAGGACTTTACCAGAGGTCACTGCTGGAAATCTTGGGTAGAGATAGAAAGGGGGCTTCAACACTCTATTACAATTTTGAAATGGTCATTTATTATATTAAAACATATGTTGGAGAAATTAGATAAGGAAAATATTGCCTACAAAACTAGTATTAGTGAAGCTCGGAACTCCCCGATATAACAGATCTGGGTTAAGATATATCTGATGAGAACAAACCTCTTTCACTATATGAAAAAGCTAGGGATAGATGGAAGAAAAGGGAAGATATACAGGTCTCTAAATCAACCTGGAATAGAATTAATAAATGTAAGGAGTTATATTTAGAGGTGCGAACTTTAAACGTATGCAATACTACCGAAATGGTTGATTTATAGGACACCCTCCTTTCTTCATAAGATATACCCATAAATTAAAAACAGATGTTTCCGCTGTGTAAAGGAGGGTGGAGGCACCAGGACGCATATTATCGGGGAGTGTCCAAACATTCGCAGTCTGTGGGAGGAAATCGAGATATATCTTAGATCCACATTGGACCTCCTTATTTCAATTGATGCATCTATTGCAGTTTTGGGCTGTTCACCTGTTACCTATACACACGAAGAATGTTTATTTATTTCAGCATTAATAGCAAGATCCTCAATCCTACAACACTGGAGAACAGCTCTGGATACCTACCTTCCATGTATGGAGAGCAAATTGCGTAAAATCCAAGAATTAGAAAAAAAATATGCATTAATATCAGGCACAATAAAAAAGTATGAGAAATATTGGAGTTTATCCGAGATATAGGATAGGATCTAGACCTATCGTCTATCCAATATTGTTAAGGGGAAGACATGAAGAGAACATATTGAAACTGGATTTTTAATAGAAGGAAGGGTTTTTTTCTCATTTGCCAACATATTCTGCATTTCTACTGCTATGCTACACATGATATAGAATAATAGAGCATATGTGTGTTTATTTATGTGATTTAACACTCTGCACTTTAACTTAACACAATCTTTTTCTGTCTTATAGGGATGTTTTGATTTTACTATTGAATATTCTGAAACATGTATCTATCAGCCATATTCATCAACATGAATTGCGCTCGCAAATGGCCAGATTCTGAGAATCTGGCCGTTTGCGAGTGCGATTTTTGCATTGGGGATTCATCATCCCAAATGCATAAATCGCTATTACCGAAATCGCATATTTGCGAGGAATTGGATTTAAGGAATCTCTAATAGAGATTCCTTAAATCCAATTCATCACCCAATTTGAAATTGCGAATTCGCAATATTTGGTTGCAATTTACCACGAAATCTGACTTCGTGGTAAATTGCGAAAAAAGAGTAAAAAGCACTTTAGTGCATTTTTTTCTTTTGCATGTTACACACACACATGTCCTCTGGACATGTGTGTGCGCAACACCTGTTCAAATGTGCATTTGAGGGGTGCTACAGGGTGTCCTTTGGACACCCCTGGCACCCTTCAAATCGCAATCTTATTTGCGATTAGCAAATTGCTAATCGCAAATAAGGAATACTCCCCATTCATTCCTATGGGCCTTTTGGCCCATAGGAATGAATGGGGAGTTTTTCCTTATTTGCGATTAGCAATTTGCTAATCGCAAATAAGGAATCAGTAGGATTCGCAATAATTTTTGCTAATCCTACATGAATCCCGTTTTGCGAGTCCTTAATAGCGAATCGCTATAATTCGCTATTAGGGCCTCGCAAAACGGGAGATTGATGAATATGGCTGTAGGTCCCAACTTTTAGCCCAGGTCCCCCGCTTTAAATGCCAGAGGCTAGGTGGCTGCTCCCTCGCCCGCAAAGCCGCCGTGACATTAAACGCTCTTCCTTTTTCTCTATGGAACACTCAGGAGCCGTTGTTTTTTTAAGAAGAATCTGAAAACGTACCTCTTTGTTTAAATGTCAGGCCCCTACCCCACTTGGTCACGCGCCGGGACACTCTTGAGTATCTGTGTGCATTATAAAATAATATAACATAACATAAAAAGTATCCCTGTATTAATTATATACCGTAATTCTCTTTTCTTCCTCTCTCTTTCCATTTGTGGTTTAAGTATTTTATGTATGTGACTCTTTTCAACTTTTCAACATCGTCAAGGAATTTTCCAATCCCTTGGTCAACTCCAACGACATCACCCCCTCTCAAACCCTCTGCGACTCCCTAGCCTCATTTTTCCACAACAAGATTGCAGACATCCACAACAGCTTTGACAACCAACCCGGAAACCAACCCACCCTACCATTTGCTGATCATCTTCCCCCCGTGAACACCCTTAACGACTGGAACCCAATCTCCACTGAGGACACCATCCGCCTGATGAATTCCATCCACTCAGGATCCCCCACAGACCCATGTCCTCACCACATCTTCAACAAAGCAGACTCCGTCATAGCACCGCACCTCCGAGACGTCATCAACTGCTCCTTCAACTCATCCACCTTCCCGGAAGACTGGAAACACGCTGAACTCACCGCCCTTCTGAAAAAACCCACAGCGGACCCCACCGAACTCAAAAATAACCGCCCCATCTCGCTTCTTCCATTCCCGGCAAAAGTCATCGAGAAAGCTGTCAACAACCAGCTCGCCGCCTTCCTCGAAGCCAACAAATCCCTCGACCCCTCACAATCTGGCTTCCGAGCAAAACACAGCACTGAGACCGCCCTCATCGCAGCAACAGACGACATTCGAACTCTACTGGACAATGGAGACACAGTCGCCCTCATCCTCCTGGACCTCTCGGCAGCATTCGACACAGTCTGCCACAGCACCCTTTTACAACGCCTCAATAACATCGGAATCCAAGGAAAAGCACTTGAATGGATCACCTCGTTCCTCACCGGAAGAACCCAGAGAGTCCGCCTTCCACCATTCAAGTCCGAGGCCTCTGAAGTCATCTGCGGCGTACCACAAGGATCCTCACTCAGTCCCACCCTCTTCAACGTTTACATGAGCTCCCTCGCGGCCATCGCACGCCAACACAACCTCAACATCATCTCGTACGCGGATGACACTCAGCTGATCCTTTCTCTCACCAATGACCCCAGCACCGCCAAAACTAACCTACACGAAGGAATGAAAGAAGTTGCAGAATGGATGAAACAAAGCCGTCTGAAACTGAACTCGGACAAAACAGAAGTCCTCATCCTAGGTACATCCCCCTCTGCATGAGACGACTCCTGGTGGCCGGAAGCCCT
This sequence comes from Lissotriton vulgaris, assembly GCF_964263255.1. Lineage (NCBI taxonomy): Eukaryota > Metazoa > Chordata > Amphibia > Caudata > Salamandridae > Lissotriton > Lissotriton vulgaris. Next base: position 87,543,010 of record NC_141691.1, on the reverse strand, counting down.
CGGAAAAGCACCCATCCCGACAGACCACGCACGGAACCTGGGCGTCATCCTGGATTCTTCACTCTCAATGAACAGACAGGTCAGCGCCGTATCCTCTTCCTGCTTCAACATTCTTCGCATGCTCAGAAAAACATTTTGCTGGATCCCCTCCGAAACAAGGAAAACGGTCACCCATGCTCTGGTCACGAGCCGACTGGACTACGGAAACACCCTCTACGCAGGTACTACCGCTAAACTCCAGAAGAAACTCCAACGAATCCAAAACGCCTCAGCCAGACTCATATTAGACATCCCACGCAACGAACACATCTCTGGTCACCTTAAAGACCTCCACTGGCTACCCGTCAATAAGAGGATCACTTTCCGACTACTTACCCACGCACACAAATCACTCTACGACATCGGTCCAGAATGCCTCAACTCACGACTGTCTTTCTACACCCCCTCCCGCCAACTACGTTCTTCCAGCCAAGCCCTCGCCACGGTACCTCGCATCAACAAGACCACCATGGGAGGCAGATCCTTTTCATACCTGGCTGCTAAAACTTGGAACTCACTCCCCGCTTACCTTCGCCTTACCCAGAACCACCTAGCATTCAGAAAGCAACTTAAAACGTGGATATTTGACAAGTAATCCTCCTCCCCTTCCTAAGCGCCTTGAAACCCTCTGGGTATGTAGTGCGCTATATAAATTCTATGACTTGACTCCTCCTGTATTCCATGTAAATGTCCACATTTTTCAGACATATTAGTCATAGAAAATATCAATGCAAAAGGAGCATGTAGATAGCTGAATGCGAAATATACAAGTGATTGATCCCATATACCTGTTGTGCCATTCTCTGGCCATACATCCAAGGCCTATCCATATTTAATGGCTGTGTCCTTTGTTTGTGTTGTCATGTATGCTTGCCACTCACTCTCTGATTGTACTGTAGCTGCAGCTCACAAAACATGTATAGCTATTCTCAAATACTGGAAGGTCTTATTCCCTATCCGGCAACTGTTGGATTTTGAAGGTTACTGATGTATGCCTTCCTTGTGATTATCAAGCACATCATTTTCATAGAATGGGTCACACCTGCCAGCCTGTGCCATGGCCGTGGGTACTAACTAACTCATCTGGCATTTGAAAAGTCTCTACTATAGTGAGTGAATGGGGTCAGAAACTGAGAGTGAGGGGTAAAGTTATGTATTGCTACTAGTAAATCCTTACAAGTGGTGACCCCTTGTACAGCAATGGTGTCTGAAAAATTTCTATCTCCTCTGCACTTACATGAGCCTGAGACAAGGACCAACCCTTTTCCCAAATAATGATGGTAACCAGTCATATTTCTTTCTGCTCAGTTCCACTGGGCTGATGTGAAGGTTGATAATACTGATGGACTGTGCAAGATATACAGGAAAACACATTAGTTTGTGATACTTACATTTTGTGGTGTGTTGCTGGTGTTGTGTCCTTTTGTGGTGATGTGGTTCACTGATGTCATTGCTGTATGTGGTGTCTTTGCTGATGGCTTAGGGGTTCTAGGCCACCCGCCCTTCTCCATTGGTCCTGCAGAGGTAGCATTGGTAGACAGATGGATCCTGTGAAAAGAAGAAACTTTGGGTGGTCTACCCCGCCTATTGTGAGCTTCTCTTTTTAAGCATCTTCTTTTGCTTTCCTCTGCCTGTTTCATCTGCCTTTCTGCTATCCATTCTCTCAGTCCTGCCTATAAGGTCGTGATACCTTATCAGCTTTGCTTGTGATACACGGACCCTTTGGTATCCCAGTCCAAGTATGTGTCCCTGATATACTATGGGCAGGGCCTCTGAAATTATGCATCAGGGGAGCACCAAATTTTGTGGCAGGGTTGACTAAATTATGCGGCAAAACGTGGCACATTTTTTGATAGTACTACTTCATTATTTGTCATTTTTATATATGGTAATACTGTCTGGGCAAAAATGTCACCACAAGCAACTTTCAAGGAACTGAACGATGACCTGTCAAACTTTAAGAAGGGTCTTCCATTGTGCAAGAACACAATGCCACATTTTTTGTAACTTTGGATCATTTTAGCTACAATTTTTTTGTTCAAATCATCATATTATGCAGCATATGATGAATTATGCCACAAATGCAGTATGTGATAATGCAGAAAAAAGTTGCAGCCGCGGAATCTCATAATTCCAGTGGCCCTCATTATGGGTGACACTTAATCTGCGATTCTGAGGGGACCATCCCCGGCAGCCACTGGAAGAGTAGGTGTGGCACTTGTCTATGGATCATACATAGGTCTTATACCTGCACTTACCCCATATCAGTACTCTTATGAAAGTATTGCTACATTAGTGTTTGCTTACTGTGTATGGACTGCACCATCTGTACATGTGTTGCTTGTACTGTTAGCATCAGTTTCCTAAAATACTCCCCTGAAGCTACCTGAAGCTCCTTTTCTACAGTGGTTGGAGAGTGGCATATGCCAATAACCCAACCCTAGCATGATTCTTACAAACAATGCTTCATATGCGCTAACTCCTGGGTCTTTTTGTTTGCTTACTTGTTGCAGAACATGTGCCTTGTGACTCAATCACCCTTTTCATGCCTCGCTTTAGTTTAGAATTAAGTCTCTGCTTTCCCTGAACTCTACAGTCTGTAGGAGGTGTGGAGTGTTTGCTCTGTCCCCAAAATTTGACACATAATTTTATTTAGTTATGGAGTAAATATGGCATCTGTTGTTTGACCAAACGGAAAGGGTCAATCTAAACCTAAACAATTCAGGGGCAGAATTACAAATCCCTTGCAACACTTTTGCACCGCCGTTGCATCACTTATGTGACACAGTGGTGGCATAAAACATGCAGCCAATTTACCACGTGACGCATCTAGGGAGATGCGTCATGTTGTAAAGCCCAGCGTCACATTATACCTGTGTCAGGAAAGCCTCGTAAAAGTGACGAAGTGAAATCTACAAGATTTCACTGAATCAATTCTAGGACGCCACTGCATCAAAACCTTACTCCTGCTTGAAGTAGGCATAAGGAGTGATGCAGTGTAGTGGTAATAGTCCTCAAAATTAATTGCTGGAGTTGTGTCGTGCTTGCGATACGACTCCAGCAAAGCGTGACTTTTGCCCCAACAGATGAGTCGGAATTTCTGGCGCATCTGTCAATCCTTGAACCATGGTGCACCGTATTATAAATACGGCGCATCATTGGTGGCGCAATTGTTTCTCAGGGTGGTGCAGGGAAAGTGACACATATCTACAGATGTCTCACTTTCTTGTAAATCGGCCACATATTGTTTACCAGAAATTTGCATATCGTAAGTGCATTAGCCTTAGAGAAAGCTTCTGGCCATCTGGAGAAAGTCTATTATGGCACGGTTATGCCTTTTGCCGATTGTAGTTCTGGTTAAAAGGCCTAGGTAATCAATGTATGTGACTTGCTCTGACTCACTAGCTAGTGGTCGCTTTTGCAGGGTACCTTTCCTCTTGTATGTTTCACTCAGTAGATCCTTTTCCCACAAACTTCACCTCTCAAATCTTTAGTGTTCTATCTCTTGGGGTGACTATAGTTACCATGACACATTTGAAAAGTCATTTTCTGTGTTTGAATGGGTATTACCATATGTGTATTCCTGAGATAATAAATGCTTCTGTGAGCACACATTGACTAGGGGTGGGTGTAACTCGCATGATTTGCTGTAGCGTAATTATGCAAAATTACGGATCACTGACATAATATCGAGGGACATAATATCGACTACCAAAAATATCGGCGACAAAATATCGACAGACAGAATATCGACTTTGTATCTACAAACAGGTAAGTACAAAAATATCGAGTAAAAAATATCGTTTACAAAAATATAGTTTGTAAAAATATCGACTTTATTAAAAAACAATGTTAAATTAAATTAATATTAAAAATGATTTACTAAAATATACTTAAAAATACTTAAATTACCTTATAATAATAAAATAATTAATTTAAGTTGAAAAAATTTTTTTACAATCATATTTGTTAAAACATATAGTAACATAATATAATTAAAAATATATTCAATATTATTACCGTAGGATAGCGGAAGTGTAAAATTACTATTCCCACTCCAGAGAGTGCAACAGTAGATAAGGCATTGGATAGCGTAGAGGTAGAAATTACTATTCCCACTCCAGAGAGTGCAACAGTAGGGAAAGGGTTGGATAGCGTAGGGGTAAAACTTACTATTCCCACTCCAGAGAGTGCAACAGTAGGGAAAGCGTTGGATAGCGTAGGGGTAAAACCTACTATTCCCACTCCAGAGAGTGCAACAGTAGGGAAAGTGTTGGATAGCGTAGGGGCAAAACTTACTATTCCCACTCCAGAGAGTGCAACAGTATGGAAAAGCGTTGGATAGCGTAGGGGTAAAAATTACTATTCCCACTCAGAAAGTGCAACAGTAGGGAAAGCGTTGGATAGCGTAGGGGTAAAAATTACTATTCCCATTCCAGAGAGTGCAACAGTAGGGAAAGCGTTGGATAGCGTAGGGGTAAAACTTACTATTACCACTCCAGCGAGTGCAACAGTAGGGAAAGCGTTGGATAGCGTAGGGGTAAAAATTACTATTCCCACTCCAGAGAGTGCAACAGTAAGGAAAGCGTTGGATAGCGTAAGGGTAAAACTTACTATTCCCACTCCAGAGAGTGCAACAGTAGGGAAAGCGTTGGATAGCATAGGGGTAAAACTTACTATTCCCACTCCAGAGAGTGCAACAGTAGGGAAAGCGTTGGATAGCGTAGGGGTAAAAATTACTATTCCCACTCCAAAGAGTGCAACAGTAGGGAAAGCGTTGGATAGCGTAGGGGTTAAAATTACTATTCCCACTCCAGAAAGTGCAACAGTAGGGAAAGCGTTGGATAGCGTAGGGGTTAAAATTACTATTCCCACTCCAGTGAGTGCAACAGTAGGGAAAGTAGATACTTCATATATTATTTAAAAATATATATATATTAATATCTATAAAAAATTAATTAAAAGTAATTACCACTTTAATATAATATAATAATTAATTAATTACTAATACTAATTTAATTTAATCATTACAATTAGTAATCTATTAATACTAATTAATTACAAATTAACAATGAATTAATTAGTAATTAAACAGTTACTTAACAATTAAAATCTAATAAATACACAAAAAAATTAACATATGTAATTAGTTATTATTAAATTACTTCCCACCCTATTCCCCTATGAACCCACAACGTGTTACAGAAATTAATTACTTAAATTAACCTAATTATCAATTAATCAATTAAATAAAATTAATTGGCAATTAAAATTTAATTAATTACCAACTAAAAATAATTTAACAATTAATTATAAACAAATACCAATAAATAAATGTACGTATTTAATTAATTATAATTAAATTAAACTACATAAATTAACATATTTAATTAACTATAATTAAATTACTTCCCACCCTACTCCCCTATAAACCCACAACCCGCTACAGAAATTAAATTATTTAAATTAACATAATTATCAATTAATCAATTAAATAAAATTAATTGGCAATTAAAATGTAATTAATTACAACATAAAAATTAATTCATTAAATATAAACAAATACCAATAAATGCATTTACATATTTAATTAATTATAATTAAATTACTTCCCACCCTATTCCCCTATAAACCCACAACGTGCTACAGAATTAAATTGCGCAAAATGTAAATATCATTAAATTCATTAATTATATTACATTATAACATAAATAAACACTTTTAACACATAAAATACACTATGAAAAATGTGATATTATTAAAAGTTCGATACTTTTCTTAACCTATAATATGTACTTCGATATTTTGACTATCTATATTTTAAAATTCGATATTACATTACTTACCTTCAAAACAATATTTTTGATGTCTATATTCTGTCCATTCGATATTCTGTTCAGCCTATATTTTGTACTCAACATTATGTCCATTCGATATTTTGTAGTCGATATTTTGTCTGTTTACCCAAAATTACACCAAATTAAGAGCGATTATGTGGAGTTATGCATTTAATAGTATTTTCTTAGCGCAAAATGCACCTTTGCACTAGAAAACACAGCACTAAATTCAACAGAACACACAGCAGCAACCAGAAGCTTCCCACGTTTGCTTTGTCTGTTGTTCCTGTGCTCCTGTAGTAGGATTCTTGTATCAAATTACTCATAATTACAGTTACAGGCGTCACTGCATAATTTTCAGTAATTTCAGGTTGAAAGGTTAACACAAAATTACCAAAGTTAGTAAAAATGATAGTTATTACTATTTATGTTTCTGCCTTCTCGCATTGCGAGAAAGCAGTGGGGCAACGCCCCCACGCCCCAATGGGGGAGCCGCCACTGAAAGTTACTCTGATAACTCTGGTGTAGTTAACATTTCGTCAAAGCCTAGCATTGACAGTTTTCTGGAGTAACCTATGGGGTGTTTGAGCATCATAACACCCCACCGCAGAAGAAACAGTGTCTCCATTATCTGTCCATTGTGTAAATCTTTTTTTTTTAATGGTTTCAATTTCAGCATCTTTGCTCTGCAGCTCTCGTAAGAATTATAACTTTTCGTTCTTGTTTGCTGTTGAGTCAGTGGTGGGCTGGTGGGAGAGCGCTACTCAGAGGTGGGCTGGTGTGAGTGCGCCAATCAAAGGTGGGCTAGTGTGAGGGCCCAAATCAGCGGTGGGCTGGTGTGAGGGCACCAATCTGCGATGGGCTGGTGTGAGGGCGCCAATCCGAGGTGCTACATTAATCCTGTCCAAGTGCAAGGCTATACAATGTGCTATTCTCCAGAGATGTTCATATTTGACTGACTCCCCACCTAAACTACAGAATCCTCATGTAACCCAGTCCTTGAGATACATTATAGAGCTTCGAAAACCAAAGTCCGAGTCGATGACGATATTTATGTGGGTTGTGTCCTCTGGCAGTTGCTTTTTTGCATATGTTAAAGTCAGCATCAGGGCTACCAATTCTGCATATTGTGCATGTCTAATTCTTGGCTTTGCTATCTAAATGCCAGTGACTCACCCATTATCATCCTCGTAGCGGTATATTCTATATATCCCTATACCTACAAACATACATGTCTTGTTGAATTTGAATTTAAAAATTTGAATTTAAAATATTTCTATAGCGCGACGTTCACCAAACGGTTTCTTGGCGCTTTAGGAACATGGAAGGCAGAAGCCGAGAGATAAACAGAAATGGATTCAGAAGTGAATTCACTGTGGAAAGGCTTGGCTGAATAAAAAGGTCTTCAGGCCCTTGCGAGAGAGTAATCTTTGGCCAATCGTAAATGGGCAGGGAGGGAGTTCCAAAAGGTAGGTGCCAGAACTGAAAATTTGGACCCACCCCATTTTTTTCTCTTAAAACGGGGTACCTGTAGGAGAGCTTGGGACGAGGACCGGAGCTCCCTAGTGGGAACATATTCCTTTAACAGGGCGGAGATGAAAGCAGGGGCAGTTCCCTGGCGTGACTGAAAGACCATACAGCCCATCTTAAAAAGAGAGCGTTGCCGAACAGGCAGCCAGTGTAGAGCCTTTAGAAGTGGCGTGGAGTGATGAGAGCGGGAGAGGCCGTACACTAGCCGAGCCGCCTGATTTTGCACTAGCTGGAGTTTCCTTAGACTGTAGGCCGGGATGCCGTTGTATAGGGCATTGGCATAGTCCAGCCGGGAGATCACAAGGGCAGACATGATTAGTTTTAGTGCCAGAGGGGAAAAGAAGCGAGAGACGGTGCGGATAGTGCGGAGAGTGAAAAAGCAAGAAGAGACGACAGAGCTAACTTGTGAATGAAGGGTGAGGAGGTTATTCATTTTTATGCCTAGGGTCTTGACTGTAGGGGAGGGAGTGGGAGGGGGACCAAAGGAAGAGGGCCAAAAGGAGGAAGTCCAGGGACTGGAGGAGCCACCCGTGAGAACTAGCTCGGTTTTATCTGGGTTCAACTTCAGATGGTTGTGGCTCATCCAATCCCTGATGAAAATCATAACAGTTTGAAAATTAGAGATAGAGTGAGGAGAGGAAGAAAGATTAAAGACGAGCTGGAGGTCATCTGCATAATTGTATACAGTGACCTCCAGCTGCTGGAGTGCAAAAATGAGAGGGTAGATATACAGATTAAACAGAAGAGGGGAAAGAGAGGAACCCTGGGGGACACCACAGGTGATCTTGAGGGGAGTTGATGTGAAATCCCCCAGCCGGACCGCCTGGGTACGGTCCCGCAGGAAGGACGAGAGCAAGACCAGGGCTGAGCCCCCGATTCCCGCCGCTCTGATACGTGAAAGCAAGATGGAGTGGTCCACCGTATCAAACGCGGCGGAGAGATCGAGGAGTACCAGAGCCTGGTGTTTGCCCTGGTCCAAGCCCTCCCTGAGTTCGTCCTGGACCGACACCACAACGGATTCAGTCGAATGCCTGGGCCGAAATCCCGCTTGACAAGATGCCAAGCCGCCAGTTGCTTCAACGTGAGCACTGAGTACCGAGGTGGTATATCGCTCAAGCACCTTGCCTAAATAGGGTAGCAAGGAGATGGGCCGATAGTTGGTTGGGGAGGATGGGTCGGCACCAGGTTTTTTTAAAATGGGTACGATAGAAGCCGATTTTAGGGCAGGAATTACAACCCCTTGTGCAAGAGAGCTGTTGAGGAAGGTAATCGGGGGCTGAGTGCAGATGGAATAAATCCGTTGGAGGATATGGGCCGGACAAATGTCGGCCGGGGAGCCCGATTTTACCTTGGGGAGTAATCCCAGGAAAACTTCTTCCGTCAGGGGGGGAATCGAAAGTAAGCAGGATTGAACAGTGGGGGGAAGGGGGTCAACATAGCTCGAGGAGGGGGGGGGATGTTAGTCTTGATCTTAGAGATTTTATCCAAAAAGTAATGATTCAAAGAATCACACAGGGCTTGGGTAGGAGGGAGGTTGGGGGTGGTCCTATCTGAAAAGGCCAACTCATTAACAATAGTGAAAATTTCTTTCGATTTATTCTCTGACGCTAAGATTTTGGAAGAGAAGTGAGCAGATTTGGCTTCTAGGATGGATTTTTTATACTCCTGCAGTAGTGCGAGGTAGCGCGTTTTCTGTACAGGGCAATACTCCCTTCTCCACAGTCTCTCAGCTCGCCGGAGGGACAGCTTTTTTTCCTTTAAGTATTCGTTAAACCACCGGTTCGCCTCCTTAGTTCTATAAGTGTGAGTGTCCCTCTGTCACTTATATAATGTACATGGGCTGGACTTATTTTTCTCTGCGGCACAGTTTAAAAATTGAATGAAAACATTAGATCCGTCCACTGTGCATTTGTGAGGAGTGCCCTGTAGATGGACTGAATACAGGGCAAATCAAACGTTCACCCCCAGTCAAGAGATTTGGGTTACATCCATTGTTCTTTTGCTCACCACGCCACCCCCAGTTTAGACTCAGCCATTTGCAAATCAGTCTCGACCCTGCTCCTCATGGGATCAGTCCAGACCGAACTCCCAAGCCAGGTTTTTCCTGGATTGGAGACAGCATCCTGGGACCGGTTTCGGGGCATCACCCCTCATCAGTCTGGCAAGCCTGAATCCAGTGGTACAGTGAGCCTAGGACCCACGTCTGGGCATACCCGGTGCACTTAGGTTGTTGGCGTGCCTTGCAAGAAAACAATGGATTTAACCCACTTCTGTGGCTGGGGGTAAATGTTTAATTAATTCAGCATTCCGTCCATCATCTATTAATTTTGCATTTGTCACCCTAAATGGGATGGGTATGGCCAGACGTGGGTCCAGTGCTCGCTATGCCACTAGATCCAAGCTACCCTGGTTGATGAGGGATTTTACCCTGAAACCAGTCCCAGGTTGCTTGTCTCTGGTCCAGGGAGGACCGAGCCTGGCAGTTCGGGCTGGATTGTTCCCATGGGGATCAGGGTCAAGACTGAATTACACATGGCTGTGTCTAAACTGGAATGGCATGTAGTGCAAAAAAACAATGGATTTAACCCAGTTCTGTGACAGGGAGTGAATGTTTGATTAATTTAGCATTCCATGCATCATCTGTTCTTTTTGCATTTGTCGCCCTAAGTGAGAAAGATATGCCCAGACGTGGGTCACATGCTCGCTACGCCACCAGATTCAAGCTAGCCTGGCTAATAAGGGGTGTTACCCCAAAACTGGTCCGATGATGCTTGCTTCTGGTCCAGGAAGGACCTAGACTGGCAGTACGGGCTGGATTGTTCCCATGGGGAAGAGGGTCAAGACTGATTTTGCATATGGCTGTGTCTAAACTGGAATGGCGTGCACAGAAACTATGGATTTAACCCAATCAGTGACTAGGGGTTGAATGTTTGATTAATTCAATGTTCTGTCCATCATCTGTTCTTTTTGCATTTGTCACCCTAAGTTGGAAGGGTATGCCCATACGATGGGTCACGTGCTCGCTGCACTATCATTCAAAGTAGCCTGCTTGATGAGGGGTGTTAATCCGAAACCGATCCCAGAATGCTTGTTTCTGGTCCTGGGAGGACCTGACCGGGCAGTCAAGACTGAATTGCATATGGCTATGTCTAAACTGGAATGGCTTGGTGTGCAAAAAAATGATGGGTTTAACCCAGATCTGTGACTGAGGTGAATGTTTGATTAATTCAATTAAATGAGAGAATGTGGCCTAACGGCTAGGGTGGTCGACCTCGGAGGTGGGGAACCAGGTTTGATTCTAGACAGAGATGCTCAACATTCTGTGATTCTGGGCAATTCTCTTAATCTCCCTGTGCCTAACAAAAATTAATGTGTCTGTCTGTAACATAACTGGTGCTCATATGAAGCGCTCTGATACCTTTAGGTCTAGTTCATGGTATATAAAACTCCACCCAAAAAAGACAAAATCAGCATTCCATCCATCATCTGTTCTTATTGCATCTGTATAGAGACAGGACATGACAGCATGACTGGAAGACACTCAGGGGCATATTTACAAGGAAGTGGCGGAATGCAGTGTTTTTTTTTTTTGTTTTTTTTTAATTCTTTTTATTGGCATTTGAATAAAGAAACATTCCATACATTCAAGCATAGCATATTCAATGCAATACGATAAGGGCAGATACATTTTTCATTGAAAACGATTTAGAACATAACACAGTGAGCAAGTCAGGGTGAACATCAGCATAATTGTCAGATCGGATGACTGGGCACAGGTTATTTTGTAGGGTACATGCTTACAGGTATACATCAATCAGCATCTACAGGTGAGGCAGTAACACAGAGAGGACAGTAAACTGTAATCCAGTGCAATGTATATGAACATGTGAATCGGAACACCGGGGGTGTCATATGATAGGTACATTTACTGTCCATCGTGATAGGTGGTCAGAAAGGAGAATTCAAGTGTCCAGACCAAGAGGCGTCGACCCTCACACCGGAAAAAGCTCAGTTAAAGAGTTTTCAAGCTCCTTCCTCTGTATTGTCAGGGTGAGGGGAGTGCTCCCGTGACCTGGACCATTGTAGAAAGGGTTCCCAAATATCTCTAGGTCTGGAGGCTGTGGGCATCAGCTCCCAGAATGTTCCCAGTTGTGTATGAGCATAGCTCAATCCTCTAGCCATGCCTTGAACGTGGGCAGTCAGTGTCTGCCCCACTTCATAGCGACTTGCCGTCTGGCATATAGGAGCAGCAGGGCGTGTAACTTTCGCCTCCGCGGTACAGTGTCCCAAACCAGACCAAGTAAACCCAAGTGCGGCACCATTTCATCATTTCTGCCAACGATTTGATTTATTGCAAGAAATACATCTGACCAGAACTGTCCGAGCTCCGGGCAGCTCCATGCCATATGGGGAAATGTCGCTGGGTCAAACCCGCACCTCCAACACCTAGTGCCCTCTCTCAGTCTCATGCGATGCAAGCTAATGGGTGTCCTATAATATCTATGTAGAAATTTAAAATGAATGAGGCGCAGTTTATAATTTGGGGAAAGGTCTAATAGCTGCCTGCAGCCGAAATTCCATTGGTCCTCATCTATCGGGGGATCCAATTCTGTGTTCCATAGTTCCAGGGATCGTGGCTTGATTATCGGGCCTGGTCCTGCATGGTCATATATAGTCTAGTCACCAACTTTTTCGGCGAGGCTCTCGCAAGTAATGACTGTAGAGTTTGGAGTGTGGGGGGAGCCTCCGGGTAAGGCATCGCCAAGAAATTGGCACGCCAATCGGAGCTTATGGTATGTAAATTTCTCTAAAAAAGGGACCTCATTTCCGTCTACACCCTCTGAAGGGGCGAAATGAGCGGTCCGGGTATAAGTCAGCAAAAGTCAGCAGCTGTGTGCCATCTAGTTCATGAACCCCTCCTCCCACCTCCAAGCATGCCAGCATTGGGTTTTGGCAAAGGTGTATTGCGGGAGCATATAGGTGCGGAAGGTGCGCCCGTTTCTGAAGAGCCCTCCAGGCCCATCTTAGCGTGTTTGCGGTGTCTACATCCTCCCAAGGTCTAGGCGCTGCCTTGTACACCGCCAGGGCAACGGTGCCACAGCATCCAACTCCACCACCACATGTGGTTGATAGGGTTTTGATATATCCAAAAGTGCAGGAATTGGGCTTGCGCGCATAGAGTGTAGAGCTGCATATCCGGCGCTCCCAGCCCACCCTGGCGCAGATGCAATGTCAGGAGTTCGTATGAAACTCGTGCCTGGCCACCTGCCCATATTAGAGATAGCAGGTGAGTGCGGATACATCTAAAAAACTGTAATGTGAGTGGAATCAGTATGTTTACAAAAAGATATAAACATTTCGGGAGTATAACCATCTTTACCAATGGCACCTTACCGGCAATTAACAAGGGAAGTTTAGACCATATTGCCACCTTTCCTTCAAGCCATGCAATGGCTCTTCCAAAGTTCATGGACCCAATGTCCTGCAGATTTTGACATAGCCATATACCTAAATATTTGACTTCATCCGATTCCCATCGTAGTGGGTATTCCGACACTACTTCTGGTGTTCCATCTGTTAGTGGGAAGATAACCGTTTTTCCCAGTTTATTGATATCCCTGACAGCCCCTCGAACTTGGTAAATTCCAGCAGCACTGGGTCTAGGTTTTCGGAAGGGTTTAAGATATACAATGTGACATCGTCCGCATACATTGAGATCAACAAGCTCTGGGAACTGAAGCCTATGCCTCGGGCGGTATGATGTTGACAGACGCGGGCGGCATGAGGCTCCATGGTAATGGCAAAAAGGAGTGGTGACAGTGAACAGCCCTGTCTGGTGCCACGTAGGATAAGAAATGTGTCAGAGGATAGCCCATTAATCCACACTCTGGCTAGTGGGGCAAGTTACAGCAGTTTTATACGCTTTATATATAAAGGGCTAAATCCCATTCGAAAACAGAATTCGGAACAGGTAAGGCCATTCTAGGGAATCAAATGCCTTTGTGGCATCTAAAAATATAGCAGCAGCCTTCACAGAGGGGTGCAAATAGTGTAAGATTGAGAATATTGTCCTAAGGTTGTGAGACGTTGAGCGGCCAGGTATAAATCCAGACTGGTACAGGAGGGCAACCATCGGGAGGAGCGGTTGGAGGCGGTTAGCCAGCAACTTCGCATACATTTTCACGTCTACGTTTATGAGCGACAATGGACGGTACGAGTCCAGTTCTGCTTCATCTTTGTCTGGTTTAAGCAGTGCCATAATCAGCGCCTCTCGCATGGAAGCTGGAAGAATTTCAGTTTCTAGGGCTTCCTCATACACCTAGTGAAGTAGTGGTGCCAATTCGTTGGCGTATGTCTTATAGAACGCAGTCGTAAGACCATCTGGTCCTGGGGCTTTAATAAGGGGAAGACTCTTTATAACTAGATTGATGTCTTCAACATCATACGAGATGTCCATGTATTTACGATGTGCATCGCTGAACCACACAAGCGCAATCGAGTCAAGGAAGTCCTGCATACCATCTGCACATTCCGTCTGTGTGGCCGTGTATAGGCGAGAATAAAAGTTGCGAAATGCCGGGAGAACCTGCTCTTGGCCTATTTCAGTATTACCCTCCGGGGTATTGATTGTGTGTATGTAAGGAGAGGGAGCCGACTTTTGGATCATGGTGGCTAGCGTTCGCCCCGGTCTGTCTCCTTCACCATAGCGCCTCGCCTCAGCGTGTTTACCTAAAAATTTCAGTTCGCGTTGGGCTTCCTCTGTAAAATCTAGTAACCTTGCTTTTAAATCCGCCGCCACTTGGGGGCTACTCTCAGCGCAGAATTTTGTCTCAAGATGTCTAATTTGCGTCTCTAAGTCCTTCAGGGTGCCTCTGATTGCCTGTAACACCCCAGCTCGCCTTGCTATGCATTTTCCCCTGATCACCACTTTGAATGCATCCCACAAAGTGGCAACTGTAGAGACCATACCAGCATTTAAGTCAAAATAGTCAGAGATATCAGATCTGATGCTCTCTCTAAACGCTTCGTCCAAGAGTCCGTGTTGTGGGAGCCTCCAAATGAACGCCCTTGGTGGTAGATCAGGGATGTCAATTGTCAATAGACAGGGGGCATGGGAGAGTGCCAGGTGCTGATTTCAACTGTCCAGGCAGCCACATCCCGTGATATCAGCCAATAATCAAGTCTAGACCAAGCGGCATGATATGAGGAAATACAGGTCCCCTTCCGCATATCCGGATGGCAGAGCCTCGAGATATCGACCATGCCTCCTTCGTCCATGACGTCATGGAGGGCCTGAGTCGCAGCAGGGTGTAGCGGCCTAGATGTGCCCTTCCTGTCTAACGTGTCCGGCAACACTGCGTTGAAGCCCCCGCCCCAAATAATGGTAGTGTAATCTATCGAAGCCAGCTTATCCCAGATTTCTCGAAGAAATTCGGGGGAATCAACATTTGGTCCATATATGGCTACCAAGACAACAGGTTTCCTTCCCAGGAGTCCCTGTAGTATGATGAATCTGCCTTCAGGGTCAGCATCAACTGCACATTCCCTCCAAGCCATGCCTCGGCGCAGAAGCACGGCCACACCCCATAAGTAGAATATATTGCAGAATGTATATCAGACCACCTATTGTGCTTCAGACGCTGTGATGGTTTGCTATTTAGGTGCGTTTCCTGTAGGAAGCAGATATCCACTTGATGTCTCATTAATGAGCGTGTATCAGGCGCGCCTTCCGACCATCGTTCATCCCCCGTACATTTCTGAGGTTCCGTGACAATTGTAAGTGGTGTTTTAAACTCGCTCGAATATAGTCGAGTCTGGTATCTATGAACCGCAAATGACGAGTTTAGTGGGTGTACGCGTTTTCGCTGTGCTAACCTAACCCGTTCGTCTGTTTCGTGGGTTTCTTTATCTGAACCCACGGGTTCCATTTTAGATACGGCATCCATTTTGTTTCTTGCCCTCAAGTAGCCAGCGAACGGACACTGTCCGCTTCGTGACCCTGGGATTCCTAAACTCTTGCGGAAGACACGTGTTCCTTTGAAGGTGTCTTTATGACGAGGGGGATGACACTTCAAGGCAGATGGCCCCGCTCAAGGCTCATCTTGCTGTACTGGTCTATTGTCTCAGTTGTGCATTCATTAGGCACGTCTCCTTTGATCCCTGCAAGCGTGTTTCCGATAGCACCCCCTACACTCTCTCCAATCTGTTTGCTATCCTCGTCTTCCTCTGCACCTGTTTCTGACTCTTCCTTGATTCATTTACTACCGGAATGGAATGCACTAATGGTGGGAAGATGTACTTTTACAGTTGGGAACCGGCGATGTTACTGTAATTATGTTCCGGGACCCTGAATACATGAAAGCGACCCCCTATGAGATTTACTGTGGGAACCGGGTTGTAACCTTTTGTTTGCCATGTTGTTCTATGACAAAAAACTGTATAAAAGGAGCGATCTACAGATACAATTTGAAGCAGTCTCCTTGAACC
The DNA here is from genome assembly GCF_964263255.1 of Lissotriton vulgaris. NCBI lineage: Eukaryota > Metazoa > Chordata > Amphibia > Caudata > Salamandridae > Lissotriton > Lissotriton vulgaris. The sequence goes on along the minus strand of NC_141691.1, from coordinate 87,527,117 downwards.
TACATGCTGTGTACTTCTTGTGACTTCTGTGTTCCCTGCAGTAAATAAACCTCGAATCTTTGACGCCGAAGGAAGTGTCCCGTGTCTCTGTCATTTGTACGCCGGAACAGGTAACCCACGAAGGTTTCAGGTGTTGTCCCTGGCACCGCTGGGTCTTAGAAAAACCCAGTCCTTCAGTTGGCGCCCAACGTGGGGCGGCATCAGTGGTACCGGTCCAAAGCCCGACGATCGTGAGGAACTTCGTGTGAAATCTCCGAGGGAAGGTGCACCCCGCTTCATCGATCCAGTTGTCGAAATAAGTGGCCCGAAGACTTTTCCCGCAAAGATCCCCGCCTCCTGACGGCTGTGACGGACTGATGCCCTGACTGTCGACCTGTTTTGGCGCCTGGCGTAGACCGTGGTACAGCGAGACGATTGACGGGCCTTCCTGGTGACGCCATTGTTCTTTGAGATAAGTATTTGTGGGTCGCTCCCCAGAATCCTTAGTTGTTGTGGGTGCTTAGTCGTTGCATGGTACCATTGCATTTGTGGTCCTTTGTATTTTGTTTTTAGTTGTTCTATTTGACGACTGCAGTCGCCAAAAACCGAGGGTTTTTGCACTTTTGCGGGGACATTGTAATCCAATAACCCTTGACGTTTGTGAAACTCGGTTAGTGTGCACGATGCCTGGCCGTAGTACTTTGTTTAGTTGCTTTAGAGGTTGTGGTGCGGATTCCCGATTGGAGGACTCATGTCCGATACCTCCAGTTGGAACTCCGGTCTATGAATTATATAGTCGACATGGAGTGGGTCCTATTGCATATAATGATTGCTGGGTCCGCTATACAAAAGATGACGGTGTCCTTAGTTGGCCACCTCATGGTAGTTTCGAAACATCAGTTCTGGATAACTTAGAAGCAAAATTGTTCAAAAAGAAAGCAAGGCCGGCCATGTTTGATTCCTTTCGGTTATGGCGCAAAGAAGCCAAGCAGAAAGAAATCAAGCAGCTTAAGCGTAATGAGAGAGAAGGTATCGTTACGACGATGAGAAATGCAGAGCAGTTTCAGAGAGACAAAGAAGAGAAGGAAAAGGAAGTTTTTGATAGATTGCAGCGTATGACCGTGGATAAATGTTATCCCGTCTTACCAACGGGTACTGATAAGAAGGGAGTGGAAGCAGTAGAGGACCCTTTGTTCTCCTATCTACTAAAGTCGCCACCTCCATATGCACAAGATACCGCAGCCCTTGTGGTTCCCCCTGTTCCTCAACCTGTTGTTCCGGCGGCTGTTAATCAGCCTGTCGCTGGTCCTGTTCTTGCAAATCCTTTTGTCCCTATTCCTCTACCTGCTACTGTCCCCACTGCTCCACCGTCTATACCTTCTCAAGCCATTGTTCCTGCTACTTCTGCTCTTGCAACTACTCCTACCGCTTCTACTGCTCCGGTGTTTAGTCCTCATATTGTTGCACCTGTACTTTTTTCTTCTTCTCCGTCTCTTCGAAGACGCAGTCCTAATACTGTTGCTAATCTCTATTCTCCTTTTGGACCGACTCTTGGGTCCGATGTTTCTGATGTTCCCCAACGACAAAGTCAGCTTCCTGGTGGTAGGGAACGTGACACGTTAATTAATATGGCGCGTAATTGTATTAGGTATCCCCTTAAAAATCCTCCGCGCATATTCTTGAGACTTTTTCTCAATTCAATGAGCCCACACAGAGATTCGTGTTTGACGAAATGTGCAAATTTTTACGTGAAGCGATATCAAATGATGAAGTAAACGAAGTACCGATCGATGTTACTGAACTACAGCTTCAGTTTTTGAGTGGTATGATCATGGGTAGTAATGTTCGACGTGCTGTAGAACATCTTCTATCCTTTCGTCCCACTGTAATACCTCGTGCATTGTTTAAAGATGATACTGAGGAATGGATGGCAACTCCTGGTCAGTATCCTATGCGAGAAGTCCCCCCAGTATGGATGCCAGGTGATGCTAATGCCGTTCTTATTATTCCGCCACACTTCCAGAGAGTGTGGATACACCTCCTGTGGAAGCGATCGGAAGTTTTACAGGTGAAACAATCTTTGCCTGACCCTCGCAAAAATCCTGCAGGGTACTATAAAGAATTGTCCCAATTAGTGGATGCCTCGATAATGAATCTTGCCGACATCGATATGTTGTTCGGCAATGTCGTACCGCAACCGGTTTGGGCGAAAATCCGTCAAGAGAATCACGCAGCTAAGTTAGGCGGTGATTGGGCTGCTCTTGTGGCGGCTGATGCATTACAGGTTGGCGGGGCTAAGCCTGAGCAGTTAATTACGGCTTTGCCTCAAAGAATAATTACACTTATGAAGACACTTATGCCAGCTATGAAAGTCAATTGGGATAAACTGTCTGCCTGTAAGCAAAAGAAGGATGAAAGTGTCTCCGATTTCTTTACGAGATTTGAGGAGGCATTCATCGATCACAGTGGTCAAGATATGGGCACTGAGGGAGGTCAGAGATTGTTTGTGGATAAATTTGTATCGAATTTGTTGCCTGAACTTAGCAACAAATTGAAAAATTCAGAAAGTGCGTGGGCTGTTTCAACATCTGCTCAGATATTAGCCACAGCTCAATATTATGAAAATAGAGAGAAGGAGGAAAATGATCGTGCGGATAAAAAGACGAAAGAACTCAAAACGAAAGTTTTGTTAAAACAAGCGTATCCTCCGCGCTCAAATCAAAACGATTCTCAACAGCGGAATAGATCGCAATCGCAGCCCGCTAGGTCGCAGTCGCAGAATGATTCTTCTTCGCAGAGATCTACGCTTGGATACAATCAATGTGCCTATTGTAGGGGTGAGGGTCATCTGAAATTTTATTGTCCGGTTTTGCGCGATCGAAATAATGGTAATTCATCTAGAGGAGGTCGTAGTGGTCCTCAACAGGCTTCGCGAGGTAGGGGTCGTGGTGTTGCTCAGAATCAAAATGAGCGTTCTAACAATTCTTCTGATTCCAATAATTGTTTTGATCAGCGTGGTTCATCGTCACGTAGATCGGCACAGCACCATGTGGACGATTTTTACATCGAACATGATATTGATGACGGTAATTACTAGGACAGCCATAGACAGAGAGAGGGAGTAGTATCAGTTCCGGTCGATCAGAGAGGGCCTTACGTCGCAGTTGCCAAATCGGGCGTAGTTGAGCCTTTTCTGTTGGACACTGGTGCATCGAAAAGTTCCATCATGCATTCAAAACTCGCTGGCGCACCTTTGTCTGGCTTAACAAATGTTTCCGTTGGATTCTCTGGCGCCCCTGTTAGCAATCCGGTCGCTAGCCCTTTGCCCCTTACAATTGGGCCTCGTGAGCTGAAAGCTCCTTTGATTTTGACTACTGGTTGTGGTGAAAATCTTTTGGGCCTGGATTTGCTGAAACGGTTATATGCGACTTTGCATTGTTCTCCTGCGGGAGTGGAGCTTACATTGGGCCAGAGAGTAATCTCTCCCATGTACTTGTCATCTGATAAGCTCCCACCGGAATTGAGTTCTCTTCCTGCATCCTTGTGGGCAACGGGTCCCAATGACGTGGGCCTGCTTGACATCTCCCCTTATGTTGTCCAATTGAAATCAAATGTGCGATTACCACGTATTCCCCAGTATCGTATCTCCCTTGATGGAGAGCGAGCATTGTTAGCGATCGTTTATGATTTGATTGAGAAAGATGTTGTCTAGGAGACTCGGGGAAACGTGTGTAATAGTCCTGTGTTACCTATTCTGAAACGCACTGATCCATCTAAGCCTCCTGTTTATCGTTTTGTCATTGATTTACGGGAGGTGAATAAAATTGTGATTCCTCAGTTCCCTGTGGTGCCTGACATTACGGCTTTACTGACTCTGATTCCAGCATCTGCTTCTTGGTTCTCAGTGATCGATTTGAAGAATGCTTTCTTTAGCATTCCGATTGCTGAGGAAAGCAGGGACCTATTCGGTTTCTTGTTAGGAGGTCGCAGCTTTAGGTTTAAACGCGCTCCTCAGGGCTATTGTGAGAGTCCATCGATATACAGCCAAGCCCTGAAGAGTCAACTTGATGCGTTTGTGTTACCGGCTGGTGCGGCTTTGATCCAATATGTTGATGACTTATTGGTGGCTGCGGACACACGAGAGATTTGCAAAACTGCTACGGTGTCTCTGTTACAACATCTCTGTGACTTACATCATAAGGTGTCACCTTCTAAACTGCAATATTGTTGCCAAGAAGTAACCTATCTAGGTCACTTATTGTCAAAGGAGGGAAGAAGGTTGACCCCAGAGAGAATTGCAGCGATTGCTCGAATGACTGTGCCGACAACTCAGAGAGATGTGCGTGCCTTTCTAGGTGTCACGTCATACTGCAGGCAATGGATTCCAAATTTTTCATTGCTAGCAAAACCATTGGTAGCTCTCACGTGCAAGGATGTTCCAACTCCTTTGCCATGGACGGAAAATGTCAGAGAAGTTTTTCTGAACTGCGTGATGCGTTGTGTTCGGCCCCTGTGTTAGGTACTCCTGACTACAGTAAGCCGTTTACACTATATGTTCACGAGAGGGAAGGTTGTGCGTTGAGTGTTTTGATGCAACAATTTGGCGGTAAGCAGCGTACATGTGCATATTTTTCCTCGACCTTGGACCCAGTAGCTAGAGCATTGCCGAGTTGTCTAAGAGCGACAGCGGCAGCTGCGGTGTCCATCCGACAATCTGCGGTATTGGTCATGGATAATATGCTTACGGTGATGGTTCCGCATGCAGTTGACACTCTTTTGAATCGTACGAAAACCCAACACTTGACGAGTGCAAGGTTGTCCGGTTACGAGTTGACACTTTTGGCAAGGCATATCCAAATAAAGCGCTGCAATGTTCTAAATCCGGCGACGTTGTTGCCAATCAGTATGGAATCAGACGAGGTATTACCACATGATTGTTATTTGCGAACTGAGGAAGAAACGAAGGGTCGTGTTGACCTAAAAAACACTCCATTGGAAGACCCCGATGGTACTTTATATGTGGACGGTTCATGTTTTAAGTTGCCGAATGGTGATGTGACGACTGCGTATGCTGTAGTGACGTTGAGTACGGTTGTGGAAACTGCAAGATTGAATCAGAATTCTGCTCAGGCGGCAGAATTCATTGCATTGACGAAAGCGTGTGTTTTGTCAAAAGGGAAGCGGGTGAATGTGTTTACCGACAGCCAGTATGCCTTTGGCGTCGCTCATAGTTTTGGACGATTGTGGCGAGAGAGAGGCTTTATGACATCGCATGGTACGAAGATCCAGCATGGACAGCTTGTGAACGAACTTTTAGACGCACTCACATTGCCCAAGCAGGTGGCGATTATTAAATGCAGTGCGCACCGTAAGGTGACGGATGATTTTGGTCGTGGAAATGCGTTTGCTGATGCGATCGCTAAGGAGACTGCGAGAAACCTTGCAACTAGAATGTATGTGACGAGTTCGGTAAGGTGGCCGGCAGACACTGGTATGTGTGAGGATACTGTCGAAAGTGTGAAAGCGATTTAGAATGAGGCCACCGAAACTGAAAAGACCAAGTGGAAGGAGAGCACAGGAAAGTTGGATGCGAATGGATGTTGGATCGATTTATCGGAGAATCAAAGATGGATGTTGCCGGATGCATATGTGCTAGCTGTTGTGACCATTGCAAACAAAACAGGTGATGGTCAGAATGTGGATCAATGTCACACATTCACCCCAGTCCAAAGATCTGGGCCCAATTCCATCGTTTTCTTGCACTCCACACCACCCTGGGTTAGACAATGGCGATATGCAAATCAGCTCTGACCCTGTGCCCCATGGGAACAGTCCAGTCCGAACTACAAAAGCCATGTCCTTCCCAGAACGGAATCAAGCATCCGAGGACCGGACCGGTTTCGAGGTAACACCTCTCATCAGCCCGGCTAGCTTGACTCCAGTGGTGTGGAGTGCCTGGGACCCACGTCTGAGCATCCCCAGCGCACTTATGGCAGCAATTGCAAACAAAACAGGTGATGGACAGAATGTGGATCAATGTCACACATTCACCCCAGTCCAAAGATCTGGGCCCAATTCCATCGTTTTTTTGCACTCCACACCACACTGGGTTAGACAATGGCGATATGCAAATCAGCTCTGACCCTGTGCCCCATGGGAACAGTCCAGTCCGAACTACAAAAGCCATGTCCTTCCCAGAACGGAATCAAGCATCCGAGGACCGGACCGGTTTCGAGGTAACACCTCTCTGTAGTTCGGACTGGACTGTTCACATGGGCCACAGGGTCAGAGCTGATTTGCATATCGCCATTGTCTAGCCCAGGGTGGTGTGGAGTGCAAAAAAATGATGGATTTGGGCCCAGATCTTTTGACTGGGTTGAATGTGTGACATTGATCCACATTCGGTCCATCACTTGTTTTGTTTGAAAATTCCGCCATAAGTGCGCTGGGGATGCTCAGACGTGGGTCCCAGGCACTCCACACCACTGGAGTCAAGCTAGCCTGGCTGATGAGAGGTGTTACCTCGAAACCGGTCCGGTCCTCGGATGCTTGATTCCGTTCTGGGAAGGACATGGCTTTTGTAGTTCGGACTGGACTGTTCCCATGGGGCACAGGGTCAGAGCTGATTTGCATATCGCCATTGTCTAACCCAGGGTGGTGTGGAGTGCAAAAAAACGATGGATTTGGGCCCAGATCTTTTGACTGGGTTGAATGTGTGACATTGATCCACATTCGGTCCATCACTTGTTTTGTTTGCAGCTGTTGTGACCATGGCACACGGTTTGTCACATATTAGCGCGAAAGGTATTTGCAAGTTGTTGTCCCCTGTATGGAAGAATGATGGTATTGCTAAGTGTGCTGAGAGATTGGTCAAGAATTGCATGGTATGTATGATGTACAATCCTGGCAAGGGCACTCCTACACCCCCTGGCCACTTTGCTCCTCCTACATGTCCCTTTGAGGTAATCCATCTAGACTTCATCCATATGGAGCGATGTAATAATCTGAAGTACGTTTTAGTTGTGGTTTGCGCATTCTCCTGATGGATTGAAGCCTACCCTCTCAAAGACAATACTGCCCTGTCCACAGCGAAAGTCCTACTGAAGGAGTATTTTCCTCGGTATGGAATGCCACGGATTGTATGGTCTGATAACGGAAGTGAGTTTGTGGGAAGTGTGATGAAGAGTGTGTGTAAGGGCCTTGGAATTACACAAGAATTCCACAGTGCCAATCATCCCCAGTCAGCAGGGTTGGTTGAAGGGTACAATGGTACTCTCAAATTGAAGCTCGCAAAGATTCAGGCTACGACTGGTCTGTCGTGGCCCGACGCTTTGCCTCTGGCTCTTTTGTCGACCAGGGCGACTGTGCACTCTCGAGTAGGGCTTAGCCCATATGAGATTGTGTTCAGCCGTCCTGCAAACATTTCGGGGGTTCCTAGACCCAGTTCATTCACAAATCTTGAATATCCAATGCTAATTGATTACCTTCATGATCTGACTGCTAAACTGAGGTTAATTCATCAACAGGTCTTTGAAGCACTGCCAGCGCAGACGGAGGGTCCAGGCCACCAGCTCCAAACCGGAGACTGGGTGGAAACGAGAAATTTTGGCCGGAAGCGAAACCTCGAGCCGAGGTTTGTTGGACCCTTCCAAGTGTTACTCGCCACGAGAACCTCTGTTCGTTTGGAGGGCCGCAAGCATTGGGTGCACGCCACCCACACCAAAAAGGTACCAATACCTTTACCATCGGACTCGTGGGTGAGGACTGGCATTGCTGCAACAGAAACCGAAGCTTTGCCGAACTTTGTGCCGTTCAGTGACACTCAGCCTGTGGGAGATACTTCAGTGCAGCCAGATAACTTTGTTGAACCTTTGTCATTGGAGAATTCAAGATCTGAACTATCGTCTGATCGACAGGACTCTGTTCCACAATCCGACCAATTGTATGAAGAGCAGACTCGTCCTGGGAAAAGCAGATATTTTCTTCGTTCCCAAACCAAAGACTAATAAAGCTATTTTGCTTTTTCCTTTTTGAAATCCACGTTACCCCCACTATCATCTTGAACATTTTTGAATAATTGTGGTTTCTGTTTATATTCTGAGTTCTTTTCCACGTGTGTTTTTTTCCACAGCTAGGAGATTTTGTATATATTGTTTGATTAAAATAAAAGAATAAAAAAAAACCCTTACATCCGGGTTGACCGTAGGGCCGTGCGGGTACTTCCTTCTGTTTAGTAGGTCCTGACACTAGGTCGGGGGCCGTTGATTCCTAGGAACTCCTGGGGATTGACAATTACTACACAGAACGAAGTGCGTCAAGAACATTGCGGACGGTTTTAGAGGATGGCATTCTCAAAGTTGTCGGAAGTGGAGAAGACTCAAGCGCAAAGATTCAAATTGCATAGAGTTGTACGTACCAAATGCTTTCTGTTTCAGGTGTTCCTACTGTTCCTAACTGTTTCCTCGCTACTGGTGGGTGGAGTATACTATGCGATACAATCATTATTGCCTTCTGCTTCACCTACCCCTTCCTCTGAACCAAAACCTACTTCCACTGTTTCTCCTCATTCCTTTCACATCTTACCCCAACACGAGCAGGTTAGACGTGCGGAATTCATGAACAATTCCTTCGTTCAGCTCCTTCATCAACATCAGTTGGTGATGAACACTACCAACTGTTGGGTATGTGGGTTAATGCCACATACCACGGATAGGGGAATTCCGTACTTTGTCCTTCCTTACAGTTCCCAGGGTTCAGCTTGAGCATTCCAAACAATGTTTCGTAGCGCACTAGATTCCTACCCCCATCGAGAGCCACGCACTGCAGATCATGGTCCTGGCCCGTACCACAAGCCTTTGGCAAGAGCGATTGCCGATTTAGATAGGGATATCTTTGACGCATCGCTTATCCCAGAGGAAGAGGTGCAAGCATACAGAGATCTGAGTAAGGCTGAGTATAGCATGTCAGTGGGTGATCGGCAGCTGAAAAGCTCGTCTCCGATCTGGATCGTACCCCATCTCGGTAATTTCTGTCTGAAAGGCCATGGCCGAAGCCCGCGAGCTCAGCTCGGGAGGAGTGCCTGTACCGAAACATATGTTTTGCCGACGACCTCTTCCCCTGTTCTTCTGACTGCCAAGGGTACTTACTTTGTTTGTTACGACCGCGCATATACATGGTTGCCTCGTGACTTCTCAGGCACATGTTATATTGCGAATCTGTTGCCGCCGACCTTTACTGTTGGGTCGGTTTATCACAAGACCAGAGTTGTGAGAGGCGTGATTAGCGAAGAGGACACTGCCGGTCAAGAAGCAGGAGACTTCTTTAAGGATTTCTTGCCGTTTTGGGGACCTATGATCAATAGTAGGAACCTGAGGCAATTGACTCGAGTGGTGGAATCGACCGCTAATATCACTGCAAGCGCCCTTGGTAACATCACAGCAGAGCTTCAGGCTGACAGGCTTATGATGTTACAAAACCGTATGGTTTTAGACGTTGTCCTTGCAGATAGAGGTGGAGTATGTAAGGTGATCCATTCGAATTGCTGCATTTTCATTCCTGATAACGCTCCAACTGTCTATCAAGCCATCTCGAGGTTGCATAAGATCTCTGAGTCCATACACGTGGACGTAGGTGATTGGACGCTACTAGGATGGTTTTGGGGCTTGATGTCGACGTGGGGTTGGAAAATTCTGATGATCATTGGGGTTGTTGTAGCATTTCTGTTCACGTGTTGTCTTTGTGTGCAGTGTGGTCCCGCCTTATGTGGCCTTTGTGCCACGACGTGTATAAGACGGCCATCTGTTACCAAGGAAGCACTGATGGATAGAATAATGTTGCAGCAACATCTGGATGGTCTGATGAATATTGAGATCGATTCCAATTCCGACTAGTGCTTGCCTACATGAGGGCAAAAGGAGCGTCTGAGGTTCCGTGACAATTGTAAGTGGTGTTTCCGACTCGCTCGAATATAGTCGAGTCTGGTATCTATGAACCGCAAATGACGAGTTTAGTGGGTGTACGCGTTTTCGCTGTGCAAACCTAACCCGTTCGTCTGTTTCGTGGGTTTCTTTATCTGAACCCACGGGTTCCATTTTAGATACGGCATCCATTTTGTTTCTTGCCCTGAAGTAGCCAGCGAACGGACACTGTCCGCTTTGTGACCCTGGGATTCCTAAACTCTTGCGGAAAACACGTGTTTCTTTGAGGGTGTCTTTATGACGAGGGGGATGACACTTCAAGGCAGATGGCCCCGCTCAAGGCTCATCTTGCCGTACTGGTCTATTGTCTCAGTTGTGCATTCATTAGGCACGTCTCCTTTGATCCCTGCAATTGTGTTTCCGATAGCACCCCCTACACTCTCTCCAATCTGTTTGCTATCCTCGTCTTCCTCTGCACCTGTTTCTGACTCTTCCTTGATTCGTTTACTACCGGAATGGAATGCACTAATGGTGGGAAGATGTACTTTTACAGTTGGGAACCGGCGATGTTACTGTAATTATGTTCCGGGACCCTGAATACATGAAAGCGACCCGTTATGAGATTTACTGTGGGAACCGGGTTGTAACCTTTTGTTTGCCATGTTGTTCTATGACAAAAAACTGTATAAAAGGAGCGATCTACAGATACAATTTGAAGCAGTCTCCTTGAACCTACATGCTGTGTACTTCTTGTGGCTTCTGTGTTACCTGCAGTAAATAAACCTCGAATCTTTGACGCCGAAGGAAGTGTCCCGTGTCTCTGTCATTTGTACGCCAGAACAGGTAACCCACGAAGGTTTCAGGTGTTGTCCCTGTCACAGCTGGGTCTTAGAAAAACCCAGTCCTTCATTCCAAGTAAGGATTTTACATAGATTAGCATCAGTTCCTATCCGTATATCCAGATCCTCTCATGGCAGCCCCCGACCTTTATGCAAATAACCCCCCCGTACACTTGCGGTTTAGTAAACAGCCCTGACAGCTCATACACACAAACAACCCTCACATCCCCCACCTCCCCCCCTCCCGCCTCAACCCCCCAATCAGGTTGTGACATATCCCCCCCAAAATCACTAAAAAAAAAGTGGGAACATTTGAACAATGGGAACAATTCCTCGGAGGCATGGAAGCACAAGCATACACCCCCGTTTGCACAGGGTGGCTGAGACTATAAAAAACCTCAACAGCAAGGCCACCAAAATGGTCAAAATCAGGAATCAATGAACGTACATCAGTTACATCAGGAAGGAAATACCTCTAGAGCGCTCAGATCACATCATCAGTTCGCAGATGGAGGACCCATAGATGCTTTCCACAGTTCCGGCAAGGGGATCTCACAGCATAGCCAGTAGTATCAGTCATTGTCACTGAGGTGATCCTGATGTCCGGGCTTTTCGGCTCCCTGCGCCGCCTTCTTTTTAGGACCACAGATGTGCTTGGCAAACTTGAGAGCAGATTTGGCGTCTGTAAAAAAGGGCGCAGTCCCATCATGAGACACCTTCAGCTTGGCAGGGTAGAGTAGCGCATACGGGATTTCAGCTTTCAGCAAGAAGCTTAGCTGGTAGGAACTCTCGTCTCGCCGCCTGCACCGTCGGCTTGAAGTCCGGGTAAAAGAAGATGACATTACCTTTATGCGTGATACAACCCTTCTCTCTAGCCAGCTTCAAAACTATGTCTCTATCTTGTTAATTCAAGAGCTTAGCAAGTATAGGGCTCGGTGTACCCCCAACCGGCGGCTTCGGGCCCGGGGCCCTGTGCGCGCGCTCCACCACAAAGACAGGGGACAAATGGGGATCAAAGAGGTCATGCATTAGTTTTTTCATGAACACTTCCATCTTTGTGATAGCTGTTGTCTCTGGAATGCCCGTGATTCGGACGTTACTGCGTCGGAAACGTGCTTCCAAGTTGTCCGACTTTGCACATATGACCTCCAGCACTTTTTCCATACTCAGGATTTGCTTTTTAGTTTCCTGCTGGAATTCGTGCTGTTCGGTGTGGCGGTTTTCAAGGCAGTCTAGCCGCGTTTCATGGGTGGCGACCTGAGTCTTGACTGAGTCAAGTTGGGACGTGAGGGTATCTAGCTTCGCATCTATGTTACGTAAACTATTGCGCATTTCCAGCATCAAGGACTTGAGATCCTCTCCCTGGTTGTCGCCAACCTCTTCGCCTCCCGCAGCCCCCAAAGTTTCCTGGTCTTGGTCTACTTGCTTTACAGGGCGCTTATTTTCAAACAAGATTTTAGATTGGCGGGTGTCAGCTTTACCCATGGTTTCCTCTCAGGCTTATTCAGCACTCGCGTTGCACTACAGGGCCGGACAGGGGGAGTATATGGAGGCCAAACCTACACTCCCACTAGTGATCAGAGTTCGTCGTGCCCCTGTGTGTATCCATCTCCCGCAATGGGGCGCTATGGACAAGGTCCTGAGCCCACTTGTGACCAGGACATGTCTGAAGTCAACAGAACCTGATATACGTGGTGGAGCGGGGTCAGCAGTCGTAGTCCCCAGACACTGTGGGCAGCCGGCACGTCCCACTTGGCCCAAGCCGCCTCTCCCGGCACGCAGCTGCGCTCTTTGGCCTGGTAAGAAAAGGAAGCCCCGCACGGTAAGTCCAGCTAGGAGGCTGCTCGCAGGGCCAGGCCAGGGGGTCAGAGCCAGGTCAGTCCTGAAGGGGGTAGTCTAGCACCGCATCACTCAGGAGGTCTCAGCGCGGTAGCCTCCCGCACCTTCCACTTGCAGTCAGCGCTCCCCCCGTCTAGCCCCCTGTCGCAAGCCCCTCACCTCGATGTCCACAGGAATAGGTTCCGCACAGGGTCTCGGGGTGTCACGGGTTCCCACAGTGCTCGGGGCCCGAAGTAGGCGATCCACCCGATATCCCGTTGGTCGCAGAGGCAGGGGTAAGTTCTAGCAGCACACCACCCTTATCGCTGACGGGGATCGTTAGCAGGTTGCGGTCTTCACGGCGGGATCGGCTCTGAAGGGGGTCAGGCACGGCCGTTTGGGATCTGCAAAATGGCGCCCATCAAGGTCGGATGCACTATGGCGTTGCAGGTCCGGCCAGTTACTCCCGTATGGCCAGTGGTGTTATGTCCTGGGGGTCCTCTTGTAGTCGCGGGGTAGTTTTGACAGCAAGGCCGGCGCCCGCACCGTCAGCTGCCCCTTTCGCCTGTAAGCGCCGTAGACCTGCACAGCCCCGGGCTCGAGTGAGGATTCCCTTCGGGGAGGTCCGCCCCAGTCGCGACCACAACGGCGCCTCCCACACGGCTCCTGCTTTTGGTCTCGCCAGGGCAGCCAGAAGAGCACCAAGTTCCCCAAAACTCGGACTGCAGATGCCGCTCGGGGTCCGGTGTCCGGTGCACAGTCGGGGTGACCCTGAGGTGTCGTCTTGGTTAGGATAAATTCAGGATTCCTTGCTCAGCTGGCGGTGCCCGCTAAGTTAGCGGCCATTTCGCTGCCTGCCTAGCCACGCCCCCCCCCCCCCCCCCACGGAATGCCGTGTTAGCCTCCTTGGATTAACGCCACTCTCTGCAACTTCTGAAACGCATAGATACGCCATTTTTACAAGAATACGGTGCAGCCTTGCATTCCCCCCTTTGCTGGTGCTAATTTAGCTGCCTAGATGAATAATTGTTTATGTGCAGGAATGTGTCCTGCACTTAAACAATCTGAAATGGCGTTTTGAAATTTCTATTTGTATTGCTTAATGCAGCACACATAGAAGTTGCATAACGTAATTTTTTTTAATGATTGTTTATGTGCAGGAAGGGACACCTTCCTGCACATAAACAATAAATAGCGTTTTGCTGTTTCTATGTGTGTTTATGTGCAGGAAGGGACTCCTCCCTGCACATAAACAATTAATGGCGTTTTGCTGTTTCTTTGTGTGCTGCACAAGGAGCAAACATGGAAACAGACAAAAACAAGGAGAAATTAAACATTTCTCCTCGTTGTGCCAGGGTAAGAGTGTTGCATTGATTCACTCACAGCAACACCCATTGCCCCCCCTTTCACGCTAAGTATAGCGTGAAAAGGAGCCTTATTCACAAGGTGGCGTTGAGCTTTTTCAAGTCGCTTAACTCTGCCTTGTGAATAAGGCAAAGCCCATATCCCCTCCACAACATCGAGAAGAGTGGCGTTGTGGTGGCGATAGGAGCTTGTGAATATGCCCCATGATGTCTCTGATCTGTGGAGCAGCTGTTTGTGTGGCTATACTGAGGCCTCTGACATTACCTACAGGTAACTTCCTTGATATTAGGACTTGCAGTGGAGCATGATGGCCCTCAATGAATATTTTTTGGTTTCCAAAAATGGAATTTGCCCAGTGCCCAATATATGGTTAAAATACTAAGCTCACAGCTGGTACCATACGGTTCTAAGGGGTATAATATTTAAGATGCCAACCCATTGTTATATTATCACGAGAGATCAGGATTCATAGCTTTACTTACAGAGAGGGGGTCTCTAGTAACCCAGACACACAAAAGGATAGATGATGTCTTATAGAACAAAACCGCTAGGGCGATAGTCCCAAAGATAGTGCAAACCGTTACTCAGGTAGGTTTACTTCTACTTTTGGAAAACTATGTCAACAGTTTTGGAGTTCAGAATGGTTTCCAGAATGCTGAAATATGACTTACGCTGTTGACGTTCGCAGAAGAGGAGTTTCTACAGTAGGTAAACTTTGCCCCTAGACTGGAGGGAGGACCATAGGTGCAAGCTGCAGGAGGTAAACTAGGCCCCTAGACTGGAGGAAGGGCCATAGGTGCAAACTACAGGAGGTAAACTAGGCCCCTAGACTGGAGGAAGGGCCATAGGTGCAAGCTACAGGAGGTACACTAGGCCCCTAGACTGGAGGAAGGGCCATAGGTGCAAACTAAAGTAGGTAAACTAGGCCCCTAAACTGGAGAGAGGGCCATAGGTGCAAACTACAGGAGGTAAACTAGGACCCTAGACTGGAGAGAGGGCCGTAGCTGCAAACTACAGGAGGTAAACTAGGACCCTAGACTGCAGGGAGGGCCATAGGTGCAAAGTACAGGAGGTAAACTAGGCCCCCAGTCTGGAGGAAGGGCCATAGGTGCAAACTACAGTAGATAACTAGGCTCCTAGACTGGAGGGAGGGCCATAGGTGCAAACTACAGGAGGCAAACTAGGCCCCTAGACTGGAGGGAGGGCCATAGGTGCAAACTACAGTAGGTAAACTAGCCCCCTAGACTGGAAGATGGGCCATAGGTGCAAACTACAGTATGTAAACTAGGCCCCCTAGGGTACTGTTCACTTTCCATTTCTATTGTTGTTGCCATCCTGACTTCTGAGACTATAACAAAACTTCACGTTTGCAGTCCGGGATTTTGCTTTGGAGTATGGGACTTGCAATCTTGATTTTAAAATCGGATAATCAGGACAACGGGTCCCATAATGGAAAGGAAAATCATGCATGGGCTTGAGAGCTTGGTTACGGTGGCAAGAGCTGTGCCAGGGGCATTAGCTTCTATTTGGCTTCCTTTAATTCACGCTTAAGCCAATGACATTTGTTAATATTTCTCTTAGTGGTGATACAAGGAGTTTAGACCTTCCTCCTGACTCTTCACGTTAATTATAAGCGTGATCAAGCGGCACTAAGCTGCCTGGCTGACCATGCAGGCGTGTCAAGTGCAGGGGTCGATATTTTATTGAAATGCACTAAGACCAGACGTCTCTGTGGAAGCCACAGAGAACAGAAGTCTTGAACTACAAATGGCAGAGTTGCAGGCCTCCCTTGAAACAGAAACAGATTAGAAAGAGCTGACCTGTACTGACAGAATAACGTTTTCTTCACATGCCTGCACCTTTGATTACCATCAAGGTAGCTGGTCTGAGGGGGGATTCAGTGAGCAGGACCCTGAATACCAGCTGGTAGCACGTGAGAGGGTGCGCGTGAGACACTCGTCACGCAGTGAAGGGGCACCTGGGTCAGAGGAGCCCATCACCTGCACAATTTGTCGCGCGACTTCAATGGCTCAGTTTTTCCAAGGGCACATATTGCAATTACCTGGAAAGCTGATCAAAGGCTGAGCTCGTTCCTTAATGGGAAGTAAATTGTCCAATCATAGGAAATGCAGCTGGAAATAGCATTGAGTTTATTGGCTGCCTTGAAATTGAGTAGATTGGAATGACCCGATGGACCTGGGTAAACCATCGAACACTAGCCAACAATTTCTGCGGTATGGGGATAAAGTACCCCCTACACTAGATTATAATGATTCTGCAAGTCACCTTTATCTTTTTAACGAATGGACGAGGGTATTTTATTTCTCCTAATGCATGGTCACACTATCACCCTTCATACATACCTCTTCCTCGGCATTGTGCTCCTTCATATGGAAGAGATAGTATGGTTTACATTTAAGAATCACGTGATGGGAGAGCGCTCACGTGACGACTTTGGAGCTCGGGAGAAAGTACACTGGTGCGTTGAGCTAAGAGGTGAGGCCCGTATGAGTCTGTAGTTATATTACTTAGATTATATTACAAGCTCGAATTTAATGGGCTTTCCCTCCGTTTACTTATAGCGACGAGGCGGAACTCAGAGACACAGTCGGCATATTTGACAGCCTTATGCCTAAGGTAAGAGGCTTGAACACAGTGAAAACGCTGTTGCACAGCGCGATTCTTAGTAGTTGCATCGGTACACCTCGCCCCCCACAACCTTCACCGCCCAAATGATACACAGACAAGTAAGTTGGGAATAAGAAGTTGCAGGTTTATTTGTGATACAAATAACAGAGCGGGTTAACTGACAGGCGACCCCCCTTAAGCCCCGCCACCCCTCGTGACAGGGCGCCTGAAGTTGAGCCAATGATGCGGACACAATGGCCCTGGCCAGGTGTCGATCCTGGGAGGCACCAGCCTCCCACCGGTGGACCTATCGTCCACCCGCCCCACCCTCCAGACAAGGGAGAGTCAACTCACACCTTGCCCATCCAGGCGGGGCGTTATTAGCAAACCCCCGGTTGTTCAGGCTTACAACCGCCCTAAGGACTAACGGGGTGCCGTTGAACCAAGTCCCCGAGAAGGGCCCCTCGGCTTATATATGACTCAGCGCTGTGCATTTGCACTGGGGCTTCAGGTCCTGTTCCTGCGCCTGTCCTGCATGGGGGTCGCCTTGCCACTTTTCCACAGCCTTGGGCGTGGCACCCGCTGCGCCCAGGGCCCCCACTACCTAGCCTTAGTCCTACCCTATCTACACCCCGCTGTTTCTAGCGCTTCCCCTAGGTCTAATAGGAAGATCGCCATGCCCACTTTGGACAGGTGCACCCCATCAGATTCCCAGCACCCAATGGATTGGCGTGCAGCAAGCCATGCCTAATGAAACCTACCCCTCTTTGTTCGCTGAATTTCCGCATTGCTGCGTTGACTCGCCTGCGAGTGACTTCCAATGCCCTTTGTGATACTGCCCCATGCCAAATCGGTCTGGGGGTTATCTCTGACCACCAGAGGCCACTCAATCCATGCTCACTGTGTTTGCAGGGGGAGATGTATTTCTTTACCTATGGTTACTCGCTTGTTGTTTGTTACATGCACGGGGTTCTAAAATTATCTTGGCATGTATGGGTGTTGTCATTGCGAGGCTCCGGTGAGTGGGATGAACGCCAACTGAGAGACAACACTTGTAAATCTTGCTAATGCTCCTCCGTGTGGGCAAGTTTCTTGGACTAATAGATGAAAACCCTCGTGCTGGCATCTATTTTGAGATGTTCTAGCTTTCTACACTGCCCTTTTCAGTACATTGTTAGTTTATTAATTCTTTGCTTATAACCACTCCGATTTACTAATTCCCACCAGAACTATGTAACAAGCACCCGGACTGTGAGCAAGCACGAGGCTACGACTAGCCTTATGGTAGGGAGGGCCGGCCGAGGCCTTAATAAAGGCAAGCCCTGGTCCCAGGTACCATAAGCAGAGAACTAAAGACAAGAACATTGTTTTACCTCTTCTTATGCTCCTCCTATGCAGGCCAGGTCTGTGCTGGCATGAAATGGCATCGTGCTGTCTTTAAATATAAAAGACTATGCGATGCACTGCATAGATGTTATATTCTCCCTCTACTAATTGAGTTTTTCATGGAACGAATGAGATATGGAACGAATGAAGATTCCATGGATGTTGTTGTAGCCTCCCTGTGCTAATTGAGTTTTGCATGTAACTAATAAGAAATACTAATCTTCGTAACTAAGAAGCCTATAACCAAGGACAGCCTAACAGTCCCGGACGGCTTGTAACGGGTCGCAATTCACGTCACCTGGATACATTCTGGGGACCGCTAAATCCCTATGGAAAATTAAATTGATTCTTGGCGCCTGTACATGCCACTTTACCTGTGATGTACTTTATGTATATTGCTTTGCTACCCTTGGAACTGTGGCAGGTGGCTGTCCTTCCTACTGACAGTGTTGCAGTATAAACTAAGTGCCAGACTTCTCAAATTGTTGAGACAGGATCACCCGAGGGCACCATAATCTGTAAAGGCTACTCCTCCTACTTCTTAGCTATTGTTGGCTCAGTGTGGCCCCAGCCTTTCCCTAGGCCTTCCCTTTCTTCGTGGCTTGGTACGTATACCACTTTCTTACTATATGGTTTGCTTGGCCCCCAGGGCCTACCCGCCCATTGTGCAACATGTGTATACTAACTAAGTGTATAGATATGTGCTTGCGCCTCCGGCCTCATAACTAGTTCAGGGGGGTAGTGATAAAATTAATGCATCTATATTTTATATATATCCTGGGTGGTGTCCTTTTATTTGGTATTAAAAGGATTACATGTGTTAAACCAGCTGGCTTTACCGGCCCTCTACAATCTAGGACGCTTTTGATGCGGTCCGCGCTATCTAAGAAAGTGTGACATCATTCTGGGTTCTGCATTGACGAGCAGGGAAAATGATGTCTGGGATGGGGGGGGGGGGAGGCTATACGACAGGGAAATAGATGTCTGGGATGGGGGGGGAGGCTATGTCCCTTGAGCCCTTACCCTGTGCGAGTACGCATGCGTACTGAAACAGCTGGAAGGTCCAGTAGTCTTGAAGTCTCCTGATCCATCTGAGACTTTCACATACCCAATTTATTTATTTGTTTTCCCTAGGGTATGTCTACGGGACATTTGAAAATCTCACTTGAGATCTCAGAACCGCTGTTAAATATGTCCTAACTTCTACATTGTCCTTAGCTCAAATCTGCCTGCCAATAAGTCATCGGAAGTACAACACCGGTATAAAATCGTGCTACGGCATGGCAATTTGGAACTGCACATTATTGTTTATGCATGTATAATGTTTTCTTCAGCTAAAAGATTATTTCTAATACTTTAAAATCTGGTATTTTATTACTAGACTTTGACAAACTAATACTATAGGAGCACTAACGCCAGGGCGATGCAAGTCTGTTATCTTGTTGTTAGTTGTAGACATGGCTTTGCTTTTAATTTTCGTGGAATGTTGCATTTGCTGCCAACAATTTCAGTTTCTCCCCCCTTATATGCACATCTTAAGCTTTCCACATTTCAAGTTTTTAACTCCTATATTGTGTTGTAATTCCAGGTACTGATGGGACGGCTATATTTAAAAGTCCATGTACTTAATAACAACCTAAAATGTAGGCTCTTGGATACAAGATAATCCTGAAATACTAGGTATGCAATAAGCTCCAACCTTCGAGTTAGCTAAGCATTAGGACTACAGGTGCTTCTTTCGGGATAGGTGTTACTTGCAACTTATTTCCTCATCCTCAGAGGTGCCAATATCCCGTCGCAGAAACCGGTCTATATTTACTTGTGTTCCTGTCCAGAGAGAATGTTACCCCTCACTTCGAACAGGACTGATCCTACGGGAGTAGGACTAACTCTGATATGAATATTGCTGGGGCGTGTTTGAAGTGGGACAGCAGGCAAATTATGGATTGGAATAAGGTCCAAGTAATTACACTAACTGGGATTAAATAAATCATTACTGTTCCCGCCTAACCAATGTTTTATTCAGAAGCAACCTTATTAATAGTGCAGAAATTAAGAAAGTCAATGATAGGATCTCGAGGA
Organism: Lissotriton vulgaris; assembly: GCF_964263255.1. Lineage (NCBI taxonomy): Eukaryota > Metazoa > Chordata > Amphibia > Caudata > Salamandridae > Lissotriton > Lissotriton vulgaris. The sequence goes on along the minus strand of NC_141691.1, from coordinate 87,507,103 downwards.
TGGGTGAAAGTGGATGGAATGCATATTCTTTGAACGGTGCCCAGAGTGTGTGAGGGGGGGGGCGCCGTGGCCCTTTCCTGCACCTCTGGGACACTGATATTACATAAGGGCCTACAGGCGCCCGTGCCACACCTTCTGTAATACTGCTAGCACTACTACACATACAGAGCACCTTTATCTTAAAGTGTTCCACCCATTGCAAGGTAGTGCACAGTTAGTATGCTTGTCAATAAATGCTGGTAACGTTATAAGGGGCCTGTAATAAACAGTGTAGTCTGATGCAAAAGAACTATAAAGCTATTAGAAATATCCACCCCCTGAGGGTAGAAAGGTTTTACCTTAAAAGGAGAGAAACAGAAAAGCAAACACCGGGATTTTGGATAAACGGTCTGTTTAAGGCATTATCACTCTCAACCACTCCTTTGTCTTCAATGGAACCGTTATTATTCCAGAATAGTAATGAATGACCACATTCCGCACCTTTAAGTTGGCCGATCAAATTTCAGCGGCCCACAGATGGTACTAACCGATGTTAGTGTTACTTGGTTCCATGGTATATGTTTGACCTCATGAGGATGGAAAGCCAAGGTGTCCCTGCCAGAATTCCACTTTGCTATCTCACTAATGAATTAATCCGAAACACTAGAGCAGTCAGTCTCAGGGCTGACACCCTTCACGGACGAAAAGAGATGTGACTTAAATTATGGATCATTGTCTACCTTGAAACCCTTAAATTGCAAAGGCAAGTGGCGATACCTATCTCAACATTTCCCCTAAGTGGCGCAATATTGGACCATTCGAGTTCTTGGTTTGTGAGTTCTGGCACCTGAGGCTGCACTCCCCGTTATTAATCAGGACTGCGAGTGCACCTATTTTCCTCATTAGCCGTTAACGCAGGGCATGACATGTTTATTTGGGAAAAACCCAACGGGTTGGCCTTATAAAGGAGGTAAACCACCTTGCTGTAAAACCGCAAGATGCCGTTGCAAAATACCTCTGGGCAGTTTACCACCCAGCAGTCCCGAAAACGTCAGGGCCTAGCTATTTATTGTTAGTCGCGCTTATTCACCCTATGTCAGATTTACTGATCGAATCCTGCTCCTGTCCATGCAGTAGATCGGGTTTAATCTACATTGCAGTTGTTAAAACGAGCCACCACAACAAATGGCTAGCATTATTTAAACAGAAAATAACTTAAAGCATTGCAACCGATGGGTCAACTGCTGTGGGAACAAAGGACGGGGTAAGTTTTCAAAAGCTGCTGGAGTGAGAGGCATTAGCGTTCGAAACTCCGGGCTCTTTCATTAAGATGTTATGTCTACCAACAAGGTTTCTGCCTCGTCAACAAGCAGTAACGCAAAGGATAATGGGCACAAATGTATTTCACTCGAGTGAGACCAAAGCTAGATTGCAGTCTCACTGAGGAACAAAACACATACGTCACAATTACAGAAATGTAAGGGAGAAATCCAGAGGATGTGAACTTTATCACACCACTCGTCATTGCAACCACTGAGCTACAGTTGTGCAGGGCCCACAATTTTAGAATGCACTGATAATCGAGGTCCTAATCGCAATACAGAAGGCCATTGAAGTGGCACCTCATAATCTGACTCAGCCGTAGCTAAAAACAATGCTTAGAGGAATGTAAATTACTAATCTGTAGAATGAAATAAGCCATTATCTATGATTCTAGCGCATACCAATCACTTGCTTTCCGGATTGCTCTGTATCCTAACTATTTCATGCTGCACATAATGCCCCCGTCCCCAAAACACAAGACAGTTTGTTTCAAAATGGCGACCTCTGATGGCTGCAACATCAATGTAATACGCTTTTTGATTCGTTACAATCATACATAGTCGACCTCTACATTCGCGGTAATACAGTTAGTGTGGGTCTAACCAACACTTTTGGGAATGCACAAATGTTGATCGTTACTTCCTCCACGCAAATTAAAACAACGACAGTCGCCCAAATGTTCAATTGCTTACCGCTGTACGGGGAATATTTTTTATGTGTACTCGATCACGGTTCCAGAATTCGACCAACCAGAATAACTACGCGGTATTAAAGCCGCCCATGTTTATGAAGATGCATTACAACTGCTGCTTGAAATGACAACTTTTAGCATGTACATAGCGCTACTTTTCTTCACAAGGCATTGCAGCGTTTTACGACAAGTATTACTCTACTATAGAACCGCTATCCCTTCCCGAACAGAAGCTCGACAAAGGCAGCCAAGAGCGATACTGCCTAGAAACTGAGTTCCCTTTCCTTACACTGTAGGAAGGGCTTAAAACTGCCGAATGCTATTTTAGGCGCTATCTTGGAAACATGTTAAGTCTGCACAATGCGCTTTCAGGACAGACTGAAGGGTGGGAACATTGACACATCATTTGCATAATGGAATCAATTAATGCACCGCTATAGGGCCTTGATATTTCTTCCAAACGGAAGGTTTTACGACCACGCAGTATCTCAGAAGCACACACACGCGCAACACCGCCAGCCCGCAGTTGTCACCACAGCCTTCTTTGAACACACGGTAACATGCGGTTAGTCACTGCTTATTTCTACAAATGGCCAGGAGCTGATTCAGGAAATGAAAGGGCTCTGTCGCCATATGCCTGAGTTAAGTGGGAGTACGCTAGGGGTCTGAAAAAGCGCCAGAGCACACGTGGCGCGGGCTATTGTCCTCTGGCACTGTGCATCAGGGCTTTCATTGTAAGAAGGTGATCATGAACGGATTACGGGAAAAGTTCGTATCTAAAACCGAGAAACACATTACAGCATGAACAAACAAGAAAAGTATGGCCTCGATTTTACAAAGTGGGAAATGGTAAATAAAATAATTACAGTACCGGAGGTGTACGAAAACTAACTCCGTGAAATAATAGGAACATGCCTACATCTGAAAATGCAAACGATGAATACTACAGCCTGAATTTTGTCGTTGCTTATTTATAGCAAACCTTTATTAACAACCAGCCAATTCAGGAAATGAAAGGGCTCTGTCGCCATATGCCTGAGCTAAGTGGGAGTACGCGAGGGGTCTGAAAAAGGCGCCAGAGCACACGTGGCGAGGGCTATTGTCCTCTGGCGCTGTGCATCGGGGCTTCCCTTGTAAGGAGGTGATCATGAACGGATTAAAGTAGCAAACGGTAAATAAAATAATTACAGTACAGGAGGTGTACGAAAAACTAACTCCGTGAAATAATAGGAACATGTATACACTCGACAATGCAAAACGATGAATACTATAGCCTGAATTTTGCGTTGCTTATTCATAGCAAACATCTATTAACCACAAAAAACAAGAGCAACCGAACTAATGATAGTGTACAAAACAGGGGCAGAAAACACAATTTAATGGAATATGATCCTCAAACATTATATCACGGGACCGTCCAAAGCTGGAGGCCTTTTGTTGTAATCTTATCCTCTTCTCCTTACCCTCTTTCCCCCCCCCCCTTCCTTCTCTGCTCCCTTGGTATGATCCGCGCTACATCCTGGAGTGTGGGTTAGAACGTTGATGATATTTGAAGCCGCCAAGCTGGGAGCACCTGTGTTAGCTTTACTTAATAAACTTATGATTTGTACCCGCATCTAGTAGTGATTTATTGCTACATTTATGGCGACGAGGACGGGATACTGGGCCAGGGTCAGGTGGTGCCTCCCCCCTGGATATTTTTTAATGCTTGAGCGGAGTAAAGTCACAAGGAAGTCTCACTCATTTGATGAATGAAAATTCGGTCTAACGAGAGGCCGGTTGAGAGAGGGAGACAAGGAGAAAGGCTGTCGTTTTCGAGGTGAAGCGGACGACTCACGGCAGCAGTGTTCCGCTTCAGGTTTTGAAGGGGCGTCCTTGGGCACCATGCTCAGTCCCCTCCGTGGTTTGCGAGGACTGTCATGCTGTCGGTGAGAGGCAGGGAGCTCTCGTGAGGAGAAGACGCAGCAGGTCTTGTTCTTATCACAAGCAGAGTCGTCGACGGGAAGTTCCAGCCCTGTAAAAGTGCAGTAGAAGGAGGACTTCGTTTGTCAAAACTCTTCCGGTGTGCAGTTTGGAGAAAATAAAGGAAGGTGAAAGCGCTCCATGTGGTTCCCGAGCGAGTCGCACAAGACTGTGAGGTGAATCTTGGAAGCTGCATGAGAAGAAGGGAGCGGAGCAAGGAACGCAGTCCCTTTTATGACTTCGTGAAAGAAACTGTTTTGAGGTGAGCGCCAAGTATTAGAGGCATGAGTGAGTGACAGCATCGGGGAGCCATTAACACCTAACTCCCAGAATAAAAGGGAGGCGAGTAATTATAAGCCTCAGAGAATTGAGGAGCATTCTTACATGAATTTTGGAAGGAAGATTAACCGCAGGGGACCAAGCTGAACGGCATCATAGTGTTGAGCCATCGAAACACCAAGAGGAGCGTTAAACGGAACAGATGTGACTAATACTTACGAAACTGTATTGTAGCAGTACATGTTAGCTGCATGGAAAATATATGAGGGACAGAAAGTGTAGCGGGCTTTTGTTCCAGTAACTGATTATTAACCGTGGTAGTACTCAGAGTGACATAGCGGATGAACTGTGAAATAGTCGAAAGTTCGTCAGATGAGCAGCAGAGGTTAATGAGGAAGCGGAGCGGAGCGGGAGACGACTTTGCAGTTAATCGTTCCCACCGCAATTTGAAGTGTAATTGAAAGCCCTGGTGATGAAGTTGTGAAATGGGCTCTGTAGGTGAAAGTCCGTGAATGATGCAGCTGAGGCATTGTAAGAGATGACCTACTTCGGGCGTTGAGTTTGTGAAGAGAAGTAAGACCCGAATTTGAGAGTATTGGAAGAGGCGAAAGCTTGTTAGGTGAGCAGTCGAAACCAAGGAAAGGAGAGGAGCGGAGCTCTGGAAAAGGTGGTGTTCGGGTGAAATGGGAAGGAGTGAGACCCAAGTAAATGTCGGAAGTTCGTGAGGTGAGCAGCTGAAGTGTTTGTGAAGAGCTGGGCAGTGCGAGGACGATTTGGGTGTTAATCGTTCTCACTGCGTCTGGAAATTGAAAACAAGAGCCGTGGAAACAGAGTTGATTAATGAGCTAAAGTGCGCATGAAAAGGGTACGAGTGAGGAAAAAATGAGTGAGGCACTCTGTTTCCTAAATAGATATTGAGTGGAATCAGCATCATTAGCGTGAGGAGATAAATCCTCCTCAGCCTTTGTTTTGCAACCGAGTTCAGTCACGTTGATTGATATCCTACTCAAATCCCGCTGATAATAGCCATAACGGGGAAGACATTGCCACCGTGTGGACACTTTAAGCATTTAAGTGCGAGGAAAATCCTTGTTCAGCGCATGACAGTTGTATTGATGAGATAAAGGGTACGCCATATTTACATTCTCCCTTCGTCCTCAATTGCCACCCATCATATCATCCCACACCAGCGAACCAGCCAGGGTTTATTTTTTTTTTTCTCTCATGTCATTTTTCTGAAGGGATATCCTAGCAGTCTTTTCTAGGAGCCTTGTCGTAATCCTCACATCTATCAAATACAAGTGCTTAAAATACCTGAGTGTACTAGTGGGCAACGTTGTTAATCTACTAGCAGTGTTCCACAGGGTCCCGTGGCGCTGCATTTCTGGGGCGGTGGCATCTTCTTGTGTAATTCTGGTGTATTGCAGCACACTAAACATGGAGCGGGGCCGAATGTATAATCTCCCTTCCCCTGTGCAGTTCAAGGAGGAGTTTAATAATAGCAGTGCTAAGTGGGGTAATTGGAAAGTGTATTTTGAAAACTATGTGTCCGTCTGGGAGGAAGAGGTAGCATCTCTTTCACCGGAAGTAAAGGCAGAAATTCTACTCCACAGCCTAGGTACAGGAGGAAGGAAAATGTATCACAATATGGAAATCGTATTCACGAAAGGAACTGAGAGGAATATTTATGAGAACATTTTGAACTGGTGGGAAGAATACTATATACAAGCCACAAGTGGAGAGGCGCAAAGGGATGAAGGGTTCAAAGGAAGAATGGTCGGCAAAGAGGATGCAATTGATAGGAAGTTACCTCAGAGATGTACCGTTATTATAGGTGAAATTGAGACAGAAATGATTACAGACTCTGGTTCAAGATATAGTGAGGTAAGCAAAAGCGATTGGGACAGAAAATTTGCGGAAAAAGATGGTAATGAATTGAAAGAAGCCAACACAGTCCTGAAAACTAATGCAGGGAAAGATATACAAGCTATTGGTTGCAAAGTCATGGGCGTAGTTTATAAAGGAAACAATATGAGGTGTACTATATACATAACGGAAGATGGTATCAACATGCTAGGGTGGAGAGATCAACAGAAGTTGAGGATTTCAATAGAGGTAAAGATAAAAGGACACATGGATGAGCAGACACGAAGTCAAGGCAAACAAGATATCGGAGGTGAAATGGTCAATGTTTGCTGGCAGCCAACCAAGGGTAATACAGCGATTGAAAGAACTGCAAGTACAAAGAAGTATGGAAGAGAAGCCATTGGGGACGAACGCATCAAGAAAAAAAACACATATCAAAGTCAGGTGGAGGAAAGAGAAATACGTAAGAAACTAGAGAGGTTGGACTGTAGAGAACAAAAAAGTGAGACTGATGTAAAATTTGAAAGTGTGGTGGAGTGTGTAAATACCACAACCAAAGAACAAGGAGGGCAGATGTATAAAATCAACCAGTCCAATCGCTTTGAGAGGCGGCAAAGAATTAAGTGGGCTGGGTTCAGGACCAAGGTGTCAGAGGAGTATGTGGACAATTTTGATCTGGAAAGAGAGAGAGGTGCGAGTTACATTGAGTCAAAAGGAGAGAACAAAGATGTATACATACAAAGGTTTGTTTATGGTTTTATGGAGAGGGGAAGTGAGAAAATGCAGAGTAATCTTAAAGGATGTCCACTAAAAGTCATGGAAGGGAAGATGAGTCCTGTCTATGGTCATTTGAAGAAGCCGAAGTGTAAGTGTCCAGAAAACACAGATAAGTTCAATTATGGCAAGCCCAAGAGGGAACAGGAGGACATACTTATAGCCGATGAGGCTCATGCTAATGAACGGGGACTGTTGAAAACAAAATGCTATAAAGGTTGTAATACTGTCATGGCCAAGGAAATGAGAGCAGAAGAAGGTCTAATCCAGCCATGGATAAGGACATGGAAAGAGAGACTCATTTTATCAGAGGTAGTCTTCGGGGATGGGTGTCCTGGCCCAAGCTGCTGCCTAGGGAAAAGAACAGTGCAGCCATTCTCAATTTTCCGGAAGGGGATGGTAATTCCAGCATGAGGAGTTAGGGATCCAAGGGAGAAATAGACGGTGTGGCAACCTCAGACACAAGGGAGCCAAGGGTGGAAAGGTGGTGATATATTCACATGTGTTCCACAAATGTCAGGATGCCTTAAACACTTCCCCGTGCATCCATTGAATTGGATTCCCCACACCATAATGGTGCACACTCTGGTTGCACCAGACTGTTACTGTTGTTTAATGTTTGGTTGACGTAACCTGATAAGTTTAGCTAATACAATCTGTACTGTAAAGAACATTATATCGCCTCCTTCAGATAAATATGTGACAGAGCTATTCAGGAAATCATTACAGGACATGCTGTAGGTTCAAATAAGCATTTTTCCCTGTCATGTTTATTGGAAAACAAACTGTTCAGAGTCATTGTACCACTGTTTTTGTGCAGTCTTTACTGTTCCTCTATTCTATCTATATAAAAGGGTTTCATGCCCCCTACCCATATGCTGCTCTGCTCTACCTTTCCATCACCCCCTACCCTGTTTCTCCACCCGTACCTTACCCTCTTCTTGGTGTCCCTTTCTGTTTCTCCTTCCTTCACCTTTTCCATAGTGAGGGAGGTGTGTTGTAATCTTATCCTCTTCTCCTTACCCTCTTTCCCCCCCCCCCTTCCTTCTCTGCTCCCTTGGTATGATCCGCGCTACATCCTGGAGTGTGGGTTAGAACGTTGATGATATTTGAAGCCGCCAAGCTGGGAGCACCTGTGTTATCTTTACTTAATAAACTTATGATTTGTACCCGCATCTAGTAGTGATTTATTACTACACCTCTGTTTCACACGAGGGTTGCTTGGAAACGAGACTGCCCCACGTGAGTGTCCAGAGGTGTGAGCATCAAATATTAGCTTCTCCTGCGGCTTTAAACTTTACATCTAAGCAGCTCTCCAACACCGCCGGAACCGACACTGCCCGCACGCTCTCCCTCGGCCCCAGGCCACACAAACCGCTGCTCGGCATCGGGGACAACAAACGTCCCGCTCTGAGCCCCACCATCGCAGAACCCGCGCAAGCGGACCCTGAGCACTGTACTCACCGCAAACCCGTCGAGGGAAACCACCCGACGCAAGACCCGCAAGGCAGGCAGGCAGGATGGCCACAGGAACGGCGCTTGAGCCACGGAAAACAGCGCAGAGCAGCCCAGGGAACAAACGCGGCAGGAGAGGGAGCTGAAATTGCGGGCCTCGCGTCCGGGTTGTGGGGTGAGGGAGAGGGCCTAGGAGGGGCTAACGGGCCTAAGGCTGGCGAGGGACAGCCTTGCGACCACAGTGGTAGAGGGGCAGCAGCAAAGAGGACGCCGGGAGGGAGGAGCTTACCTATACCTCCCAGGAAAGGGGGGGGGTGGCCTGATCAGCGTGACCCCGCCTCCCCGCCCCCTCCCACACAAGGCTGGCCTCGGTTTCCTGCGCCCTACTACGGGGTTTGCCCTCCCATGGGGGTCCCTTGCAGGGACCTCGGGCAACCTTCATTTGTGATTTAAAACACATCTAAGTGATTATGAAGGTTAACGAGGAATTTTTGCACTTTGTAGCCGATGATGGAATAAGCTGCAAAATGGAATAACCTCTGAGTGTGTTCTTCAATACCTGGTATGTTACCTTAGATTTTACATTTTGTTCTTTACCACTTGAACTTTTGGCAGGGAGATTCTTTTGAGTGTCGGTTGTCGCACTGTAGGTTACCTAAAAAGACTCCAGCATACAGACATATGGTGGGGGCGGAAGACAACGCGCATGTAACTTCAGGATATCACATGCTTCGTTATGAAACCTTCTGTTTTAATCTCTGGTTTTTCACAGCACGCACTTTGATATCGGGCAGGGTGACTTGTTTGGAGTGATTTTTACATTGTTGGTCATACCTACAAGATGCCAGCATACAGGTATAATGTTTGGACGTAGGACCATGCACATATTTGTTCAGGGCATTGCATGCCTTTGGTATTTTGTGATCTAACATGGGCGCTTGTGGGGCCTTGTTTCCTCGCGCTTACTCTTTGATAATCTTCACTGGAGTTTTTTCCTTCTAGGAGACTTCACCCTCATTTCCCCTCATTATCTCTCACCCTTTATTATTCCACAACTTTGGTTTCACTTGCAAGCCCTGAGCATGTTCACGAGGGACATTGTAAATGCAAGCACTTTTTATATTGAATGATCTCACATGTACTTAATATCAGTGACGGCTGGTGACATTTGAAAGTGGTGAGGCGGCAAATTATTGGTGGAGCACACCGCGCGAGCGAACGCGAAGGTGTCTGAGCGCTTCACAATAGGAACAGAACTGAAACATGAGAACATTACAAGTGAACGAATTACAAAAGCAAACGTTACATTACATGAGGCAAAAGTGACAATTGTGATCAAACAAAGGTAGCAAACGGTGCATTACAGGAGGAAAAAGTGACGTGTGCAGGTTACAAAAGCGTACAAAGTACAAAGTAGAGGAATAACGAATAATACTGCAATAAATGGAGGACACTCAAACACAAGAACAAACGTTACTTAGGCAATGGTGGCACTTGTGCAAGTAGCAAAAGCAAACAAAATGTAAGAGGTACTGGTAGCAAACAGTGTGTTACAAGAGAAAAGTGGCATGTGCATGTTACAAAAGAGTACCTACAGCCTCAGACTGCAGTGTCATATCTCGGACTACTCAGTTGTCACACGGTCAGAGAGCAAAGACCCCCTAGAAACTGAAAGCAGATCCCCGAAAGCTCCGAAACTTTTCCGATCCCCATGGGAGGAGGTCAGGAGGAGCAAGAGAGCTGGAGACAAGGCCAGGCCCCGGTGGAAATGCCAGAAGGAGGGCAGAGAGAGGTGCCCACAGGCGGCATCCAGCGCAGCACACAACAATTCAATTGTCCGATGGCATGGGCCCGATAATTTTTCTAACACACACAGGCAAACAAACAATCACATGATCGCATGCATCATACTTAGACGACCTGAGCCGAGCGGCGCGCCCCTTAGCAATAGCTTATCTATCTACTACAATCATCCTGGAGCTGCACATGGGCACTGTTAGACCTAGATTTTCTAGACTACATACGGTAGCCTGGCACAGAGCGGTTCTAGCTGAACTCCAAGGCAATTGTGTAGTGCTTACAATCTCACCCACAGTAACCCAGCGCTTTACCACCAAAATAAGGATGCCACACCAAATTGGAAAAATACCGGTTCCTTTTATAAAAGATTTTGGTTCACTTATGACTCTTAGCAGAGTTTCAAATTCGGTATCACATTTACAGTTAAGATCACTTTTTAGTTTACCAGCTTTGTACACTTCCCCAGTATTCCTAGACTTTTGGTTCCCAGGCAAATGTTGCTCAGTTTAAAACTTTTCTCTCAGCATTACCAGTTACAGTACAATAACCTGTGGAAGATAGAAACGTTCTTACATAGGCTAAATTACACACTCTAGCACAATTTTTATCTTTAGCAGTAAATCAGTTTGTCTTCTGTATTACATTCAAGGGTATCCAAAACTTTCAAACTCTTAATGGCCCCTCTAGAAGTATATTTACTGGTTTACCGGGGTCTTACAGTTTGGGTAACTAGGCAGGCAGGATGTTCTTACAGTTGCATGTAAACCTTTGTCTCTGAAGTGTTTTCTTAATCGTTCTGCCCCCACCTATCTAAACTGCCCAGATCCGAGTATGTACGCCTTGCCAGTTTACTCAGTCTCACTTGATCAGCTCTGTTTATATTGCCGTTCTCCTAGCCTCTCGACTTTCAGTTTGCTCAATATATGTCAGAAACTCACACTCCTCAAACCCAGCTGAGGTATCCTGGCGTCTCGCACCTTCCTGCCTATGGTAATAGCCCTGCTCACTCTGAACTGCTGACGATAGTCTGTTGGACTCTTTATCGCCGGTAAATGGGGCTTCCAGTCTCTTTCCTCCCACCACAGTTGCAGGGGTACTGGTGAGGCCCACTCAGGCTCTGGGGCCCCACTCGTCACCTCACCGTCTTACCGGGTACTCTGGATCTCGTCCCGTCCAGTCCTTCGGTCACCGACTACCTTCAGTCACAAGTCAGAAGCGCTACGACCGCTCCGGCTCCTGCGCCTCAGGCCTCCTACAGTTGGCTGCGTCGGAGCTCCGCTGCTCTGCTTCCGCGTTCTTTTCAGTCACCCGGCCCGCCCTCACTGCAGGCGTCAGAGGGGCGTGTGCTCACGCCGGCCGGCCTCCTTCTTCTTCCGGATTCACTCCGGCCGTCACACGCTGCACCCGCTGCCTCTCTCCAGCCCCGCTATCCTGCTGTCCTCAACCCGGGATCTCCTTGCTCGGTCTCTTATGCGTGGGCCCTTGTCACAACAGTAGCGGTCTGACCACAGGGACTTCGGTGGGCTGCCACTACCGGCAGATTTCTTCCGGTGTTCGTTTCAGCATCACGAACCCCAGGGGAGAAGTACAGTGATTTCCCAGGCCAGCCCTCACCTTCTTCCAAAGCAACAGTTCAGGTAGGATCACTAAGGCAGGGGTTGAGGGGGGAAAAGGTTAAGGTAGATCAAATTAGACAGTCTATCCTAAACCAGAGGCTTTCTTAACGAATTTCTCAAGTGTTTCACCAAAAAGGTTCTGGGAACTGAGGGAGATAAATCCCGGTAGGGCTCAGTCGGTAGACAGGGGATGACGTCCTCAAAGTAGAACAGCCGACCCAGGGGTCAATCTAGCCCTTCTCAGTGCGCCTATCTCTCTACTCTATCGCCTCACTCCTACTCAGGTTCCCCTCAAGCTCCCTCTGGTCATCACAAAATGGCCGCCCTAGATCTGGACTATTTATAGGCTGGACCCTGACCTCTGGAAGGTGCTGGAAGATTCCAGAACTTTCTACATACATTCCAATGGGTCAGCCTCACTGAAGTGACAGTTTTGTCAGTTGCCAGCCACCATTTAGGTCTCTATGAACTGTGATTTTCCTGAGGGAAACTAGGCCCACAGAGCAAATGGGATGACAGTATCAAGGGACATCTAGCCCCCCCCCCCCCCGGACAGCAGCAAGAAAAATTCTGGTGGTCATAAAATAAAAAATAGAAACACTTGGAGGCAAAAAGGGGACAAAATAAATAACTTATAGGTAGGGAACTCCCAGAAGCAGACAGGTCCAACAGGCACTGTATTCTTTGGCTGGGGGTCCGGCTTCGGGACAATTTACTGTGCAAATTAATGATGAAAACAGCTGTCTGTTAGGGATGTATGACGTTACAACGCATACTTTTACAACGCCTACCTTTACAACGCGGTGTTTACAACGCATACCATTACAACGCATAATGCTTTTAGGCGCTGGATAGTGAATAGTTTAATTTACTATTCCAACTCCAGTCCCCGTGGATAGTAGGGAAGGTTATTGGATAGTAAATTAACCTATTCCCTATCCTAGAGCGCCCCCCAGCGCAATGCGTTGTAAAAGTTGCGTTGTAATGGTAGGTAGTTGTAAAAGTTGCGTTGTAACGGTTGTATACCGTCTGTTAGTATTCCCCCACTAACAGAGAGCTGTTTTCATCATTAATTTACACAGTAAATTGTCCCAAAGCCGTAGTCAACTCACAGTGGGCCTATAAACAAAAAAAGTGTCCGTCTGGGCCTTACCTAGTGAACTGACCGAGTTCACATTTCACAGTGAGCCCAGTCCTTCTTCCTTCTACAGCTAGCAACTACCTGGCACATGCCGGTAATGGCATGATGCACGAGTCCCATGACGATGCTTCTTCGGGACAGACCTGCGTCACCTGCCTCCTCTGCTCACCTATGCAGTCTGCCTGGACCCTAGGCCGTGAGTGTAAAATGGCTGCCACAGTGCCTCAGTAATGCTGACACACGCGCGCGGGAAGCAGTGATCTGCGCAATGGAGCCTGCGCAGACAGTCACAACTCAACTCCCCTTGGCTGACACACCCTTTCCCACTCCTCACAGGGTGGGTTCCTCCTACCACGCCCTCTGATGAGGGTGAAAGGGGTGGTGACACCGTGATGAACTCTCCTCCACTCCCTGATAGACGTGAGAGTTAGTTATCCTGGGCTTGCATTTTAAACGCCCGAGCCAACTTAACATGCACGCCATCAGGGGGTGGAGACTGGGCCTTCCAGCTATGTCTTTGACGAGCCGATGACATCACAGCCTTCAGGGCTGTGAGGGTCTCGGCCCGGCAAAGACATAGCAGGCTTTTTTGGCCCCAGCCACCAGGGAGCAAAAGGAGCAAGCAATTAGTCACGTGACGTGACAGTGAACCTGCGGAAGTAATGGTGGTGAGTGCGGTAGATTGCTGCTGCTCACCCAGTGTTCTTTTTTGGGGAATTTTAATTTTTTACATGCGAACGAACGGTGTTAATAAAATTATTCAAATCTATTCATAAATGTGAAATATTTACCGTGGGCAGAGCCCCGATGGCCTAAAAGAGAAACTGCCACTGCTTAATATATGTTGCTTTATGTTGTAGATTCGGACACCACTTATCCCTGAGAATTCAGAAATGTATATGTCTATGACAATGATATATCCCCTGATGAAGGGTTTATGTTGAACCCGAAATGCATTGTTTTTTTTTGTGTAATTTGATTTGGACTGTTGATATTTGCAATATTATTATTTTGGAACAGTTGTCTGAAATTTATAAATATATGTTTCAGGAGTGACCTGATATAGATAGAGCATTAAGCATTCTAATAGAATTTGATGCTGTTTATAACCATTTTGTCATGAGTAAAAGACAAATGACTTAATTGTGAGTATATGATTTGTGACTATATTGCATCTTCATTTTGAAAAAGTTTTGGTTTAAAATTGATACAAGAAATTAAACTCTAGTAGCCAAAAAAGCTGTGCGGCACGCAGTCCCTGGTTTTCCAAGGACACTTTTTGGTCATTGTTTAACTTAACTGGGAGTAGGGTACTCTCCCGGTTCAGCGTGGACGCACGCATCACATATCTTCACAATAATACAAATAAGGTTGAATTTATTTTCACTTAATTTAAATAGGTGTGCAGACCCACTCTCACATTGTCAGTTTTTCCAAGGGCACATATTGCAATTACCTGGAAAGCTGATCAAAGGTTGAGCTCGTTCCTTAATGGGAAGTAAATTGTCCAATCATAGGAAATGCAGCTGGAAATAGCATTGCGTTTATTGGCTGCCTTGAAATTGAGTAGAATGGAATGACCGGATGGACCTGTGGAAACCATCGAAGACTAGCCAACACTTTCTGCGGTATGGGGATAAAGTACACCCTACTCTAGATTATAAGGATTCTGCAAGTCACCTTTATGTTTTTAACTAATGGACGATGGTATTTTATTTCTCTTAATGCATGGTCACTGTCGTATTGGGAAAGATACACTGTCCACAAAGAATAGGAGTGAAACAGGCTTATTTATTTTAAGCTACAAACTAGAGCTGGTGTCCCTCTCCTGACTAGCAAGCAACTGCCAGTCCAAACAGAGAGAGAGAACACCAGAGGAGACAAAGATCCAAAAGGAATGCAGGCATTAAAGGAACAGGGATCACAACCATGTAGCAAGATACAACATATCCTCATTCCTTCACCATCCCAGAAAACATGCATAAAAAGAAAATGAGAAGAGAAAAGAAAAGAAGAGAAAAAAAAAACCTAAAAAACTGTACAAAAAAACTAAGGATCATCACAAAAGTAATCCCGCAAATATGATGGAGGTCTCCTTGTCCTGGTAGAGGAATCACCCACAACATCCCCCGTCTTCCTAGCATCACACACATCACTTGCACCTCCATCCGACTGGCTCACATCACTTACAGCAGACTCAGAATGTTTCTTGTAAAGTGCAACTCTTCTGAGGTTCCAATGTTCTCCATTATCCAACACAACATACCTCTCATGGACAGTCTTCACCTTGTATGGACCTCTAAACTTAGTCAACCCCCCGCAAATCCGACCTGGCTTGACTTTCACAAGGTCATTTACCCTGATGATATGTGTAAACTTCTTCGTAGAACCATCGACGCCACCAGCCACCTCAGGATTACCCAAACTCACACACTCCTTCATCCACGCAGGAAGCAACTTGGTGCCAGCACAACGACCTCTCATTACAGTAAAAGGAACCATACCAGAAGAATAATTGACAGTCGTACGGTACGCCCAAACCAACTCTTCAACCATGATTCTCACAGAACTACCAGTCACCATAGCCATCTGAATTGCCCCTTTCACCATACGGTTCGCCCTCTCAACCATTCCATTGCCCTGTGGGTTGTAAAAACCAGTCCTTGAATGAACAATACCACAAGCACAAAGAAATTTCCTCATTTCCTCAGAAGTAAGCTGAGTACCATTGTCCGTAATCAACTTCAATGGAAACCCTTCCTCTCTAAAAATCTCAGATAACAACTGGATAGTGACCCTAGTGGTTATTTCCCTGCAGAATTTTACCACCAACCACCTAGAATAAACGTCAATCATGACAAGTGCAAATCTCAAATCCTCATGAAGGCCATTGAATGGACCAATGAAGTCCATGCAAACAGAATTCCAAGGAGCGAGAGGATCTTCAATAGACCCATGAGAAGTCTGACTACCTATTTTTAGCCTTTTCTCACTTTCCAGACACTCAGAACATCTTTCCACCCAATCTGAAATATGTTGGTCCATTGACGGCCACCAGAAGCACTCTCTCAACCTTTTCTTAGTAAGTGACTGGCCCAAATGGCCTTCATGTGCCAGCTTGAACAAAGTGAAGCGCAAATCTTGTGGAGGGATAAACTTGTCATCCTTCATTATTATATTCTTTTTGTGATCTAGTATGGACAGATCATCAAGCACCTTCAAGTACGGTCTAACAGCACAATCAAGGGTGCTCTCGCGCCTTGGCCCTCCAACAATCAACTCCTTAACCTTCTTCAACACATCATCGGCCGCCATGCTCTCATTCCACTTCTCCTTCCCAATAGCACCAGAACAAAACTCAACCACATCGCCCACCGGCGCTACAGAGCCTTCACTCAATGATGACTCAACACCCATGCGATCAACCTCCTGCCAGGGTAATGGAAGTCTAGACAGACCATCAGCCAAGTTGTTCTTCCAACCCGGAATATACTCCACCTTGTACATAAACTCTTGAAGTTTTGCTGCCAGCCTTGCCAATCTCGCAGAACCTTTTCCTGCCCCACCAGGAGACAGTATTCTAACTAAGGGTTTGTGGTCAGTCTGAAGCCTGAAAAGGAATCCCCACAAATACATCCTGAAATAAGCACACCCCCAAGCCGCAGCAAGGGCCTCCTTCTCAATTATCGAGTAATTTCTCTCTGAGGCAGTGAGGGACCTGGACGCGAACGCAACCGTCTTAACTCCTGAAGTGTGAACCCGTGCAAGCACAGCACCCAGGCCAACACCGCTCGCATCCACAGTCAAGACAGACTCTTTCTTTGTATCAAACGGTGTTAGTATACCAGCCTCACATATCTCTTTCTTAATACCTTCGAAAGCACACTCTTGTTCTTGACCCCAGCTAAACTTACAACCTTTCCTAAGTAACAATCTTATTTTTTCCGTCTTATCCGCAAAATTCCTTACAAATTTTGCGTAATACTCTATGAGACCAAGAAACGATCTTAGCTGATCCCTATCACAAGGTGTTGGTGCCTTTCCTTGTATTGACTCTAACAGGTCGCGCTTTGGTCTCACTCCATCCGCCGACAAAGTGTAACCAAGGTACTCCACCTCCTCTACCGCAAACTTGCATTTATCCTTCCTCAAGGTCAACCCAGCCATCTCCATTTTATTGAGAACAGTTTTCAAAATGACATCATGCTCTTCCTTGGTCTTTCCAAACAACAACACGTCATCTTGAAAATGCACTACATTCCCCACACCACTGAGCACCGAGCCCATCATACGCTGGAATACTCCTGCCGCCGACGCCAACCCAAACGGCATCCTAGTAAACTGGAAAATGCCCTCAGACGTGATAAATGCCGTCAAGTGCTTAGACTCCTCGTGTAGTCTGATCTGGTGGTATGCACTGCGTAAGTCAAGCTTTGAAAAGAACTTTCCACCTTTCAACAACAGCACCAACTCATTTATATTGGGAAGAGGAAACCCATCCACGACTATGTTCCTATTCAGTGTGCGTAAATCCACACAGAACCGGTATTTGCCATCGGATTTGGTCGTGATCACGACTGGCGAAATCCATGATGAAGTCTCAATTTGCTCAATTACTCCTTGTTCCAACATGTCACTCAACATCCTCTTGACCGCAGCCCTAGCTATGATAGGTACTTTCCTGACCTTGTGTTGTAAGGGAACGGCATCAGGTTTCAACATTATCTTATGCACGTATCCTTTCAGTTCTCCAATCGTTTCTTTAAATAACTCAGGCATCCCATCAACGATTGACAGAGTTGGCACCTCGTCCACCACCATCACTTGTTCCACAGCCCTTGGGTTCAATACAATATGGAGATCATACTGGTGTCCCCACCCCAATATTGCTGGACCCGACTGTGCCACATAAACCTTTCCTCTTACCGATCTCCCCCTGAACAAAATGACAGCAGACATAAATCCCAAGATCACTATTCTTTCGCCCTGGAACCCACCAGGATTGATATCTCTTTCCTCAAGCACATCTTTTGGCCAATTCACACTGAACAAACACATAGGGATGATAGTCCAAAAGGACCCTGAATCCACCATCAACTCTACAATCACCCCATCAATCTCAAACACTGCCTTCGGTCTCACCCTCCTTCTAGGGTTCATGTCTAGCTCTTCATCGCCCACTACTAAAATCTTGTTTGCACCGTCCACATAGTCGACAGTTGCTACTTCAGTTTGTTCCCGTTGTACAACAGCAACCCTCCCTCTACTCACGAACTTGCACATCCTTGAAAAGTGCCCACGCTTTCCACACTTCAAACAATCTTTATCTATTGCAAACATTTCTTGTATTCTGAGGTATGATAGGTGCTGCCGCACCTTGAGCACATCTTGTCTCTACTCTTATACGATTCGCTATTATTACTAACATTAAATGGTTTCTTAACAAATGACTTTTCTCCCTTCTCATAGGATTTCTTACCCCCAACTGCTCCCACTTCCTCAACTACCTCCACACATGACACATTCTCTTTTCCAGCATCTTTCCGCTCCATCTCCTTCATACATGCCCCTGATTCTTCTACAATCTTAGCAATGTCAATTGCATTTTGTAAACTGGGATTCTTCGCTGCCCACAGCTTCTCCTGCATCTTCTTATTCCCACACTGGACGATGAGCTGGTCTCTGATCATTTCATCCCTAATGTTTCCGAAGTTGCATTTCAATGACAGTTCACGAAGGCGAGTCACAAACTGATCCACACTCTCCCCTTGGCGCTGTGGCTGCGTGTAGAATTTGTGCCTAGCCATTACTATATTCACTTCCTTTGAGTACCTTTTCTTTAAGCGAGCTTTAGCTTCTAAATAAACATTGGAAATAGCCCTTCCTTCAGCATTTGTCCCTGGTGACAAAAATTTGAAGGCATGCTGTCCTTCCTTCCCCAAAGTACTCAACAATAGCGCCTTCTTCCTTGCAGCACTGAAGTCTTTTCCATCAATTGCCTCTATATAGTTTTCAAATACTTCAATCCACTCCTCCCATTCAATGGGAGGATCACCACTCTGTTGCAAAAATAGCGGCGGCATAACAACGCTATTACCCTGCATTGCTGTACCTTTGCCTGTCTTGAGACTGGTCTTATAATACTTTAATAAAAACAAGTATATTTAACAGTGAGTCTTATTTCTCCTTCACTGCACACTCGTTTTTTCAAACTCGAACTGCTCTTTTTCACCAACCAATGTTCTTTGACCCAAGGAGCTCCTTCAAATGAATATCAGAAAGATTTCCCTTCTTCCAGTAACACTCCCGTTTTCTCTTCACTGGACAACTCGGTAATAAATTGTCCGCTACTCACGTTCCTTCTTTATATCTCTTTTCCCTCTTCAAACTGTGACTCTGCCTTTCTTTCCTTCGTCTGCCCCTCGGTCTCCGTTGCGCACCACAGCGTTGCCTGGCAACCGTTTGTTGCTCTGAGAGCGGAAGCCCTCGGCCCACACGTCACAACGCAGCGTTAACACACGCCGTGCGACGTGACGTACTCAAGATTCCCACTAGCGCGCAGTAGGACAACAATGGCAGGTCTCTCTCTTGCCACGTTCTCTGCAAGATCGTTTTGCTGCTTTTGAATGTCGCATCCACCCTCACGTGCACCCGGTAAGGATCACAGGCGAAGACCTTCAATTATTATTTTTTTCCTTTCACAATTCGCCGAGTGTCCATCTCTTTTTCCTTGTGCAGAGATGCATACAATCGCAACAAAAACGAAGGCAGTACTCACAATTTTGTTCCGTTCAATGTTCTTTTCGATATTCCCTTTCCTTCTTTCCCCTTTTTTTTTCTTGGTCGTTTCCAGAGCGTTACTTCACCAGTCACAGACACAAAGTTCCTCCAATTTCTCCAATTACTACTTTTCAGGCACAGCAACTCTTTTCCTTTTTGCACGCGCAGTCCTCTCACCAGCTGCTAGTCACGTCTTGTTAGCCTCTATTCCACATCTGCTAGTCATCTGTCGCCAAAAATGTCGTATTGGGAAAGATACACTGTCCACAAAGAATAGGAGTGGAACAGGCTTATTTATTTTAAGCTACAAACTAGAGCTGGTGTCCCTCTCCTGACTAGCAAGCAACTGCCAGTCCAAACAGAGAGAGAGAACACCAGAGGAGACAAAGATCCAAAAGGAATGCAGGCATTAAAGGAACAGGGATCACAACCATGTAGCAAGATACAACAGTCACACTATCACCCTTCCTACATACCTCTTAAATCCTCGGCATTGTGCTCCTTCATATGGAAGAGATAGTACGGTTGCAGACATGAAAAAGAAAAGTGGAACACGTACTGCAAATTTAAACACACCAAAAAGCAGTGAGCAATTTGTTGCAAAAAAAGATATTAGATAATTGCAAAAAAAGATATCAGGAAAAGGATTCTGCTGTTCCTATGAAAACGAGGTATTTACTACCACTAGTAGGTAAAATATATATATATATATATATATATATATATATATATATATACATATATATATATATATATATTATATATATATATATATATTTAATTGAAAAAATATAGGTTTCAGGGGCATTATAGTTAGCTGGACATTTCACTCGTACAAAACCATTGAAATTCCCCTGTTATAGTTAATTCAGCTACAAGATGGCGGCGTAGGCCGAGCGCTCCGTCACCGACCGGCTCCTGTCTCCACACGAGGGGCATCATGTCGGCGAATTTCTCCATTTCGACCGCCGTCCCGCAAACCGGACTGTGAGCTGAGCCCGGCGCCCTCACTGTTCCCGTTTTTTGCGGGCAAATGAAGGAGATATCGGAAGGATTTATCTCACGGCTGCTGCCGCCATTTTGTGCGCCGGCCGCGGAATGCAGCGGCGGCCAGCACCTCAGCACATCTCTTCACTGAGCTGGACCTCGGCTCCCGTGGACGAAGTTTCACCTCACCTTCAGAAGTGCTGTATTTGCAAATGCGCCCCACGGTAAGCCTTCTGCAACTAGCTTTATGAACCGTTCTCTTCCTCAAGCTTGACCTAAATTACGTTATGAGGCATTTATAGACTGTTATCATTTGTGACATTCAACAGCAGCGCCCCATAGCGGTTCTCATTTCTGCCTCTAATGCACTTCACCTTGAACCCTTCTCAGGAAATTTCTTAAATGCGGTGCAGCCTACGTTTAAAGCTTAATTCTTTTACCCTTCTGTTACCAATTTCCGCGTGAGCTGCATGGGGTCTTGTATTTACCCTGCTACCAACGCGTTGCACGCAAATGGAGTTTTTCCTCAAGAAGGGCCGCTCAGCACATGTTTCCTTATCTTCTCATGCTCAGCTACGCTCCTCTGCAGTGTTCCTCCTTACGATGCTAGTCTCTTGACTTTTTTTGAGGCGCCCTCTTTTCTCATGTTATGTCAGTGACGCATTTTAGACCTTGTTGGGAGCTACTTACCTCCTTTTATCCTCAAAGGTCGCTACTTACATGAACTTTGTCATACGCTGCTCTCCTGCAACGCTTTGCTCACTAATTGGTGCTTCTGTTTTTCCATGCATTGAACACTGTGACAGGACTCTTCCTCTCGCCACTTGCCTTCAGTCCCGCGTTTTTGGCTGATTTTCTCCCTGTATATTGTTTCTTCTAAGCAGTGTCACCACTACTCATCATAACATTGATATTGTGAATTTCTTCTGTCCTCCTTATGCTCCTGGCTTTTTGATTGCCTTGTATGGGGAAACTCCGTACTTTGAAGATCACTTCTCTGCCAAAACTACCATCTGGATCTGATTCTGATTCTCCTGGCCAGGAAATGGAGGAGGGCAACCCCTCGAAATCTGACTCAGCCCATGGGGCTATTCCTAAAGCTCAAACTGAAGGTAAGGCACAATCTTCTCTGACTTCATCCAAGCGGCTGAAGAAAGATCCACCATCTCCTGGGAGCAATTCCTCTTCCTCCTCCATGGATCTCATTCTGGAAGAACTCCGTGCCTTCAAACCCTTTATGGAAGCCACCACAAAAAACATGCAGGCTATGCAAGACAAGTGGACATCTTTGGATTCCCGTGTCACGACTCTGGAGCAATCCTCAGACTCTCTACATTCTTCCTGCTCCCGCATTCCTTCAATAGAGGCTGAAATTCATCTCCTCAGGCGTCAGACTGAGGATTTGGAAAATAGAAACCGCAGAAACAACCTTCGCTTGTACGGCCTTCCGGAACTTTCAGAGGGGTCCAATCCTACCGTCTTTTTCCAATCTTTCCTTGCGAAGATATTGGACGCTCCGGCCTTATCCTCCATCAATATCCAGCGAGCGCACCGTCTTGGACCCAGGGTTGCTACCAAGCCTAGAGGTGTCATTATGCTGTTTTTGCAGTATACTGATCTCCTGCAGGTCCTCTCAGCTGCCAAACTCAAGAAGCAGATCATGTGGGAAGGTCATCGTCTCTATCTTTCGCAGGATGTTTCCAAGGCCACCGCAGATCGAAGGAAAAGGTTTTTAGACTTGAGACCTCAGTTACGAGCTATTAATGCTAGATACGTTCTCCTACATCCTTGTCTCTTCAAGGTTACGTATAAAGACAAAAGCACCACATATGAAGATCCTGCGGCTTTGCAAGCCTTTCTTCGCCAGTTGCATCCGGATGTTATGGACATCTCCAACCCTGGCTGAAAAGTCTTATTGTCCATTGTCTGATACTTCTTCCTGATCTCGTCTGATTATGGTTCTACTTCTTCTTCCTTAGTGTTGTTTATTCTGGTTTAATTGTTGTTTCTTATTCTAATAGTTGTTTTGTTAATTTATTCTACAGCTTTAAATACTAATATACTTAGTCGAGTCATGTTTTCACTGTGATTTCTTATATTATTCCCTAATGTATGTCTCCTTCCTTTAGATACTTCCCTCGTCGACCTCTCCTGATGCTTCCTATTGTTTTTTGTCTTGCCCATTTGGATCTCTACATATCACTGGTCGGTTACTCGCTTTGGTTGTTGAGGTCGTCATCTCCCGCAACCACCATCCCAATTACTGTTTGGATTTTTTCCGTTTTCGTAAGTATGTCTTTCAGTCGTTCGTTTCGAACTTGTACTGTCTCTATGTTCGTTTCTGTCCTCTCTAAAGATTCTGTCCTCCTTCCTCCTTCCAATTCCATAAACTCTTCTCCACTCTACTCTTCTTCTCATTTCTACAATTTCCTCATCTACATATTTTTCTTCTTTGGTTCTTTCTTTCTGTGCTCATCATTGCTCACATCCTTGACTCCTTTTCTCTTCTCATTTTTCTTTTCTACTTTTCTCATTTCTTCTTAATTGTATTTTTATGCATTATTAAGCATGTTGTTTATAGCTGTTTTCTAATTTGTTTCATTCCGTGTAATGACATGGAACGTTAAGGGTTTAAATAACCCCATTAAAAGGCAGAGGGTTCTCTCGCATTTAGCAAGACTTAAAACTGATGTTGCCCTCCTTCAAGAAACCCATCTTTCTGAACCGGAGGCTTTGAAACTTAAACGTTGCTGGGTGGGTCATGTTCTTTGTTCACCTACTACTACTAGAAAAAATGGAGTTGTACTCTTATTACACAAAAAGTTAAATGTTTCTTCGATTACTCATGAATGTGATGTTGATGGCCGTTGGCTTATTGTTAATTTACTCATTGATAATATTCCTCTCACCCTTTTTAATGTGTACGCTCCTACTGCAATTAATAAGCCTTTCTGGCCTGCTATTTCTACCAAAGTGTCTTCCCTTACTGGAGAGTATATACTCCTCGCTGGAGACTGCAATCAGATTGTGGATCCTTTCCTTGATAGACACTCAAAAGTTAAATTTACCCCCTCTAGAATGCACACACAATTTCTCAACTCATTTCATAATAATGCCCTTGTGGATATTTGGAGACTTTGCAACCCCCACATTCGTGAATATGGTTTCTTTTCCCCTCCTCACCAATCCCAATCTCGTCTTGATCATATATTTCTCAGTAAACCCTTATCCCAACACGCTATCCGCTCAGAGATTGGCTCCATTCTGCTCTCTGACTATGCCCCTGTTTTTGTAGACCTAGACTTACTTCCATTCTCCCCTCACTCTGGTAGATGGCGTTTTTAATAATGCTTTACTTACAGAACCCACCTTTAACGCGGAATTTACTGCCTTTGCTAAGGAATTCTTTCTTTTAAATCAAACCCCTGATTCTTCCTTTGTTATGGTCTGGGACTCATGTAAAGCAGCTGCTAGAGGTTTTATTATTAATTTTGTGTCACCACGGAAAAAATTACACGCGGCCAAATCGGAGAAAATTCTAGCCGACATTAAGACCTTAGAACAAGCCTATTTCACTTCTAAATCTGACTCCTCCCTTAAAGCTCTTATTGATGCCAAAATCTCTTTTAACAAATTTACAACAGAAGCCGCTTCCAATATCCTTCTCAAATGCCACTCTAGGTATTACGGTGGTAAGAATAAAATGGGGAAGCTCCTGGCCAACTATCTAAAGATTCGTAAGGAACGCAAAAAAATTCAGTCTATTAAAACCTCTTCTGGTGAATCCACATTTAAAGATAAAGAAATTCTTGCAGAATTCGCTAAATTCTATGATACGCTTTATACTCCTGAGCAAACTCCTACTCCTGATGATCTTCTTGCTTATTTTCAATCCCTACCTTCTCCCTCAACCTCACATGTTGTTTTTCACACTTTAGAACGTGATATTTCTCTTTCTGAAATTTACCTTGCTGTTTCTAAACTTCATCATGGTAAATCCCCGGGCCCCGATGGTTTTACAATTGAGTTTTACAGTCACTTCGCTTCTCTTCTCCTCCCCAAACTCCTACTTTTATTTCAATCCTTTTCCGACTCCGGCTCTTCTAGCGGTTCCTTCCAACAAGCCTTAATTTGCTTAATTCCAAAAGATGATAAAGACCATTCCCTATGCAAAAATTATAGACCAATATCTTTGGTCAATACTGATTATAAAATCCTAGCAAAAATATTAGCCCTACGTATGGATTCTCTTTTACCGGACATCATCGGACCAGAACAATCTGGTTTTGTCAAAGGACATCTTTCCTCAGATAATTCCCGAGTTTTTCTTAACATACTTGGTAAATCTTCTTCACTTACTCTTCCTTTTGCAGCTATCTCCCTTGATGCGGCGAAGGCTTTCGATCGCATTGGTTGGGATTTCATGTTTCAAGCATTACGTTGGATTGGTATTCCTCCTAAATTCATTTCTGTTATCTCCTTGCTTTATTCTAATCCTCAAGCTTCTATTTTTGTTAATGGCATGTCTTCGGATTATTTCTCCCTCCATAGAGGAGTTCGACAAGGCTGCCCACTATCTCCCTTACTTTTTATTTTGGCTTTAGAACCCTTCCTTACAAAAATTAGTTTAGATGACACTATTTCTGGTTTTCCTTTTGGTTCCCAGCAAGTCAAGCTCTCGGTCTATGCCGATGATATTCTTTTTTACTGCTATGACCCTGCTATTTCCATTCCCTCTTTTCTTCAACATTTCTCTTCATTTTCTGCGGTCTCCGGATATCGTTTGAACGCTGATAAATGTGAGATTCTACCTTTAAATCCTCTTTGTCAGAAGCACTTTTTCTCTTCTACAGGTTTTTCATGGCAACCTTCCAAAATTAAATATTTAGGGGTTTGGTTTGCTCCCTTGTTATCTGATTCTCTCAAACTAAACTTTGATTATGTATATAAGAAAATGGATGCAGCTATCACTCGTTGGCATCCACTCTTTTTGTCCTGGTGGGGTCGCCTCAATTCTATTAAAATTATGCTATCTCCCCTACTTCTTTATACTATTTCCATGCTCCCTTTGCACATCCCTCTCTCTTTCTTTAAGAAAATTGATTCCCTACTACTGAAATTCCTCTGGAACGGTAAAAGATCCCGAATAGCCCTTGCTTCTTTACGTAAAGACAAAACTAATTCTGGAGTCCGCTTTCCTGATTTCAAACTATATCATCGCGCTTTTTCTCTGAAGCAAACAACTCACTGGTTATCATCTGATTTACCTCATTATCCCCCTGTCTGGTTAAGCATGGAATCCTCTTTTATTTCTCCTTTCAGGAATTCTTATCCTTTACATCCTCCTTAACTCGTCTTCGCTCCCCTATTCTTTCACATTCTCGTAATCTCCTTTCCCCTTACGTCTCATCCTCTTATTCATCTCTTCTTTCCCTTCATGAACAACCGATATGGAATAATGCTCTTCTTAAAATAAAAAACCGTACCATATATTGGAAAACTTGGCATTCTTGAGGTCTTTCCTGGATATCTCAATTAGTGTCTCAAGGTAAACCTATTTAATTTCAACACCTTCAATCTCTTTTCTCTTTACCCGTTTCTGCCCGAGCTCAGTACGACGCCCTTTATCCAGCCTTACTTTCATATCTTCAAGCTCTTCCTTCTTCTAACGAAATTCCGGCAACTTGCAGAACCACTTCCCTTTTATTGGACATGTCTCCTTCTGCTTCCGCCTTATATAATTCTTTTCGTCTTACCAATGATAGATTAAAATCTCATACTGAACTCGCTTGGGAACTGGACTTTTCTCAGACCTGGCCGGTTCCTCTTTGGGACAAAATTTAGACTGAACTCCATAAGACCTCCAGAGCTGCTAACACTACCCAGACTTTATTTTTTATTTACCATAGAATTTTATTTACCCCACTCGCCCTATCCCGTTTCGCACCAGACACTCCCTCCTCCTGTTGGTCCTGTCCATTCCCCTCTGCTGATCTCAAACATATGTTGTTCGAATACCCCCCTATTTCCCAGTTCTGGCAGTTGGTCTGGAAGCAAATTCAAAAGATTTTTCAATTCCAGATCCACTTTTCGCCTCTACTAGTTTTCCTAGGCTCCCTCTCGTCAGAACTTCCCCACCCTTCCAGCCATTACTCTTTACTTGACCTCTTCCTTGCTATAGCTTTTCATATCATTACCTCTAATTGGAAACAAGCTGCAAATGTTACCTATCAATCCTTGTGGAATGCAATTTGTTTTAATCACCGTTTAGACACCAATTAGGTATCTCCCATCTCCTTAGCTATTAAACGGAACCTACTTTGGCTCCCTTTGGTAACATATCTCTCTCCTTCTGCTCCTGTTCCTCCCTCTCCTGCTCCGGACACAGTTGAAGTCCGTAAACCCCCATGACTTCCTCATTACTTGTTTATTCATACTTGTATTTGATTATTATTGTTATTATATTCATATATATTATATTTTTGCTTAAATTATTCCTGTCTTTATGATATGTTCATGCTTTCTCATGCTTGTAATGCTTATTTTATGATGTTTTTTATTTTTAATGTTTATTTCTGCCATTTGCTTATTGTAACTCTTCTCTTTCCCTCCCTTTCCCTTCATTCCCTCTTTTTATTCCTCAATAAATCAAACTTAAAAAAAAAAATAGTTAATTCAGCTAACTGCAACTCGCATGCCCGCAATGCACTGTCAAATGACATCACTGATGACATCACTCATGACATCATCCAGTGAATGTGTGTTTTCGGAAATTTAAATATGTTTAATATATGTATATCTCAAGGTCGATGGAAGAATAAATGGGTATAAAGTGTCTAAATGGATGAATTATTTTTGTAAAATTGATTGTATAACGGACTGATTAACTATCTAAGTGGATACATGGGTTAGTGAGTACAGTTTAAATATGTAAATATCTTTATCAGTCTCTCACTTTGTGTATAAGTGACTACATGGGTTGGTGAGTAGCTACATGAGTGTCTATATGGGTTATTACTTGGTTTTTCAAGTATCAGTATGAGTGTCTGAGTGACGGTATAGTTCAGTGGTGGGTATTACTTTGTGCATAGATGCATGAATGAGTGCAACACTGTTTGTATGTGTTAAAGACAGTATGTGTGCAGGCCTGTATGGGTGGATGAGTGTGTGTATGGGTGTGTTAGTGAGTGAATGAGCGTCTCAATAGTGTCTTAATAAATAACTAGCAGCCGTCCCGACGTTGTCCGGGTATGAATTGCTGCCGGCCAGTAGTATATTGTTTTGTAGGATTTCGTTTTGATAGCATTTCTTATCTGTGACAGGCCTGTGAAACGCTCCGATTCACAGTGCACTGCTGATGCACTTAAGAGTGCGCGTTCAGTAGTGTGTGAACTCGAGTTTCCCCACTTTATTTTTCCTTGCAATATTATATAGCTCGAACTCAACAACATGGCATGAGCACAATTTACAGTACAGAAGAACACATTCATTTGTGGTAGGCATGGGGAGACAAAGCGATTTACCTGGAATCACAGGATGTTGAGCTGATGCCGAGATTCGAAAGTAGCTCCCCAGCTCTAAAGTTCGCAATTCTAGAACTTGTGGTGGGAGGTGTGTCTAAAAGTGTATGTCGGTGCTTGCCATCAATGAGAGAGACCTGTGCATTTTTCAAATGGGTGGTGAAAAAATATGAGTATGTTGCTGGAGATGTGGGCCGCCGTGCCACCAATGTACTTACCGGGGGAGGTTAAACACCCATTATTCCGCAACTTTCTTTCCGCATACCATCACTCCACATACTTTCATTAGGAAAGTACCATGACTCCGCAATGCCATTATAACGCATGGCATTACATTTTATATGCTTTTACCACGCATACATTTACAACGATATTCGTTGTAAATGCATGAATGGTAAAAGCATGTTTTTTTTAAATGTTTGGATAAGGTAAGTATGGGTATAGGGGTATATGTTTTGGGTTACTGAGGTATATGTTTTGGGGTGTTTGGGTATTTTAAGGTTTCAGATATAGTTTTGGAATATGGGGTACAGGGGTAGTTTTAGTGTTTAGGGATAGCTATGGGTTTTGGGGTACAGAGGTATTTTTAGGGTTCAGGGCTAGGTTTGGGTTTTGGGGTATAGGGGTATTTGTAGGGTTCAGGTGTAGGTTTGGGTTTTGGGGTACAGGGATATTTTAAGGGTTCAGGGCTAGGTTTGGGTTTTGGGGTACAGGGGTATTTTTAGGGTTCAGGGCTAGGTTTGGGTTTTGGGGTACAGGGGTATTTTAGGGTTCAGGGGTAGGTTTGGGTTTTGGGGTACAGGGTTATTTTTAGGGTTCAGGGCTAGGTTTGGGTTTTGGGGTACAGGGGTATTTTGGGGTTCAGGGGTAGGTTTGGGTTTTGGGGTACAGGGGTATTTTTAGGGTTCAAGGGTAGGTTTGGGTTTTGGGGTACAGGGGTATTTATAGGGTTCAGGGCTAAGTTTGGGTTTTGAGGTACAGGGTTATTTTTAGGGTTTAGGGATAGGTTTGGGTTTTGGGGTACAGGATATATTTATAGGGTTAAGATGGGTTAGTGTTTAAGGGTGTTGGGGTATTTTAAGGAGTAAGGGTGGGTTATGATTATGGGGTACCAGGGTATTTCAAGGGAGCAGGGTGGGATTCGTTTTTAGGGTGTAAAGGGTAATAAAATAAAATAATAAATAAAAATAATATAAATAATGCAATTTAAAAGAATAAATGTTTTAATTAAATTAAAAAAATGTGTGTGTATATTTATATATATAGATATAAATATATTTATTCCAGCTCCGAGGTACCCAACATACAAAGGAGCACCCGGACCTCAGCTGCACACAAGGAGCCTTGAATGGTAAGCACGCCTCCAGCACAACGATATCCTTTGACTGTTCAAACTGCCCTGGATGCCTGACGCGTTTTGAAGTGTTGCGTTGGGTATATTTACACAGCGGCCCATGCCGCGGAAGGAACAACACCCTGAAAGAACCGGGGGCTATGCGATCTTGACTACGGGCCGAGAACATGGGACAGCAGCGTATGGATTCTGCACGCATTCCACACAGCGAGGCCCATCTGTGGGCTTGAAAAGTTACCAACTGAACATTAGCGCAACGTGAGGCACTACAAGTCCCATAAGTCCCATCTAGGGCGTGCATCTAAGCAAGAAGGGGTGTGGTGCCTCAAGCGCTCCTTCATAACTGCCAAAGCCTCTGAAGAAAAGTGGGGACACTTCGAAACGCGTCAGGCATCCAGGGCAGTTTAAACAGTTAAAGGACATCATTGTGCTGGAGGCGTGCTTACCATTCAAGGCTCCTTGTGTGCAGCTGAGGTCCAGGTGCTCCTTTGTACGTTGGGTACCTCGGAGCTGGAATATATATATATATATATATATATATATATATATATATATATATATATATATATATATATATATATATATATATATATATATATATATATATATATATATATATATATATATATATATATATATATATATATATATATATCTATACATACACATATATACAAACATATATTTGATGTTTTAATAATGTACTTTTACAATCTATATGACTTTACCACACATGCATTTGCGTTATAATGGCATGCGTGATAAAGTTATATGCAATGTAAAAGTTTTAGAAATGGTGTCTTTGCAGAGTGATGGTATGTGGGATGTTGGTTTGCGGAATATCATCACATATT
Source organism: Lissotriton vulgaris (assembly GCF_964263255.1). Taxonomy (NCBI): domain Eukaryota; kingdom Metazoa; phylum Chordata; class Amphibia; order Caudata; family Salamandridae; genus Lissotriton; species Lissotriton vulgaris. The sequence continues at coordinate 87,476,722 of NC_141691.1, read as the reverse complement.
CCCGGGGGAGGGATAGTCCCTTTCTTGCTATTTCTGTGGAGTCGGGCCTTGTGTCCAGATGTGTGTGGCGCGAGGCCTGTGCGCAACAGAAGTGGAAAATCTCCAGTGTGCGCTTCAGGCGTCACTGGAAGTTAAGGCGAGATTACATTTCCTGCACAATGGCCCCTGTTTGCGCTCCTTCTGGCCCTTGGGAATAGCGCCATGCCTGACCTCCATACAGTAAAGCAGGTGCACGTCACTGGGAGCGCGGGGCAAGCACACCCGGAGCTGGAATGTACAGAACCTGGGAAGAAAAAACAATGAAATATTGGGCACATCGCTCGGTTATTTTCCCATAATCCTGGGCCCAGCACACGCCCACAGCACACGATATGAGACATGGCATGAAGGGCAGAATGTACCACAGGCCCCCAGCGTTTGTCACACCCCCAGCAAACGCCCACAGCACAACGCAGACACGTCCACAATGGACTACTTTTCTGGCATGGTTCTTTTACTTTTTAAATGTATATGGTGGGCGTCTGCATAGACTATGTCCTTCTGCTGCAACTGCCCTTTCCAAAGCTGTATTGGGTGTTGTGATTGGTGCTGTGGTTCCTGAGATTACCCGCCTCAATTTTGGGCTCTCTCTTTATTATATTAGTATAGATATAGATAGACTACATATATTATAAACTAGTATATGTGAGTATTGGTGTATATAAGTGAGTATATGTGAGAGTGAGAGATTGGAAGAGTTCCTGTATGAAAAAGTATGTGTTTCTATTAATGATTGTTCAAAAGAGAAAGTATTTGTGAGTTTCTGTAGAAGTAAGTGTGGTGGTGTGTGTATAACTGAATATGCAAGTAAATGGATGTTTAATTCTTTATTAGCATGACTGACTATGTGTGTGAGTAACTCTATGGATGAGTGGCGGTGTGTAACAGGATGTATAGGTGTATGAGTACATATGATGAGTGAGTACATGTATGAGTGACTTTATAGGACTGTTGGTGAATTAGTGGATGTGTAGTTAGATCTTAGAATTACTGAATAGGTTGTTGTAACTGGCATTGGTATGTCCATTGATTTGAAAACTTTAGTTTCTATTTTTGTATGTGTGTATCAAAGGGTATATTAGGGTGAGAGGTCTGCCACTCTATCACACGGATGATGTAATCAGTGATGTCATTTGAGATGTCATCAGTGATGTCACTGATCATGTCATGAGTGATGTAATATGTGACGTCATCAGCAGTGCATTGCGGGCGCGTGAGTTATAGTTAGCTGAACTAACTATAACTGGGGAATTTCAATGTTTTTTTACGAGTGAAATGTCCAGCTAACTATAACGCCCCTGAAACCTATGTTTTTTCAGTGAGTTTCTAAGGTTTTTTAAATACAAATTCCTAACTATAACATGCCTGAAACCTATGGTTTTTTTCAGTGAATTTCCAAGGTTTTTTAAAATAATAATTTCTAACTTTAACGTGATTGAAACTTATGGTTTTTTAAGTGAATTTCAAAGGTTTTTTAAATGCTAGATTCTAACTATGCCTACAGAGGTAGGACATGTGAAGAAAGAAGAAAAAACGCACAGAAAGAAAAAAAAGAAATGCGAAAGAAGCAGCAGAAGTCCTCAAAGACAAAGAAAAGAGCAGAAAGAAACAAAGTGGGCATAAAGAACCAACAGAATTGCAGAAAGAAGCCTTGTAGCAAAATCATCCTGTACCCTCAACTTTTTCAGACGTGTACTGGTGGTAACTGAGTTGGACTAACCAGTCCTAGAGCAGTGCTATGTTAAAAGACACTTAGAATATAGTGAAAACACCTACATACACTAGGGAACACTACGCGTTGGGGTCCCCCTGTGATTAGCATGACCTCCTCTGTAAGCCTCTAGTATATAAAAGGGCAGGGGGATTAAAACTACCTCTTAAAATTCGCCACGGGGTGCGTTTGTACACTGGTGAAGGGAAGGGGGGGGGCCTGAGATTAAGCATGGGCGAATTTTGCAAATTCGCGATCCGCGAATTTGCGGATTTGCGAATTCAAAATCCGCAAAATTCGCGAATTTGTGCGAATTTGCGGATTTTTGTTTTTTTGCGTGTTTGTGGGGTTTTTTGCGTGTTCGCTGGGTTTTTTGCGTGTTCCCGGGGCTTTTTGCGTCTTCGCGAGCCGCTTGCATAGCGAAGTTACCCATGCAGTCGTTTATGGGAGAGGGAGAGAGAGAGATAGATAGATAGATAGATAGATAGATAGATAGATAGATAGATAGATAGAGAGATAGATAGATAGATAGATAGATAGATAGATAGATAGATAGATAGATAGATAGATAGATAGATAGAGAAAGAGAGGGAAAGAGAGAGGGAGAGAGAGAACGAGAGAAAGAAAGAGAGGCCGGATCTTTGAAGGGCCAGATTCCTCAGTTGCCCCTACAGAACATACAGCTTTTTATTTTTAGCAAAATGCATATGAAAATTGTGCTGTAATTGTCTCTTTTAGTTTAACCCCTCCTGACAACTCAAAATGGGTGTATTTGCCATCCTCTCCCTTCTTCCTGTTTTTTATATCTGTAAGTGCTTCCTGATGAGGTTTAATTCCTTGGACAGGTGCCTCGTTGCCTACTTGTAACTATTCTCTGACCCTGCTTCAAGGGTCAGAGCAGGGTCAGAGAATAGTTGCAAGTAGGCAACGAGGCGCCAGGAAGCAATTAGCAGCAGGTGTCCAAGTTGAAGTTAATTTGTTTGTAACCCTTTTGTAAAAGGTTACAAAGAAATTAGGTTCAACTTTTGCACCTGCTGCTGTAACCCTTGCTTGGCTGAAAATTCGTCCCCGCTGATTCGCGGATTTTACCGCGATTTCGCGAGATTCACGGATCGCGAAATCGCGGAAAATCCGCAAATTCGCCCGCGAAACGGATTTTATGCCCACCCTTACCTGAGATGACATGTGTGCAAACACGACCTGTGGGCGTTTTAAGTTGGGAGATAAAGTCCCCTTGAATCCTCAGGGTCCCTGGGGGCCACCAAGTATGTCCAGTAAGTTGTATTGCAGAGAGGTGTAAAATGGGGCATGGCCTCGGGCCACATCTCTGCAACGCAGCTCTGTGGTGCTTACTGGAGGTACATGGTGGACAAGTTGGGACCCTCAGGATTAAAGAGGATTTAGGGGCATATTTTCAACAAATAGCGATATTTATCGCTGAGTAGGGTTAGCAGCAATTTTTTTATCGCCGCGCATCACGGGATTTTATCGCTGAGATAATGTGCTATTAGCAACGTTTATCTCAAAAGCGATAAAATTCCTGCCGATAGAGGCAAAAGCCATGAATATATCGCTGAGAATACAGCGATATTCACGCATTATGGCTAACAGGGTCTTAGCCTTTATATCCACCTCCCATTGGATATAATGGCTGAGAACTGGTCTGAGCAGGTGTTAGTTTTTGGACATATTCGCACTTAGCGCGAATATTTCCATCGCTACACCTGTGTAGCCCACTTTGCATGTCATTAGCGATAAATATCGGTGACATGCAAAGCGGGCCCCAAACCACTACAAGCTGTCGCTAACTGCTGTTAGCCACAGCTTGCTAATAGGGCAATAGTATTATCGCCATTTAGCAGCCAAAAATGGCCGCTAAAGCGGCGAAAATTGCCTATCGCCCCCTTGATAATATGCCCCTTAATTCCCTAACTTAAAATTCGCCACAGTGCGTGTTTACGTCCCCTCCCTTCACCACTGTATAAACACGCCCTGTGGCCGTTTTAATTTCAGAGATTAAGGCCCCTTGAATCCTGTATCTAGGGTCCAACTAACCCACTAGGTACCTCCAGAAACCACCACAGAGCTGTGCTGCAAAGAGGTGTAAAAAGGGGTACGGCCTAGACCGCCTCTCTGCAACGCAGCGCAGCGGCGCTTACTGGAAGCACCTGGTGGGCTAGTTGGCCCACAGGGGCCCTCAAGATTGAAGGGGAATAATTTCCCCAACTTAAAACGTGCCACAAGGCGTGTTTGCATATGTCAGCTCAGACCCCTTCCACTCCCTTTACCACTGTGCAAACACGCTCTGTGGCTGTTTTAAGTTGGGAGATTCAGTCCCCTTGAATCCTGAGGGTCCCTAGGGTCCAACTAGCCCACTAGGTACCTCCTGTAAGCGCCACAGGGGATATCTATGAAACGTCGCTCATCCCAGAGGAAGAGGTACAAGCCTATAGGGTCCTGAGTAAGGTCGAGTATAGTGCGCTCACCGGTGAAAAACAGCTTAGAAGCTCGCCTCCGATATGGGTCGTACCCCACCTTGGTAATTTCTGTCTACTGGGTCGTGGCCGAAGATCGAGAGCTCGTCTTGGAGAGAGTGCTTGCTCCGAGACTTATATCCTGCCGATGCTCTCTTCCCCTGTGTTTCTGGCTGCCAAGGGTACATACTTTGTCTGCCATGATCGTGCGTATACATGGTTGCCCTCTGACTTTGTGGGCTCATGTTATATCGCAAATCTGTTGCCTCCGACGTTCACTGTTGATGCAGACTATCACAAGACTAGAGTTGTGAGAGGCGTGATTAGCGAAGAGGACACTGCCGGTCAAGAGGCAGGAGATTTTTTTAAGGGTTTCCTTCCGTTTTGGGGACCTATGGTTAATAGTAGGAACCTGAGACAATTGACTCGAGTGGTGGAATCGACAGCTAATATCACTGCCAGTGCCCTTGGTAATATCACCACAGAACTTCAGGCGGATAGGCTTATGACGTTACAAAACCGTATGGTTTTAGACGTTGTCTTAGCAGATCGAGGTGGAGTATGTAAGGTGATCCATTCGAGCTGCTGTATTTTCATTCCAGATAACGCTCCGACTGTCTATCAAGCCATCTCAAAGTTGCATAAGATCTCTGAGTCCATACACGTGGACGTAGGGGATTGGACGTTACTTGGGTGGTTTTGGGGCCTGATGTCGACTTGGGGTTGGAAGATTCTGATGATCATCAGAGTTGTTGTGGCGTTCCTGTTCACGTGTTGCCTTTGTGTGCAGTGTGGTCCTGCCTTATGTGGCCTCTGTGCTACGACGTGTATAGGACAGCCGCCTGTTACCAAAGGAGCTCGGTTGGACAGAGTTATGTTGCAGCAACATCTAGATGGTCTGATGAATATCGAGTATGATTCTGACTAGTGCTTGCCTACATGAGGGCAAAAGGAGCGTCTGAGGTTCCGTGACAGCTAATATCACTGCCAGTGCCCTTGGTAATATCACCACAGAACTTCAGGCGGATAGGCTTATGACGTTACAAAACCGTATGGTTTTAGACGTTGTCTTAGCAGATCGAGGTGGAGTATGTAAGGTGATCCATTCGAGCTGCTGTATTTTCATTCCAGATAACGCTCCGACTGTCTATCAAGCCATCTCAAAGTTGCATAAGATCTCTGAGTCCATACACGTGGACGTAGGGGATTGGACGTTACTTGGGTGGTTTTGGGGCCTGATGTCGACTTGGGGTTGGAAGATTCTGATGATCATCAGAGTTGTTGTGGCGTTCCTGTTCACGTGTTGCCTTTGTGTGCAGTGTGGTCCTGCCTTATGTGGCCTCTGTGCTACGACGTGTATAGGACAGCCGCCTGTTACCAAAGGAGCTCGGTTGGACAGAGTTATGTTGCAGCAACATCTAGATGGTCTGATGAATATCGAGTATGATTCTGACTAGTGCTTGCCTACATGAGGGCAAAAGGAGCGTCTGAGGTTCCGTGACGATCGTAAGTGGTGTTTTCGACTCGCACGAATATGGTCGAGTCTGGTATCTATGAACCGCAAATGACGAGTTTAGTGGGTGTGCGCAGTTTCGCTGTGCTAACCTGAACCGTTCGTTTGTTTCATGGGTTTCTATCTGTACCCACGGGTTCCATCTTAGATACGGCATCCATTTTGTCTCTTGCCCTCAAGTAGCCAGCGAACGGACGCTGTCCGCTTCGCGACCCTGGGATTCCCAAGACTCTTGCGGAAGACACGTTTCCTTTGAAAGTGTCTTTATGATGAGGGGGATGATACTGTAAGGCAGATGTCCCCGCTCGAGGCACATCTTGCCATGCTGGTCTATTGTCTTAGCCGTGCATCTCATTAGGCACGTCCCTTTGATGCCTGCAGCTCGTGTTTCCCGATACCACCCATTTTACACCCTTTCCGATCTCCCCACTGTTTCTGCCTTCCTTTGCACCTGTCCTTGTTCCTCCTTCGATCTGTTTACTGCCGATTGGAATGTACTAATGGTGGGAAGATGGGTTTTTACAGTTGGGAACCACCGAATGTTTCTGTACTTATGTTCCGGACCTTGAATACATCAAAGCGACCCCTCTTGGGGATAATGATGGGAACCAAGTTGTAAACCTTTGTGTATCATGTTAACCTATGAGAGAAAACTGTATAAAAAGGAGCGATCCACAGTAGCAAATCGAATCAGATCCCGCGAACTTACATGCTATGTACTTCACGTGACTTCTGTGTTCCCTGCAGTAAATAAACCTCGAATCTTTGACGCCGAAGGAAGTGTCCCGTGTCTCTGTCATTTGTACGCCGGAACAGGTTACCCACGAAGGTTTCAGGTGTTGTCCCCTGGCACCGCTGAGTCTTAAATAACCCAGTCCTTCACTAGGTAAATCCAGAAAGCACCACAGAGCTGTGCTGCAAAGAGGTGTAAAAAGGGGTACGGCCTAGACCGCCTCTCTGCAACGCAGCGCAGCGGCGCTTACTGGAAGCACCTGGTGGGCTAGTTGGCCCACAGGGGCCCTCAAGATTGAAGGGGAATAATTTCCCCAACTTAAAACGCGCCACAAGGCGTTTTTGCATATGTCAGCTCAGACCCCTTCCACTCCCTTTACCACTGTGCAAACACGCTCTGTGGCTGTTTTAAGTTGGGAGATTCAGTCCCCTTGAATCCTGAGGGTCCCTAGGGTCCAACTAGCCCACTAGGTACCTCCTGTAAGCGCCACAGAGCTGAGTTGCAGAGAGGTGTAAAAAGGGGCACGCCTAAACCACCTCTCTGCAACGCAGCGCAGTGGCACATACTGGAAGCACTTGGTGCGCTAGTTGGCCCCCTGGGGCTCTCAGGATTGAAGGGGAATTCATCAATAGCTGTGTCTCACGTTCAGTCGTTATCTTGTCATTTTTGACATGAGCATTCATGGGACTGGTTTGATAGCATTTGCACATAGGCCGCAGAGTGGGGGGGGCACATTGAAGGAAAATACAGCAGAAGAAGATCAGTCCAAGAGGTACTAGGATACTCAGTAGGACCTTCCATCCCCATGTAATTGATGCTGCTCTACTAAACAGAACACTACTCTAAAACAATGCCAGCAGAGTAAGAACAGTCACACAAATTCACTTCTGGAGCCACTTCCCCTTCCATGGCAATTTAGTCAAATGAGAACTTATCTAACATTTACTTTATACAATTGCACTGGAATTGCTTGTGCAACTATGCCCAAAGTCTGTTCTAAGCCTCTTTGGTAGGCTTCCATCATCCATCCACTGTCTTCTTCCGTGTTGGGCCTTTCGATCCAGACCTATCCATGAAAATAGTGCTTCTTAGTATCTGTTGGAGTGCCCTCCCGGCAAACACTCACAGCTTCACTCGAAAGTCTCAATTTCTCAAGGAAGGGCACCCGTGTCTTTCCTCTGTGACAGGCAGTACAGATATCGTACTCTTCGTTGGTCGTGGGCGCTGATCATATCGTGCAGACCCAAGTACTGTTTAATCATGAAAGAGCAACAGAGTTTCAGGTTCAGCAACACTCTCAGGCTCCAACACTCGTTATTCAGTGTCAGAGGACCCTCGGGCTGCTCTTTCATTCTAATTTTCCTTTCAACATGGGTACCACAAATGTAGTACCTCTTGCCAATCTTGGATCCTCCGGTGCACTGCCCTTCTGTTGGAGCAAAGAAAAGGAGGGAGTGGCCAAAACTATGGCCAAGGGGGTCAAGGGGCCGCACGCTGTCAGAGGTTACCAGCACATGACAGGTAGAAAACTGAAGCCTCAAACCAGCCTTGCTGTTAACAATAGGGATGCTCCTCTTTCGTTCTTTTGCACTGAAACTCTTGTTCTGCAACCAGCAGGGTACCAGCTCTTTCTTCTCTGATGTCCAACGCCGTCTGATGGAGCAAGCACAATGCTTCGGAGATGCCATTGATGATGCGCTGGCGATCGCTGTCCAGCCTTGTAATTTTCGGGGTGCTGGGACCGCAGGTCCAAGACGTCCGCCCCTCATCTGTAGCTGTCACTGATGTGAGTTAGAACTCATCTTTATCATCGTTCTGCAGGGTATTATGACTCTTCCTTTTATTCTGGAAGATCCTGCAGAACCTAGTGATGTTGGAAATGTGACACAGTTGTTAGTTTCCTTCAAATTAGCACAAAAACAATTCATTGTATTTAACAATGTGACTGCAAGCAGGTGGCCTGCAATCTTCGAGGGAGTGGCCAGATGCCATGGGACTACTCTGGTCTAGAATGCACTGTCACTCTCAAGGCAAAGGCAGTCCTTCTAGTCTCTTCAATTGGGTACTCTTCATTATCCTCTGCCATCTAAGGGTAGATAGCTACATGGGAATTCTATCTGAATGTGTGTCCTCACACATAGTGGCATTGTCTAATGGGGTAAACATATTTTGAATTATTACATCTGCGTGTTCCTACATTCCTTATCTAGAACACCTCAAAAGGGAAAACACATGATACAGATTATCAGGGACATGTAGATACCTCCCTTTAAAAATTGTGCATCAGGTGCACTATGCAATACACAGGCTAATGATCAAATGTGGAAACGAAAGACAAGGACTAGAGAGTCCTGGTATTTCCACGATTAAAACACATCTGATCCCACCGAAAATCAAAACAACAGGAATCAAAGGATAAAAACCAAACTAGAATAGGCATTGAAAATATGTCATGTTCAAAAAATAAACGTAAAGTATCCCCTATTGAGGGGGAAAACTTGTTTACTATAGTAAAAGCTCTTATTGAGTCAGGTAACCAGTCCATCACTACCCTGACAATCAGACTGAAAAAACATTGAAGTGGGCATGAAGAACATTCTTGAAAACCAGTCTAGTCATACAAAAGGAAATTTATACATAATATGAGGGTCCCTAGTACATCACTGCAGTCTGGGGGTGTGAACTTGAACAATACACCAACAATAATAAAAGGGCTGACTGGTGAAAGGAATATGGGAAAGGGAAATGGGACTAGGACACAGCTAAAATCCCCAATAACTAAGCACAATGCGACATCGATTAGGGGAGAGGCGAAGAGAGTGGCTCACTGGTTAGAGGAGGCATACCCTGAAGCAGAGGTCAGACCCGGGACCAGGGTTCAATTCCCGACGTGGCAGGGTCTTGAGCCCAATTGTCCACAGACTCGATAATTCTCGCTTTGGTGCCCACTCTAATCACGGGTTCACACTATGCAACTCTGGGCATTAAGCTTGCTTAATCTACACAACGGCCCCCTGCGGCGGGATGCCTGGCTTTCACCTTGGGGATGCCCAGTACGGGTTATCTCACAGGGAAAAGCCAGGACGGGTTCCCAATGCAAGCGCCGAGATGCTCTAGGGTAAGTCGAGCGCTATATAAGAACATACATACGTACATATAGGACAAACAAGAAATTACTTGGGTGATAGTCAGGCACGTGACACAACACCAAGAGTACTGGCAATACACAAAAGTCAAAGTAGTACACTGATTTTAACTCTACCGCCGGCCGCTACACCATATACTGTAATCTCAGCTAGTGTTCCAGTTCCTTCCCCGCGGAAAATGAAACTTGGTTCCCTTTGAGGAACAAAGCCATACACTGCCTAGGAAGCAGAACAGTATTAACTAGTGCAATATTATGAGAAACTTAGATCACCTTTAGCAAGAGCCACATATTTATAGTTCATCCTTAGGGTCCAATCAAGGAAAATCAATTTAGGCTGCTCGTTCCTTAAAGGAAGGGGCAGTAATGTGACTAACTGCAGGTGACACACTTTTAATGCTGTATAACTCTCTTGTTTTTCTTTTTTTTTCTTCTTCTTCAATACCATTATAGCCAAATAGACATGCACTGGTGAAGTGTTGTCTGTCATGTTCAAAGCATAAAATATCATATCTGTGAAATTTAGTAACCAGAACAAGTGCAACCAACTGTTGCGTTGCGATGGGCATCATCATGACCATCCCCTCACCACACAGGAGAGCTTGTAATAGTATTAAAAGTAAAAGCATAAAAACAAAAACATGCATAAAAGTAAAACACACATGCCAAGCCGTTAGGTATAATTGCTGTATACCAAGCACAGAAAGCATAGACAAATTACAATAGCATATGTAAATGAGCGGTGACACATAACACTATGTCATGCACTTTATGCACAGGGAACCTGCAGTTTCACAGACAGCTTAGACAGGCTAAAACAAAATTGAGAAAAAGAGATAGCAACATACATATTACCTGGCCTTAATTTGTAGAGGGGAGCTAGTCTCCTTCCCCCATTTTGACAGTAGGAAACCTGAAACAGGTTTCACTTCTGTCAACACTATCAACCCCTATTTGTAGCAACTGGCCGTAAACAAAGTTATAGGAGGTACATAGCACTAAAAAAACACATGAATACCCAAACCCCAATCCCTTTTCAGCAAATGTACAAGTGAAACAAGAGGGCACATGAAGTAAAACTAAATTTCATTGCTTCAGCTTTTGTACAGTAATCCTCAGACTAAAAGCATTAGTGCTGTATAAAAAATATAGCAATCTGTTAATCAAAGTTCACATATACCATTATATAGTTTTGTATCATATGAGTACATAAAATTCCTGCTTTTGCCAAAAAAGTAAAACTTCTCCTTCTCTTTCCTGTCCTCTTTCAAAAAGTTTGAGAGGTCAAAATGACAAAGCAGGCCTTGCTCTGGGAGCCATGCTAGGCTTCTAAATATAGAACTGACTTTTAACTCTTCCCAGCTGTCCTATTCTGTGTGCGAATGCATCTTTCCCTAATTCAAAGTCACTGTTAAAGCAGAACACTGACCCAATCCCCTGTTTGTCAGTTTAATAACTTCTGCTGTTTTTTTGTATACATATTTTCAATTATAAGCAGTGTGCAGTATACTTTTGCAGCAATATAAAGGTCAGCTATTTGTTTTATACGTAAATGATGCATTTACTGAAGCCTAAGGCACTTTAAAAGCTACTCCAAATGGAAAAAAATGCGGTTTAAATAGTTCATTTTACCCAATTTCGACTTTGATATTTGGGACACTTAAAATTGAATATCCTATAATTTATTTGCATAATATTCATTATCAGAATGTTCATTACGTAGCCCAGGAGTTAGAAATTGTAAATAATCATATATACCTTTATAACAATGAGTTTTTTTACGCCTGCGCAGAGTGGTAGTTCACATGCAAATGTCCTCATTATGCGGTACATATATGTGAAATAACAATCCCAGGCATACAAACAAGGTAATGGCACACTAGACTAAGGCAAACACACAACTAATTCAATATGAGAAAATACATTTTTAATATGATAAAGACATACAATAAAAATCAATATATTGATCCAAATTGATAAAATAACATTGTACTAATACATATGTTTTCACAATAAAAAGGTTATTCTTTAAAAAGGTAGATGGTTTCATTATGCGGTACAACACAACTTAAATTTAATTTGAATACTAGGAGGTCACAGTATGTGTATTAAGCTTTATAAATATTAAAAAACAAATTTAAAAGCATTAGCTTTGTTTATAATTTTTCATAATTAAGAAAAAAATTAATAAAACCAATCATTTTTTATAATTCCACATGAAAAGCAAGCTGCATCTCTTGCCTATCATATTTAGACACATTCATTCATAAGCCTAAGCACAGAAGCTTAACTTGAAACATGAGAAATTTTTGCGCCACTTTTTAAAAGGACAATTTTTTTTTTAGCATCAGATCCAAGAATGTCCTTATATAGAAAAAATGCTTTAAGAAAAGGCATTTTCTATAATATGTGTTTAGTTCCTCAAACAACATCCAATCTATGCAGATGATGTGTTTGCCTGTTAATATCTAATACAATGCATCTAAGAAAAATGATGTAAGTGTATTTATTGCAAAACACACAGTTTCGTTTTTGAGGGCTTTTTAAATTTTTTTTATTCCTATTGAATGTGAATTCAAATTTGATCTTTTAAGCATCAGCAGTTTGTACATGTGCATAGTTGCATAGTTGCCAACTCTATATATTAATTAGTAACATATAATTATTTAGCATATCATATGGTTCATTTCTGGATTTTTATTTAATTTCTATTTAATATTAATTAAATGACATTTTGCATACCAGACTGAAAACAACAAGAAAAACCACAAACACACATTGAGCTCATTTCAGACATATACAGAAAGGGGTCAAACACTCAGGACACACAATACAGCACGTTTAATAGCCATTATTTCATAAATAGCGCAATCGCTATTTACTTACAGAAGTTGCACTAATGGGAAAACCAAAAACCACATAGACATTTAAACACACATTTAACCCACAGATCAACACTTAGGACAGAACCAAAGGACAGCCCACAGACTGTACTTAAACCAAACCATTTGTAAATATTAGTTGTGAGTCATATTTACAAGAAGCGCTTTTCAATAGTATTCCAAAAGACTGCAAAAACAGCCCAACACACTGTTTTATTTCCAAGAAGCCAAAATACACTCAATTCATTAGCTTTCTGGCAGAACACCAAAAAAATCGCTCTGCATATCTCCATTTATAAACGTGCACAGAAAAGGATCCTTGTTTGTATTTTTCTCATATTTTAATTCCATGGGGATACGGAATCACCAAGGAAGACATATGTTTTTATACCTAAACCTATCTAGCTATTCCCTCAGGGGAGCCGGCTAATTCAATTCATATCTGACTATGGTACCTCCAAAAAGCAACGCATTCTTTGATGTGTGCTTGAAACAGGCATGCCAAAAATATTGCAGAATATGCAAATATTATAATCAAAGTAGCGCTTAAGTACTCTTCGTATGTTGCGCCGTTCAAACAAATTCAAAATAGACAAAAATCTCCTCATTACCTGCCTACATAAATTGCAATTTACATATCTATCCCATACAAATCCAAAGTTGGCCAACACAAATTCAAAAATTCCAAAGCCACAGTAAGTGTTACTAAACTACCTTACCAAACAAAGGCATCAAAACCAACAGCAAGTGCCGCAGAATGACTCTTACCAAACAAATGGTTGTCCAAATTCTAACTGCCAAGTTCTGAATGACCTAACGGTCTTTTTTAGAATACTCACCCCTAAAAGGTTCACAGTCAGGGGTGACATCATGTGGAGGATCAAAATCAGGAAGATCAGAAATATACTGGGCTGCAGAGACAGAGAATCCTCAGAATCTCCGTGCGCAGAGTACCTCCTTAGCAGAGTCCTGTCCTGTCCTCCACAGTAGATTTCTGTCTCCTGACAAGATCACTCCCTCAGATAGCCACTTCTCTGATGAGGTCCACGTTGGAGCGCTATTTGTAGAAAATAGAAACCTTCTCAGGGGTCCCACTGATACTTAGTCCTTTTAAACCTTACAAAGAAGAATTTGGCACAGAAGCTGAAATATAAAAGAACATCTTTATTAACCTCAAATGAGTGAGACTACGTCACACAGAAGCCTTAGCAACTGAATGCTAGAAGGGTCTCACTTCACATATTATATACTCTTTATGCTGCCCCAGGCATGTAAGGGAATTGTATCAGTTAACTTTTTATTACATTCCTAAACAAATGGAAAATCTGGAGTGTAAGCAGGTGAATAGCTGTTGGGTTTTTTCGCAGGATATGGGAAAACCATTATAATTACAATCTGATTTAGATGGTACTGCAGGGTGAAGCATGATTGCATGTCAAACAAAGGGTAATCTCATAAGCACAGGTAACGGGGAGGCCCCTGTAAGGTGTAGGCGAAAAGCATGTTTATATAATGGAGTCCACAAATATTTAGTTGTTTACCACTGCAGGGCACAGGTGATGGTATGATTACACAGCAAGCAGGGATTGGCCTGTTGATGGACACCTGCAGGGCGCAATGTACAGGGTGAGGATGATCGGCATCTGAGAAATTCCTGTCCGACTGGTTGAGCACAAGCTGGTCAATCAGTGTCAGGCCAAAGCATGAACAGAGTTGTGGTATTGGGTTCTCCAGGCCTACATACTCCGCAGAATACCCTCTACACCATAAGAACTGTTGGCACGGAAACTAGAAAATGCAAAAGACAAGTTTATTAAGACCCCATGGGGTGGTGGTACATTCCTACAGCACCCTTCGGTAATGCAAGAAGTATCACACCGAACATCGGTGCAAATCCTTCTTTTATACAGTTTACAGTAATAAAAATATAGGCGGTACACGATTACAGAGGTTTAGGTACATATATGGTCATTTTTGGAACACAGCCAACTCGTGGGAGGAGCTATAACACCACTGGTCAGTTTGGCGGAACATTCCTAAGTGATGACTAGTCAATCTAAACTGCGCATGTGTGGGCTTGACCACTACTAAAAATAGCCTGTTGCTTGGCAAACTCGAATGGTCAGTGGCACAGAGGAAGGACAAAGGACATGCTGACCACGAGGTAACGCATTCAACTAAAATGGCCGCCAATACATACAAAATGGCGTCCAACAACTATAGTCAAGATAAGGGGAAAACACGTGTAGCAAAGCTTAATGCTAACCCGATCACCGTCAAATTACGACAGACGACCCTTTTAGCGTTTAGCTGAAGCTAGCTCATAGTGGACGTAATCGGGGTACTCATCTTCAATATCAATAGACATGATTTGTGCTACTTCTTTATGAATCATTTGTTCATGTTTAGCGAAGGCTCGTTTGGATGGAATACAAGCGGAAAGGCACATGGAGCATAATACAGGGCCACACTGGATACAAAGGCATAAAAAGAATAATATCCCAATTATTACACATAGGATCGTCAGCAACTTCCAACCCCAGGTACTAAGTATTGACCAAAACCACCCCGAAAATGTCCATGTACCATTATCAGGATGTATCTCAGCAGCAATTTTATGTAATTTGGATATTGCATCGTAAACAGAAGGTGAATTATCTGGCACATATACACAACAACTACTTCCGATAATGCGGCATGCTCCTCCCCGATTAGCTAATACTACATCTAATACCATCCTGTTCTGAAGTGTTACAATTCTGGTAATCTGAAGTTCCTCCGTTAAGTTTCCTAAGGCAAAAGCGGTGTCATTAGCAACAGCTTCTACAACACGAGTTAACCGTCTTATTTTTCGACTATTCAGAGCAGCTCCAACAAATGAAAAGAGACCCAAATTAAAATCGACATATTGTTGCAATGCAGTGTCAGTTTGGTCTATGTCTTCAAGGACTAACGCTCTCTTTGCCCTATTCAATATAAAGTCATGATAAAGGATGTAATTGTTATGATACATAGGTGGGGCAATAAACACAGGGGGTAATACAAAAGATATATAACATGTTCCTAACCATCCTATAGGGAGACGATGATAGCCTTTATTTCCACATATAACGTACGTGTTTCGGGAGGCCACAAATGAAATGCCATTTGGAGTATCAAAGCTAAGAGTGGTGTTACATTCACTTCTGCCAATGGGGTTTGTACCTTTATTACGAACACAGAGATCAGCTTTGGTATCGATAACAGTAATTACATGCTAACTGGACATTTTTACAAGTCTTTGGTTATTATAAACTCATGGTGCTGACACATTGTCAGGGCGGTACTCCTCCCATTCAAACTTAGTTCCTTCAGCTTGCGGATAACCCTCTCGATCATTGTAGCATATTTTGTTGAGTCAAAAAAGCAGCCCCCCTTTCGTTGGCCAGCGCAAAGTGAATAGGAGTGTGTACCAGGCATTGCAAGAGCCATTATGGGAAAACGGGAGTGGGATAAGTGGTGTACCCCCTTTCTTTTGATGTCCAGGCAACATCCCACATACCCAGCAGTTCGAGGTGTTAGTCATATTATGGGTGTGATGCAGAATCTGAATAAAACTGTTGCTCAAGTAAGTTTGTCGGTGCCGCTCTTCATGATAAGGCAGAGTAAAATGGAAATGTTCAGATGGAATCGGGGTAGTTGGCAATAAATGTTCTCGTACCGGTACCACAAGTTCTACTACCCAGGCTATCACAGCTATCACAACAATTGTCAGTACAAATAATACTGCACCAAGAATTCTCCTGTCTCGCACTGCAGAAGATGCCAAAGTTCAAAGTTCAAAATGTCTCAAAAACACAACAAAAAAATAAAAATATGAGTGCTGAGCTCCGAGGTAGCCGTTGGTTTCTTCTCCGAGATTCAAGACGGGTGTCGCTACACTTGGCAGAACAGATCCCCCCCCTTGATATTCCCGGCTTCCGTTTCACAAACCCCAGAGCGGTAACTCAACCAGTCTCGCAAAAAAAAAACTGCTTATCGTGGTCGTAAGTTGTATCTCTCTCTTCCAGAAACAGTGTGGTCCGGGAAGGCTCCCTCCGACTCAGCAGACGTCACAGCTGGGCTCTTCTCCTCGTCCAAGATGTCTCGATAATCAGACAGCACAGTTGGGCTCACCAGATCCGGAGAAACACGGCGGCAGTGAGTAGAGTGCACCCACCCCTTCCTATTGGTGACTCGCACAGCCGTTCGAGTTGCGAGCAATACCTGCTCGGGGCCACGCCACCTCGGTTCCAAGCTGCTTGTCCTCTCGAAGGAGCGGATCATAACATGATCCCCAGGACGAAGATTGTGAGCCTCTCCAATAGAGTTGTGGGGGAGCGCTTCTCGAACTTGTTGATGAATAGAGAGTAAATCATTTGTTAATCGTGCCAAATAATCGTTCATCATTATACAAGGCACATCATGTAACAATCGAGGCTTAGTAACTCCCCATATATTCATAGGCCTTCCGAACACCACTTCATAAGGTGTGAGGCCAGTTCGGGAATGGGGCACTGATCTGATAGATAGTAATGCCAATGGCAGGGCATCCGGCCATTTCAAAGACGTGGATGCCACAATCTTTGCTAGCTTCAATTTCAGAGTAGCGTTATACCGTTCAACAAGACCTGCTGACTGAGGATGGAACACAGCAACAAAATGAGGACCATTGTCGTTCCACAAAAATTTACAAACGCCGTATCGAGGGAAGTACTCTTTGAGCAAAACCTTAGCTGTTGTCAACGCTGTATTATCCTTCGTGGGGAAGGCCTCAATCCATTTACTGAAAGCACACACCACCACTAAGACATACTTAAGGTTATTACAACGCTCAAGCTGGATGTAATCCATTTGCAGTACTTCAAACGGCGCAGTAGGTGGAACAAACCCTCCTTTCGGAGTATGCGTCCCTTTTGCAGGATTGTGCTGTAAGCATATCAGACAGTTCTGCACTACTCTCTTGGCCGTATTGGCAATCTCAGGATGCTCCCAAACTCGCGTTAGCAATCGAGTAATTGCAAGAGCTCCAACAAGTGCCAATCCATGTGTCATTTGGACCATCGCTTGCAAGTAAGCTGCAGGCAATTTCCATCTTTCCATATCTTTACTTCGCCAACAACCCTCATCATCCAGCACTCCTTCAGCTGCCCAGGTTGCGAGTTCTGCTTCAGACGCTGATTTCTGAATGTCTAGTATCTCCTCTCTAGCATCATGCCATCGCTCAGCCTGTGATTTCACCACATACATTGGTGAGTCATTTCGTAACATAGCCGTTTGTCTTGCTATACTGTCTGCAAAAGCGTTACCTTGTCCCACTTTGTCAGTGACCTTTTTATGTGCACTGCATTTGATTATCGCCACTTTATTTGGACAAAGTAATGCATTCAAAAGATCACGCACTAGTTCTCCGTGCATAATGTGTACTCCATGCGAAGTCAAAAACCCACGCTCTCTTCAGAGTAGGCCAAAATCATGCGCTACTCCGAAGGCGTACCTGCTGTCTGTGTAGATGTTCACACATAGGCCAGCACTCAATTCGCAGGCTCTTGTCAAGGCTATTAGCTCCGCTGCTTGGGCCGATTTCTGTGGTATTCGTGCTGTTTCTACCACTGTCTTAAGTGTCGTGATCGCATATGCTGCAGAAGTTGTGCCATCTGGCAGCCTTAAACATGATCCATCAACCCACAGTTCCCCATCCACATCTGGAAGTGGCGTATCCTGTAAGTCGACACGACCCTTTGTTTGTTTTTCAGTCAGGAAAACACAATCATGGTGTTCTTCCTCTTGGCCCTCAGCAACCGGATACAGTAATAAAGTGGCAGGGTTCAGGGTAGCACATCTCTTTAGTGTGATGTGTGGCGCCAACAGTGTGAGCTCATATCCTGTTAAACATGCACTCGTGAGATACTGGGTCTTCGTTTGATTTAACAGAGCATCTACCGCATGGGGAACTAACACCAACAATTTGTGTGACAAAACTATTCCCTCACTCTGCCGTATAGCCACCGCTGTTGCTGCAACTGCTCGGAAACACCCAGGTAATCCTCATGCCACAGGATCAAGTATTGCCGAAAAGTATGCACAGGGCCTCTGCTTATCCCCGTGTGTCTGCACTAACACCGACAATGCACACCCATCTTTCTCGTGTACAGACAACGTGAAAATCTTTGTGTAATCTGGTGTACCTAACACTGGTGCAGAACAAAGGGCTTGTCTCAATTGTTCAAAAGCAGTCTGACATTCATCTGTCCATTCAAGAGGCATTGGTGTAGTTTTGGACAATAATGCTAACAAAGGTTTTATGATGTGTGAAAACCCCATTATCCACTGTCTACAAAAGGACGTCAAACCTATAAAGGCACGCACATCTCTCTGAGTGCGGGGGACTGGTGTATCTAATATTGCTTGAATTCGATCAGATGTTAATGCACGTCCCTCCTTAGACAAAAGATGACCGAGGTAGGTCACCTTTGGTCTACAATATTGTAATTTTTTCCTAGAAACTTTGTGATTGTTCTGAGCAAGAAAGGAGAGCAAAGCAAGAGTACTCTCCTCACACTGCGCATATGTGTCTGCAGCCAGTAAAAGATCATCAACGTACTGGATAAGAGCTACTCCAGACTGCAAATCAAAAGAATCAAGCTGTCTTTTTAAAGCCTGGCTATAGATGCTAGGACTTTCTGTACAGCCTTGAGGAACTCGACAAAATCTATACGATTTATTATTTAACGTGAAGCCAAATAGATATCTGCTATCGGGATGGATGGGAATGGAAAAGAAAGCATTTTTAAGGTCAATTACAGAAAACGTGGTAGCAGTGGGGGGAACAAAGTAAGTAAGGTGGTGATATCAGACACCACCGGGTACTGGGGCACTACAATTTTGTTTATTTCCCTCAAATCAATAATAAATCGATAGACTTTGTCATCAGTGTCTTTCTTGAGGATCGGAAGAATCGGGCTGTTACAGACATTGTATGGAACTTCCTCCACTACACCTGCAATAATCAAATCCTGAACAATGTGCGTCAGGGCAGTTTCACCTTCCCTAGATATTTTATACTGGGGTACACGTGGCAAAGACACTCCCTCCTTAACAGTTATTCGAATAGGCGGAATGAGCATCTGTCCCACACCCGTGTCTGATGTAGCCCATAACGTGTGTGGGAGAGAGGCTAATGCTTCAATTTCTTGCATAGTACATAGTCTTCCTACATTCGGATAATTATCATTCAAAATAACCCGCACTTCTTCAGGAGCGCAGCGTATTGTTGCTCGAAAATATTTAAGCAAATCTATGCCCATAATATTGTTTGGGGTATGTGGCGACAATAAGAATGGGCACAGGCCAAAGAATCTGTCAATGCAAAATGTAAGAGGTTGTGACAGTGGGCTTGGAGAGGGTGTTCCATGGAACCCTATGCATGTAATCGTTTCGCCAGACAGGGGAACCCTTGGAACCAAGTTTTTAGACAGAGCACTACGAGTAGCTCCTGTATCAACCAAAAACTGATCAGTAGAACCCAAAACGCCCGCTGATACATATGGACCTCTTGGATCTACTGGCACTTCAACCGATTCCACACCCCATCCTACGCAATCCTAAGCGTGCACATAATCCTGAGACTCCATATTTTCACCCTCCGATATCTGGTACTGATTCCGTCGATCAAAAGTATTACGATCATCCTGACCACGACCCCTCGCCTCAAACCTACCACGATCACTTGCTCCACCTCTCGCTCCCGAATAACTATTCTGTGTCCTTCCACCTCCTCGACCACGCTGATTACGTTGCTCACAAAGCACCGGACAATCTTCAGCCCAATGCCCAAACTCTTTACAGTATGCACATTGATCCTCAGCAATGTCGGTACGACCATAAGACATACCATACCCTCCTCGCCTTCCTCTATCGTTCCCTCTTGGCTGCGTAGCACGAACGTGAGCCAACATCACCTTCGTCTTTAACTCCTTCGCCTTCTTATCAGTACTTTCTTTAGCCTCTAATTCCTGCCGCTCGTAATACTGAGCCATTGTTAACAAGGACGCAGGGGTTGCCGTAGTCCAGGAACTTTCACTAGTCTTCAATCGTTTTGCAATCTCCGGGAGGAGATTAGCCTCGTACTTATCAACAAACAAATGCCTACCCGTATCATCCATTAATAATTGCCCACTGTAATCATGAAACGCTTCTTCAAAACGTGAAGAAGTCAGATACCGACTCGTCCTGTTTCTGTTTGCAAGAGGCTAACATAGTCCAATCAATCTTTTTAGGGGGAACAAGCGTTTTTAATTTATTCAAAATAGCTGTCGGAAGGTCTAGAATTAATTGGCAAGGCTTACATGCAGGCTCTCTATCTAAATCAGCTTGGGCTATAGCTTTCCAATCTGCTCCCAAAATTGCTTGATCATCAAACTTACGAATCGCTCTCCACATATCAGGGGGCAGTATTAACCCAAAGAAAAGATCGATATCAACTAGTGTCATAACACATGAAGAAATAGCCCCCTCCACTCCTTCATAGAAAGCTGCCCGATTTTTACGGGGATCAGGTAAAGCATTTTTCAATGCCATGACATCTGCCCTGTTCCAAGACGTATACACCCAATTATATATAAAATACCCTTTTGCATCCCCGGATGATTTATCATCACTGGTACCTTGCTGTTTGGGGGGAACATACAAAGGTGCGGCTTCACGCATAGGCATAACATGAACTTTAGAACTCTTATCTGCTCCAAAGATAGAACACTCTTTGGATTGCTCCGTCGACCCCCGCGCAGGCACGTCTGATGCTTTTCGTGCTTCCCGCAATCTGGACGCCTCATCCCGTAGCTGGACCAACCGCTGGAAAAACTCATCCGCATCTGCAATAACAAATCAGTGGCGGTTTTTCTTTGAGGGCGTCGGGGCTCCGCCCTCGTTACTTTAGCTGACACTGGTCTGTCAAAATAAAGCAAAGTGTTGTGCGTTACTGTTTTGTTTTATCACGAATTCCCACAGCCTAAACATGTGTCATTACAGTTTTTTCTTTTCAGGACCGACCAGTGCTGCTGAACACTGCCTGCTACTCACGGTACGATGTTACTGCAGTCAGGCTAACGCTGAGTGACAAGGTCTGCAGCTTTTGCCCGGCTGACGATCTCACAGCCCTGGGGCCTGTGACGTCATCAGCTCGGCAAAAGCATTGAATAGCAGACCAGTCTCCACCCCCTGATGCCGTGGAGATAGAATCAGCCCAGGGCGTTTTACTGTGAAGCCCTGTAGCGCCAGGGCTTCACATCAATCAGGGAGTGGAGAATTGGTCACCCCGCCCTTTCCCAACTCGTCACTGTGACGAGTTGGGAAAGGGCGGGGTAGAGGCTGCAAACAGTCTGGAAGCCGAGAAATCGAGTCTGCGCAGACTCGAGTTGGCTGCCTAGTTTCCTCTTTGAATCTCCAGAGCGTCACATGTGGGTTCATTTCAGAGCAGCCTGAAACCAACTCGTGGTCGGACCCAGGCCTTGTCTCTAGGGCTGTAATGAACAGGCAAGTTTTAATGTTTCAGGAGTTCCGAGTTCGTATTATCATTGTTTTAAAAAAAAAAAAACGTTTATTTCATTCAGATAGTATAGGGCACTGCTGGGCCAGGAGAGTGCCACACAGCGCCTCCCGATGCCTGCTGTGTGTATGGTGCATACTCCAGTGGTCTCTGGCTGTCCGGAGGCGGCAGATTAGATACGTATCGGCACATCAAGTAGTGAGTCCACAAGGAGGGCATAACGTGATGGCATAAACAGTTGCATATCTATTGACTTTTAGAAATACACAGGTAGGCTTAACTTACGTGCGACCCAGTGTTCAGCACTGTTTTAGACTTAAAGCTGGCACCCATCCTGAACCCAGGCAAGAGCCACAAGGAATCATTGTAGTTTGTAGTATTTTACCCTCTGGCGCTTAAGAAGGGAGTGTGATGGGTCAGATGTTGTCCTCGGCTTGGAGTGGATAGATTAATGAGGCCTGGGTGTTTCCTCACATCAGGAAAACTGAGATGTGTTTGGCTTTTCGATCTGCAAACCCTTCCCTGTGTCTGAGTCTGTCCTTTGGCTTTTATTTGCTTCTCTTCCCAGTGCCTTTAATATGATACAGCTGCACCTTGGAATCATGTAGACCTTAACGAACCACTGAGCGCTGGCTTTAGCCCCCGGGCTGACAGCACTGAAGGTTTTATTTTGATGGATGCATAGTCCGTGCAAAGCACCGGAAACCAGGCAGATTGACCTGTTAAAAGCAACTAAGGTTAGGAGGAGCCAACATGGCAATGCTGCCAATAGAGCCACTGAGCAGGATAGTAGCCAGAGAACAACATGAGGGTTTTTATATTGAGTCCTTTACTGTACCCACCAGTCTTGGGGTTAGAAACCACAAAGGCACCAAAACCAGCCCCTGCCTGCTTCACGTACTCATCACCTCAAACACCCCTCTCTTGTTCCATAGTTAACGCCTGAAACATATCTAGCTACTTCCGACCCTGTGATTGATTTCTCCTTCAGTCAGTTGAACTCTCACCTCTGCTATTTGTGTTCCTTATCTAACTTCTCTCCCTTCACTAAGCTCTCAATCACCTTTTTCTTCAATTGCCTCCTGCCTATTATTTGCTCCGTGTGTAACCTTCAGGCTGTCAGTGACTTCCAGTTTAACGCTTAATGTGATATGAACCCATGGTCCATCATTAACTCCCTTTTGTAAATCCGGGGCCACTACAGAATACCTGTGTCAAGTCAAGTCAAGTCATAAAATTTATATAGCGCACTACATACCCGGAGGGTTTCAAGGCGCTTGGGGAGGGGAGGGGGGCTAGATATCCTTAGGGAGGGGGATTATTTGTCAAATATCCACGTTTTAAGTTGTTTTCTGAACGCTAGGTGATTCTGGGTGAGGCGAAGGTAAGCGGGGAGTGAGTTCCATGTTTTGGCAGCCAGGTATGAGAAGGATCTGCCTCCCATGGTGGTTTTGTTGATGCGAGGGACAGTGGCGAGTGCTTGGCTGGAAGAGCGAAGTTGGCGGGAGGGGGTGTGGAAGGACAGTCGAGAGTTGAGGCAATCTGGTCCGATGTCGTAGAGTGATTTGTGTGCGTGGGTAAGCAGTCGGAAAGTAATCCTCTTATTGACGGGTAGCCAGTGGAGGTCTTTAAGGTGGCCAGAGATGTGTTCATTGCGTGGGATGTCTAGTATGAGCCTGGCTGAGGCGTTTTGGATTCGTTGTAGTTTCTTCTGGAGTTTGGCGGTGGTACCTGCGTAGAGGGTGTTTCCGTAGTCCAGTCGGCTCGTGACCAGGGCATGGGTGACTGTTTTCCTGGTTTTCGGTGGGGATCCAGCGAAATGTTTTTCTGAGCATGCGAAGGATGTTGAAGCAGGATGAGGATACGGCGCTGACTTGTCTGTTCATTGAAAGTGAAGAGTCCAGGATGACGCCAAGGTTCCGTGCGTGGTCTGTCGGGATGGGTGCTTTTCCGAGGGCTTCCGGCCACCAGGAGTCGTCCCATGCAGAGGGGGATTTACCTAAGATGAGGACTTCTGTTTTGTCTGAGTTCAGTTTCAGACGGCTTTGTTTCATCCATTCGGCGACTTCTTTCATTCCTTCGTGTAGGTTAGTTTTGGCGGTGCTGGGGTCCTTGGTGAGAGAAAGGATCAGTTGAGTGTCATCCGCGTAAGAGATGATGTTGAGGTTGTGTTGGCGGGCGATGGTCGCGAGGGGGCTCATGTATACGTTGAAGAGGGTGGGGCTAAGTGAGGATCCTTGTGGTACGCCGCAGATGATTTCAGAGGCCTCGGACTTGAATGGTGGGAGGCGGACTCTCTGGGTTCTTCCGGAGAGGAACGAGGTGATCCATTCCAGTGCCTTTCCTTGAATTCCGATGTTTCTGAGGCGCTGTAAAAGGGTGCTGTGGCAGACTGTGTCGAAGGCTGCAGAGAGGTCGAGGAGGATGAGGGCGACTGTGTCTCCATTGTCCAGTAGAGTTCGAATGTCGTCTGTTGCTGCGATGAGGGCGGTCTCAGTGCTGTGTTTTGCTCGGAAGCCAGATTGTGAAGAGTCGAGGGATTTGTTGGCTTCGAGGAAGGCGGCGAGCTGGTTGTTGACAGCTTTCTCGATGACTTTGGCCGGGAATGGAAGAAGTGAGATGGGGCGGTAGTTTTTGAGTTCGGTGGGGTCTGCTGTTGGTTTTTTCAGAAGGGCGGTGAGTTCAGCGTGTTTCCAGTCTTCTGGGAAGGTAGCGGAGTTGAAGGAGCAGTTGATGACGTCTCGGAGGTGCGGAGCTATGACGGAGTCTACTTTGTTGAAGATGTGGTGAGGGCATGGGTCTGTGGGGGATCCAGAGTGGATGGAATTCATCAGGCGGATGGTGTCCTCAGTGGTGATTGGGTTCCAGGCGTTAAGGGTGTTAACGGGGGGAAGATAGTCAGCTGATGGTAGGGTGGGTTGGCTTCCGGGTTGGTTGTCAAAGCTGTTGTGGATGTCAGCAATCTTGTTGTGGAAAAAAGAGGCTAGGGAGTCGCAGAGGGTTTGAGAGGGGGTGATGTCGTTGGAGTTGGCCGAGGGGTTGGAAAATTCCTTGACGATGTTGAAAAGTTCCTTGCTGTTGTGGGCGTTGTTGTCGAGTCGATCCTTGAATGCTGTTTTTTTGGCTTTTCGGATCAGTTGGTGGTGAGTACGGATGGCGTTTTTGAAGGTGACCTTGTTGCTGGTGGATGAGTCTTTTTTCCAGGCCTTTTCAAGGGAGCGGCATAGTTTCTTGGATTTCTTGAGGTCCTCGTTGAACCATGAGGCCTTCTTGATTTTGTGTTGGCGTTTTTTCAGTGGTGCTAAGGTGTCTGCGGTGTTGGATAACCAAAGGGTGAGGTTGGAGGCGGCCTCGTTGGTGTTAGAAGAGAGGGCTGGGGAGGTTTGAAGGAGCGATGAGGAGATCTGTTCCGTGGTGATTTTGTTCCAGTTTCTTTGTAGAGTTGGTTGGAGGTGGATGATGGGTTTCGGCTTGTTGTAGGTGAAGTGGACGCAGCTGTGGTCAGTCCAGAAGAGCTCCGTAGTGTGGTTGAAAGAGACATGGTTGCTAGAGGTGAAGATGGGGTCGAGTGTGTGACCTGCGATGTGGGTGGGGGAGGTGACCAGTTGTTTAAGTCCGAGGTTGGCGAGGTTGTCTAAGAGGGTGGCGGTGTTGCGGTCGTTGATCTTCTCAAGGTGGAAGTTCAGGTCTCCCAGGAGGATGTATTCTTTGGAGGGGAGCGCGTGTGGAGTGATGAAGTCCGTGATGTCTTCACTGAATTTTGCGCGGGGTCCTGGTGGTCTGTAGAGGAGGGTGCCTCTGAGTGTGGTCTTGGGGTCGATGTGGATCTGGAAGTGGAGGTGTTCGGAGTTGGCGAGGTAGGTGTCCAAGATGTCCCTGTCTCCTTGTATACCTATGTCAAGACTACCTCCTGTACAAACTATCAGCCATCACATGATCTCTGTACAACCCCTCACCCATCTCAAGATTCCACCAAAACCACCTTCCTTCCCTAACTTTCCTGTGAATGTCTCCAAGTGTCTTCATTCTGCGATACGTATCAGGGCTGTAGTTCCCTATGTTAATGTGAGGACTTTCTGGGTTCATGTGAAGTACTGGGAGAAACACTTAATTTATCCTCTCTGTTATTAGTTCACCAGCTCATCTCTCGTCTCTGTGGCTTTGTACTTGTTAGGTCTAGCCTAGGCAGCGCTTGCGCTGTTTCTTCAAGACATGCTGTATTCGAGTATGGACTTGAAGCTCCGCCCAATTTCTGCCTAGCTTTTCAATTGACTCCTGTGATTGTCCTTTCTAAATGGTTGCTTTCGATATGTGAATAGGCTTAGTAGTCCCTCCTTAGTACCGCCTTTTCTCTTTTTGTAATCTCCTATGAGGACTCGCCCTCTTACGTGTGTTGTTACTAGGTATGTTTTATCTGTGAGCACTATTTTCTTAAATGACTTCATCCTGCCAGCTGTTGCAGGCAGTACACACTCTCCTGCAACCCCTCGCAGCTTGTTTTTTTGTTTGCCTCAGCTTGTTTTTAATGCTTTCCTGCTCATGTCTTGCTTCAGCTAATCTCCACTTAATCTCCCCCTGCCGTGCCATCCCCACACTACCACCTCCCACCCGTTGGTGCTTGTCACAATAACCCCACCCCTTCACCCCTCCCCCGCCTCCTGCTTTAACCATTGTTTCAGTAAGCTCTCCTTTTTTTTCAAAACCTTGGTGATTTCCGGACGTCCAGGCTTCTCAAATGCATTTTGCTTTCTGCGTTTGCTGTTCATTTCTTTACTTAATCAGAAAATGAGAAAATGAGCGAAGTTGTGTCTTGTGTGTGTTCTTGAGCTACCTGCAGTTAAGAGGGCTTTAAAGCGGACTGTTTAATGCAGCTTGCACGTAAACACAAAGCGCAATATAGCTGACTTCTTAATATCGACAAAGGAGACTTTCAAATTATTTATTTTCAGAGTGGCGAGAATTCACCTGAGATGGCCACAAACTTTTGTCATCACGCTGCCGGTGTCAAATAGGTGAAGGTGAAACTTATACTGTCACAGCTCGTGAACTATCGGCTGCATGGCCAGGCCAAGGGGGATGTGTGCGCTCATCTAAACTGGCAATAAAACTAGTTCTATCAGCGCGGCCAAAATATATTGGTAAATAATCACTGAATTGCTGCATAATCTTATTTAGTTAGTGTTAAAGTTCCTCCATAAAAACGCCAACAAAAGAACGTTCCATAGATCACATTTAAAATGCTGATTGCCAGGAGTGCAGTGGACGGCAGACTGTAGACTTTTGATTACAAAAAAAGACCACATTTATAACAGAATCAGTAAGCTTGCCTTTTACCACAATCTCACTTTTAGCATTCCATAATCCTGGACTTGTGCTAGGCTTTCCACATAGCGAAACGGCATCAAAAATTCAATAACGTTCTTCCTCCCAGTTAAATTACTTTCATTAGAGAGGAAAGTCGACGTAATCAAATTAGAGGAGAGACACAGCCAAGCCTGGTGGCTTAGTGGACTAATGCGTCCACTATAGGCGCTCTGTTTGACCACAGGTTCATATCCCGATGGGTTCACCTCCTTCTGAGGTCGATAAAATGAGTACCAAGGAGTTGGATAACAATAAGCATCTGTTATTCAGCACCAAAATACCCTTCATTGTAAACGTGTGCTATACAAATACACGAAATGTCTGATGAGCCTCACAAGTGTAGTCTGTGTAACAAAACAGAAAGTGAAGCAATGCTTCAACCAATGACGATCTCTGTGTGACTCGATGACTGCAGAGGTTGTGTAGCATGGAATCATACATTGACTAGCTGTTCTTTCTGCAGGGACTGCTTGGATAGTTTTTAGGGTTGGCATTTTGTGCATTGAATAATAATGATTTCTATGAAATGTATATGGATTTTCAAATATAGAGAGATATTAACATAATCGCAAATTAAATGAACTTTCTATGATGCATAAAAGTGTTTTTATTAATGTGCTTGAATTAAGCCACATTTCTATGCAAATTGCCTTTGTTGTGATGGTTGTGAGTAAAATGGCAAGTGCCCCATCTGTGATTGCAATGACTGGGATTGTTGAGTACCAGCAGAGATACAGGTATGCAGGTGTTGTTCAAGTTCAAACTGATTCTCCTGTTAAGGCAGTTGTGGTTGAAGAGCCCCCAGAAGAGAGAACTATTGATGTGGGGTTATCAAACGCTGACCTTTCAGACCAGCCCTTCGGGCACAGCTTGATTGCCCAGCAGGCCAGTCGACCCTTTTAGTTACTGTGAGTCACCAAGTCTGGGGGAAAAAAGATCAGATGAAGTACAGGCACGGAACAACAGGGGTCCAAGTAATCCAGGGCCGAGAGGAAGAGCTGCAGATAAAGTGGAACCAAGCCCAAGAGAAACAAGTCCATCTGAGTTGAAATGTACTTAAGGGTTTATTTTTATCACTTACAGAGTGGACACTACAGACATCAGTCTCAAGGCGCACACATTTGCTTTTTAAATGGATGTACGTTTTTCATTATTATTATGAAATCTAATAATCGAGTATCACTTCTTGCTTTTTTGTATTTTATTGTCTAGAGCCTCTGATAGTCTGCCACTGTTGTGCCCGCTCGCAGTGAAATCATTTTGGGGCAAAAGCATACAGTATTTTCTCAGTAGATAACAGGTTCCAGTGCCACCTACCTTGCCCACGCATGGCAGGACACTTGGTGTGAACTATCAGGAGAGGCCTAGAGTTACCGGCTACCTCACCTCAGTTGAACAAACTGTGTGATGCTAGATAATTATTTTATTTTACTGTGACAATTTTTCTTTCATCAGCACATTTAACAGCACCTTGAGCTACATCCGTTCAGGATATGCTCTGTGTGAGAAGTTGGCCTGGTATATGATGCTCACTAGTTCTAGTGATCACCTTGTACCATGCCAAGCAACCCTTATGATGATTGGTTGTAAGTCAACCTTATGGACCAGCTATCCTAGTGGTAGCGTGGACAAAGCAGTCTTAGGCTAAACTCTGAAAGGCATGTGAAGCAAGCTGTTTCACCATATACAACCCCCTTGAATACCAAATGAAAGGACACCACACAGATATATATTGAAAATATATATATATATTTATTAACTACAAATATCCCCTGGACTCTTTATGAGCACAGAAGCACATGCGTTAAAACAAAACACAGTTTAAATATACCAAAGTTGCACAATATGGATGAGCCCTAGGGGCCACCTAAACCATATACTAAGAAAGTGGTATAAGAGATACCAATCAAAAAGGAAATAGGCCTAGGGCCTTGGGAATCGGTGGAGCTGATCGGGACTAGCAGTGACTAAGTCGGGAAAGGCCCGCGGGACTCGGGTGCAGTGCTTAAAGTGCACGCATTCACCAATGCAATGTCTATGGTGCGTAAAAGTTACAAAGTTAGTTATTTAGGAACCTTTCGAGTGACCTAGAGGGATGAAACTTTAGACAAAGACACTAGAGGTGTGTACCAGTGTGGGAACACCGGCGTTGCTGAGTTACCTCACCCACAGGACGCGGGTGCATAGGGTAGAAGTAGTGTCGGGTTTCGTCACGCTGGTCGATGGTGCTTGGAGCTGAAGATGCTGCAGGCGGCTCGATGTGAAGAGTTCCGGTGGATCCAAGGGTGGATCTGAAGTTGTGAAGACCTGAAAGCAGAGGGGACAATGTTCAAAGTCACTAGCCAGTGACTACCGTGGAACCAGGATGGAACCAGCGATGTCGGGTGCAAACAGGCGATGAGGTGTAGCTTCTCTCTGCAGCCACATGGACACAAAGAGGTCGAGGACGTCCAGGAGTCGATTACAAGCTGTCCCACGCAGGCTTCTCGCTGTTGGCGGTATCGGCAACTTGATTGGAGCAAACAGGCCTTGGCTAATGCAAGCCACGCAGGAATCGAAAAAAGCGTATCACTCGGACCAGCAAGGTCAGAGCGGGTGCTCCCTTTTACAGGAGTGAGGGCAGTCTGGAGCAACCAGACCCGCAGTGTAGATTGTAGGTTTATTGCCAAGATGGCCGCTGACCAAGTGGCAAGTGGCCGGGATGGCGTGTCGAGTGGTACACTGTTACAGGGGCCAATAAGGTGAACCAGTTCCAATTCGTAATGCACCTAGAGTGCATTGGCAGTAATTTAGAGAGAGAACAGCAGGCTGTGGGTCTGATTAGCAGGCCCACAGCCACATTAAGTCATAAACCAGTGAAGCAAAAAGCAAAAATTTGGGGTGACCATAGGATAGCAGACCCTACTCTCCTACACTCTGTATAAAATCTTTGCTTGCAAGTGAGCTACATATAGGAGGCAATGGCCTTCTGAATGGCCACTTGGTCCTATACTGACATCATCGTTAGGGCAAGGCAGGAGGTAGCATTCATGTTTCTAAGCTCATCTTAAGCAATTACCACTACTAGCAAATGACTATCAGTTCATCTGTATAAAAAAAATAACGTACTTGATTGAAACACTCCCACCTTACAAAGAAAACTTTTGGGAAATGTGAAACTTTTTTTTCTGTGCTTTCAAGATGATTGTTGCACGATTTACTTAACAAATGTTTTGCTGGCTTTGCTTGTGCTTGGTCTCTTTGAGCCCAGACTGACCCCTGGTTTGACTCTAGGTTGGCTCTTCCTGTTAATTTGTTGGTTCTCCGACCTCTATTAAAAATAGGTCACATATGGAAAACACAAAAAAACCGTAGGCATGTATTTGTAAAATACCCCAAAGGCCTCACCAAGACCCACCTCAAATCTCGAGCACTCCACGACTCCACCACTTTGGTGTGTCTGATTTCGATCTTGTAGTTCAGTAAACCAGGGTGGATTCAGGGGATTTCTCATCTTTCGGGTAAGCCAGAGGTTGTGTAACTGCAAGTTAGCCAAGGTTCTGTCATTTTTGAGGATAAAAGTCATGTGTACGTAGAAAAGGAGGGTCCACGGAACAGGATGATGGCTGCTGGTGTCCCGCTTGCGTCTCTTGTGGAGTTCCTGGGACCTACGTGCCTTCTGCTGGTATTCACTTTTGATGCACACGCCATGGAGTCCAGCTCTTGACTTCTGCCTCATTTGCACATTCCTTTTTTAATCCAGTCACACCCAGGCACTTATCATACCTATTTAGCCATCCATGTACGATCCCACTCTAAGGCATGCATTGACGCATCGTTTAAGACACTGGTGCATTAAAACATTCAGCGGTGTGTGTCCTTGCACCGTCTGTGGCCCTATTGTGTTGTGGCCATACTTTCCTCAATGGACCAGACTTACACTCGAAACAAAATTGCATAATGTTATGGGACTTGAAATTTGGCTTACCCTGATCCCAGCATAGCCATGACAATGCAACCTATTCCCAGATTTCTCTGTTTCATGGAGCTGGGGAAGCATTTGTTTTCTCTGCTTTCAAAATGGAGAGATAACGGCAATCAGCCATCTTTTCACACATTCATCTTTTCATCCATGCACACATGCTTTCATCTTTCCAGCTATGCACACACTCACACGCATGCATTTGCACCCTTACCTTTCAGCCGGTCAAACCCTTAGTAGCCCAAAAGTCCCATTCCTCAATGAAAGGACAAAGGCATTTGCATTTAATCTGCTATTTTTAGATCTTACCTACAGATGCCTTTTAGGTGTATATGCTAGAAAGACATTCTGTGAACCATATCAAAAACTTCCAGTGGGCTTTTTGCCAGCCCATTGCCAATCATTGGTTGCCTGTCTAGTCGCTTGTTTGCTTGCTTCTTACTTAATGTCTTGTTTTCCTCTTGTGTTTGTCATTCCCCTGGAAAATAGCTTCTTTACAATCCCTTTGACTGGATGACATCTATCCTTCCACTGCTCACACTCATATAACTACTTTTTTTACGTCTCAGCCTACCAAACCCTGTAGCTGTCTGGTTTGCTAAAGACATTGGAGACATTCAGAAAGTTGACCCAGGAATGCATTCCACCCGTTGCTTACCATTAGCTGTGTGGTTTGTAACTCACATTTTCTGTTTGCTGGCTTTGTTTTAGCTGTCTGTGTCGGCCCTTCCATTACCAAAATCTTGTATACTGTGTTTTTCCACAAACTCGCTTTCTGTAAACAAGCTTTTAAATATTGTTCTTATCTTGTCACATTTGCTGTGCAATCAAAGACAGAGGTCAAATGTTAGGCTTTGTCTTCCAGGGAGCTTGGTGTTTTTTTTTATTTTTATGATTTATGTGTGAGTAACCTGTGCGTCCCAGTTTCCCAGGGCTCTCACGAAAAGCGTAAGCAAAGTACGTGTGCAGCGCTTTAAGTGGGATGAAAAACTGGGGGGGGTCTCTCGTAGGGGCAGCCAATGTAATTATGAGCGTGGCTTAAAACTGTTAAGCAAAAAATCTGTACCTAGTGTGCTGTCCCACTGGTATTGTGCTTCTTCTGTCATTGCCTCAAGATATATAATACGAGTGACACTAAACCTACAACCAGCCCGGAATATAGGCTTTGTCAATGGTTATAAGTTGCATAAGATAAATAAGAACAAACTGGAGCATTTTCATTATAATATACTATGAAAACATAGGTGGTTCACAGATGTGTTACAGGTGGGAAACACTTAGAGGGCCTGTTTCCGTTGGTTGTATGTGCTTGGCTTGGGGGTCATTTTGCAAGCAGATCAGTTTGAGGATTGGGCACATTTTTGATTTGATTCTAATGTTTTCTTCACAATTGTGCTTCAAAATGCTATATTTGGACCCCCTTTTTTCAACAACTTGCAGTAAATATGTGGTGTAAAACCCACCATTTTACTCAATTTTTTTCAAAATTTTCTTGCGGGGGGAGAACCCCCCGCACCCTCCTGTTGCTGTTCGGGCTCGCTCGCTTCGCTCGCTCGCTTATTACGTTGGGGTACAACTTTTTCCGCCCCACCACTTTCAAAATCCACCAGCCGCCACTGTAACAAATAAACCTTTACGCATATTCTCACGATGAACTGATATATCCTTAGGCTCTAGATCAGTCGAATATTTCGTAAATCGTTCTACAACTTCATCTCCGAGAGCACTTAAAAAATACAACTGTTCTCGCTCTGACCACTTATTCCTTTCAGTTTTAATCTCTGACATAGTTATTTTATTCAAATTAAGTTTGCGAGCAAAACTGCGCAACTCCGCAGCTTCACCAGCAGTTAACCTCATACTCTTACTCCCGTACTCCTGATTGTCCGAGTGCTCATCCGGGGCCGTAGGCGAAACGTACGGAGGCGGGCACCGATCTAATAATGAAAAATCATCAACTTCATTAGTAAGGACAGGATAAAGCGGACGCCAAATAGGAAATTGACCACTAGTTTGCAAATTTCGTTCCAGTGCCTCCCTCTCTTTCTTTTCCTGCAACTCCTTCTCCTCCAGCTGTAAAGCCTTATCTCGAGCAGCCTTACGCTGCTCTTTTTCCGCCAAGGCTATTTCACGCTTCATTCGTTCACGCACTGCTTTCTCCCACATTCGTACACAATCAAACATATCTTGTCTAGACCTGCGCTGAAACAAACATTGCTCCACAAACTGAACCTTTCGTAAATCAAACGACCCATGTAGTGGCCATTGCAACTCGAGATCAGATTTGGTGTACTTATTCCATAATTTACTGTATAATATAGGGGGAAGGCCGAATTTTATGTACATCTCTCGATTGGGAGTCCCCTCTGGGGGAGCCGGCTGAGATTCATTTAAACGATAAGTGGTACCATTTCCAAGACAGCACATTCCTCGAAGTGTGCTTAAAACAGGCATGTCCAAAAAGTATAACGGAAACGTGATACCACAAAAATGGCACTTACTATACTTCACACAAATGTGCCGTTCAAACACAAACAATTTAGAGAAATATCTCTACATGCCTGCCTATGTGAAGTGCACTGCACATATAGTTCAAATCATAGGATCAAATGTTAGCTAACTCAAAACATATTCATAGAACCACAGTAAGCGTCCGCAGACTACCTTACCAATCACAAGCTTACCAAAATCCCAGATATCCAGGTTCCAACTGCCAAGGTCTTTGATCAAATCAGCCAAATTGGCACTGTACGACAACTCGAACGAGCAGGATCTCAGTCGAGGACCGGCGCCACCTGGAAGGTCAGATCAGAAGGAAAGGACGAAAACACCGTGGGTGCCAAGACTCGGGTCACTCAGTGGCAGCGTACGCGTCCATGGCGAGTTTCCAATCCTTCGTCACAACCTCTCCTTCGGGCATCCGAGTCGTCGATGAGTCCCTTCGTGGTCGCCAATTTGTGGTATTGGGTTCTCCAGGCCTACATACTCCGCAGAATACCCTCTACACCATAAGAACTGTTGGCACGGAAACTAGAAAATGCAAAAGACAAGTTTATTAAGACCCCATGGGGTGGTGGTACATTCCTACAGCACCCTTCGGTAATCCAAGAAGTATCACACCGAACATCGGTGCAAATCCTTCTTTTATACAGTTTACAGTAATAAAAATATAGGCAGTACACGGTTACAGAGGTTTAGGTACATATATGGTCATTTTTGGAACACAGCCAACTCGTGGGAGGAGCTATAACACCACTGGTCAGTTTGGCGGAACATTCCTAAGTGATGACTAGTCAATCTAAACTGCGCATGTGTGGGCTTGACCACTACTAAAAATAGCCTGTTGCTGGGCAAACTGGAATGGTCAGTGACACAGAGGAAGGACAAAGGACATGCTGACCACGAGGCAACGCATTCAACTAAAATGGCCGCCGATACATACAAAATGGCGTCCAACAACTATAGTCAAGATAAGGGGAAAACACGTGTAGCAAAGCTTAACGCTAACCCGATCACCGTCAAATTACGACAGAGTGTCCGTGCAGGAATGCAACAGGTCAAAAGTTTGAGCTCCAGGGTATTCGTGATACAGAGAGGAAGTCAGTCACAAGGGCACAGAACAAAAATGGTGGATTGAATCACAAAAATGGCAGAGCGAATGGCAAGACAATAAACGCACTTTTCCACAAAATATTTCCCCAACTTAAAACCCACCACCGGGTGTCTTTAAACACGTCACCTCAGACCCCGTCCTCTTCCTTCACCACTCTGTAAACGGGCACTGTGGCCGTTTTAAATTGGGAGATTACGTCCTCATGAATCCTGAGGGTCCCTAAGGCACAACTAGCCCACTAATTACCTCCAGTAAGCGCCACAGAGCTGCGTTGCAGAGAGGTGTAAAAAGGAGCACGACCAGGACCACCTCTCTGCAACACAGCGCAGTGGCACTTAATGGAAGCACCTGGTAAGCTAGTTAGCCCCCATGAGCCCTCAGGATTGAAGTGAATTATTTCTCCAACTTAAAAAGTGCCACAGAGCGTGTTTGCACACTTCACCTCAGGCCCTGTCCCCTCCCTTCACCACTGTGAAAACACGCCCTGTGGCCGTTTTAAGTTTGGAGATTAAGTCCCCTTTAATCCTGAGGGTCCCTAGTCTACAACTAGACCAATAGGTACCTCCAGTAAGCGCCACAGAGCTGCGTTGCAGAGAGGTGTAAAAGGGAGCACGGCCGAGACCACTTCTCTGCAACGCAGCGCAGTGGTGCTTTCTGGAAGCACCTGGTGGGCTAATTGGCACCTAGGGGCCCTGCAAGATTGAAGGGGAATTATTTCCTCAACTTAAAACACGCCACAAGGCGTGTTTGCATATGTCACCTCAGGCCCATTCCCCTCCCTTCACCACTCTGCAAACACGCCCTGTGGCCATTTTAAGTTTGGAGATTAAGTCCCCTTTAATCCTGAGGGTCCCTAGTCTCCAACTAGCCCACTAGGTACCTCCAGTAAGTGCCACAGAGCTGCGTTGCAGAGAGGTGTAAAAAGGAGCACGGCCTAGACCACCTCTCTGCAACGCAGAGCAGTGGCGCTTACTGGAAGCACATTGTGGGCTAGTTAGCCCCCAGGGGCCCTCAGGATTGCAGGAGAATTATTTCCCCAACTTAAAATGCACCACAGGGCGTGTTTGCACACGTCCCCTCAGGCCCCGTCCCCTCCCTTCCCCACTGTGTAAACACGCCCTGTGGCAGTTTTAAGTTGGGAAATTAAGTCCTGTTGAATCCTGAGGGTCCCTAGGGTCTAACTAGCCCACTAGGTACCTCCAGTAAGCGCCAAAGAGCTGTATTGCAGAGAGGTGTAAAAAGGGGCGTGGCGTCTGAACACTTCTCTGCAACGCAGCTCCCTGGTGTATACCGGATGTACCTGGTGGCCATTTTGGCCCGCACAAAACCTCAGTATTGAAGGGGAATTAATACCCTAACTTAAAACTCGCCAGGAGGGGCTTAAAGGAAGGGGGCAGGGCCTGAGATGACATGTCTGCAAACACGTGCTGTGGAGCATTTTAAGTTGGGAATCAATTCCTCTTCAATCCTGAGGGTCCCTGTGGGCCAACTAGCCCACCAGGTACCTCCAGTATGTGCCAGAGAGCTGCGTTGCAGGGAGGTGTTCAGAGGCCACGCCCCTTTTTACAACACTCTGCAACGCATCTCCGTGGCACTTACTAGAGGTACCTGTTGGACTAGTTGGCACTCAGTGACCCTCAGTATTGAAGGGGAATTAATTCCCCAACTTAAAACTCGACAGGAGGGGCCTTTGCACAATGATAAAGGAAGAGGCAGGGCCTGAGATGACATGTCTGCAAACACGCCCTGTGGAGCATTTTAAGTTGGGAAATTAATTCTACTTCAATCCTGAGGGTCCCTGTGGGCCAACTAGCCCACCAGGTACCTCCAGTATGTGCCAGAGAACTGCGTTGCAGAGAGGTGTTCAGAGGCCATGCCCCTTTTTACAACACTCTGCAACGCAGCTCTGTGGCACTTACTGGAGGTACCTGTTGGACTTGTTGGCCCCCAGGGACCCTCAGAATCGAAAGAGAATTAATTCCCCAACTTAAAATGCGCCACAGGGCGTGTTTGCACACATGTCACCTCAAGCCCGGCCCCTCCCTTCACCACTGTGCAAACGCGCCCAGTGGCGCGTTTTAAGTTGGGGGATTAACTCCCCTTGAATCTTGAGGATCCCTGGGGTGCAACTAGCCCACCAGGTACCTCTATTATGTGCCACAGAGCTGTGTTGCAGAGAGGTGTAAAAAGGGGCATGGCCTCAGAACACCTCTCTGCAACGCAGCTCCCTGGCGCATACTGGAGGATCCTGGTGGGCTTGTTGGACCCCAGGGACCCCCAGTATTCAAGGGGAATTAGTTCCCCATCTCGAAACACGTGATTTGCAGAGCGGTGCAGGGAGGGCGAGTTTGCAGAGTGGTGCAGGGAGTGGGCGGGGCCTCCATGCGATGCCGGTCTTTTAAAAAAAATTAAATTAAGAAGGGGGCTGTGTGGCTCCTTCTTTTCCTAATTAATTGGCCCTGGGGATACCATCCCCCAGGGCCTTGAGGTTCCGTGACGATCGTAAGTGATGTTTTCGACTCGTATGAATATGGTCGAGTCTGGTATCTATGAACCGCAAATGACGAGTTTAGTAGGTGTACGCAGTTTCGCTGTACTAACCTAAACCGTTCGTCTGTTTCGTGGGTTTATCTATCTGTACCCACGGGTTCCATCTTAGATACGGCATCCATTTTGTCTCTTGCCCTCAAGTAGCCAGCGAACGGACGCTGTCCGCTTCGCGACCCTGGGATTCCCAAGACTCTTGCGGAAGACACGTTTCCTTTGAAAGTGTCTTTATGACGAGGGGGATGATACTGTAAGGCAGCTGGCTCCGTTTGAGGCACATCTTGCAGTGCCGGTCTATTGTCTTGGCCGTGCATTTCATTAGGCACGTTGTGGTAAATAAAATTACCTGGTCAGTTTTTCCGTATAATTATCATTACAAGACAGCTCATAAAAATGAGAGGCAGAGTCCGTGGTATCTGAGTTTTACGGGGTTTATTAGAAAAACCTCGAGGTTGGAGATCATGTTCCGTCACCACTAGGGTTCGGGAAGGGACAGTCAACGTTTTATTAACATTACACATTATATATAGTAAAGTAACATAATTGGATCCAATGCAGTAGGCGTAACAGGTGGAAAAGAGTGAGATAAGAACACATGTGCGTAATAGGAGGCGTGAAAATAGGCGTACACGAAGGCGTGCACTGTATATGTCAGAGGGACGTCACAAGAATCGTCACATGTGGGTGGGTGCATAGAGAAAGTTGCAGAATCAGCAGAAATGTGCGGATGCACGCGCAGCTAGCATGACGTGACATAGATGTGGTAACTGGGGAGAACTTTAACACTAGTAGAGGAGACAGAAGTCTGGGATGTCAGAACGACCTGGACCTATAACATATCTGGTATCTTATGTTTGGAGGATGTATTATCTGGAGTAAAAGGTCTCTCGGGCAGAGGCTATTCTATACTGAATGCTAGTGCGTGCATATGTGTCTACGTGTCTACGTGCAGGGCCATGGGCCTACTATGGCAACGGGAACTGTAAATTACTTGCATGGAGGCAGGAAGGCTTGCTCTTTGCCCTGCAGCCGGGGAGATGTTTACCTAAATCACTAGACAGTAATGTATTTTTGAGGAGGCTGAACAGATAACTTGAAGGCAAAATACGGTTTTGGCAGGCAGGCCAGGTTGAGCCAGGCACCGCTTCGCTTGGCAGGAAGTAAGGCAGAGGTCAGGGATACGTGTCCATGCTGCAGCTTTCAGAGGCAGAAGGCAGAAAGGGCTCGGAGACAGAAATCAGGGCCTAGCTCGGCAGAGCCAGGAAAAACGTAAAAGTGTACCATGTAAAGACGTTGGCATGGTATGGTTAGGAACTGAATTATCGATCCATTCATGGTGGATCTGAAAGAGGACATGTTAACATTGGACGCAAATGTATTTGCGTCTTCATAATCTCAATGGAGGGAAATTACATGTACTTTAAGCACGTACATGGAGACGTTGGGGTACACGTCAGGGGACATACTTGACCATAAAAATTTCAATTACCTCATTCCCTCCTTGTCCCCTACGGACCCTTCAGGATATATCGATTTTCATGAGTCCATCTATCTGTTCATATAACATCATTTGCTCATCTTTTTTCATTCGAGCACGAGAACGTGGACTTGGACGAGGAATACATGATGTGGCGCACAAGCCGCAAATCGCTGGCCCACATTTTAGACATAGGCAACAACTGAATACTATGAGTAGGGCTATTCCAAGGAAGGATAGGACTTTCCATCCCCAGGCGGACAACACGCTCCAGAGCCAACCGGACCAGGTCCAGGTGCCTGGATTCTGGTGTATCTGACTAGCAATCTTGTGGAGCCGAGTTATGGCTCTGTATACTGACGGTGCATTATTTGGAATGAAAACACAACAACTGGATTCGATGACTCTACAAGCCCCGCCCCTATCTGCCAGGATGACGTCAAGGACGAGACGATTTTGAAGAACGACAAGTCTCATAGCAGACTGCTCCTCTGTTAAGTTACCTAGGGCAAAAGTAGTTTAATTCACTACAGCTTCAAGGGTTCTGGTCAATCTACGTATCAGTTTACTGTTTGAGACAGTTCCTAAATAGGGGAAGAATCCTTTATTGAAATCTGTGTATTG
Organism: Lissotriton vulgaris; assembly: GCF_964263255.1. NCBI lineage: Eukaryota > Metazoa > Chordata > Amphibia > Caudata > Salamandridae > Lissotriton > Lissotriton vulgaris. The sequence continues at coordinate 87,437,074 of NC_141691.1, read as the reverse complement.
TTCCCATGTTGTTTCAGTGTAATCGACAATCGGGAGATCTCTCTTGGGTCTAACATGAATGAGATGGGAATTTCTATGGTAATCAGGTGGGGCTAGAAAAATAGGTGGCAATAGGAATGCAATATAACAAGTACCATCCCAGTCTGGAGGTAAACGTATGTAAGCTGTATGGCCACAAATGAAATAGGAATGTCGGGAAGCTTTGAATGTAGACTAGCCTTTATCACTGAATTCAATAACTGTATTACAATCGCTGTGCCCTAAATGTACTGAGCCATTCTTTCTAACGCATAGGTCACCTTTCACTGGCAAGACTGTAATTGAAGGTGAGTTTGAACTAGTTTCTGACTGGACATTCAAAATCATGAGGTTAAGTGTAAAATTACCTAATCCATGTACTTCGTTTTCTAGATCGGTACCTGTCATTTGGGGAAGACCCTCCTTGTCAGGAAAACATGTCTTATGCATAACTGTGTTCAGGTCTCCCCATATCCAATTACCTTGGGAAACATCGGACTTACTGTCCAACGAGGACATTAATGTAAACCATGCACCACATGAACCATTATGTGTAAACGGATAAGGAAAAAGAGGCAAGGCTCCCGTCATTTTCTGGTAGGGAGGGAGTCGGCCACATATCCAGCAATTAGTAGCATTGCTAGTCTGGTGAGAATGATGTAACATACGGATGAAAGAATTGTTACGCAGTGCAAGTCAGAAAGAAAGTTCGTGCGGGGGCAGATCACTAAAGGTGTGGTCTGCAGAGTCATTGAAAGAAGAATGTGCTTGTATAGGAAAATATACATGTAACATATAGCTTAGGCATATAATCGTAAGACTCAGAAAGAACATGATAAGTAAAGTAACAATACATCTGCTTCGCAGATTCTTGCAATATTTCTGTTTCTTGATCTCCTGTCTATCTCATTATGGGGGTCCAGCTTGTACATGTCAGGAACCCGTCTAACCGCTTCACCCAGGGGGGACTTAAACAATTAAACTGTCTGACTTACTAGACCTCAACTTTAATTTGTACTCCTGGGACGGAGTTTTCTCTACCAGGGGGAGTTTAGTATCAGTCTTGGGAATGTGAGAGTTCTGGGAATCAGTTTTTGGCGGAAGTCCATGGAATCGCTTAACGTGGCTGGAATGAACCCAGCCTTTCCTCCCCTCTAGTTTCACTGCAGTCCTGGTTGTTAACAAAACAATCTTCGGCTCCTTCCAACGGGGCTCCAGAGGGCTTGACCGATCGAAATTCCGGACTACGACGACATCTCCTGGAACCAGTTCATGTGGTTTCACCTCGGTGTTGTCTGGGAAGGCTGCCGCAACCTGTGAACGACATGATTGTAGTGCAGACATCAAGGAAGCAAGGTAATCTGTCAGCATGTTACTGTCAACATCAGTTATTTTACGAGGCAGAGGCATCCCCCACATATTCGGTGGCCGGCCAAAAACCACCTCATACGGGGATAGCCCTGTTCTAGAATGGGCTACCATTCGCATATAGAAGAGGGCAACTGGAAGGGCTACTATCCAGTCTACTCCTTTTTCTGCACAGACCTTGGCAAGACGTGTTTTCAGAGTCTGATTGTGTTTCTCGACTAGTCCAGCTGCTTCGGGATGCCGAACACAGTGGAACTTCCACTGATATCCTAACAAAAGGGAAACTTGCTTCATGAGCTCGGACGAGAATGGCTGTCCGTTATCTGAATACACGACACGAGGCAAACCAAACCTCGTGAAAAATTCGCTAACCAACTGCTTGGCAGTGGTCACGGCAGTATAATCTGGGACTGGATATGCTTCTGTCCATCGGGAAAGTGCACATACAACTACGAGGACATACTTGAATCCTCGACAACGTTCCATCTGGATATAATCCATCTGGAGGACTTCAAAAGGGTGATCAGGAGGATGAAATCCACCTTGCTCTACGGGAATGCCTTTGCCTGGGTTGAACTGACAACAGATCATGCAAGTACGCACTTTCTGTTTTGCTGCTGCTCGTAAATGCTTATTGAACCAAAGGGTTTGAATACTGTCTAACATAGCTTTTTCTCTTAAATGTGCAGGACTATGTGCTGTGTTAATGATAACTTGAACCATAGAGTCGGGAAGAAACCAAGTGGATTTTCCCTTCGTCATCCATCCCTGTTCTGTCTGGATCCCTCCTAGTTCTGTCCATTTCTTGATTTCGTCTGGGGTAGCATGTGTCTGTATGTCAATTACATCTAGTGCGGGATCCCTAACTGTCATGCAATGTGTTGGAACTACTGTCTTTGTCATATCAATTGTATGAGTATGAGTCTGTGCTGTATGTTTGGCTGTTCGATCTGCCAGGTCGTTACCCTGGGAAATGGTATCTGTGACTTTCGTATGTGCCTTACACTTCATGATGGCTATGGCTGTCGGCAAATGTATTGCTTCTAACAGAGCTTGAATGAGGGGACCGTGCTGTATCTTGGCACCATGGGAAGTTAAAAAACCTCTCTCTTGCCACAGGACTCCGAAGTCGTGTACAACTCCGAATGCATAACGGGAATCTGTGTATATGTTAACTTTCTTGTTCTTGGCTCGAATACAGGCTTGGGTCAGAGCGATGAGCTCTGCTGCTTGGGCGGACAGGGTGTCAATACGATGTGTTTCTATGACTTCGGTTTCAGTGGTCACTGCATATGCGGCCACCAACTCTCCTGTACTGGTTCTCATACATGAACCATCCACATAAAGTGTCAGGTCCGGATCTGGTAATGCGATATCTGTCAGATCTTGTCTGGGCTTCGTCATAGTGTTAATGACTTCCACACAGTCATGTGCTAAAGGGTCTATTGTGCTTACCGGTAAAAGTGTAGCAGGATTCAGTGTGTTGCAGCGTCTGATTTCTATGTGTGGCTGAAATAACGTCAATTCATAACCTGTCAGTCGTGCTATAGTCAAGTGTTGAGTCTGTGTTCGGTTTAAAAGAACTTCCACGGAATGTGGAACCTGTACTGTCAATTGGTGTCCTAATACTATGGAATCACTTTGTCTGATTGCTAGAGCTGTTGCTGCTACAGATTTCAAGCATGCAGGCAGAGCCTGGGCTACTGGGTCTAATGTACTAGAAAAATAAGCACATGGTTTGTGTGAACCTGCTTGATCTTGGGTGAGTACTGACAATGCAGTACCTTCGCGCTCTGTGACAAAAAGTGTAAAAGGCTTGCTGTAACATGGTGTCGCTAGAACAGGTGCTTGACATAGGGCTTTCTTCAGGTCGTCAAAAGCATGTGTATGTTCCTGAGTCCAAGGGAGGACAGTCGATGTCGCTGCCTCCTGGGTTGTCAACTGTATTAGTGGCTTGGCTAGATATGCGTACTGAGGGATCCATTGTCTACAGTAAGAGGTGAAGACTATGAAGGCCCGTACCTCCTTTTGTGTCTTGGGTTGTGGCATATGTACAATTAACTGAATGCGGTCAGGTGCAAGCTGTCTCCCCCTCTTGGACAGCAAGTGACCAAGGTACACAACTTGCTGAACACAGAATTGCAGCTTCGAAGGAGACACTTTGTGTCCCTTGTCGGCCAGGAAAAATAGGACTGTCTGAGATGCTTGTTCACATTCTTGTTCACTTCGAGCGGTGATCAATAGATCATCGACATACTGAAGTAGGGCAGTGTTAGCAGGCATGTGGATACTGTCAAGTTGTCTTTTCAGTGCTTGGCTATAGATACTCGGACTTTCCGTGAACCCTTGAGGTGCACGTGCAAATTTAAAGCTTCGGCCATTTAAACTGAATCCGAAAAGGTACTGGCCTTCCGGACCAATGGGAACACTAAAGAAGGCATTCTTCAGATCAATTACAGTGAAGAACACCGCTTCGGAATCAATAGCAGTCAATAGGGATGAAATATCTGGGACCACTGGGAACTGAGGTATGATACATTTGTTAAGCTCTCTAAGGTCAATCACTAGACGATATACAGGAGGTTCATTTGGATCAGTACGTTTGAGAATCGGAATGATTGGAGAATTACAGATATTGGAGTCAGTTTCTACAACTACTCCGTGAGCAATGAGCTCGTCAATGATTTTCAATAAGGCTGTTACAGCCTCGGGTGGCAATTTGTATTGTCGAATTCTTGGCAGAACAACTCCTGGCTTGAGTGTGACACGATATGGTGTGATATGCATACAACCTACATCAGTCGGACCTAGTGCCCATAAATGCTGTGGTACATTCTGTAATCGGGGACCAAAATCTCTCAACACATAGTGACCCTTGAAGTCACGTAAAAACAATCTCACTCCTTCCGGAGAACAACATATTACAGCTCCTAGAGCTTTCAGTGTTTTAATACCTAACAAGTTTTCTGGACATGACTTTGTAAGCAATAAATCTGTAGTACGAGACAATGGACCAACTGCAAGGGGAACTGGTTTCGATACTTCATTAACAATAGGCTTTCCTGAAAATCCAAGGGAAACATTCTGTGAGCCTAAGAGGGGTGCCCCTGGAACCTCATCATGACTAATGGTAGTTCTGCTTGCCCCTGTGTCAATCAAAAATTTTCTGTCTTTTCCTAATACCTGACTATGTACATAAGAACCGTCTTGATCTACAGGAATCTCGATGAGAGGCAAACCCACTTCCCTCTCTAGGCTGTTTCATGAATACTGTTGGTAATCTGGATACCCTGACTGTGCATACTGGTACATCTGCTGTGTAACGTGTTGTGTTGCGGCAATGGGCTGGGGCTGTGGTACCGTTACGGTCTGTTGCTGAACATGTTGTGGAGCAGGTTGCGGAGTCTGTTGAATATTCTGTTGAACATGTTCTGGCCTAGACTGACGTGGTCTTTCTTTCGTTTTGCCTGTAGCAATATTATGTTTCAGAACGGCACAATCACTAATAAAATGACCTGGCTGTTTGCAATAATTGCAATTTCCTTTAACGGGACCTGTAGGATGACTAGTCTGTGTGTTCTGTATGTTACCCCTCTTCTGACTGGACAACTAATACTTTCATTTTAGTGTCTTTCATGCGTCTCTGTTCATGATCGTGTTCCTCTCTGATTCTATTCTGGTGATACTGTAACATTTGTAACATTTGGGAAGGCGTATTTGCTTGCCATGTACTTTCGACTTTCAATACTCTGTTCTTAACCTGGGGTAAGGAATTCTCAACTAATTTGGTTACGAAAAGATGTGGGAATGACTCGCTACTTGTTTTTAGGCCACTGTTAATAATAAAACATTTCTCGAATCTAGAATAAAAATCACTAGTGTCTTCGTCTGGTTTCTGTTTGCAGGCTGAAATTGCATCCCAATCTTCCTTTTTAACTGTCAATAATCTAGGCAAAACCTGTACTAACAATCCTGGTAATGCTTTCGTTTTATCCCCAAGCCCTAAACCTGGGGTACGTCCTTTATCTTCATCTTCTAATTCGGTCCAATTAATCTTTTTATCTCCCACCTCCCAATCCTTCTCTTTCAGTTTTTCGTAAATCCCTGCTGGCAATAATACTTTTAACATTTTAAGAATGTCTGAATATGTGTAATCGCCCATAAGTAACATATCTTTCAATTCACGGTGGAATCCTGCGGGGTCTTTATCGTGACAAGGTACTATTTTCTTCATTTCCAATAATTCCATTTTAGTCAAAGGAGTGTATACAAATACACGTTCAAGCGTATCATCTGGCTTCCGGATTGGATGTACTTCTCGTAAAGGATTCTGTCTATCTAGGTGATATGGCTGTCTAACTGGGGGTGGAACTGAAACAAGACGTGGAGTCAGGAACGTACTATATTTGTGACGTTGTTCTAAAATGATATCAATTAAATCGGTACCTAGGCCTCTCCACCTTCTCAGGAGTAAGTCTTGTAATAGATTATACAGGGGACCTGGATCAGACTGTTGGTTTTCATACTGGGTAATGAGATGTTGAGTCATGTATATACCAGCTAATCGCTGTTCATCTGGAGTAAGACTTAAAAACGTTTGCGCTACTAGTTCATCTTTATATACATTGTCATCCCCGGCCCATTGAACTGCTGACCGGGCTAGTTCCTGATCACGTAAGGTAGTGAGTTCATGATAACCTACTCTTTCTTTCAGGATTTTGTCAGTAACTTGGAATATGTGTTCAAGAGAACATTGCTCTGGTATCAGGGAAAGGTATCGTTTCTTGCTTTCTAGACGAATGGGTCTGTCAAAAGGATTACCTAAAGGGTACTGTTTAGGAGGTTTCGCTCTACCTACATACGCTACTATATCTTGAGTTACTGTAGTATTCTCTGGTTCTTCCTCCTCTGAGGATTCCTTATCGTCTGACTCGGCTGTCCTTTCGGCATTTTGTCGGGCATGTATAGCTTCTATTGCTTTACGGATTTTCCTAGACATAGCCTCTATACATTTCTCTCTGTCATGCTTGCAATCTGCAATATTCTGACTCCATTTAGTCAATACATTCATCTCTTCTTGATCAAAACCTGGTCGATCTCGTTCTCTTATCAAACAATTAATCAAGAACCGTAATATTAATGCTTGTGTATCAACTTTCTGATATGCCATGGCTTCACGAACACATTCAGGGCCTTCTCCTGTTTGAATAAAATGATATATCCTATCTAATTGTTCGGGCATTCCTGGTAGTGTAACCAAAAAATCTGCAACACGTCTTAAACGTAACGAGGCTAACATCATGAGTCCTGTCTTGCCAGGTACTGAATCATATCTACAATCTGTAAGATATTGTTTAAGTGTTTCGGCTGGGGTCGCTTTCGGGGTACGCAGTGTAGCTAATTCTCTCATTGTCAGTCGCTGTACTTGCGGCGGGGTGTGATAGGGACCTCCTGTGGCACCTCCTGAGGCGGATGCATGGGCACAACCTGGCTGTAGCGGGGTTGAACCTTGGGCTGCATCTGTCGAAAAAGGATTAGGGGGGGGAACAGTAGGGGAAGTGATACCAGGTGCGGGAAAGTGCTGACGTGGAGGGGTCATAGCTTGTGGTAATCGATCAGCAGGAATAGGCTGTGGCGGATTATTATCAGCAGGTCGTACGGGTACGTTGGTATATGCGGGAGCTACATCATCTAAATAGGAAGAAAGGAAAATATCTGTTGTGGTCTTATGGTGACGTACTTTAGTCGGAATCAATGGTGGTGGCAAGTTACTGGATACTTCCGGGTTGGCCTTAGGCAGGCCCTCGGCAACAACTGGATACATGCCTGTAATGAGTGCATTTCTTTTACGGTCTAATTGTTCTGATCTGACCTGTTCTCCTTCTTCTAGTAACTCTTTTTCTTTGGCTTTCTCGGATTCTTCTCTACTTCTCTCTGCTTTTCTGAATTATTTTTCTGTTCTTCTATGCGATTCTTTACGCCACAATTCTATGGCATCTTTCTGAGACTGTCTGGCTTTCTTTTTCCATAATGCTTCTTCTACTCTCATGATGCACTCGGCATCCCATGTCCCTGAGACAGGCCATCTAAACTGCTCTTCTAAATGCTTAGTGTAGTCCACCCACAAATCTAGATACAACACAGCGTCTAAGCCGTGCTTGTGGTACATAAAATATCCCGGAGTGTCCCTAGGTGGGACAGGTACTGCTTCTTCGAGTATCCCTTTCCTAGTTCCTATCTGACGTAATTTCGAGAATAACGGCATCTTTACTTTAACTCGAATACAATAAACACGGCAATGAAAAGCAAACAGTCATTCATACCACGACATGAAACACATTAAAACATTTCGAATAGATACTGTCTAGTACATAAAACACAATACTTAGAATCACGTGAGAATAATGCTAGAAGGCTTGAATATTGAATCACTGAATCACTGAATTACTAGATGCACTGCTAAACAGTACAGACCGGTCCCATAAAGAGACACGTCATACCGCGCTCACCTAAGTGAACACGTACGGACCAGGACTGTGTACCCAGACCTGTCTTGACTGGACACAAACTAATGCACCCGTCTAGATGCGTCCCTAGCAGTGGTACTCACCGGGAGCAATACTTGAACTTGAAGGCCTCGGACTGGACTGGACGTCTACTGGTACTGCTACTACGCATGCGCCTCGTCACATCGGAACAGGTGGGCCTCTGGATACCTCGGACACTGCTACTCTCGGCTGGGCTCTGGTCGGGATCCTCCGCACTCCTCACCGCCTCGTCTGGATGTCGACAAGAGTCTCAGTCACCTCCGTAGGCCTGAGGGAGATACAGGAAAACCTGCAGATGCGCATAGGTGTCCGTCATGGCTGTGGCAGGGGGCAAGGCCTGCGATGCATCTCCGGTGCATGGGGTGGGGGAGGGTTCCCTATTCGGGCGCCAAATTATGTGGTAAATAAAATTACCTGGTCAGTTTTTCCGTATAATTATCATTACAAGACAGCTCATAAAAATGAGAGGCAGAGTCCGTGGTATCTGAGTTTTACGGGGTTTATTAGAAAAACCTCGAGGTTGGAGATCTTGTTCCGTCACCACTAGGGTTCGGGAAGGGACAGTCAACGTTTTATTAACATTACACATTATATATAGTAAAGTAACATAATTGGATCCAATGCAGTAGGCGTAACAGGTGGAAAAGATTGAGATAAGAACACATGTGCGTAATAGGAGGCGTGAAAATAGGCGTACACGAAGGCGTGCACTGTACATGTCAGAGGGACGTCACAAGAATCGTCACATGTGGGTGGGTGCATAGAGAAAGTTGCAGAATCAGCAGAAATGTGCGGATGCACGCGCAGCTAGCATGACGTGACATAGATGTGGTAACTGGGGAGAACTTTAACACTAGTAGAGGAGACAGAAGTCTGGGATGTCAGAACGACCTGGACCTATAACATATCTGGTATCTTATGTTTGGAGGATGTATTATCTGGAGTAAAAGGTCTCTCGGGCAGAGGCTATTCTATACTGAATGCTAGTGCGTGCATATGTGTCTACGTGTCTACGTGCAGGGCCATGGGCCTACTATGGCAACGGGAACTGTAAATGACTTGCATGGAGGCAGGAAGGCTTGCTCTTTGCCCTGCAGCCGGGGAGATGTTTACCTAAATCACTAGACAGGAATGTATTTTTGAGGAGGCTGAACAGATAACTTGAAGGCAAAATACGGTTTTGGCAGGCAGGCCAGGTTGAGCCAGGCACCGCTTCGCTTGGCAGGAAGTAAGGCAGAGGTCAGGGATACGTGTCCATGCTGCAGCTTTCAGAGGCAGAAGGCAGAAAGGGCTCGGAGACAGAAATCAGGGCCTAGCTCGGCAGAGCCAGGAAAAACGTAAAAGTGTACCATGTAAAGACGTTGGCATGGTATGGTTAGGAACTGAATTATCGATCCATTCATGGTGGATCTGAAAGAGGACATGTTAACATTGGACGCAAATGTATTTGCGTCTTCATATTCGGTCATGGAGGGAAATTACATGTACTTTAAGCACGTACATGGAGACGTTGGGGTACACGTTAGGGGACATACTTGACCATAAAAATTTCAATTACCTCATTCCCTCCTTGTCCCCTACGGACCCTTCAGGATATATCGATTTTCATGAGTCCATCTATCTGTTCATATAACATCATTTGCTCATCTTTTTTCATTCGAGAACGTGGACTTGGACGAGGAATACATGATGTGGCGCACAAGCCGCAAATCGCTGGCCCACATTGTAGACATATGCAACAACTGAATACTATGAGTAGGGCTATTCCAAGGAAGGATAGGACTTTCCATCCCCAGGCAGACAACACGCTCCAGAGCCAACCGGACCAGGTCCGGGTGCCTGGATTCTGGTGTATCTGACTAGCAATCTTGTGGAGCCGAGTTATGGCTCTGTATACTGACGGTGCATTATTTGGAATGAAAGCACAACAACTGGATCCGATGACTCTACAAGCCCCGCCCCTATCTGCCATGATGACGTCAAGGACGAGACGATTTTGAAGAACGACAAGTCTCATAGCAGACTGCTCCTCTGTTAAGTTACCTAGGGCAAAAGTAGTTTCATTCACTACAGCTTCAAGGGTTCTGGTCAATCTACGTATCAGTTTACTGTTTGAGACAGTTCCTAAATAGGGGAAGAATCCTTTATTGAAATCTGTGTATTGTTCCCATGTTGTTTCAGTGTAATCGACAATCGGGAGATCTCTCTTGGGTCTAACATGAATGAGATGGGAATTTCTATGGTAATCAGGTGGGGCTAGAAAAATAGGTGGCAATAGGAATGCAATATAACAAGTACCATCCCAGTCTGGAGGTAAACGTATGTAAGCTGTATGGCCACAAATGAAATAGGAATGTCGGGAAGCTTTGAATGTAGACTTGCCTTTATCACTGAATTCAATAACTGTATTACAATCGCTGTGCCCTAAATGTACTGAGCCATTCTTTCTAACGCATAGGTCACCTTTCACTGGCAAGACTGTAATTGAAGGTGAGTTCGAACTAGTTTCTGACTGGACATTCAAAATCATGAGGTTAAGTGTAAAATTACCTAATCCATATACTTCGTTTTCTAGATCGGTACCTGTCATTTGGGGAAGACCCTCCTTGTCAGGAAAACATGTCTTATGCATAACTGTGTTCAGGTCTCCCCATATCCAATTACCTTGGGAAACATCGGACTTACTGTCCAACGAGGACATTAATGTAAACCATGCACCACATGAACCATTATGTGTAAACGGATAAGGAAAAAGAGGCAAGGCTCCCGTCATTTTCTGGTAGGGAGGGAGTCGGCCACATATCCAGCAATTAGTAGCATTGCTGGTCTGGTGAGAATGATGTAACATACGGATGAAAGAATTGTTACGCAGTGCAAGTCGGAAAGAAAGTTCGTGCGGGGGCAGATCACTAAAGGTGTGGTCTGCAGAGTCATTGAAAGAAGAATGTGCTTGTATAGGAAAATATACATGTAACATATAGCTTAGGCATATAATCGTAAGACTCAGAAAGAACATGATAAGTAAAGTAACGATACATCTGCTTCGCAGATTCTTGCAATATTTCTGTTTCTTGATCTCCTGTCTATCTCTCTCATTATGGGGGTCTAGCTTGTACATGTCAGGAACCCGTCTAACCGCTTCACCCAGGGGGGTCTTAAACAATTAAACTGTCTGACTTACTAGACCTCAACTTTAATTTGTACTCCTGGGACGGAGTTTTCTCTACCAGGGGGAGTTTAGTATCAGTCTCGGGAATGTGAGAGTTCTGGGAATCAGTTTTTGGCGGAAGTCCATGGAATCGCTTAACGTGGCTGGAATGAACCCAGCCTTTCCTCCCCTCTAGTTTCACTGCAGTCCTGGTTGTTAACAAAACAATCTTCGGCTCCTTCCAGAGGGCTTGACCGATCGAAATTCCGGACTACGACGACATCTCCTGGAACCAGTTCATGTGGTTTCACCTCGGTGTTGTCTGGGAAGGCTGCCGCAACCTGTGAACGACATGATTGTAGTGCAGACATCAAGGAAGCAAGGTAATCTGTCAGCATGTTACTGTCAAATCAGTTATTTTACGAGGCAGAGGCGTCCCCCACATATTCGGTGGCCGGCCAAAAACCACCTCATACGGGGATAGCCCTGTTCTAGAATGGGCTACCATTCGCATATAGAAGAGGGCAACTGGAAGGGCTACTATCCAGTCTACTCCTTTTTCTGCACAGACCTTGGCAAGACGTGTTTTCAGAGTCTGATTGTGTCTCTCGACTAGTCCAGCTGCTTCGGGATGCCGAACACAGTGGAACTTCCACTGATATCCTAACAAAAGGGAAACTTGCTTCATGAGCTCGGACGAGAATGGCTGTCCGTTATCTGAATACACGACACGAGGCAAACCAAACCTCGTGAAAAATTCGCTAACCAACTGCTTGGCAGTGGTCACGGCAGTATAATCTGGGACTAGATATGCTTCTGTCCATCGGGAAAGTGCACATACAACTACGAGGACATACTTGAATCCTCGACAACGTTCCATCTGGATATAATCCATCTGGAGGACTTCAAAAGGGTGATCAGGAGGATGAAATCCACCTTGCTCTACGGGAATGCCTTTGCCTGGGTTGAACTGACAACAGATCATGCAAGTACGCACTTTCTGTTTTGCTGCTGCTCGTAAATGCTTATTGAACCAAAGGGTTTGAATACTGTCTAACATAGCTTTTTCTCCTAAATGTGCAGGACTATGTGCTGTGTTAATGATAACTTGAACCATAGAGTCGGGAAGAAACCAAGTGGATTTTCCCTTCGTCATCCATCCCTGTTCTGTCTGGATCCCTCCTAGTTCTGTCCATTTCTTGATTTCGTCTGGGGTAGCATGTGTCTGTATGTCAATTACATCTAGTGCGGGATCCCTAACTGTCATGCAATGTGTTCGAACTACTGTCTTTGTCATATCAATCGTATGAGTATGAGTCTGTGCTGTATGTTTGGCTGTTCGATCTGCCAGGTCGTTACCCTGGGAAATGGTATCTGTGACTTTCGTATGTGCCTTACACTTCATGATGGCTATAGGCAAATGTATTGCTTCTAACAGAGCTTGAATGAGGGGACCGTGCTGTATCTTGGCACCATGGGAAGTTAAAAAACCTCTCTCTTGCCACAGGACTCCGAAGTCGTGTACAACTCCGAATGCATAACGGGAATCTGTGTATATGTTAACTTTCTTGTTCTTGGCTCGAATACAGGCTTGGGTCAGAGCGATGAGCTCTGCTGCTTGGGCGGACAGGGTGTCAATACGATGTGTTTCTATGACTTCGGTTTCAGTGGTCACTGCATATGCGGCCACCAACTCTCCTGTACTGGTTCTCATACATGAACCATCCACATAAAGTGTCAGGTCCGGATCTGGTAATGCGATATCTGTCAGTTCTTGTCTGGGCTTCGTCATAGTGTTAATGACTTCCACACAGTCATGTGCTAAAGGGTCTATTGTGCTTACCGGTAAAAGTGTAGCAGGATTCAGTGTGTTGCAGCGTCTGATTTCTATGTGTGGCTGAAATAACGTCAATTCATAACCTGTCAGTCGTGCTATAGTCAAGTGTTGAGTCTGTGTTCGGTTTAAAAGAACTTCCACGGAATGTGGAACCTGTACTGTCAATTGGTGTCCTAATACTATGGAATCACTTTGTCTGATTGCTAGAGCTGTTGCTGCTACAGATTTCAAGCATGCAGGCAGAGCCTGGGCTACTGGGTCTAATGTACTAGAAAAATAAGCACATGGTTTGTGTGAACCTGCTTGATCTTGGGTGAGTACTGACAATGCAGTACCTTCGCGCTCTGTGACAAAAAGTGTAAAAGGCTTGCTGTAACATGGTGTCGCTAGAACAGGTGCTTGACATAGGGCTTTCTTCAGGTCGTCAAAAGCATGTGTATGTTCCTGAGTCCAAGGGAGGACAGCCGATGTCGCTGCCTCCTGGGTTGTCAACTGTATTAGTGGCTTGGCTAGATATGCATACTGAGGGATCCATTGTCTACAGTAAGAGGTGAGGCCTATGAAGGCCCGTACCTCCTTTTGTGTCTTGGGTTGTGGCATATGTACAATTAACTGAATGCGGTCAGGTGCAAGCTGTCTCCCCCTCTTGGACAGCAAGTGACCAAGGTACACAACTTGCTGAACACAGAATTGCAGCTTCGAAGGAGACACTTTGTGTCCCTTGTCGGCCAGGAAAAATAGGACTGTCAGAGATGCTTGTTCACATTCTTGTTCACTTCGAGCGGTGATCAATAGATCATCGACATACTGAAGTGGGGCAGTGTTAGCAGGCATGTGGATACTGTCAAGTTGTCTTTTCAGTGCTTGGCTATAGATACTCGGACTTTCCGTGAACCCTTGAGGTGCACGTGCAAATTTAAAGCTTCGGCCATTTAAACTGAATCCGAAAAGGTACTGGCCTTCCGGACCAATGGGAACACTAAAGAAGGCATTCTTAAGATCAATTACAGCTAAGAACACCGCTTCGGAATCAATAGCAGTCAATAGGGATGAAATATCTGGGACCACTGGGAACTGAGGTATGATACATTTGTTAAGCTCTCTAAGGTCAATCACTAGACAATATACAGGAGGTTCATTTGGATCAGTACGTTTGAGAATCGGAATGATTGGAGAATTACAGATATTGGAGTCAGTTTCTACAACTACTCCGTGAGCAATGAGCTCGTCAATGATTTTCAATAAGGCTGTTACAGCCTCGGGTGGCAATTTGTATTGTCGAATTCTGGGCAGAACAACTCCTGGCTTGAGTGTGACACGATATGGTGTGATATGCATACAACCTACATCAGTCGGACCTAGTGCCCATAAATGCTGTGGTACATTCTGTAATCGGGGACCAAAATCTCTCAACACATAGTGACCCTTGAAGTCACGTAAAAACAATCTCACTCCTTCCGGAGAACAACATATTACAGCTCCTAGAGCTTTCAGTGTTTTAATACCTAACAAGTTTTCTGGACATGACTTTGTAAGCAATAAATCTGTAGTACGAGACAATGGACCAACTGCAAGGGGAACTGGTTTCGATACTTCATTAACAATAGGCTTTCCTGAAAATCCAAGGGAAACATTCTGTGAGCCTAAGAGGGGTGCCCCTGGAACCTCATCATGACTAATGGTAGTTCTGCTTGCCCCTGTGTCAATCAAAAATTTTCTGTCTTTTCCTAATACCTGACTATGTACATAAGGACCATCTTGATCTACAGGAATCTCGATGAGAGGCAAACCCACTTCCCTCTCTAGGCTGTTTCATGAATACTGTTGGTAATCTGGATACCCTGACTGTGCATACTGGTACATCTGCTGTGTAACGTGTTGTGTTGCGGCAATGGGCTGGGGCTGTGGTACCGTTACGGTCTGTTGCTGAACATGTTGTGGAGCAGGTTGCGGAGTCTGTTGAATATTCTGTTGAACATGTTCTGGCCTAGACTGACGTGGTCTTTCTTTCGTTTTGCCTGTAGCAATATTATGTTTCAGAACGGCACAATCACTAATAAAATGACCTGGCTGTTTGCAATAATTGCAATTTCCTTTAACGGGACCTGTAGGATGACTAGTCTGTGTGTTCTGTATGTTACCCCTCTTCTGACCATCTGCTGGAACAGACTGGACAACTAATACTTTCATTTTAGTGTCTTTCATGCGTCTCTGTTCATGATCGTGTTCCTCTCTGATTCTATTCTGGTGATACTGTAACATTTGGGAAGGCGTATTTGCTTGCCATGTACTTTCGACTTTCAATACTCTGTTCTTAACCTGGGGTAAGGAATTCTCAACTAATTTGGTTACGAAAAGATGTGGGAATGACTCGCTACTTGTTTTTAGGCCACTGTTAATAATAAAACATTTCTCGAATCTAGAATAAAAATCACTAGTGTCTTCGTCTGGTTTCTGTTTGCAGGCTGAAATTGCATCCCAATCTTCCTTTTTAACTGTCAATAATCTAGGCAAAACCTGTACTAACAATCCTGGTAATGGTTTCGTTTTATCCCCAAGCCCTAAACCTGGGGTACGTCCTTTATCTTCATCTTCTAATTCGGTCCAATTAATCTTTTTATCTCCCACCTCCCAATCCTTCTCTTTCAGTTTTTCGTAAATCCCTGCTGGCAATAATACTTTTAACATTTTAAGAATGTCTGAATATGTGTAATCGCCCATAAGTAACATATCTTTCAATTCACGGTGGAATCCTGCGGGGTCTTTATCGTGACAAGGTACTATTTTCTTCATTTCCAATAATTCCATTTTAGTCAAAGGAGTGTATACAAATACACGTTCAAGCGTATCATCTGGCTTCCGGATTGGATGTACTTCTCGTAAAGGATTCTGTCTATCTAGGTGATATGGCTGTCTAACTGGGGGTGGAACTGAAACAAGACGAGGAGTCAGGAACGTACTATATTTGTGACGTTGTTCTAAAATGATATCAATTAAATTGGTACCTAGGCCTCTCCACCTTCTCAGGAGTAAGTCTTGTAATAGATTATACAGGGGACCTGGATCAGACTGTTGGTTTTCATACTGGGTAATGGGATGTTGAGTCATGTATATACCAGCTAATCGCTGTTCTTCTGGAGTAAGACTTAAAAACGTTTGCGCTACTAGTTCATCTTTGTATACATTGTCATCCCCGGCCCATTGAACTGCTGACCGGGCTAGTTCCTGATCACGTAAGGTAGTGAGTTCATGATAACCTACTCTTTCTTTCAGGATTTTGTCAGTAACTTGGAATATGTGTTCAAGAGAACATTGCTCTGGTATCGGGGAAAGGTATCGTTTCTTGCTTTCTAGACGAATGGGTCTGTCAAAAGGATTACCTAAAGGGTACTGTTTAGGAGGTTTCGCTCTACCTACATACGCTACTATATCTTGAGTTACTGTAGTATTCTCTGGTTCTTCCTCCTCTGAGGATTCCTTATCGTCTGACTCGGCTGTCCTTTCGGCATTTTGTCGGGCATGTATAGCTTCTATTGCTTTACGGATTTTCCTAGACATAGCCTCTATACATTTCTCTCTGTCATGCTTGCAATCTGCAATATTCTGACTCCATTTAGTCAATACATTCATCTCTTCTTGATCAAAACCTGGTCGATCTCGTTCTCTTATCAAACAATTAATCAAGAACCGTAATATTAATGCTTGTGTATCAACTTTCTGATATGCCATGGCTTCACGAACACATTCAGGGCCTTCTCCTGTTTGAAAAAAAGGATATATCCTATCTAACTGTTCGGGCATTGCTGGTAGTGTAACCAAAAAATCTGCAACACGTCTTAAACGTAACGAGGCTAACATCATGAGTCCTGTCTTGCCAGGTACTGAATCATATCTACAATCTGTAAGATATTGTTTAAGTGTTTCGGCTGGGGTCGCTTTCGGGGTACGCAGTGTAGCTAATTCTCTCATTGTCAGTCGCTGTACTTGCGGCGGGGTGTGATAGGGACCTCCTGTGGCACCTCCTGAGGCGGATGCATGGGCATAACCTGGCTGTAGCGGGGTTGAACCTTGGGCTGCATCTGTCGAAAAAGGATTAGGGGGGGGAACAGTAGGGGAAGTGATACCAGGTGCGGGAAAGTGCTGACGTGGAGGGGTCATAGCTTGTGGTAATCGATCAGCAGGAATAGGCTGTGGCGGATTATTATCAGCAGGTCGTACGGGTACGTTGGTATATGCGGGAGCTACATCATCTTAATAGGAAGAAAGGAAAATATCTGTTGCGGTCTTATGGTGACGTACTTTAGTCGGAATCAATGGTGGTGGCAAGTTACTGGATACTTCCGGGTTGGCCTTAGGCAGGCCCTCGGCAACAACTGGATACATGCCTGTAATGAGTGCATTTCTTTTACGGTCTAATTGTTCTGATCTGACCTGTTCTCCTTCTTCTAGTAACTCTTTTTCTTTGGCTTTCTCGGATTCTTCTCTACTTCTCTCTGCTTTTCTGAATTCTTTTTCTGTTCTTCTATGCGATTCTTTACGCCACAATTCTATGGCATCTTTCTGAGACTGTCTGGCTTTCTTTTTCCATAATGCTTCTTCTACTCTCATGATGCACTCGGCATCCCATGTCCCTGAGACAGGCCATCTAAACTGCTCTTCTAAATGCTTAGTGTAGTCCACCCACAAATCTAGATACAACACAGCGTCTAAGCCGTGCTTGTGGTACATAAAATATCCCGGAGTGTCCCTAGGTGGGACAGGTACTGCTTCTTCGAGTATCCCTTTCCTAGTTCCTATCTGACGTAATTTCGAGAATAACGGCATCTTTACTTTAACTCGAATACAATAAACACGGCAATGAAAAGCAAACAGTCATTCATACCACGACATGAAACACATTAAAACATTTCGAATAGATACTGTCTAGTACATAAAACACAATACTTAGAATCACGTGAGAATAATGCTAGAAGGCTTGAATCTTGAATCACTGAATCACTGAATTACTAGATGCACTCCTAAACAGTACAGACCGGTCCCATAAAGAGACACGTCATACCGCGCTCACCTAAGTGAACACGTACGGACCAGGACTGTGTACCCAGACCTGTCTTGACCGGACACAAACTAATGCACCCGTCTAGATGCGTCCCTAGCAATGGTACTCACCGGGAGCAATACTTGAACTTGAACTTGAAGGCCTCGGACTGGACTGGACGTCTACTGGTACTGCTACTACGCATGCGCCTCGTCACATCGGAACAGGTGGGCCTCTGGATACCTCGGACACTGCTACTCTCGGCTGGGCTCTGGTCGGGATCCTCCGCACTCCTCACCGCCTCGTCTGGATGTCGACCGCAGTCTCAGTCACCTCCGTAGGCCTGAGGGAGATACAGGAAAACCTGCAGATGCGCATAGGTGTCCGTCACGGCTGTGGCAGGGGGCAAGGCCTGCGATGCATCTCCGGCGCGTGGGGTGGGGGAGGGGTCCCTATTCGGGCGCCAAATTATGTGGTAAATAAAATTACCTGGTCAGTTTTTCCGTATAATTATCATTACAAGACAGCTCATAAAAATGAGAGGCAGAGTCCGTGGTATCTGAGTTTTATGGGGTTTATTAGAAAAACCTCGAGGTTGGAGATCATGTTCCGTCACCACTAGGGTTCGGGAAGGGACAGTCAACGTTTTATTAACATTACACATTATATATAGTAAAGTAACATAATTGGATCCAATGCAGTAGGCGTAACAGGTGGAAAAGAGTGAGATAAGAACACATGTGCGTAATAGGAGGCGTGAAAATAGGCGTACACGAAGGCGTGCACTGTACATGTCAGAGGGACGTCACAAGAATCGTCACATGTGGGTGGGTGCATAGAGAAAGTTGCAGAATCAGCAGAAATGTGCGGATGCGCGCGCAGCTAGCATGACGTGACATAGATGTGGTAACTGGGGAGAACTTTAACACTAGTAGAGGAGACAGAAGTCTGGGATGTCAGAACGACCTGGACCTATAACATATCTGGTATCTTATGTTTGGAGGATGTATTATCTGGAGTAAAAGGTCTCTCGGGCAGAGGCTATTCTATACTGAATGCTAGTGCGTGCATATGTGTCTACGTGTCTACGTGCAGGGCCATGGGCCTACTATGGCAACGGGAACTGTAAATTACTTGCATGGAGGCAGGAAGGCTTGCTCTTTGCTCTGCAGCCGGGGAGATGTTTACCTAAATCACTAGACAGGAATGTATTTTTGAGGAGGCTGAACAGATAACTTGAAGGCAAAATAAGGTTTTGGCAGGCAGGCCAGGTTGAGCCAGGCACCGCTTCGCTTGGCAGGAAGTAAGGCAGAGGTCAGGGATACGTGTCCATGCTGCAGCTTTCAGAGGCAGAAGGCAGAAAGGGCTCGGAGACAGAAATCAGGGCCTAGCTCGGCAGAGCCAGGAAAAACGTAAAAGTGTACCATGTAAAGACGTTGGCATGGTATCGTTAGGAACTGAATTATCAATCCATTCATGGTGGATCTGAAAGAGGACATGTTAACATTGGACGCAAATGTATTTGCGTCTTCATATTCGGTCATGGAGGGAAATTACATGTACTTTAAGCACGTACATGGAGACGTTGGGGTACACGTTAGGGGACATACTTGACCATAAAAATTTCAATTACCTCAACGTCCCTTTGATGCCCGCAGCTCGTGTTTCCCGATACCACCCCTTTTACACCCTTTCCAATCTCCCCACTGTTTCTGTCTTCCTCTACACCTGTTCCTGTTCCTTTTTCGATCTGTTTACTACCGATTGGAATGTACTAATGGTGGGAAGATGGGTTTCTACAGTTGGGAACCACCAAATGTTTCCGTACTTATGTTCCGGGCCCTGAATACATGAAAGTAACCCCTTGTGGTTTTTACAATGGGAACCAAGTTGTAAACCTTTGTTTACCATGATAACTAATGAGAGAAAACTGTATAAAAAGTTGCGACCCACAGTAGCGAATTGAATCAGACTCCGGGAACTTACATGCTGTGTACTTCACGTGACTTCTGTGTTCCCTGCAGTAAATAAACCTCGAATCTTTGACGCCGAAGGAAGTGTCCCCTGTCTCTGTCATTTGTACGCCGGAACAGGTTACCCACGAAGGTTTCAGGTGTTGTCCCCTGGCACCGCTGGGTCTTAAATAACCCAGTCCTTCAGTTGGCGCCCCTCGTGGGGCTGCATCAGTGGTACCGGTCCAAGCCCGACGATCGTGAGGAACTTCGTGTGAAATCTCCGAGGGAAGGTGCACCCCGCTTCATCGATCGTGTTGTCGAAACAATTGGCCCGACGACTTTTCCCGCGAAGATTCCCGCCTCCTGACGGCTGCGACAGACTGCTGCCCTGACTGTAGACCTGTTTTGGTGCCTGGCGTAGACCTTGGTACAGCGAGACGATTGAAGGGCCTTCCTGGTGACGCCATCGATCTTTGAGTTAAGTATTTGTGGGTCGCTCCCAGAGTCCTTAGTTGTGGGTGCTTAGTTGTTGCATGGTTCCATTGCATTTGTGGTTCTTAGTACTTGGTTCTTTGGTGTGATATTTGACGTCTGCAGTCGCCAAAAACCGAGGGTTTTTGCTCTTTGCAGGGACTTGGTAAATCCCGTAACCCTTGAAGCTTGTGAAACTCGGCCATTGTGCAAGATGCCTGGTGGTAGTACTTTGTTTGGTTGTTTTAAAAAATGTGGTGCGGATTTCCGACTGGAGGACTCTTGTCCGATACCTCTGGTTGGAACTTTAACTTATGAATTATATAGCAAGCATGGGTTAGGTCCGATTACCTTTAATGAATATTGGATTCGCTATACCAAAAAGGATGGTGTCCTTAGTTGTCCACCTCATGGTAGTTTCGAGACCCCGATTTTAGATAACCTTGAGGCCAAATTGTTTAAGAAGAAATCTAGGCCGGCCATGTTTAATGCCTTTCGGTTGTGGCGTAAAGAAGCCAAACAGAAAGAAATTAGACAGACGAAACGTAATCAGAGAGATGGAGTTGCTACTATAGTAAAGAAAGCAGAACAGTTTCAGCGAGATAAGGAGGAAAAGGAAAAGGAAGTTTTTGATAGACTTCAGCGTATGTCTATAGATAAATGTTACCCCGCTTTGCCAACGGAGTCGGATAAGAAGGAGGAATTAGTTGAGGATCCTTTAATGTCCTATCTTTTGAAGTCACCACCTCCGTACGCACAGGGTACCGCAGTTCCTGTGGTTCCCCCTGTACCTGCTCTTGTACCTGCTCCTCAACCTGTTCCTCAACCTGTACCCGTTCTTCCGATTGTTCCTGCTCCTTTGCCTACTTCTGTGCCTACTGCTCCACCGTTTGTACTTCCACATACTCCTGCTCCCGCTGCTGCTCCTGTTCTACTTACTCCTGCTGTTTCGTCTGGTTCCGACTCTTCTCTTGTTAATCCCTTATGTTATACTTCTCCATCTACCCGACGTCGTACCCCCTCTGTTGCTGCTAATTTCTTTAATTCTCTTGGACCTATTTTTGAGTCCGCTGGTTCGGACGGTCCCCAAAGACGTAGTCAGCTTCCCGGTAATCGGGAACGTGCTGCATTGTATAATATGGCGATGGGGTGGATGAAACACCCCCTTAGAAATCCTCCACGTGCGGTGCTTGATACATTCTGTCAATTCAATATACCGACACAAAGATACGTTTTTGAGGAAATGTGTAAGGTTTTACGCGATCAAATATCGGCTGATGCATCTGACGATGTATTGACTGCCTTGACTAATCTACAGCTTCAGTTTTTGAGCGGAATGATAGTGGATTCTAATGTTCGACGCTCTGTTGAGCAGTTATTATCTCTTCGTCCCTCTATAATGCCTCGAGCATTGTTTGTGGAAGACATTGAGGGTCCACTAGACGCGCCTGGTCAGTATCCCATGCGCGAAGTTCCATCAGTATGGATGCCGGGTAATGCTGCAGCTCAACCTCCGATCTTGCCACATTTCCAGAGAGTGTGGATACACCTCCCATGGAAACGATCGGAAGTTTTGCAGGTGAAGCAATCTTTGCCTGACCCTCGTAAAAATCCTGCAGGGTATTTTAAAGAATTATCGCAGCTCGTGGATGCTACGATAATGAATCTTGCTGATATCGATATGCTGTCTGGCAATGTTGTACCGCAACCGGTATGGGCAAAGATTTGTCAAGAAAATCATGCGGCAGAATTAGGTGGTGATTGGGCTGCTCTTGTAGCAGCAGATACACGACAAGTTGGTGGGGCTAAACCTGAACAGCTCATTACGGCTTTGCCTCAAAGAATTATTACCCTAATGAAAACGCTTATGCCAGCTATGAAGGTAAATTGGGACAAGTTGTCCGCTTGCAAACAGAAGAAAGACGAGAGTGTCTCTGATTTCTTTACGAGGTTTGAGGAGGCATTCATAGATCATAGTGGTCAGGATATGGGTACCGAGGGTGGTCAGAGGTTGTTTGTGGACAAATTTGTTTCTAACTTGTTACGTGACTTGAGCAACAAATTAAGAAATTCTGAGAGTGCGTGGGCTGTCTCTACGTCTGCTCAAATATTGGCTACGGCACAGTATTATGAGAATAGGGAGAAAGAAGAGAATGATCGTGCTGACAAAAAGACGAAAGAGCTCAAAACTAAAGTGTTGTTGCAACAGGCGTATCCTCCGCGTTCGAATCAGAATGATTCGCAACAGCGTAATCGATCGCAGCCGCAATCTAATAGGTCGCAATCTCGAAATGACTCCTCTTCGCAGAGATCTTCGTTAGGGTACAATCAGTGTGCCTATTGTAGGAATGAGGGTCATTTACAATTTGATTGTCCAGTTCTCAACGAGCGGAATAGTGGTAATTCATCTAAAGGAGGTTGTGGTGGTTCTCAACAGACATCACGTGGTAGAGGCCGCGGTGTTCAAAACGATCGTTTCACTAATACTTGTGACTCTAATAATTGTTTTGATCAGCGTGGATCGTCGCGAGGGCGATCTGCTCAGTACAATGTGGATGATTATTACGTCGATCAGGACGCCGACGACGGTAATTACTAGGACAGCCATAGACAAGGAGAGGGAGTAGTATCAGTTCCGGTTGATCAGAGAGGGCCTTACGTCGCAGTTGCCACCTTGGGCGTCGTTGAGTCTTTTCTGTTGGACACTGGTGCAGCGAAAAGTTCCATAATGCATTCGAAACTCCCTGGCGCACCTTTGTCTGGCTTAACAAATGTTTCCGTTGGATTCTCTGGCGCCCCTGTTAGCAATCCGGTTTCGTGCCCTTTGCCTCTTACAATTGGGCCTCGTGAACTGAAAGCTCCGTTGATTTTGACCATTGGGTGTGGTGAAAATCTTTTGGGTCTGGATTTGCTAAAACGTCTGTATGCGACTTTGTATTGTTCTCCTGCGGGAGTGAAGCTTACGTTGGGTGAGAGAGTTGTCTCTCCAATGTATTTGTCTCTCGATAAGCTTCCACCGGAGTTGAGTTCCCTTCCTGCATCTTTGTGGGCAACAGGTCCCAATGACGTGGGCCTGCTTGACATCTCCCCTTATGTTGTTCACTTGAAATCTAATGTGCGATTGCCACGTATTCCCCAGTATCGTATCTCCCTTGATGGTGAGCGAGCGCTGTTAGCGATCATCTATGATTTGATCGAGAAAGATGTTATCGAGGAGACTCGGGGAAACGTGTGCAACAGCCCTGTACTGCCCATCTTAAAACGCACAGATCCATCAAAACCACCTGTTTATCGTTTTGTTATCGATTTACGGGAGGTAAATAAAATTGTGATTCCTCAGTTCCCTGTTGTGCCTGACATCACGGCGCTACTAACTCTGATTCCAGCCTCTGAGTCTTGGTTTTCGGTGATTGATCTGAAGAATGCTTTCTTTAGCATTCCGATTGCTGTAGAGAGTAGAGACCTTTTCGGTTTCTCTCTTGGTGGTCGCAGCTTCCGGTTTAAGCGCGCTCCTCAGGGCTACTGTGAAAGTCCATCTATATACAGTCAAGCCTTGAAGGGCCAACTGGATGCATTTGTGTTGCCGGCCGGTGCGGCCTTAATCCAATACGTCGACGACCTATTGGTGGCTGCAGATACTCAGGACATTTGCAAAATTGCCACAATATCGTTGTTGCAACATCTCTGTGACTTACATCATAAGGTGTCGCCTTCTAAACTTCAATACTGTTGTCAAGAAGTAACCTATCTAGGTCACTTATTGTCAAAGGAGGGAAGACGGTTGACCCCAGAGAGAATTGCAGCGATTGCGCGAATGACTGTGCCAACTACTCAGAGAGATGTGCGTGCCTTTTTAGGTATCACGTCATACTGTAGACAGTGGATTCCAAATTTTTCATTGTTAGCGAAACCATTGGTGGCTCTTACGTGCAAGGATGTTCCAACTCCTTTACCATGGACGGAAGAATGTCAGAAAAGTTTTTCTGAACTGCGTGACGCATTGTGTTCGGCTCCTGTGTTAGGGACCCCTGACTACAGTAAGCCGTTTACACTGTACGTCCACGAGAGAGAAGGTTGTGCGTTGAGTGTCCTGACGCAACCTTTTGGTGGTAAGCAGCGTCCATGTGCATATTTTTCCTCGACCTTGGACCTGGTAGCTAGAGCATTGCCGAGTTGTCTGAGGGCAACAGCGGCGGCTGCGGTGTCCATCCGACAATCAGCAGGATTGGTCATGGATAATATGCTAACGGTAATGGTTCCGCACGCAGTTGACACTCTTTTGAATCGTACGAAAACTCAGCACTTGACGAGTGCGAGGTTGTCTGGGTACGAGTTAACGCTGTTGGCAAGTCACATTCAGATAAAACGTTGTAATGTCCTGAACCCGGCGACTTTATTGCCAATTAGTATGGAATCAGATGAAGTGGCAGCTCACGACTGCTACTTACGGACAGAAGAGGAAACAAAAGGTCGTGTGGACCTTAAAAACACTCCTTTGGAAGATCCCGATGGGACCTTGTATGTGGATGGTTCATGTTTTAAATTGCCGAATGGTGATGTGACGACTGCGTATGCTGTGGTAACTTTGAATACTGTTGTGGAAGCTGCGAGATTGAATCAGATCTCTGCCCAAGCTGCAGAACTGATCGCTTTGACTAGAGCGTGTGTGTTGTCAAAAGGGAAACGTGTGAATGTGTTTACCGACAGCCAATATGCTTTTGGCGTTGCCCATAGCTTTGGACGTTTGTGGAGAGAGAGAGGTTTTATGACATCGCATGGCACTAAGATTCAGCATGGACAGCTTGTGAATGATCTTTTGGATGCACTTACGTTACCTAAGCAGGTGGCGATTGTTAAATGTAGTGCACACCGTAAGGTAACGGATGATGTTGGACGTGGGAATGCGTTTGCTGATGAGACTGCTAAGGAGACTGCCCGCAACCTTAGCACTAGAATGTATGTGACGAGTTCGGTTAGGTGTAAGCATGGGCGGAAAATCCGTTTCGCTCGCGGATTTTGCGGATTTTCGGGAAATTCGCAATCCGCGAGATTCGCGAATCTCCCGCAAAATCCGCAAATCCGCGAGCAGCGGATTTTGCTCGCACTGCTCGCACTGTTCGCGTGAGTTCGCGGCTTCCCAGTACAAGTTCGCGCCCCGCGAATAAGTGCTAAATTGCAGAAATACGATCTTAGCAAAACTGAAACTACTTACCAGGTTCAAAAGTTCAGGCTCATCATTAGTAGCCATTTCCTGTAGTGCTTCCTGAGGGGCCCCTCCAGAGTTCAGTTGCCAGTTGCAACTATTATGTGACCCTGCTCTGAACCTCAGAATAGTTACACATATGCCACAAAGGTCCTGAATTACAGCTAAGGGAGACAAGCAGGAGCCAGGCTGGAAGTTAAAATCCATTAATCAGCCCCTAATTCATTATTGTCAGTTGGGGCAGGGCAGGTGTTGTAACTAATTTTGCAACAATGAAAGCACTTAGCAAGTGCAAAAGATCACTAATCAGGGCGCACTAAGGAAGCAGGTGCCAGCTAAAAAAATATTCTGTGACACATTAATCAGCCCCAAATTAATTCAGGTCACTTGAGGCAGGGAAGGTGTGCTTTGCTTTGCCGAAAATAATGTACACTGGACAACCAGAGGGTGTGGTGATGAAACAGAGGGTGGCATGGGTGGGCCAGAGGGTGGCATGAGTAGTCAGAGAGTGGCAGTGGTGACAGAGAGTGGCAGTGATGAAGAAGAGTGTCCCAAACAGGCTGGACACGTAGAAACAACAAGTTCGCAAAACTTGCGACCCGACAGGTAAGTTCGCAAATTGCGAAATTGTAAAAACCCTCGCGAACTGGCAAAAACACGGGCGAACACAAAAAAAAAAATCCGCAAATTCGCGGGAATTCGCGGATTTTGCGGATTGCGAATTCGCAAATCCGCAAAATTCGCGAACGCGAGATTCGCAAAATTCGCCCATGCTTAGTTAGGTGGCCTACAGAGACTAGTATGTGCGAGGATACCATCGAGAGTGTGAAAACAATACAGAATGAGGCCACCGAGACTGAAAAGACGAAGTGGAAAGAGAGTACGGGAAAGTTGGATGCGAATGGTTGTTGGATTGATTTGTCGGAGCATAAGAGATGGATGTTGCCAGATGCGTATGTGCTAGCTGTTGTGACGATGGCACACGGGTTAGCACATATCAGTGCGAAAGGTATCTGTAAGTTGTTGTCCCCTGTGTGGAAGAATGATGGTATCACGAAGTGTGCTGAGAGGTTGGTGAAGAATTGTATGGTATGCATGATGTACAACCCTGGAAAAGGAACCCCTACACCTCCCGGCCATTTTGCTCCCCCTTCCTGTCCCTTTGAAGTGATTCAGCTAGACTTCATCCATATGGAGCGATGCAATAACCTGAAATACGTTTTGGTTGTGGTTTGCGCATTCTCCCGATGGATCGAAGCCTACCCTCTTAAGGACAACACTGCTTTGTCCACTGCGAAAATCCTACTGAAGGAATACTTCCCTCGGTATGGAAGGCCACGGATTGTATGGTCTGATAATGGAAGTGAGTTTTAGGGGAGTGTGATGAAGAGTGTGTGTAAGGGCCTTGGAATTACTCAAAAATTCCATAGCGCCAATCATCCCCAGTCTGCAGGTTTGGTTGAAGGGTATAATGGCACCCTTAAACTCAAACTAGTGAAGATTCAGGCTACGACTGGTCTCTCGTGGCCTGACGCTTTACCTCTAGCCCTTTTGTCTACTAGGGCGACTGTACACTCCCGAGTAGGGCTTAGCCCCTATGAAATAGTGTTCGGTCGTCCTGCGAATGTTTGGGGGGTCCCTAGACCGAGTGTGTTTTCTGATCTTGAATATCCAATGTTGATCGATTATCTTCATGATCTGACTGCTAAACTGAGGTTAATTCACCAACAGGTCTATGAAGCACTGCCTACGCAGACGGAGGGTCCAGGCCACCAGCTCCAGCCTGGAGACTGGGTGGTAACGCGGAACTTCGCACGCAAAAGAAACCTTGAGCCCCGTTTCACCGGACCCTTCCAGGTCCTCCTTGCCACGAGAACTGCTGTCCGTTTGGAAGTTCGTAAGAATTGGGTGCATGCCAACCACACCAAAAAGGTACCTATACCTTTACCGGCGGACTCGTGGGTGAGGAAAGGCATTGCTTCATCTGAAACTGAAAAATTGCAGACCTTCATACCTTTTAGCGACGCCCAACCTGTCGGAGAATCCTCAGTGCAGCAGAACGACATTGTTGAACATTTGTCACCACAAGACTCAAGATCTGAACAATTGACTGATCAACGGAACTCTGTTCCCTCATCAGATCCATTGTTTGACGAACAGACACGTCCTGGGAAAACCCGATACTTTTTGCGATCTAATACCAAGGACAAATAAAATTTGCCTTTGTTCCTCGACATTACGTTACCCCACTGCTACGATCAGTCTAAACACTCGGATAACTGTGATTTTGTAAATATTGAGTTTTTTCCACATCTGTGTTTTTGCTTCCACAGCTGAGATACTTTTGTATATATTTGTGAATAAGATACCTTGCATCCAGGTGTACCGTAGCGCGTGTACTTCCTTCTGGTTAGTAGGTCTTGACACTAGGTCAAAGGCCGTCGATTCCTGGGAACTCCTGGGGATTGACTACTGCTACACAGAACGAAGTGCGTCAAGAAACGTTGCGGACGGTCTTAGGGGATGGCGTTTTCAAAGCTGATGGACTTGGAAGAAGCTCAGGCGCAAAGATTCAAACTTCAACAAATTACTCGCACCAAATGCTTTATGTTTCAGGTGTTCCTTCTGTTTCTAATTGTTTCCTCGTTATTGGCGGGTGGGGTGTATTATATGATACAATACTTCCTACCTTCTGCTGTACCTACTCCTACTTCTGAACCTAAATCTATCACCACTGTGTCCCCTCATTCCTTTCCTATTCTACCCCAACACGAGCAGGCTAGACGTGCGGAATTCAGAAATAATTCCTTCATTCAACTCCTTCATCAGCATCAGTTGGTTGTAAACACTACCAATTGCTGGGTGTGTGGGTTAATGCCACATACCACGGACAAGGGAATTCCCTATTTGGTTCTGCCTTATAGTTCCCAGGGTTCAGCTCGAGCATTGCAAACAATGTTTCGAAGTGCACTAGATTCCTACCCCAATCGAGAGCCACGTCCTCCCCACTTTGGTCCTGGTCCGTACCATAAGCCTTTGGCCATAGCGATTGCGGACTTAGATAGGGATATCTACGAACCGTCGCTCATCCCGGACGAAGAGGTGCGAGCTTATAGGGATCTAAGTGAGGTTGAGTACAGTGCGCTTGTGGGTGAAAGACAGCTTAGAAGCTCGCCTCCGATATGGATCGTACCCCACCTTGGTAATTTCTGTCTACTAGGTCGTGGTCGAAGATCGAGAGCTCGTCTTGGAGAGAGCGCTTGCTCCGAGACTTATATCCGACCGATGCTCTCTTCCCCTGTGTTTCTGGCTGCCAAGGGTACATACTTCGTCTGTCATGATCGTGCGTATACGTGGTTGCCCCCTGACTTTGTGGGCTCATGTTACATCGCAAATCTGTTGCCTCCGACGTTTACCGTTGATGCAGATTATCACAAGACTAGAATTGTGAGGGGCGTGATTAGCGAAGAGGACACTGCCGGTCAAGAGGCAGGAGACTTTTTCAAGGGTTTCTTTCCGTTTTGGGGACCTATGGTCAATAGTAGGAACCTGAGACAGTTGACTCGAGTGGTGGAATCGACAGCTAATATCACTGCCAGTGCCCTTGGTAATATCACCGCAGAACTTCAGGCGGATAGGCTCATGACGTTACAAAACGGTATGGTTTTAGACGTTGTTTTAGCAGATCGAGGTGGAGTATGTAAGGTGATCCATTCGAGCTGCTGTATTTTCATTCCAGATAACGTTCCGACTGTCTATCAAGCCATTTCAAAGTTGCATAAAATCTCTGAGTCCATACACGTGGACGTAGGGGATTGGACGCTACTTGGGTGGTTTTGGGGCCTGATGTCGACTTGGGGTTGGAAGATTCTGATGATCATCGGAGTTGTTGTAGCGTTTCTGTTCACGTGTTGCCTTTGCGTGCAGTGTGGTCCTGCCTTATGTGGCCTCTGTGCTACGACGTGTATAAGACAGCCGCCTGTTACCAAAGGAGCTCAGATGGATAGAGTTATGTTGCAGCAACATCTAGATGGTCTGATGAATATTGAGTATGATTCTGACTAGTGCTTGCCTACATGAGGGCAAAAGGAGCGTCTGAGGTTCCGTGACGATCGTAAGTGATGTTTTCGACTCGCACGAATATGGTCGAGTCTGGTATCTATGAACCGCAAATGACGAGTTTAGTAGGTGTACGCAGTTTCGCTGTACTAACCTAAACCGTTCGTCTGTTTCGTGGGTTTATCCATCTGTACCCACGGGTTCCATCTTAGATACGGCATCCATTTTGTCTCTTGCCCTCAAGTAGCCAGCGAACGGACGCTGTCCGCTTCGCGACCCTGGGATTCCCAAGACTCTTGCGGAAGACACGTTTCCTTTGAAAGTGTCTTTATGACGAGGGGGATGATACTGTAAGGCAGCTGGCTCCGTTTGAGGCACATCTTGCAGTGCCGGTCTATTGTCTTGGCCATGCATCTCATTAGGCACGTCCCTTTGATGCCCGCAGCTCGTGTTTCCCGATACCACCCCTTTTACACCCTTTCCGATCTCCCCACTGTTTCTGTCTTCCTCTACACCTGTTCCTGTTCCTTTTTCGATCTGTTTACTACCGATTGGAATGTACTAATGGTGGGAAGATGGGTTTCTACAGTTGGGAACCACCAAATGTTTCCGTACTTATGTTCCGGGCCCTGAATACATGAAAGTAACCCCTTGTGGTTTTTACAATGGGAACCAAGTTGTAAACCTTTGTGTACCATGATAACCTATGAGAGAAAACTGTATAAAAAGGAGCGACCCACAGTAGCGAATTGAATCAGACTCCACGAACTTACATGCTGTGTACTTCACGTGACTTCTGTGTTCCCTGCAGTAAATAAACCTCGAATCTTTGACGCCGAAGGAAGTGTCCCGTGTCTCTGTCATTTGTACGCCGGAACAGGTTACCCACGAAGGTTTCAGGTGTTGTCCCCTGGCACCGCTGGGTCTTAAATAACCCAGTCCTTCAGCCTGCCCCCTAATGTTTCTTTTTTTTAAACTTTGAAACGGGGGCGTGTACCCCCCTCCCTAGGCCATAATCGGCCCCTGGGACTCTATCTCCCAGGTCATGGCCATTTATTATTTTATAATAGATTTGGAGGGGGCCTGCGCTGCCCCCCTCCTCAGGCCACTTATAGCCCCGGGGACCCCATCCCCCGGGCCAGCCTTATCCTTTATTTGTTTATTATTATGTTTTAATATTTGGGGAGGGTGGCTGAGTGCCCCCCTCCCGGGCTACTTATAGCCCTGGGGACCCCATCCCCCGGGGCTGGCCCTCTCCGTTGGGGACTGTGGGGGGGTCCCAAATCCCCCCACGGTCCCTCCGGCTCCCCACGTCCTGTGGGAGCCGGCATTCCTAAGATGCAGCTGCCCGTGTGGAAAATCAATCAGCTTTGGTATTTGGAAGAGAGAGCAGGTTCCCTGCTCTCTCTTCCAAATACCAAAACAGAGTTTGCTATGGCAAGGCGGGAGCCACGAGGCTCCCGCGCTGCCATAGCAAACTGCAGTTTCCCGGCGGTGAGCACCCTGGGACACTACAGGAGCTGGCCCTGGGGGACGGTGGTCCCCAGGGCCATCACAGGGCTCCAGGAGGGGGACGCGCGGCCCCTCCCCGGAGGGTGGTGGTCCCCGGTGCTTGGGAGTCTGTCACGGACCCCCACATTTCAATACTTAATGCCCCGGGGAGGAGGCGTTCCCCGGGTCATGTAAGGGGGGCTCAAGCCCCCCATACAGGTTTATTTAAAAAAAGCCCCAGGGGTGGCGGTCCCCGGGGCCTGGAGAGGGCTTGGATGCCCCCCACATTAAAAATTAAAGCCCCGGGGGTTGGCGGTGCCCGGGGCTTGGAGGGCCTCCGAGCCCCCTCCCAATAAATTCAAAAGCCCCAGGGTGTGGCGGTCCCCGGGGCTGGAGGGCTGTGAGCCCCCTCCCTCACAGAATTTCAAAAAGCCCCAGGGGTGGCAGTCCCCGGGGCTGGGGAGCCCCTTTGGGCCCCATCACAATTTAAACAATGCTCCCAGGATTTGGCCCACCCGGGGACTAAATAACAACAAAGCGTGGGAGCCCGCGCTTCGTTTTTTTTCCACTTCAGGTTCCACGCACCCTGCGAGGATTTTGCCGTTTTGTTTTAAAAAAATAATTTTTGGGTGGGCCTTGGGGGTCCTTGTGGGACCCCGGAGCAGGCCTAGGGGGTCAGGGTGTTGCTACCCAGCCCCCTTTTCGTGTTTTGCCAGTTTTTTCTTCTGTTTTCTTGTGCCTCGGTTCGACTGAGGCACAAGATGGCTGCCACCACTTTCTGGTTTGGAGTGTTGACAGCCAATTAGCATAAAGCTTGTGCTCAGGAGGATCCACGGCCCTACATATATATGTGTATTTACTTTTGAATTTTTCAGCAACTACTTAACGGATTTAAACCATTTAACAAAACGTCCTCTTTCTGAACCAAGGGCTACCTCTTTGCCAAATTTGGTGTAATTCCGTTCAGCAGTTCGGGCTATAGCCGTGTCTAAATTTTCCTATGGGAAATTGCATGGGGAAAACATGTTTTGGGACCTCCCTTTTTTCTTGGCCCCCACTTGACGAATCATCCCCAAACTTTCAGGATAGAAGCAGACCGGAGCGTCCCACGAGTTTTGAGAATTTCGCAAAGATTGGTTAACCAGCGCCAAAGTTATTGGAAATAGAATGTCGCGTATTTCCTATGGAAAATAGGTCCTAACTGTAACTACCTACTGGCGATTGTCATTTTACAGCTCGGCTAGGACAGCACTGTACTAGTCCTATGCTTAAAGACTTTGCTGTATAAATGGCAAAAGACTTTTTCCTTTTCTATCCAGGTGTGCATAGCACTGTGCTAATCTGACATTTGAGGTGAGCAGATCTAGAGTGTCGCTGGTGTTGAGAGTGCTCTAACAGGAGCTGCTTTCCACCTGAACTTGAGAACTATCCAGAGTTCTCTCCTTCTTTTTTGCATACATACATATATACATATATATATTACCTACTGGCGGTCGCCAGTAGGTAGTAATATTTAGGATTTTTTTCAATGTTAAATCTCAAAATTCTATTTGGAATAACTTTGGCACCGGTTGACGAATCTGCCTGAAAATTTCCTCAAAATGGCCTCGTGGCGCCCCGAACCTTCCCTGAAAGTATGGGGGGGATTTGTCAAGCCGGGTCCGAGATAAAAGGGGGGTCCCAAAACGCGTGTTAATTTCCATAGGGCGGTAGATTTCACTTTTAGCTCGAACGGCTGAATGGATTTACACCAAACTTGGCAAAATTGTAGGGACTGGTAGCCCGATGTGCCTTTGCTATGTCTCAAGATATGTGCTCCAGTGGATTTTGAGTAATTTAGGTTAAAAAAAATATATATATCTATAGGCGCCCCCCGGTACGCGCACCGGGGAGCGCACCGGGCACGCCACGCGACTTGCGCGCAGAAAGCTGATTGGCTCTTGGGTGTCTGTAAACATTCTAAACAGTCTGGAGCGGCCGCCATCTTGTGTCTCTGTAAAATCGAGACATAAGAGGTGGCAAAAACAAAGGGGGGAATATACCATAAGGGGGCAGAGTAGACCCCCTCATGACCCCCTAGGTTTAATGTGGGGGCTAAAATAGGGTCCCGCGGGGCATTTAAAAAAAAAAAATTTTTTGATTTGCGCGGGGGGAGCGCCCGGTACGCGCACCGGGAAGCGCACCGGGGAGCGAAGCACGGGGAAAATCCAGGACCATATTTATGAAGGCCTTGTGACAGTTTTGCGCCGCCTGTGCGTCACTTTTTGTGACGCACAGGCGGTGTAAAAAAATGTGCATCGTTACGCTATATTTAAAAAGTGATGCATCTAGGTAGATGGGTCACTTTTTAAAACCCTGCACCACATTATACCTGCGTCAGGTATAATGTATGCAGAGGGGGCGTTCCCCGGCAAAAAGCTTCGTAATAGCGACGCAGTGAAATCTATGAGATTTCACTGCGTCACTTTTAGGATGCTGTTGCGTCAAAATCTTATGCCTGCCTCACAGCAGGTGTAAGACTGACGCAAGACCTTTCACATGGTGCTTTCCCCATGTGAAAGGACGCATTACTGGAGTTGCGTCACTTTTGTGACGCACTCCAGTAATGCGTCACTTTTGTGTTTACACAGAAATACTGACGTATCTGTAACTCCTTGCGACATGATTCGTCATACATTAAATATTACACATCTGGAATGTTGTAAGGAGTGCGCACAGAAAAGTGACGCATCGCACCAGCGATGTAAAAAAATGCGCCTCGTTGCGCTATATTTAAAAACTGACGCATCTAGGTAGATGGGCTACTTTTTAAAACCCTGCGCCAAATTATACCTGCGTCAGGTATAATGTATGCAGAGGGGGCGTTTTCACGTAGCGATGCGTCACGTTTCAGAAATGAGGCCTCCAGTTTATTCACTGTGTCACTTCTACGACCCTTTCTTGCGTCAATACGTCCCTTTTGCATACATTACACCTGACATAGGAATAATGTGGCACAGGGGTTTACAAAGTGACGTATTTACCTAGAAACGCCACTTTGTAAATATGAATAAATAAGGTGCATTTTTTATTGGACTGATGGTCACAAAAAGTGATGCTTTGGTGGTTTTAAAGTGACGCATGGCTTCATAAATGAGGCCTTCTGCCTTCAACTACAACAATGCATCTTTTCTTATCCTTCCACACCCCTGTTCCTTTTCAACATTTTCTTTGAATATCAACATTCCCCATATTCACTCTTCTTCTCCTTACTTTCTTTCCTAACACTCACCTTCTTTCAGTCCTCCTACTTCACTTCCTTTCTCCTCTCATACCTTTCTGTTCTTTCTTACTCATTCTCCTTTCCATTATCAATGCACTCTATTTCACTTACTCTTTTTTCTTTTTTTTTAGAATATAGCTCTTTGTTGAGAATTGGAGGTAGTTCTGAAAATAACTTTTGGTTTTCTTCTTTTTTCTAAACAGGAACAAAAACAGGGAATGGAAACTGCTCAACAGGAGCAAAAAAACCAAAAAAAATTAGGGGTGGGAAGAGCAGCGATGGTTTTCTAATGCTCGAACCATGAGCTATACACTTTGTTCTCCAAAGGTAAGCAGTTGATTGCAGTATCTGCATCTGAGGGCACCATGGTTAAAAGCAGGTTGAATGTTCGGAACCAGCTCTTGTGATCTCCCCCTCCCAGAAGAAGTTGCTCCTCCGGTTGATGTAGAGGCCCCATCACTGGGAACCTCTTGTGCCAGAGCCCTGACACTTTCCCGGGCAAAATTCTGGGGGTGCTTCCTCTCCACATGCCGGATCATCGTGTAGTTTCCAAATGAGTACTTTTTTAAGGGGTTACCCCGCGACAGCACTTCTTTGCAGATCCTGCACTCCACTTTTGGAGCATTCACCTTTTTTGATTAGGTGGGATTTAAAAAAAATTCCAAATAAAATGTTCCTTAACTTTTGGTTGAGGAGGCTCTTCATTAATGAATTCTGGTTCTTCCTCACTGCTGGATTGTCTGGCAACCATGGTAAAACCAAGAAATATCCAGGAGCAAAAAGGCAGGTCTTGCAGTCACAAAAGTGAAAGAAGAAGTGAAGGAAATGGGTGGGGATTTCATTCTTTGTAAAAAAAACTGTTAGCAACCAATGAAAAGTGTTATTTTAAGGTCACATGACTTGACGCGCTGACGCTGCGCGCTCCGGAGCGCTTCCGGGGCGCATACGCGGCGCGAACGTAGGCGCTTCCGGGGCGCATACGCGGCACGAACGTAGGCGCTCCCGGGGGCGTACACGCGGCGCGAACGTAGGCGCTTCCGAGGGCGCTTACGTTGCGCGCCGAATTGACGTCATTATACTTTTACGGAAATGCATAATCATTTTCCTCATTAAAAAAAACTGCTTCTATTTGTATACTACGAAATGTTTTGCATTATTATTAACTTTTCATTCTTATTTTTTTTCACGAACGAAAGTAGCGCTCTGGGTGCGCTTTCCGGAGAGCTTACCGGTGAGCTTACCGGAAAGCTTACCGGAGAGCTTACCGGAGAGCTGACCGGAGCGCGCACCCAGAGCGCTCCAGGCAAAAATGATATAAAAAAAACTCAAAAATTAATACTTACACAAAACAGCAAATTGTAAAAAAAAAACATAGGTTAGAAACTTGATATAGAAAGGAATTAGCATTTAAAAAACCTATGAAATTCACTGAAAAAACCATAGGTTTCACACCAGTTATAGTTAGGAATTAGCATTTAAAAAACCTATTAAATTCACTGAAAAAACCATAGGTTTCACACCAGTTATAGTCAGCTGGAAATGTTATTAACATAAAACCATTGAAATTCCCACGTTATAGTTAGTTGGACTCACTATAACTTGCGCGTGCAATGCACTGCTGATGACGTCACATATTACATCACTCATGACATGGTCACCTCCCCGCTCACCTTTTGTGATTGTTTGTATGCCATAAAATCTCAGTTTTTGCCAATCTCCCTGGTGTGATTGTTCCATATGTTTGGCTATGGCATTTGAGCGGTCCTTGTGAATTGTGGCACGCATGTGCTGCAAAATGCGATTTTTTAATTCCACAGTTGTGCTACCCACGTATTGCATGGGGCACGGGCATTCCACTACGTACACTGTAAATGGAGTCTTGCACGTAATGCATTGTTTGATTTGCCATTTCTTTTTGTTGGCCAACGTAATTTCCTTAGTCTGTTTCGCAATTTGGCACATTTTGCACCCATGACATTTGACGAATCCCTTAGTTTTTAGCCAATCATCCTGTCTTTTCTTCTGAAAGTGACTGTGTATTAGGTGATCCTTCAGGTTTTTTGCACGCCTGTAAGTTATTGTTGGGTGAGTTCCCATGAACTCCTTTACGGTGTTATCCATTTGTAAGATTTTCCAATTCTTTCTGAGTGTTTTGGATATTCTGTCACTTTCTTGGGAGAAGTCCATTATCAAACGGATTTTATCTGTTTCCGTATCATCCTCTTTGTTTTTTCTTTTGAGGCATTCCTCTCTTGTCTTTCTGCTGGTTTTTATTAGACTGTTTTTTACTGTTTGCACTGGGTATTTCCTTTTTATGAATCTTTCCATTGTTTTTTTGCTGTTCTTGTTCCATTCTTCTTGTTCACTGCATATCCGTCGGACTCTCAAGAATTCTCCGTACGGTATGCTGTTAAGTAATGTTTTCTGGTGGAAGCTGGTGGCTTCAAGTGTGGCATTAGTTGATGTTAGCTTTCTGTGAAGCGTTGTGTGTATCTGTTGGTCCTTAATATAGATTTCTGTATCCAAGAATATGATTCTTTCCTTGCTCATGTTGTAGGTGAATTTTAGATTTTTCACACTATTGTTCATTGTTTGAAAGTATTCTTGGAATTCCGCTTCGGTTCCATCCCAAATGATCAACAAGTCGTCGATGAATCTCTTCCAACTTACAATTTTATTTACAGATGTTTCATTCACTGAGTTCCACGCTATTTCCTGCTCCCACCATCCCATTGTGAGACATGCGTATGATGGGCTAAAGGAAAAACCCATTGCAGTCCCGCTGCATTGTTTAAACATTTCTCCTCCAAATGTAAAGATGTTTTGTTCCAGACAGATTTTAATCATTTCCAGTAGCATCTGGTTGTGGCTACTGAATTCCAAATTTCTCTCCTTCAGGAAGAAGTTGCATGCTCCTACACCCATTTCGTTGTCAATATTGGTGTATAACCCAATAACGTCCATTGAGATTAGCCAATAGGATTCTTGCCATGGTGTGTCTAGTAAGATTCTCAATAGATCACTCGTGTCCTGTATATAAGATGTTAATTTTGACACTGAGGGTTTCAAGAAGTGGTCGATGTATTCCGCCATTGGTTCCAGCAATGATCCCTTTGCGGATATTATGGGTCTGCCCGGTGTTTTTTTTTGGTCCTTATGGATCTTAGGCAAAAAATAAATAGTTGCCATTATTGGGTGAGTCACAGTAAGGATTTTTTGTTCCATGTCATCAATCAACCCTTTTGTTTTCCATGAGGTTAATTTCTCATCAATTCTGTTTTTGATTTCCATGGTTGGGTTGTTTGTCAATTTTTCGTAATGCATGTGATTTCTTAGTTGTAGGTAGGCTTCCTTTACATATGCATTTCGATCCAAAATTATCACGTTGGCGCCCTTGTCGGCAACTTTTATTTCTATTTTGTCATCCTCCGATAGATTTTTTAGTGCCAGTCGTTCCTCTTTTGTTAAGTTATCTTGACCAAAATTCAACTTTAATTTATACAGATCCTGTATTACTGCTTCCTAAAACAGGTCCACTTTGTTTCCAGGAGTGAGTTGTGGGTAGAACTTTGATTTTGGTCTTTTCCCACTTAGTCCTGCCCCACATTGTGTTACCGCCTGTGATAGAGTTACTTCTTGCATGGGATCTTGAGTTATGTTCATCAGCGTTAGAAAGCCTTCTGCATCTTTGAGTTGTACATTTCCTTCTGTTGTTTCAACTTGGATGGTGTTTTGTTCTTTCAAAGTTTTTTCTCTGA
Organism: Lissotriton vulgaris; assembly: GCF_964263255.1. Taxonomy (NCBI): domain Eukaryota; kingdom Metazoa; phylum Chordata; class Amphibia; order Caudata; family Salamandridae; genus Lissotriton; species Lissotriton vulgaris. Next base: position 87,398,918 of record NC_141691.1, on the reverse strand, counting down.
AGGCTTTTGCTAGCTTGATTTTCCTTATGTACAGATATAGGTCAATTCTCACCTGCGCCAGGTTCATGTGGCTTTTAGGACAAAAGTTTATTCCCCTCTTTAGTAGGGATATTTCTGTTGTTGTTAATTGTCTTTCTGATAGATTTATTACTTGTAATTCATCCATTATTTCCGTCTCTGCCTCATTGTTAGGGTCTCCACTCCTGTTCTCTCTGTTCCGCCACTTGCTCCTTTTTCCTCTTCTGCTACATTTTTTCCCGGCCATTGCCGTCCTCTTCCTCTTCCTCTCCGAGACTGGAATTGTGGCGTTGGGCGGTTCCGCTCCCAATATCGCTGTTGTAAGATGAGGCGCATGTCCCCTAAAAAAGGAATCCTTCTAGTTGTTTGATTTTCATCACCCAGTGTTTGTTCATTGGACACTGTGGAGGACGCTGAGCTCGACATGCTTGACATACTTGTCCAGGGCGGCAACGTGATAATTTTGGATCGAAATGCATATGTAAAGGAAGCCTACCGACAACTAAGAAATCACATGCATTACGAAAAATTGACAAACAACCCAACCATGGAAATCAAAAACAGAATTGATGAGAAATTAACCTCATGGAAAACAAAAGGGTTGATTGATGACATGGAACAAAAATTCCTTACTGTGACTCACCCAATAATGGCAACTATTTATTTGTTGCCTAAGATCCATAAGGACCAAAAAAAACCACCGGGCAGACCCATAATATCCGCAAAGGGATCATTGCTGGAACCAATGGCGGAATACATCGACCACTTCTTGAAACCCTCTGTGTCAAAATTAACATCTTATATACAGGACACGAGTGATCTATTGAGAATCTTACTAGACACACCATGGCAAGAATCCTATTGGCTAATCTCAATGGACGTTATTGGGTTATACACCAATATTGACAACGAAATGGGTGTAGGAGCATGCAACTTCTTCCTGAAGGAGAGAAATTTGGAATTCAGTAGCCACAACCAGATGCTACTGGAAATGATTAAAATCTGTCTGGAACAAAACATCTTTACATTTGGAGGAGAAATTTTTAAACAATGCAGCGGGACTGCAATGGGTTTTTCCTTTAGCCCATCATACGCATGTCTCACAATGGGATGGTGGGAGCAGGAAATAGCGTGGAACTCAGTGAATGAAACATCTGTAAATAAAATTGTAAGTTGGAAGAGATTCATCGACGACTTGTTGATCATTTGGGATGGAACCGAAGCGGAATTCCAAGAATACTTTCAAACAATGAACAATAGTGTGAAAAATCTAAAATTCACCTACAACATGAGCAAGGAAAGAATCATATTCTTGGATACAGAAATCTATATTAAGGACCAACAGATACACACAACGCTTCACAGAAAGCTAACATCAACTAATGCCACACTTGAAGCCACCAGCTTCCACCAGATCCGTTTGATAATGGACTTCTCCCAAGAAAGTGACAGAATATCCAAAATACTCAGAAAGAATTGGAAAATCTTACAAATGGATAACACCGTAAAGGAGTTCATGGGAACTCACCCAACAATAACTTACAGGCGTGCAAAAAACCTGAAGGATCACCTAATACACAGTCACTTTCAGAAGAAAAGACAGGATGATTGGCTAAAAACTAAGGGATTTGTCAAATGTCATGTGTGCAAAATGTGCCAAATTGCAAAACAGACTAAGGAAATTACGTTGGCCAACAAAAAGAAATGGCAAATCAAACAATGCATTACGTGCAAGACTCCATTTACAGTGTACGTAGTGGAATGCCCGTGCCCCATGCAATACGTGGGTAGCACAACTGTGGAATTAAAAAATCGCATTTTGCAGCTCATGCGTGCCACAATTCACAAGGACCGCTCAAATGCCATAGCCAAACATATGGAACAATCACACCAGGGAGATTGGCAAAAACTGAGATTTTATGGCATACAAACAATCACAAAAGGTGAGCGGGGAGGTGATCACGCCAAAAAACTGAGGCAAGCTGAATCAAGATTCATTATAAACCTGAGGACCCTGCACCCGAATGGGATGAATCAATCGGAGCAATTGTATGTGCACCTTTGAAACTGATCAAATAACACAAGAGTAATAGACATTGGCGAATATAGAAGGCAATGGAATCTAAATGATACCTACTAAGAGGTAGCACAACAACAGAGACATCAGCTTATTGGAAGGCGCACAAGATTATGAACATTTAATAATCATTGAAAGCATTAATTTGTTATGAGTGCGGTGCACATTTAAAATTTAGTTTTTTGTCACAAACAATATGGTGTAACTACAAGGACCAGAATCCTTAGCTGAACATGTGACAGGAAATGCCAAACTTTAAAAAAATGTGTATATATGTTTAAGGGTGGGGCAAACCCGGTGATCGTGAGCAAGGTGGAGTGACACCGAAACGCGTAGATCAATGCGCTGTTGCCCTGTTTGAAATCACAAAAATAAAAGGATTGCTGTTTGAAACCCGAGCTGGCTGTGCGACCCGTTGTTTTCCCTGTGGGAAATGGTTTTGGATATATATATATATATATATATATATATATATATATTGAAAACCAGTCCAAACTCTCAATTAAGAAATATATATATATATATATATATATATATATATATATATATATATATATATATATATATATATATATATATATATATATATATGAACAGAACAATCTTCAAGCAAACCACACTCCTGCTGTGGAAACGAAGACACGGACCCAATGGTTTGCAGTTAAGGAGATCTTTAATGAAAACCTCGCTGGTTACGCGTTTCGAGCAACTAGTGCCCTTGGTCACACACCGCGCACCAGGTCAGCTACAAATTTAAACCATTTTTTTTTTTTTTACCAGTGATGCTCCACCCATTAACGTGAGTCACAAGGTGTAGACATAGAAAAAACACGTATTCAATTGTAAGCTACGTGCACACCTCTATTTACAATCTAAAAAATACCAGTGATAATGGCACTAGGAAAAATTATATCTGCATGAATGCATTTATGCTGACATGTTACACCATAGCCATGTACAAAAATATTTACAAATGTCAATCCCATATGGAAGTGTGTCCATTAGGTTTGAATAAATCTATATACACTTAGAAAAATATATATACTATCTATATACAATATCACAAAGTTGTAACAAAAATATATATACACACATATACATATATACCTATCTATATCTTACAAAAATACACACTCTATTCCTATATACAAGTCCACATCCATTACGAACCCAATTTGGAGCTTCCATGACATTTAGATAGACAGATGGACACATATCAGTATATAGTTCATAACAATAATTTGAATAATGTACAGCTTCAATATGTACATGTACTTATAGCGTGCCAACACTGATATTAAACAACCCACTAGTGATAAGTCCTATTACGAATTATATTTGAAATTATAGTGAAAGTGCAAAATTGTGAGCTAAAAACAAGTTATTGGTTGACATAAGATTTGTTAATCACCAATTTTTACTTAGAATGGATAGAGAGATAATATTTACATGAAGGCAATGTACATCAAGATCTGTATGATCAAAGAATCCTTGCTGGACTCCCATACGGTGCCAAGTCGGCGCCATCTGGTATCAGTTGTTGATTTCAGAAAGACCTTGAGAAGAAAAATATGGAAAAAACCACATGTGAATATTTAGATGAATAAGACTACAACAGATGATGTAAGTCTTCAGTGGTGTTTAGCCCATTTGGGTATTTGCTGTCTAGTTCAATGATGTATTCGGTTTCCTTTTTTCGTAGCAGTCTTTCTCTGTCGCCTCCTCGAACGAGGGGCGCAACCACATCAATAACATAATATGATAAGTTGGATAAATCATTGTTATGTGTGGACTTGAAATGACGTGCTACCGGGTACGTACTGTCACTGTTAACAATGGCACGCAAGTGTTGCAAGATCCTGGCGTGTACCTGTAGCTTGGTGCTGCCCACATATCGTAGGCCACAGGTACACGTCAGGACATATATTGCAAACTCACTGTGGCAGTTAAAATATCCCCGGATAGCTTTCCTCCTAGAACTGAAAGGTGTAAAGTAATGTGATGTGTTGACACCGAATTTACAAGCCCTGCAGGAGGAACATTTAAAGAAACCTTTTTGTTTAAGCCATGCGCTACCATTACCTAGTTCAGGGCTATTTTTGACTAGACAGTTGTGCATACTAGGTGCTTTTTTGTACGTTATAGTGGGGGCACTGGGAATAATATCACCCAGGACACTGTCAGTTAGAAGGATAGACCAGTGCTTCCTCACAATGGACCTTATTTGTTTTTCTTGTTTGCTGAATGCCAGTATGAGCCGAGGGGCAGGGTTGTCTGACTCCAGTTCACCACTTTCAGATGTCAGGAGAGATTCCCTAGGTTTCGCTCGGCATCGCATAAGTGCGCTGTTTAGGACCTTGTCATTATATCCCCTGGCTCTCAGTCTGTTCATCGTGATCTGTGCCTCTTGTTCAAAGGTTTCAGGAGTGCTGCTGATCCTCTTGACTCTTAGCAGCTCCCCATACGGAATATTGGTGATTACGTGTTGGGGATGCTTACTGCTGGCGTGTAATATACTGTTGCCAGCCGTCGGTTTACGATATAACGATGTGGCAACAGTATTGTTAGCAATGGTGACATGTACATCTAGGAAATCTGCTTGCTCTTTGCTGATGTGGGCCGTAAAGAACAGATTATCATTGTTCTGATTGAGAGCATCAACAAAAACGTTAGCGCTTTCCTCATCCCCCTCCCAAATACAAAACACATCATCAATAAACCGTTTCCAGTATTGAACCTTATGAAATCCGGGAGTGTTAGTGAGACCGCGCTCCTCCCACCAGCCCACATGCAAGCATGCGTAGCTGGGGGAGAAGCACGATCCCATCGCCACACCTCGCACTTGTCTCCAGACATTCTTAGCAAACATAAAGTAATTGTTGTACAAACACCAATGCACTAACTCACACAACATCTTGTTGTGTGCATAATATTCACAAGATCGAGAACCAAGGTAGTGTGTGATGGCGTTCAACCCTTTGGTGTGGTCTATGGAGGTGTATAAAGACTTGATGTCTAAAGTCAGAATGCACCAATTTTCACGCCACTGGATGGAATTGAGTTTGTTCAGAAAGTCCCCCGTATCTTTCAAATAGCTGGGCAGATCTTTGACAATGTCCTGCAGAAAAAAGTCTATATATTGTGAAATGTTCTCCCCCACACTGTTTATGGCCGCTATTATGGGGCGGCCCGGAGTGGGAATTTTCTGCTCATGAATTTTAGGGATCAAATACAATATCGGTATCACCGGGTGTTCTCTGTGAAGGTAGTCAAATTCAGCCTGAGAGATCAAATTATTTCTTTTGTAAGACATTAACATTTTTTTCAAATTGTCTTTGGCTCGTTTGTAGGCCATCCCATTTGATCTTTCATAGCAGGTGGGGTCGTTTAACTGTCTCATGGCTTCAGCCATGTACTCTTCCTTTTTCCACAAGACAATATTACCCCCCTTGTCAGACTTGTTAATAACCACTTCCTGATTTTGACTTAGTTTTTTCATTAGAGTATTATATTGTATGATCCTAGCATTGCTCTTGTTAGTTAGTGCCTGTATAGTACGGTTTAACCTTTTCAGATCTTCCGTCACGCACTCGTGATAAATGTCAATTGCATCTTTAGGCATGACAGGTAAAAAGGTGCTTACCGGCTTGAAAGGACTTTCTCCAGCTCCTTTTTGGCGAATGTCCACATTGATCAATTCTCTTTGGGTATTTGGAACACCTTCATCATCCGATGTTGAGGCCGCCGCATTTCCCAGGTCACACAGGGTGAGCAAGAGTCTAGCATCTCTCGCTGCCGGGGCTGCTGGAACTGTGGCAATGGCACTGCTGTTGGCAATGGTGTTGGCAGTACGCTCCTTGTTTTTGGTTGCGGTTTTGGACGCAAAAAACTTTCTAAGCTTAAGCTTGCGAATAAACTTAAAAACATCCGCTCTAGTGTTGGTATAATTAAAAGAACTTTCTGGACAAAAATTGAGTCCTAGAGCTAGTAATTGCTCTTCTGCTGTGGTTAGGGTAACATCGGAAAGATTAGTAATGGTACAATCCTTTATTGTTTCTTCTTGTTGAACCATTGTTTCTTTTTCTTTTGCTGTTGAGGCTGCTGTTGCTTTCCGCCTTTTGCGTCTTGCATGGCGTCTTGCGTTGCGCTTTTTGCGTTGTAGTTCTTTTTGTGCCTGGGACGCAAAGTTTGCAGCCGGTCCTCTACTAAAAAATCGATCTCTTCGCCGATTTCTAAAATTCTTCACGGTTGTGCTTCTGTGTTGCTAATTTCTGAAAGAGACATGCTGGATGAGCTGGCCAGAGAGACTGTGTCTGGATCCGAGTTTTCTATCAACTCATCCTGTTGATTCGTTCTCGCCAAGTTGCTACCGCCTGCTCCCACACTGGCGGCTTGTTTGGTCAGTTTGACTTGCTTGGCTCGGTCATACTTTCTGGCAAACGTATAGATTTGCCCAGTCTCATAGTCTTTCAAGTCCCTCGCGAACTTGTGCACTTTTCTGATCTTAATGCGCTCCTCGTGTTTGTGCAGTCTCTCGCTTATCTCCTTGCGCATATTGGTTATTAGCAACTTAGTATCCGGGTCCGTAGTGGCATCCAGCTGCTCATTAATACCCTTGATTTCCTCAAGCAGTTTTTCGCGGTCAATGACCGCATATTTGATGAGCACTCTTACTAAGTTCATCGACGCATCCAAATTCAGCTCGCCCCACTCCTTTAACATTGCTGGATTGGGGTCCTCAAAGCTGGGTGCCAGCATGATCCGCAGACCACGCGGAACTCGACCGGCTTCAACGTATTTGGTGAGAGACTTATGCTCCCACCACTTCGTGATCTCCGACTTGGTTTTTTTCTCCAGGATTTTCAACAATTGTTTGGCATCCTGTTGCACTTCATTGGGCTGACTTTTTGCCGCGTTGGTGGTTGGAATATTTTTCCGTATATTGCTGAAGAGTGTTTCAGCGGCGTCCTCCCTCTCTCTCTCCAAACTGGCTGACATAGTGCGACTGGAGAGGTTCTGTTCTTAAAATATGTAACCCGGCGGCTCGCGCCGCTGCCGGTCTCTTGACTGCAAACCAGTTCTCCCCACCTGAGAATTCCAAATGGAAGCCCCGCAGCGGTTGGACACCACTCACCGACCGCTAGCCACTAGGACCCGCCGTAAGTGTGTAGTAGTCCGCCAACACGAAGGCTCTTGCTTTCAGCTCAGGGGGTTCAGGTGAAAATTTTCCTCCTCGGAAACAAACGTTGCTTTTCAGCTGTTGTACTCCCGACCTCTTGCTGGCGAGTGGGTTCCGTAAACGAGGACAGCTGCTCCCCGTATAACATGAACAGAACAATCTTCAAGCAAACCACACTCCTGCTGTGGAAACGAAGACACGGACCCAATGGTTTGCAGTTAAGGAGATCTTTAATGAAAACCTCGCTGGTTACGCGTTTCGAGCAACTAGTGCCCTTGGTCACACACCGCGCACCAGGTCAGCTACAAATTTAAACCATTTTTTTTTTACCAGTGATGCTCCACCCATTAACGTGAGTCACAAGGTGTAGACATAGAAAAAACACGTATTCAATTGTAAGCTACGTGCACACCTCTATTTACAATCTAAAAAATACCAGTGATATATATATATATTTACACACACACACACATATATATATCTAGAACACAAACTCTCTCTTTGTTAACTAGGGCCCCAACCCTGTCAAGGTGGCCTCAGCATTGCAGGAATGGAGAATACAGTCATCAAACAGAGAAACATGCTGACGCTCGGTCCCTGACCTACAAGGCTACAGAATTACCGAGTAGTCTGCCGAGTAGTCTGCCACAGTACGTGAGAATGTGAATGTTTTTAACTCTTTTGCCAGACTGCGTTTTTCTGCACAGTAAATTGAAATATTTGGCATAAAATTGAGGGAATGTGGGTAGTTTGAATTGCTGATAACATCTTTTTAAAATTGAGGGGAACTTGCTGTTTTTATTGATATAATTCATCTAGCTCCGACCCGCGGAGCCGCCTGTTACAGCGAGCCCGCCCATTCAGGGTCAGCGTTCTAGTAGTTTTCTGCCGTCACAGCCATAAATATCACGCTGGCTCGACCGTGCAGTGGGTGCCCCAAAGGCAAGCCTGTCTGCGCCTCCGTCTGCGCCCGGATCGCGCCGAGTGCCAGTACCTCTGGCCAACTCACCATCCACAGGTATTGCCAACAGGAACTTTTAGCTCTCAGGCAAGGCGTATGTCAGGGCATGGATTGCTGGAAGGAGGGGCGATAGGCAGAGAACCACAAATGTGTAAGGTGTGGTTTTTGCTTTACACTCCTGACTGGCGTGGGAGGTGGACTGCCAAAGGTATCACACAGACGAAATAAGGTCAACTTTACAAGAAATGAAATCTGGGACCCCAGGCAGTCTCCTCGGTGTAAGGAGGGTATCGATAAGGAGCCTCTCAAAGGCGGAGCCACCAACACAAAAGCTAACTTTTTTGTGTTTGTTACTAAACACTATCACTTGTTAAACACAAATGTCAGTTAGAATGCCTCCTACAGCTGGATAAGCCAGACATTGTCTTTTTGACAGAGACATGGACAGATGTTAGTTCGGACCCCGACTAGAACTTGGCCATTCCGTCGGGATATGTGGTAGTAAAACAGGATAGGTCTGTAGGCAGAGGTGGGGGGATAGCTGTGATATATCGGGACCATCTTAACCCCTTCAGCGCGGCGCGGATTTTCGCGCTGTGCAGAAGGTTCTAATGAGCCTATCGGCTCATGACGGAACGGTTCCGTCATGAGCACAGCTCAACCGACGCTCATGACGGAACCGTTCCGTCATGAGCATGGAAGGGGTTAAACTACGCACCGAACCAATCACTTTGATTTCGGCAGAGGCGTTATATTTTTCATTTAAATTTAACGATCACTCTACGTTTCCAGGGCTTCTCCTATATCGCCCTCCTGGGCCTAGAACTGACTTTTCACAAGCACTTTTGAATTATCTAGAAACCTGCTTAGATTCAGAATCACTTACCATCTTGGGAAACTTTAACTATCACCTTGAGTTAGTGAGCAATCCTGACACAGCGAGACTTTTGGACAACATGGCAGAATATGGTCTTTCCCAAATAGTATCAGAACCTACACATCAGGCGGGGCACACATTAGATGGGATCTTTACAAACAATCCAGAAATAATTATGAGTAAGACCATGCCTCTATCTTGGACTGACCATAGGATCATATATTTTGAGATAAGAAAAAACAAGCCCAGTCGACCTTCCGCTAGTTTTGCCAGAATTCAGAAGTTCAGAAAATGGAATAAAATACACGGAAGCGAATTGGTAAAGGCTTTGAACCTAACCCCACCTAATCTAGATGGGGATAATGACTTAGCGGTGGATCAGTTTGATAAATGGATTCGAGCAGCGGTAAATAGTATTGCGCCCGAAACAACTAAAATAAGTAAAAGAGTGTCACCTTGATACAGCCTTGACCTTAAACGCATGAAGATGATCTGCAGAAGAAGCGAAAGGGTTTGGTGGACTGATTATAGTCCTAAGCATAAACCTGACTACAATGCAAATTTAGGTAAATATAAGATGGCTATTATTGAAGCAAAGCGGGCGTATTTCACAACTAAAATTGTGGAGGCCTCAAGTTCCTCTAGGGAACTATTTAAAACTGTCCATACATTAGTTAAGCCACAGCATATTGCTAAGTTTAGACCAGATCAAGCGTTTTGCAATAAGATGGCTAATTTTTTCAAGACTAAAGTGCAAACAATACTTAATGATCTTTTAAACTCTGTTTCTGTAAATTCAGGTAGTAGTTCTTCTACCATGAAAGCCTGGACAGGAAATTGTAGACTGTCATGTTTCAGGCCGATTTCTTTAGAAAAGAAGGGCCAGAAGCTCATCTTATCAACTAAATCAGGCTCTCCAAATGATCCATGTCCTCCGGCCATTTTCCATCTAGTATCCAAGCTTATGAGAACATATCGTACTCCCTTGCTGAATCAGGTTCTAACAACTGGACAATATCCCAGTGCCTGGAAACAGGCCTGTATTAGGCCAATTATAAACAAACAGCCTTTGATCCCAGAGAGAATAAAAATTATCGGCCGATCTTGAGATTACCGATGCCTGCTAAATACTAGAAAAAGCTATAAACAAGGAGCTGATACAATATCTGGAACAGAACGATCTACTGGATCCCACACAGCATGGATTTAGGCATTGCCACTCGATGGATACAGTTTTTTAAGTGCTCATGGCTGGTCCCATGCCGAGACGCTGAAACTGAACGACTGCCAGTACAGCACCGTAACTACCTTGAACGAATACAGCCAGGGACGGGTAAATATTGGATTACCAGAACCGTTTTTTGGACAAGATATACAAAGTCCGTGAAAACGTGAGAAGATAAGGGAAGAGAGATACTACAAAGAATTTTAAGAACCATGTCGGAATGAAGAAATGATTGGCGAAAAACTAGTGTGATTACAGAGGGAACTCCTAAACACAACACACCGAAAAGATTTGCAGCGCCCTGAAGAAACTCCTTGGTAGGGAGTGAAACGCGTTGGCTGAACTCGCTACATATTTTACTGATGATGTGTTTTTTAGCTGGACAAAGATAAATAAAGAACATTTTTCTATTTATTTCTTCTTGGACTTTCATTTTGGTGTGCCCCCATGAGCACTTAAAAAATTGTTCAACTGATCTGGAGAGCACAGCGACGCCAAACAGCAGCTGGTGTCGGGGTTGGCAGCACAATACCAAATTTACTTGAACATTGATTCATTGGAACTGGATTTTAGGTGCGGCACCTCAAGGTCTGCTGCTGCTTTTTCGTATAAACACTCGATGGATACAGCTCTGATTTTATCTATGGAAGGGATTCGGAAGATTGTAGATGCTGGAGGCAGAGCGGTACTGATCCTCCTTGTTGGACAGGCCACATGAAGGGCCGCTCCCCCCTCGGCCCGACCAGGCCCGAGCCCGGACACACAAGGGCCACACACCCCCACTGCTCGTCTTCCGTCCCCTCCGGGACCCCGGCCCCTGAACATATCGACCTCGTGGGCCCGACCCACTGCTGGCCCGCGCACCCAGCCTGGGCGCCATCTTGGACACTCCACCACGAGGCCGCCTGGCCCCCGGCCGACCTCAACCCTGGGCCTAGCCAGGCCTCAGACATCCCGGCACCACCATCCACCCAGGAGGTGAGCGGGCTACTTGGCAAGTCAATAGGAGAAAGAGGCGTCGATGGCTCTCCCCCGCCAAGTGCCGCTCGCCCATCGCCTCCCTGGGCGCTGGCTCCACCCCCCTGCTGGGTGTCTGGACTCCCTCATCCCGGACCTCCCGACCTCCAAGTGCGAGGGTCCGGACATCAAAGGGCACCAGCCCTATAACTGGGGCAGCTCCAGAGCAGGAAGGCAGTTGTATCCTGGAGTCGAGAGACGCCGAGAAGAACTCATCCTTGACGGACTACTGGCGCTGCCGTAGCTCTGCCTTGCGCATCATCGTCCTGCCTGCTGGTGCTGCCGCAACCTTCGTAACCTTCGTAAACCTTCATCGTCGTCGGGACCTGCTGGCGTGGCCGCGGACCGTTTGTAACCACCACCTTCATCGGGACCTGCTGGCTCCGCCGCGGACCGTCGCTTCCTTCGTCCATCTCGGGACCTGCTGGCTCCGCCGCGGCCCGATCATCTAGAACGCCGAGCTCGAGGATTGAGAGCTATTCCTATCTTTTGGTAACAAGACTGTCCCGCTACCCTTTTCCCAAAACAGAGACTAGAATCGAGGGGACCCCTGAGTCCAGACCTCCTTGTACCATCCATCGTACTTAAAGATTTGCCTATAAAGTATCGTTGAACTTTACCCTTGTGTGGTGTCCGTCTGTGGGGGGGGAAGTTACTTGTCTGTACGATCGTCGGAGACGGCTCTCCCCGGAGACCTCTCCCCTTATCCTCGGCCGACCCTCCCAGTCCGTCTAACATTGGTGGCCAGCGGCGCGATCCGAATCACCGCATTATCGTACAGAGAGTAGCTCACCCCACGACGAAATCACGATGTCAAACAAAGAAAGCGGATCCACCGAGAAATTTCAGATGGAGAAATTGGACGAGTACAGCCATCGTGAATTAAAACAATTCTGCATCGAACTAGGTATCGATACCACCGGTCTAAGTACCAAGGACGATTTCAAGCATGCCGTCCACTGGGAAAATCTACAATCGGAAACTTTCCATCTCCCGTGCGATGTCCTGCAGGGATCTGCTCTGTCAACCACCCTTTTTAATATATATATATATATGTCCCCATTGGCTAATGTTGTAAGGAAACATGGTTTTTCCCTGATTATGTATGCCGATGACTCCCAGCTCATGATATCAGTGTCTAAACAACCAGAGCTGGTAGCTGGCAGTTTTCATGCATGTCTGAAAGGCATCATGTCCTGGATGAACCAAATTTTCTTTTTAAATTAACACCGATAAAACTGAGGTTCTTGAATTGGGCAAGGGACCCTCTCTGTGGAACAGCAGCTGGTGGCCAACAGAGGCGGGGGAGTGCCCATGCCCTGTCACCAAGGTCAGGAATCTAGGTGTGATCCTTGATGATAATCTTAAACTTTCTGCCCAGGTTAACCAGCTGACCTCTTCCTGCTTTTTTCTTCTGAAAGTACTTAGAAAAATATTTCTGTTTATTACACAGGCACTCCAAAAGACTATTGTAGTTGCACTTTTTCTTTCTAAGATCGATTATTGCAACGCGCTCTTCGTAGGGATTGATAAAGCGCAGAGCAGTAAGTTGCAATCGTTGCAAAATGCAGCAGCGAGACTGCTTATGAATATTCCTAAAGGCCGCTCTACGTCGGATGCTATTTGGTCTTGACACTGGCTTTCAGTACAGCAACGAGTTGATTTTAAGTCCCTTTGCTTGGTACATAATGCTCTCTATGGAGGAATATCCGGGGAGATACAGAAATTGTTCTCTCGGTGTTCACCTACTAGAACACTCAGATCTACTACGCTTGGTTTTGTCTGTGTACCAAAAATTCGAGAGACAAGGTGGGGGGGGTGATCCCTTTCTTTCTGTGCTGCCAAGCTATGGAATAAGATGCCATCGACACTTCGACTCCAGCCTAACCTCTGTATGTTTAGGAAGGAGCTGAAAACATGGCTGTTTTCTAGGATCTAAAACTTTTCGTGGCGCTTCTGTCCTGTATACTACAACCAGCACCAAGACGCCTCGGCATTCGAGCGCTTAACAAAAAACAAATCATCATCATCATTTTAAAGCATGTGGTCACTTTACTCCATAAGTGCTGCTCACCTGTGATTAAGATGTATATGAAAGCTGAAATGCATTAGGATAAAGCATGTTACTATGAGTGTAGAATAAATATACCAGTCTGTCAGTTGGCACCTATGTGGCTGTATCGGTTGGTGAGTGGGTACGAGTGGCTGCATAGGTGATTGATTAATTGTCTGAGTACCTGTATGAGTGTCTGTGTGGGTGGGTGAGGGGTTGTGTGACTGCCTGCATGAATGAGTAAGTGGGTGAGTCAGTGGCTATATATATAGCAACGCCCAGTCTCTGGAGAACAGCTCTTTTATTCAACATTAAAAAGCTGCAGCAACATGCTTTATTCTGATTGGGTGTTGGTATATATATGTATATATATATATATTATATCATATATATTTATATATATATATATATATATATATATATATATATATATATATATATATATATATATGGTTCAACAAAGGCCCGAAAGCTTCAAGAAGGCACACACAGTTTGCCCACCATTCGGTGTATCTTTACATCACTCGCACCAATTTGCTGATAATTATTTCAGTAGCCGACGCGTTTCAAGGCAAGAATACCTCTTCTTCTGGGCTGTATTCACACAAATGCAACACGACTCGTTTTGACATTATTTCCGGTGCTTTTATTTCCTTGATTGGCCCCTCGTGGGCGCTGGTATTTAGTTAGAGCATTTCTGGGACATGTAGTCCCCAAAACGAGTTACAGTCTTTCCCTCGGTGGGTGTGTATACATTTATGTCCATTTGAATTATTTTAATCCTTATAGTAAGGTTCAGGGCCTCAGACGAGTGTAATTAACATCTTGGCTCACCGCACTGCATCAGGTTAGGAGACAGTTCCAATCCGCAGCCTCCCACTCGTCACTCCGCAGGGATGGTGCTCCTCCTCACGGCAGGGCTGCCGTGTCATTTAATGGTTCAACAAAGGCCCGAAAGCTTCAGGAAGGCACACGCAGTTTGCCCACCATTCGATGTATCTTTACATCACTCGCACCAATTTGCTGATAATTATTTCAGTAGCCGATGCGTTTCAAGGCAAGAATACCTCTTCTTCTGGGCTGTATTCACACAAATGCAACACGACTCGTTTTGACATTATTTCCGGTGCTTTTATTTCCTTGATTGGCCCCTCGTGGGCGCTGGAATTTAGTTAGAGCATTTCTGGGACATGTAGTCCCCGAAACGAGTTACAGTCTTTCCCCCAGTGGGTGTGTATACATTTATGTCCATTTGAATTATTTTAATCCTTATAGTAAGGTTCAGGGCCTCGGACGAGTGTAATTAACATCTTGGCTCACCGCACTGCATCAGGTTAGGAGACAGTTCCAATCCGCAGCCTCCCACTCGTCACTCCGCAGGGATGGTGCTCCTCCTCACGGCAGGGCTGCCGTGTCATTTAATGGTTCAACAAAGGCCCGAAAGCTTCAGGAAGGCACACGCAGTTTGCCCACCATTCGGTGTATCTTTACATCACTCGCACCAATTTGCTGATAATTATTTCAGTAGCTGACGCGTTTCAAGGCAAGAATACCTCTTCTTCTGGGCTGTATTCACACAAATGCAACACGACTAGTTTTGACATTATTTCCGGTGCTTTTATTTCCTTGATTGGCCCCTCGTGGGCGCTGGTATTTAGTTAGAGCATTTCTGGGACATGTAGTCCTGAAAACGAGTTACAGTCTTTCCCTCAGTGTGTGTGTATACATTTATGTCCATTTGAATTATTTTAATCCTTATAGTAAGGTTCAGGGCCTCGGACGAGTGTAATTAACATCTTGGCTCACCGCACTGCATCAGGTTAGGAGACAGTTCCAATCCGCAGCCTCCCACTCGTCACTCCGCATGGATGGTGCTCCTCCTCATGGCAGGGCTGCCGTGTCATTTAATGGTTCAACAAAGGCCCGAAAGCTTCAGGAAGGCACATGCAGTTTGCCCACCATTCGGTGTATCTTTACATCACTCGCACCAATTTGCTGATAATTATTTCAGTAGCCGACGCGTTTCAAGGCAAGAATACCTCTTCTTCTGGGCTGTATTCACACAAATGCAACACGACTAGTTTTGACATTATGCTCTAACTAAATACCAGCGCCCACGAGGGGCCAATCAAGGAAATAAAAGCACCGGAAATAATGTCAAAACGAGTCGTGTTGCATTTGTGTGAATACAGCCCAGAAGAAGAGGTATTCTTGCCTTGAAACGCGTCAGCTACTGAAATAATTATCAGCAAATTGGTGCGAGTGATGTAAAGATACACCGAATGGTGGGCAAACTGCGTGTGCCTTCCTGAAGCTTTTGGGCCTTTGTTGAACCCTTAAATGACACGGCAGCCCTGCAGTGACGAGGAGCACCATCCCTGCGGAGTGACGAGTGGGAGGCTGCGGATTGGAACTGTCTCCTAACCTGATGCAGTGCGGTGAGCCAAGATGTTAATTACACTCGTCCGAGGCCCTGAACCTTAATATAAGGATTAAAATAATTCAAATGGACATAAATGTATACACACCCACTGAGGGAAAGACTGTAACTCGTTTTGGGGACTACATGTCCTAGAAATGCTCTAACTAAATACCAGCGCCCACGAGGGGCTAATCAAGGAAATAAAAGCACCGGAAATAATGTCAAAACGAGTCGTGTTGCATTTGTGTGAATACAGCCCAGAAGAAGAGGTATTCTTGCCTTGAAACGCGTCGGCTACTGAAATAATTATCAGCAAATTGGTGCGAGTGATGTAAAGATACACCGAATGGTGGGCAAACTGCGTGTGCCTTCCTGAAGCTTTCAGGCCTTTGTTGAACCATTAAATGACATGGCAGCCCTGCCGTGAGGAGGAGCACCATCCCTGCGGAGTGACGAGTGGGAGGCTGCGGATTGCAACTGTCTCCTAACCTGATGCAGTGCGGTGAGCCAAGATGTTAATTATACTCGTCCGAGGCCCTGAACCTTACTATAAGGATTAAAATAATTCGAATGGACATAAATGTATACACACCCACTGAGGGAAAGACTGTAATTCGTTTTGGGAACTACATGTCCTAGAAATGCTCTAACTAAATACCAGCGCCCACGAGGGGCCAATCAAGGAAATAAAAGCACCGGAAATAATGTAAAAACGAGTCGTGTTGCATTTGTGTGAATACAGCCCAGAAGAAGAGGTATTCTTGCCTTGAAACGCGTTGGCTACTGAAATAGTTATCAGCAAATTGGTGCGAGTGATGTAAAGATACACCGAATGGTGGGCACACTGCGTGTGACTTCCTGAAGCTTTCGGGCCTTTGTTGAACCATTAAATGACACGGCAGCCCTGCCGTGAGGAGGAGCACCATCCCTGCGGAGTGACGAGTGGGAGGCTGCGGATTGGAACTGTCTCCTAACCTGATGCAAAGCGGTGAGCCAAGATGTTAATTTCACTCGTCCAAGGCCCTGAACCTTACTATAAGGATTAAAATAATTCAAATGGACATAAATGTATACACACCCACTGAGGGAAAGACTGTAACTCGTTTTAGGGACTACATGTCCCAGAAATGCTCTAACTAAATACCAGCGCCCACGAGGGGCAAATCAAGGAAATAAAAGCACCAGAAATAATGTCAAAATGAGTCGTGTTGCATTTGTGTGAATACAGCCCAGAAGAAGAGGTATTCTTGCCTTGAAACGCGTCGGCTACTGAAATAATTATCAGCAAATTGCTGCGATTGATGTAAAGATACACCGAATGGTGGGAAAACTGCGTGTGCCTTCCTGAAGCTTTCAGGCCTATGTTGATCCATTAAATGACCCGTCAGCCCTGCCGTGAGGAGGAGCACCATCCCTGCGGAGTGACGAGTGGGAGGCTGCGAATTGGAACTGTCCCCTAACCTGATGCAAAGCGGTGAGCCAAGATGTTAATTATACTCGTCCGAGGCCCTGAACCTTACTATAAGGATTAAAATAATTCAAATGGACATAAATGTATACACACCCACTGAGGGAAAGACTGTAACTCGTTTTGGGGACTACATGTCCCAGAAATGCTCTAACTAAATACCAGCACCCACGAGAGGCCAATCAAGGTAATAAAAGCACTGGAAATAATGTCAAAACGAGTCGTGTTGCATTTGTGTGAATACAGCCCAGAAGAAGAGGTATTCTTGCCTTGAAACACGTCGGCTACTGAAATAATTATCAGCAAATTTTTGCGAGTGATGTAAAGATACACCGAATGGTAGGCAAACTGCGAGTGCCTTCCTGAAGCTTTCGTGCCTTTGTTGAACCATTAAATGACACGGCAGCCCTGCCGTGAGGAGGAGCACCATCCCTGGGAATGACGAGTGGGAGGCTGCGGATTGGAACTGTCTCCTAACCTGATGCAGTGCGGTGAGCCAAGATGTTAATTATACTCGTCCGAGGCCCTGAACCTTACTATAAGGATTAAAATAATTCAAATGGACATAAATGTATACACACCCACTGAGGGAAAGACTGTAACTCGTTTTGGGGACTACATGTCCCAGAAATGCTCTAACTAAATACCAGCGCCCACGAGGGGCCAATCAAGGAAATAAAAGCACCGGAAATAATGAAAAAACGAGTCGTGTTGCATTTGTGTGAATACAGCCCAGAAGAAGAGGTATTCTTGCCTTGAAACGCGTTGGCTACTGAAATAGTTATCAGCAAATTGGTGCGAGTGATGTAAAGATACACCGAATGGTGGGCACACTCCGTGTGCCTTCCTGAAGCTTTCGGGCCTTTGTTGAACCATTAAATGACACGGCAGCCCTGCCGTGAGGAGGAGCACCATCCCTGCGGAGTGACGAGTGGGAGGCTGCGGATTGGAACTGTCTCCTAACCTGATGCAGTGCGGTGAGCCAAGATGTTAATTATACTCGTCCAAGGCCCTGAACCTTACTATAAGGATTAAAATAATTCAAATGGACATAAATGTATACACACCCACTGAGGGAAAGACTGTAACTCGTTTTAGGGACTACATGTCCAAGAAATGCTCTAACTAAATACCAGCGCCCACGAGGGGCCAATCAAGGAAATAAAAGCACCGGAAATAATGTCAAAATGAGTCGTGTTGCATTTGTGTGAATACAGCCCAGAAGAAGAGGTATTCTTGCCTTGAAACACGTCGGCTACTGAAATAATTATCAGCAAATTGGTGCGATTGATGTAAAGATACACCGAATGGTGGGAAAACTGCGTGTGCCTTCCTGAAGCTTTCAGGCCTATGTTGATCCATTAAATGACCCGTCAGCCCTGCCGTGAGGAGGAGCACCATCCCTGCGGAGTGACGAGTGGGAGGCTGCGAATTGGAACTGTCCCCTAACCTGATGCAAAGCGGTGAGCCAAGATGTTAATTATACTCGTCCGAGGCCCTGAACCTTACTATAAGGATTAAAATAATTCAAATGGACATAAATGTATACACACCCACTGAGGGAAAGACTGTAACTCGTTTTGGGGACTACATGTCCCAGAAATGCTCTAACTAAATACCAGCACCCACGAGAGGCCAATCAAGGTAATAAAAGCACTGGAAATAATGTCAAAACGAGTCGTGTTGCATTTGTGTGAATACAGCCCAGAAGAAGAGGTATTCTTGCCTTGAAACGCGTCGGCTACTGAAATAATTATCAGCAAATTTTTGCGAGTGATGTAAAGATACACCGAATGGTAGGCAAACTGCGAGTGCCTTCCTGAAGCTTTCGTGCCTTTGTTGAACCATTAAATGACACGGCAGCCCTGCCGTGAGGAGGAGCACCATCCCTGGGAATGACGAGTGGGAGGCTGCGGATTGGAACTGTCTCCTAACCTGATGCAGTGCGGTGAGCCAAGATGTTAATTATACTCGTCCGAGGCCCTAAACCTTACTATAAGGGTTAAAATAATTCAAATGGACATAAATGTATACACACCCACTGAGGGAAAGACTGTAACTCGTTTTGGGGACTACATGTCCCAGAAATGCTCTAACTAAATACCAGCGCCCACGAGGGGCCAATCAAGGAAATAAAAGCACCGGAAATAATGTCAAAACGAGTCGTGTTGCATTTGTGTGAATACAGCCCAGAAGAAGAGGTATTCTTGCCTTGAAACGCGTTGGCTACTGAAATAATTATCAGCAAATTGGTGCGAGTGATGTAAAGATACACCAAATGGTGGGCAAACTGCGTGTGCCTTCCTGAAGCTTTCGGGCCTTTGTTGAACCATATATTTATATATATATATATATATTTGTCCCAAATGTTCCCGTAGCAGAGGGAACTGCTTGCGTTGGTGCCCGCGTGTGGAGACCGGGAGCGTGTCTCCGTTTATTTAAAAAACAAAGGCAATAATGCAGCACTCTTCATTCACAGTAGATTTATTTCACAGGTCTCATGCAAAAACTCCTACGTGTTTCGAACAAACGTTCTTGGTCACGGCAGTGTTCTACAAGAGTCCCTTTTCTCTTTCCACATTTTATACTCTCACACAAGATTTTACAAAGTGAGGCATTATGGGCCTTGTAGTTTTTAAGCTTAATGTGTGTTTTTGATTTCATTTAAACATTATCAAGGAATGGGTATACGTGTGGGTGATCTATTAACATAAAAGATACTTTCCATAAATGATAATTCTTAAGTAGAAAATGCATACTCAATTAATTACTGGTTCATATTATGATTGCGCTTTTTGTTAGGCACACATACATATATATTTCAAAGTATCTGGTCTTATATTGGTTGTTTGTCGGGCTGAGTGCCCTATGTCCCACATTTTTATCCAATTCGATGTCACATAGGCCATACTTTCGATTACTCTTTCACACAGTAATTCATACCAAAGTCAATACATGTAAATTATAGTTCTCTTTTGGTCATTTTTCTATTTCTATAAATGCACATGCATTTCCTCATCTGCGTTCAAACCCTTCGGATGTTTTGTTTTGAACTTGATTATAAGTTTCGACTCTAGTCTTCTCAATTTTTGTAGTCTGTCACCTCCCCGTTCTTGTATGGGAATGGATGCTAGTCCCAGATATTTGATGTCCTGCCATGTTTTTCCTGTGTGTGTTTTCATATGTTTCGCCATGGCATATGTATTGTCATTATTTTGTATTGCCCGGATGTGTTCTAAGATCTTTTTCTTTAAAGGACATTTCGTACTTCCTATGTACTCTTTTCCACAGTGACATCTTAGCATGTATATTACAAACGAGGATTCACAAGTTATTTTGGATTTGATCGTAAACTCTTTTCCAGAAGGGTCTGTTAGGACAGTTGTGCTTTGCCCTATTTTGCAGGCTTTACAGGTCAAGCATTTTGTGAAGCCATTGCTCCTTTTTTGGAGCCAATCTACTGGTTTCTTCAGTGAAAAATGACTTTGTACCAAATGGTCCGAGAGATTTGGCGCTCTCCGATACGAAATTAGTGGGCCAGTTCCAATGTCAGTGCCTATATCCGGGTTCTTACGAACGACCAAGGATGATTGCCACTTACAACAAAGAAAGTTATAAGATCCAGAAAATTCTCTCAAAATACTGGCATGTATTAATGAAAGACCCGGATATAGGCACATGGCAGGACATCAAGTATCTGGGACTAGCATCCATCCCCATACAAGAACGGGGGGGGGGGTGACAGACTACAAAAATTGAGAAGACTGTAGTCGAAACTTATAATCAAGTTCAAAACAAAACATCTGAAGGGTTTGAAGGCAGATGAGGAAATGCATGTGCATTTATAGAAATAGAAAAATGACCAAAAGAGAACTATAATTTACATGTATTGACTTTGGTATGAATTACTGTGTGAAAGAGTAATCGAAAGTATGGCCTATGTGACATCAAATTGGATAAAAATGTGGGACATAGGGCACTCAGCCCGACAAACAACCAATATAAGACCAGATACTTTGAAATATATATGTATGTGTGCCTAACAAAAAGCGCAATCATAATATGAACCAGTAATTAATTGAGTATGCATTTTCTACTTAAGAATTATAATTTATGGAAAGTATCTTTTATGTTAATAGATCACCCACACGTATACCCATTCCTTGATATTGTTTAAATGAAATCAAAAACACACATTAAGCTTAAAAACTACAAGGCCCATAATGCCTCACTTTGTAAAATCTTGTGTGAGAGTATAAAATGTGGAAAGAGAAAAGGGACTCTTGTAGAACACTGCCGTGACCAAGAACGCTTGATCAAAACGCGTAGGAGTTTTTGCATGAGACCTGTGAAATAAATCTACTGTGAATGAAGAGTGCCGCGTTATTGCCTTTGTTTTTGATATATATATATATATATATATATATATATACATATTCTCCAAAGGCAAACAACGTTAAACACGCTCTCATAGTCCAACAGGGAAACACCGTGTACCACGTCCAAGGGTGTTTATTTACACAAACAACTACATGTTTCGGCCTAGAAAAAGGCCTAGCTCACGTATATATATATATATATACAGATACAGTCTGGCCCGTGAAGAGAGGGGGTGATCGAGAGGCGAAACTGCGCCTACTTGAAACCCGGTACATCCTGGAACTAGATAGCAAGCAGCCACAGGGTCTGAATGCGACGGAAGATCTTTACACTTGCCTATAATTTGATGAGAGTAAAAATTATATATTACAAATCTTCCGCGCTTCAATTGTTTCAGGACAGTCCAGTTATTTACTGTGTTTTTTGTGAATTTGCCGCATGGGTACTTGGTCTTTTTAATCAATAACACTGTTGTTGCTGTATTTTAACATCTGATGCCTCCACATTTTCTGTGTTAAGAGCTTTTTTTCAAATATGAGGAGGATTAGTCCTTGGAGTATAACCATGGGTTCAACACAACATGTGTTTCTTTTGAATAAGTTATGATTTCTTTTTCAAATATTGGTTGAGCACCAGCACGAGCACTTTATGAAATTTATTCACTTAACACTTTACTTAGCCAATGTCAGAATATGATGTGTAACATTGTGGTGCAATTTTACAATATTCAGTGCCCACTGGGGCTTTATCTCTCTTTTTTTGCCAAGTGCCTTGTACATTTGGGGAGTGAGCGTCTTTTTGTGAACAACTAATTGCTATGAATCTATGATAAAATGTTGTGGGTTCATGTTCACGTCATAATTAACTTGTATTTATACAGTTATTTATAACAACTTTAGTGGTTTTTAAAGTGTAAATATATATTTATATTTTATATATTAAGCCACTTGTACTTTTAGCGGAGTATGCACATAACATTGGCATACATCTGTTAGCACTTGAAAATGTAGTATTTCTTCTATGTTGCTGAATTTTTTGTAATGTTTTGCGCGCGCACTTGCACTTTAAATGTATGGCATTGGCTGTAAGCAACTGGCCATGTGATCAAGCTGTAAAGGCGAAACGCGTTATGGCGGCGGCAGGCTTGCTGAAATAAACACGAAGGTTTAAGCACTGAAATCTGGGTCCGTTCTTTCGTCAGCGTTGAGTGTTGGGCTGGGGCAGCTGCCTTGGCCGGTGACGAATTCTCGTACATATATATATATATATATATATATAGAGAGAGAGAGAGAGGTAGAGATATATAAATATACACACACACACATACACACAATATATATATGTTACAATATATACCATCACTGATATTTTATAAACACATTCTTAATGTATGTTTTGTAAATAAAAATGTAAACAACATATACAAAAAAATACAGGCACACAAAATAATGATAAAACATTATGCATTTAACAGTATCCACAAACATCTAACCCTGACTCCCCTCTAAAACTGTAATATAGCTTAAAAATCCAAAAAAACATTAACTTAAAATACTTAACAAATACACTAATTCTAAAAACTAGTCCTGGCACTCCTACATATTAGAAGCATGGCAGTTTTTGTCACATCGGCAGCCGCTGAACTTAGAGTAATTTCTGTTGTTGAAAGCAATTTTGTTGTGTTTGGCGCCAGCATTGCAGATCCTGGGCCCGATTCACAGAACTAACTTAAGAGAAAGTCCTAAACTTACCACATTTGGTATTCTCAGAAGTTAGGATTTTGTCTTAAGACAAACTTAAGACAGACTTAAGACAAAATCCTAACTTAAGTCTGTCTTTTTTCTTGTTTGTTGTCATTGACCTCTATGATTCATTGCATTGTTTTTTCTATTGCTGTGGCAGACTGAATGACATCTTCCAATGAGGGATCCCCCGATACACTAATCTGTTCTTTAGTCCACTTTTTGTTGATATTAACCATCAACTGGTTTGTGTCAGTTGTGTTTACACAACTGTATCTCTTGGTTAACCCCTTTGCTGCGGGGGTTTTCCCCCACTGTGCTGGGGGGAGGGGGGCGCTCACAGCGCCTGCATGCTCATTACGAGCTCAGCTCGTCATGAGGTACGACGCTCCGGTGCTCATGACGAGCTGAGCTCGTCACAGGTGCATTGGTTCCTGTGGAACGCTCAGCACAGCAGGGGAATTCTCCCTGCACCTGAGCGTTCCACGTGCCATGACGAGCTAAGCTCGTCATGAGCACCGGAGCGCCGTGGCTCATGACGAGCTCAGCTCGTCATGAGTACCGAAAAAGTTAAACTTCTCAAAGCAGTTAGAAAATCATCAAACTCTTGTTTCCTTTTTGTTGATGTGTAGAAATTATATTGCATTAAGGTGTTGCTGCCTGTAGATTTAAAACATTCTTCCAACCTCAGGATAGCTTACTCAAAGTCATTGTAATCAACTTTTCCCCTTGGCGCTATTGGGAATTGATCTAAACACTTCTTGCTAATCTGATCCCAATAAATGTAATAGAATGCTTTATGTACTCTCCTTTGGCATTTTATCAACATATATGGCTATCAAATAGATTAAGAATTTGTCCTTCCATTTTTTTCCATTCTATTGGACACTCCCCTTTGTTGTGCAGGAATGTTTTAGATTGATGAAACTGAACGTTGGAAGATTGTGGTAAAGAAACTGTAATATTTGTGTAAAAACATCTCCACAAGTCAGATGCCAGTGGTTGACCAGCAGAGTGACACATGATGGACAAGAAGAATAAAAAATGATAGTAAAATGTTTGTTTATTCATCTTTCTTGTAGTCTACTGAGGACCCTCTTTTGAGGATCCCCCTTCTTGACCACCTGGCTTGTACTTTTTTCTTGGCTTGTCATCTTCCTTCTTAGAAAAATCCATAACTTTGGCATCAGGTTAGCAGCATGCTTTAAAGAGTAGCAGAACACAACGACTGCCGGGAATGAGCAGGGAATCTGTGGTTCTAGAAGTATCATTGATATTTGTGTTGACTTGTACCCAAAGTAACACAACCCAGTGCAATGTGCTGCCTTCCATTAATGTATGTCAATGGGTGTTCCCATGCAACCACCCATGGGATGTCACGCAAATTCCTATCTACAAAGATTTCTGGACAGGGATTCGAGCCAAAATCTTGCACCCCCTTGAGGTGTGTGTAATGAGGAGAAACGTTTTTATTTCTACTTGTTTTTCTTTCTTTGCTTCATACATGTCAACAATTCAAAACAAGAAAGAGGCAGATACTGAAAAAAAAAAAAAAAAAAATTAGGGTCTTTTTTTTCTCCATTGATTAACATTGAAACTGAGGCAATGTTAGGCAGGAGGCTGCTAAAATAAAGGCAATATTGGCTTTAAAAATCGGGAGTCTCCCACATGAATGGGTTCTGCATTCTGCAGCACACATAAAAGGGAAATGCCTTAAAGTATAGTTTTTGTACAGGAAGGGACTCCTTCCTGTATACTAACTATGCTTAATACATATATCCTTTTCACCCAATGCAAAGTATCAACTTTACTTGAAGTACAGTGTTGTGTGATTTCTTTGAAATTGTGGCCCTAAGTGCAGAGTATTATGATTTACTTCCACACCAAACAGTATTTTTGAGGATCATATATCATAAATGCCAAAACACCCGATTCCGGCGGGAGGCTCCCTATTTCTGAAGTCATTTTTTTTTTTTTTTAGCTGTCTTCTACCTGAAATTGTCTTTGCTTCAAAGGAAGTCAAAGGGAAAAATACCTTCCCTGATTTGTTTTTTTTACATAATCTACTACTATCCTGATTGAAAAATCGGCCATGTATCCATGCATTGAGAAAATAACTGCCAGTTTCTGGTCTCCTTTACACCTTTAAATCATTGTGTTGCGACTTTAAGTGTGGAACCATAATCATCTCATAGACAACCAGCAGCTAAAGAAGTGTGGTCTGTCCCACATCCAGCATCTGTAGAGTGGAAACTACCATGAGCATTCACGTAGTAATAAAAGATTGACAGGCTTAGACTAATATGCAGATGCACAGCCCCACATATTCATGGAATAGCTAAAAGTTGCAGCCATCTTAGAAGGATGTTGAATAGATCACTGTAATAGGATAAACATTGAGAACTTAACAGCTCTTTCAATTCTATAACTAAATGTGAATAACCCTTATCTAGGGCAAGATGGAATTAGAAAGAAGGTGGAACTTCCAACAAAAATGCACTGAAACTATAATTGGGAAACTAAATACCCAGTCCCATTATTTGTCAACCAGATGAATACACTTACTAAGGAAGTATGCCGTTTGAGAATGAACACGTATCATTGTACAACATCCACATGCTGTTTTAGAACAAATTGATAACATGATCACCAAGCTTCACAATCATAAAATCATGCAAACATTTTGAGGTAACACCAAGCCATAGTTAATAAGGGTAGCTTTGAGGGGATGAAAGTGCCAAGGACCACAGAAGAAGGAGGATGCAGGGCGGGTGACCAGAAGGTAGTGGGGTAGTAGGTCACTGAGACAAAGGGAAGGCAACAAAGGGATAGTATAACATTTCCACAATAAAACAGCTGTTGGAGGATTGTAATGAAAGGTGAAGAAGGTATGGTCAAGGGACTTGCATACTTAGACTTCACTGGGGCACCTACACATGTGAACCTTTAACTTAGAAATGCATTACCTGACACCATTACCAAGAAGCAATTAGGCAATATTGGGTCAGATGCACAAAGGGCCTTTGAACATGTGGTAGAGGCCCCGCCGTTGTGGGGTAGTCTACGCATTCGGGCGGAATCTCCGCAATGAGATTCTCCTCAGTGAATGCTGACAAACTTCACTCCATGGCCATCATGGCAAAGTGGGATGTGAGATTTCAGTTTAATGAGTTTCCTGATGAAAATAAAGTGGCACTGGTGACAAACATAACAAAAAAAACGTTTAGGCCTGATTCACAAAGTCTCCGCACTCCGGGCGGAATCTTGCAAAGAGTCCCCAACGATGGCGGGACCGCCGCCCCAATTGCGGAGGCCCATTGCTGTATTAATATGTTTGTCACCAGTGCTACTTTAAATTCATCAGGGAACTCCTCAAATTGCAATCTCACACTCTACTTTGCCATGATGGACAAGGAGTACAGCACCCATCTGGAGCCAGATCATCGGGAAGCAAAGAAGAAGCCCCCAAGAAGGCAGACTACCTCTACTGCAGAGGCCAAGGTGCCAGGTGTGGACCAGACTAGTACCATTCACCACAACACATACAGGCTCTCCACATTGTACCACCCACCGGCTGGAGCCAGAGGCTGTATTGACCTCACTTTTCACAGCTTGCTCCCCTGTTTTTTGAGTGCCTTCTCCTTGCTTTTCCCTCATTTTCACTGCTTTCTCCTTGCTTTTCCCTCATTTTCACTGCTTTCTCCTTGCTTTTTCTCCAATTTTTTGAGTGCATTCTCCTTGCTTGTCCCTCTTTTCACTGCTTTTTCCTCCGTTTTTGGAGTGACTTCTCCTTGCTTTTGTCTCATTTTCACTGCTTTCACCTTGCTTTTACCTCCCGTTTTTTGAGTGTGTTCTCTTTCCGAAGGGCCCTCAAGACCTGGCTGTTCAAATGAGCCTCTGGTACCTGCAAGTGCTTGGATACCATGTCGGGTGATTAGCTACGCTTTACAAATCCTGATTGATTGATTGATAAGGACTACCAGAATTGCATCCAAAGAAGCCAATGCTGCTCCTCTTAATAAAAAAAGCCCCCAATCTTGGAATACTTTCAGCCAATACAGCTTGGGCAGGACATCTCAAATCAAGTCTCGGGAAGACCGTATCAAGTAAATGACAACACTAACAGTAACATGCTACTGAAAGCAGGGATTCCTTCAAACAGACATGGCTGAACACAGACATCAGTGCACTCTGCCCTGAAGGAAGAGCCAAGCTGACAGATGCACCCATATGCTGAGCACCTCCTACTGTACACTTAAGGGCAATACCAGGCTAGAAAACCAAGTCAAAGGACCAGACATTGCATATGCAGGCAGAGGTCAATGAGCTGCCATTGCCGCTCAAAGACCAAGTGGCTTCATGGTCAGAGCCGAGGATTCAGAATCGTATCCTCTGCAAACAGGACTCAGCCAAGCACAGCACTGATCAGGGACAATGTAGACAACAACAAGTCATCAAATCTCAATGTAGGTCTGATCATTTCATATTTAACCAACAAACACATTTTGATGTCCACACATATATGCTATCAAGCCTTATTAATAGCCCTTTTGGAATCAGGTTTCATAGCTACCTCAATTACTAAACTTATTGAGCTTCTTCCACTAGAGATCTTTAAAAGAAGGGCAGTGGGGATGGGGTACAGTGCCCTTTTTTGCACAAGGAGGATCATCTATGCACTGAAATCACAGTCCACGTCATTCAAGGAGTAGATCTATCAGAGCCCACTTTCCTGACTGCAGTGAAATGAATGTATGACTAAATAACTACTTCCTAAACCACGACTTTCTGAACCACGACAGCTGAACAACGAGCTATGCTAAACCACTACAGTTTTTCATAACGACTTCCTAAACCACGAAAAAAAACAATTCGTGACTGGCCGTGAGATGGCGCTATTGTAATAATAATACTTTTTCAAAGAAAATTTACATTGCTCATTACCCATTTATATTTTTATTTTTTCATGTTCTAGTTTAATTTATAGTTATGTTTTCTAAAACCTAATGAATTACAAATGATTGTTACTTGTTGAAATTGATATTAAGCTTAAAAATGTAAATGTATAGAAAAACGAAACATTAACAATATCGATTAAGCATATTTTTGATCATGTCATATCATTTTATTATTAAAAATATTTTTTTTTTACAAAATGTTGACACTGATTTATAATGAAATGTAAATCACCTACCTGACAACATGGATGGGGAGGAGGAGAGACTCGTGGTGTTTTGTTCCCCCAATGTATTACCATGCTTGCATTATGAAGGCTGACTGCTTTCCAACTTTCCTCTGAGCCCGTTAGCCTGATATCACCATTCAGTTGTCATGTTGGGGTGGGGGACGTGCATATCCTAATTCAAGAAGAATAGAGCGCTATCTTGTCAAAATCTGGGGCATGGAGAATCACGCACCATAGTGTGCCCTGAACTAATATCAGAGAGTGCCAGTTAAATCGGTTCTTCTTGAATTAGGCTAATATTTTGAGGAGGCGTCTCAATGTGATGTAGCATCTGATAACCCATTGTGACCAATAGGAATCGGCTAGTTTTTGTGCACATTGGATGACTCTTTTACTCCTCAATGCTGATTGGATGTAGTCCCAGCAAAGATTATTGGAGTAAATATCTCCCGGAACAGTGGTGTTCACTTGTTTTTCTACAGCTGTTTTATTTAACATTGTGCCAGAGAGTTTGCCTCTCTTCTGTTTTCAAGTTTATTTAAGGGGTGTGGGGCGGAGATGAGTGACGTGAGCAGTCCGAGGTTCGGAGTCCAAGGCTGACGTAGTAGCATGCATTGCAGTCCGGGAAAAGTCGTGGTTAAGGGCTTCGTGGTTTAGAACTTCGGTGTTCAGGATTTGTCGTGGTTCAGACTTCGTTGTTCAGGTAAGTCGTAAATAATACTTCGTTGTTAAGGATGTTTCCCCAGTGAAATATCACATGTCAACTATGCTGTTCCTTCCTCAATGAGGCCAGCATTATGGGCCATATTTATTGAACTGGAACACAATGCAGTGCAGCAAGTCACCTGCCACCTTGCTGTGGTGCATTGCAGGGAATGTCCAGGAATGCACTGTATTTATCAAAATACAGCGCATCCCTGCCTTTTCCAAGCAATGGCACACAATGTGCTACTCAGCACTCTTGCGCCATGGTGCAAGGGTGCCTGAGTTTTTATCAAGATTGTTTTTGTACAGGAAAGGACACCTTCCTGCACAAAAACAAACCCCTGAGGCATTTTCCTCGTCCTAGAAAGAGGAAAAAACTAGGAGAAGTAAAGATATTTATTTTGTTACGCCTGCCCTCGGAAGGAGCCCTATTTTGCCGCATTCCCAGGTGTACCATTAATAGTAAATCTGGGAATGCATCATAATTCATGGGTGTTGCATGGAAACATCCACGCACCACCAAGGCAATGCCTCCCTGGGGCAAAGTAAGGCAACGCAATGATTTGCGCTGAATTGTGTTACTCTGGATTTATCAAGCCACTGAGGGCCAGGCAAGGGGGCCTGGCATAACTTGATACATCGTATCTCAGGGGTTGCATGGTGCAAAAGCGATGCAACCCCTTGATAAGTATGGCCCTAAATGTGCAAGCAGTGGGTGTATGTGCCAGGTGACAAACAAGCTTCGCATTTTGCGGACAACATAACAACACACCATCAATAATAATCAACCAAACTGTGAAATGTCCAACTCTTTCCCTGGTTCAAACATTTGACCTAGGCCTAACACACAACTTTTAAATAGCCCCGCAACTCTTAGATCAGATTTTAAACATTTGGTTGCAACACAGAGCAGATAACGAGACTCACAGCCCTAAAGAAAATTCCCTTCCTTAACACATCCACATCAGTGCAGCTATTCCCAGTAGAAGGCAGAGATGTTGAAAACTTTCAAAAGACCGTCCACGTCAGCACACCAAGACCCCCAACACCTACATAGCGAGCGGGCCTCTCTCTGCCAAAATTATCCCCATATATAAAAAGGGAGACCGCCCCAGTCCCAGCAATTATAGGCAGATAAGCCTAATTGATACCCTACATAAAATAGCTGCGAGACTTGTATTAGGTAGAGTTAATGAATGGATTATAGATCAGAATGTTTTATCTACCTATCAAGCGGGCTTTCGATCCCACGTGAGCACAATTGATCAGGTTTTTCAATTTACGATGATCTATTGGTCTACAGTGATTTTAGCAAGGGGAACCCTTTATGCAGCATTTGTTGATTTAAGATCAGCATTTGACTTAGTGCCTCGCTATAAGCTGTGGGACTCATTAAAGGAGGCTTGGATCCGTTTAGAAATCCTTATTTTTATTATCAAACTGCCTGAGGCAAATTATGCTTAAGTAAGGCGGTGGCAGCAGGTTGAACTGTCTGATCGTTTCCCAGTTAATAAAGGTTTGCAGCAAGGGTGTATCCTTGCTCCTACCCTTTTTTCCCTATTTATAAATAGGGTTATTGCACATTATTCTAATTTTCCAACAGATGCTCCATCTCTTGCCGGATCAAGGGTTCCATTACGAATGTTTGCAGACAACACGTTAATTTTATCAAAAACTCAGTCTGGTCTGCAACGTGCCCTTGATCAATTTATAGTTTTCTGCAATGACCATGAGCTGGTAGTGAATGTCGACAATGCCAAGTTCATGGTATTGCATAGATATAAATCTGTTAGAGGCAGAGTAGTTATGGATAATGCATCATTAGAGCAAACCGATACCTTTACCTATTTAGGGGTAACTATGGGTAGGAAGATGAACTCGGCGCCCCAACTTGATCTTTTAGCTCTTAGGTACAATCAGCTAGCGGGAGCCCTATTAAAGGAATATAGATTGTCACATACTAAACCTATAGGGCCAGCTGTAGCAATTTATAATGGGAAAATCAAATCTTCCATTATTTATGGCTCTGAAGTTTGAGTGTTTGAAAATCTTTCACCCTTAGTCCAAGCGCAAAACAAGTTTTTAAGATCCTTGACTGCCCTCCCTCAATCAACACCTATTAACCCTCTGCTTTTAGACCTAGCTTGTACTTTCTTTGATGAGGTCGCAGGTTTTAGACCCTTAGCCTACTGGAGGAGACTGTGGACTACCACAGAACTGGCACCTTATGCTAATGCAATGATGCACGTCAGGAATGCTGACTTGGCTTCTAAAATTAAATGGCGCCTGAAGATTAAGTATAAATTGTTCGAAATGGGCCTTAGCCATCTGTGGGATGACCCAGTAGGGAATATATTCCCAAGTAAAAATGATTACAAAGAGCTTTACTGGGATATGATAACTAAGAAGACCCTGTCAAGGGTGAGCAGTACGTCACTCACAGCTATCTTTTTTGACCATACGTTTGTAACAAAAGCAGAACCATACTGAAATTTGATTACGAAAATTGGAGATAGGAAACTATATCATCAATTCCGTGTGGGTGCTATTCCATTAAGATCGTTCGTTGCAAAATGGGATAAGGCCTCGAACACTAAGGGGTCCATTACGATGTCGGGCGGATCGCCACCGCCATGGTGGCGGTGGAGATCCGCCCAACATTCATGCCCGCCCGCCACCCATTTCTCCCCCCCCCCATAGTAATGGGACCGCGGCAGACGTAAACACCGTCCGCCGCTTTTCCACCCCAGTCGCCTTGCGGCCGGGGCGGAAAATGTTTAATATGGTGGTGGTGTCTATTAGACAGCGCCAACCATATTATGTTGGGCTTTCAGACATGCCTTTCCGTGGCGGCAATGCCGCCACGGAAAGGCATGCGGAGACTCACTGCGGGGGCCGTTGCGGGCCCCCTGGGACTCCGGTGGGTGGGGGCTGCACATGGGAGGTACCTATGGTACCCCCGCATTTCACAGTGCAACATGGCAGGCAACGCGAGGTGCCTGTCATATTGGGCTTTGAAATGCACAACGTGCATTTTTACCATTGCGGCGGGCGATGCTTTCAGCACCGCCCACCGCAAAAAAATACAGGAAGCGCCTGCAAGTGTGGCGGGCGCATCCTAATTGCCAAGGCGAGACCACCGTTCCTATGGCGGGCGGTTCTGTTTTGCATGGGGATGGTGGGTGGGCAAAGTCCGCCCACCATCCTAATGGGGGCCTAATTGTCCATTTTGCCATACTAGGGATGAGTCAATATCTCATCTACTTTTCGTGTGCCCGGCTTATAAGGGCGCCTGCCGCAGGTGGCTCAAGTCATTGTGATCTAATCTTGGCTCTAGATCTTGTATGACAGTTATGCGCATCCTGTTAACGAATACTCGCGCATATAAAGTCATTGCTATTGCAAAATTTCTGAGTTGGTCCTGGTTATTGAGGAGGAAAAAACTGGCGGCCGTTGAGGAACCAGATCTAGTACTTGATTGTGTTAACGCAAATAGTCCTCTCTTTAAGGGGTAACTCCAGAGAAACTTTACATATGATTGATTCTATCATTTTTACCTTCATAGTATTTATTGGGATTCGATAATGTTTGGTATTACATTTTGCATAAATTGTCTGTTTATAGGGTGCTAAACCTTCTTATTGACACTTTTTGTGTATTTACTGTGTCTTTTATGATTGTAAATTATCGAATAAAGACTAATGAATTGAATTGAATTGAATTGAATTGAGACTCACAGGCCTAATGAAAAGTCCCTTCCTTAACACATCCACATCAGCGCAGCTATTCCCAGTAGAAGGCAAAGATGCTGAAATCCTTCAAGAGACCCGCCACGCCAGCACACCAAAACCCTCAACACCTACATAGCGTACGTCTCTCTGCCAGATCAGGTGGTTTATTTCAACGAATGGCTTTATGTGCTTCCCAGATTTTGAAAATTGATATAGATATATATTTGGCTGGGTCACCTTCATTGGTCACCTGCTTGCTACTGTCTGAGTTCATAGGTCCAGGCACCAGAAACACCCAGCATATTGTGTCCCTATAATCTTGTTCAGAGGTCCAGGTATCAGAAATCCAATGCATCTTGTGTGCCATTGACTCTGTGGAGAGGTCCAGGTGCCAGAAACGTCCGTCATCTTGTGTGCCTATGACCCTGTCTGAGGTCCAAGTACCAGAAGCGCTTGTCATCTTGTGTGCCTATGACCCTATCTGAGGTCCAGGTACCAGAAACGCCCAGCATATTGTGTGACTGTGACCCTGTTGAGAGGTCCAGGCATCAGAAATGCTCAGCATCTTGGGTGCCCATGACCCTGTCAGATCTGTGGGTCTAGGGTTGGGGTGTGGCCTTGAAGTTGCATTCTCAGTTACTGAACTATGAGACCCATCTTCTGCTATTTGGACACACAGGGGCTCAATCAGGAAAATAAGAGGTCATATCACAAATCGGTAATTGTGTCATGAAGGAGCCTAGGCCCACCTCCTTGATTCAATCCAATGTCGAATCTCTGATGGTTCTTTTTAGCAGCATGAGTACGTAGAAGAAGAAAAGGTCAAAAGTCACTTGAAATACAGTGTAACACAAATGGCTACACAAGAAGCCAAATTGATAACCAATTGAAGGCTAGTCAGTTTTATTACAGATTCAAATATAGTTGGACATGCACAAATCTTAGCATGAGGGTATAGAAGTACAAGGGAAATAAAAGGATGCCAAACCTCCTGAAAAGGGGTGCAGAGACAAAATATTGATGTAAAAATATGGATTTGGCCAAAAATCGGGGTAAAAATATTGTGGGTCAAAAATATCGACAGAAAAAATATTGTGGTAAAAAATATCGATTTTATGTAAGTAATATCGATTTAAAAAATATCAAATTCAGGTATAGTGAAGTCAGGAAACTAGCAGGTGTTAAAAAACCGGCGATGACCCCAGTTAGCGCGACTTTTCACGTCGCTAACCGGGGCCAGGGCCTCCTTGCTAATAGGTGATAGGCCTGTTAGCGGCTGTTTAACAGGTCTGTTGGTCGGGAACGCCTACCTTGCATGTCATTAGCGATAAATATCGCTGACATGCAAAGCGGCACCCAAACCGGTCGCTTTCGTCAGAAAGCTGTGGCTAACTGCTGTTAGCGACAGCTTGCTGATAGGGCGAAAATATAGATTTTTTATTAATTTTATGAATTTTAGTACATATTTTATATGTGTGGGATGTTTGTTTTTTTGTATCAGAACTGTTTGTATTTTTATTATATATGTTAAAATTTTTGTAGTTAATTAAAAAAAATGTAATAGAATTTTGCATTTTTGTTCCGCAGCGGGTTGTGGATTTATAGCGGAATAGGGTGGGAAGTAATTTAAATATATATATACTTTATTGATTATTTATAGTAGGGGAGAGAAGTTGGCCTAACTACTAAGGCGGTTGACCTTGAATCTGGGGAACAGGGTTCGAGTCTCTGCAATGACTCTGAACATCCTGTGATTCTTGGCAAATCATTTAATCTCCCTGTGCCTAACAAAAAAAAATGAATGTATCCTCATGTAACGCAACTGGTGCTATGTAAAGCGCTCTGATACCTGATACTTTGGGTCAAGTTCGCGCTATATAAAACTATGTAAAATAAAAAAATTAAAAAATAGTAGTTATTGTTTTAAAAGAAAAATAGAATTGTGCGTTTGTAGTTCCGTAGCGGGTTGTGGGTTTATGGTGGAATAAGGTGGGAAGTAATTTAATCATAAAAATGTATTGAATAATTTTTATTTATTAATATTTATATAATTGTGATGTTATAGTGTTAAATTTGTAAATTAATGTATTAATAATTGTTTGATAATTAGTTGCTCATACACAATCTTTCTAATTTTGAATACCTCGGAGCACAACTTAAAGTGCAGGGCACTCCTCCAACTAGATTTTACACAACATCTATCATCCTCCCGGTGACCCTCTTCCTTTTGTAGAAGAACTGTCCGACCTCCTCACCCAATCTTCACTTTCCAACTCTAAAAACCTCTTCCTCGGGTATTTTAACCTCCATTGAAACAAAAAGGACGATCCTATGGTTAACCTTCTCACTGATCTACTTGACATAAATAACCTAAAACAACTATGATACTCCCCCACTCACTCCAAAGGAGCCACTCTAGCGCTATCATTACTAACAATAAGTTGGCCTCCCTTTCCTCCACAGTTCCCATTGATTGGTCAGACCACCACCTCATCCTTTTCACGATCTCTAACACTGTTCTACCTCCTCCACCCAAAACCATCAAACAGATGAAACTGACCAGGAACCTTCACCTTATTACCCCAGGCGAACTTGATCCAAAGTCAAAGCTCATCTTCAACTCTCTCCTCCCTCTCAAAATGCCAATGACCTCACCGAACACTTTAACAAATCCATCGTTGAAGTCCTTGACAAAATTGCCCCGACCAAACTAAAATGACTGAAAGCTCCTCCAATTGCTGGTTCAATCCAGATCTCAACAATGAGCGTCGCACACTCAGATCTACTGAACGCGTTTGGAGGCAAAACCCTTCCCCCTCTAAACTCTCTCTCCTCAGATCCGCTAGATCTAACTATAAAAACACATCCTCAATGACATGGGGCATATTAGCAAGGGACATATCGCCACTTTAGCTGCACTTTTTGCCGCTAAAGCGGCAATATTTTTATTGTCCTATCAGCAAGCTGTCGCTAACAGCAGTTAGCGACAGCTTTCAAGCAATAGCGACCTGTTTGTGGCCCACTTTGCATGTCTGCAATATTTATCGCTAATGACATGCAAAGTGGGCGTACCCAAACTGTTAGCGACTGAAAGCAGTCGCTAACACAGCTATCGCCTATTAGCAAGGCAGGCGAAGCAATAAACAAAATTGCGCTAAGCGCGATTATCGCTATAATCTAATGCCTGCTAAAAACATGACTTACCTGTTTATCCAATGGGAGGTAGATTGTCAGGTTAAGTCCCCATTGGTGTTAATGCATGAATATCGCTAGAATTCCAGCGATATTCACGCATTTCGCCGCAATAGCTGTATATTTTTAGCACAATGGAGAAAAACGTTGCTAATAGCATGTTTTCTCCGCTAACATATCCAGGCAGCGATAAAAAAAAATGCGCTAAGCACGTTTAGCGATATATATCGCTATTCCTTGCTAATATGCCCCATCATTCTTCCGCTCACAACTTGATCGGGCCAAAAACAGACCTAGGGAACTCTTCACCATTGTGAAAAACCAAACTTCCTCTGCTCCCTTCAAGGTAATCGCCTCCACTGAGAGATGCGAGGAAATTGCCAACTACTTCTTCGAAAAAATCTAAAAAATAGATCAATCCTTCGCCCTAACTCCCCTCCTTAACCCACTACCCTCATTAGACATTCCCTCTACGCTCCCTCATGACTCCTTATCGCTCTCTCCTATCATCCCGATTCTTGAACCCGGCCCCATCATACTGGAACTGAAAAATAATGCTTCTTGGCATGACTTCCATCCTGTCACTGAACTTGATGTCCTTAACGTAATTTCCAGACTGAAACCATCTTCTCACACTAATGATCCTCTCTCATCCAACCTTGTCCAAGACTTTAAACATGTCATTACGCCCTACTGGACCTCCAACATCAACTCCTCCTTTGCCTCTGGTTGTGTCCCTGCCTCCCTCCAATTAGGATAAATCACTCCCATCCTCAAAAATCCTGTTGGTGATCCCAATGACCTAAATAACCTTCGTCCTATCTCCAACCTTCCTATTCTCTCAAAAGCCCTTGAAAAATGCTCCCAGTTACAACTAGATAAGCACATTGATTCATTCAATCTTTTAGACTCGTTCCAATCTGGCTTCATTAAGGGCTGTAGTACAGAAACAGCAATGCTAAACATAATTCATGACATCCAACACACCCTTGACAAAGGCGATTCCTCTCTACTCACTCTCCTTGATCTCTTCGCTGCTTTTGATACTGTAAATCACTCTACTCTACTTAATACACTTAAAGATCGTTTTGGCCTCAACTATTCAATCCTTAAATGGTTCACCTCCTTTTTTCAACACAGAACTCAGCAAATTAAAATCCTTGATTGCCTTTCTAAACCTCTGCCCATCTCCCTAGGGGTCCCTCAGGGCTCTATCCTTTCCCCTTCTCTATTTAATCTCTTCATGGAACCCCTCACCCTCATCCTTAAACGAGCGGGAATAAATTACTACCTATACGCCGATGACACCCAACTTTACTATAAAATTCAATCCGGCCCAGATGTCCTTCACCTCAATGATACCTTGAGTAAAATTCAATCCTGGTTTCACTTCAACCACCTCAAACTCAACCCAAAAAAGGCCAAAATCATTATTTTCACCCCTCAGAACAACTCACTCCCCATTCTATCCTGGATCTCTGACCTTACTGCTCTCAACTGCTCTCTCACCATATCCAACTCTGTTAAATCACTTGGTTTTAACATTGACCTGAAGCTTTCTCTTATCCCCTTCAAAAATCGATTATGGGAACGCCATCCTCGCTGGAACTCCTAAAGCACACCTCGCCACTATCAAATCGGTTCTTAACCTAGCCGCTAGGCTCATTACCGACCTTAAACGGTTTGATCATATCTCCCCCGCCCTTAAAGCCCTTAAGTGGCTGCCCATTGAAGGAACAACCTCATACAAGACAGCGTCCAGTACGCACAAATCCTTGCATCAAAGCTCCCTGCAGTACGTCACTAATAAACTTCACATAGCCGGCAGCTCTAGATCAATGAGAAGCTCCAACACCCTCGCTCTTGTACCTCCTCTATTAAACAAGAAAACCACACAATCTCGCACCTTTTCCGGGACCGCACCAAACATCTGGAACACCCTCCCCAAAGATCTTCATTGCAACCCCTCTTACACCAGCTTCAAAAAAGACCTCAAAATTCTCATGCTGAACAAATACTGCGGTCCCTTATTCCGCCCCTTGGCGCTCATCCCACCCTTGCCTACTAGTGCTCTACTCCCCCTCTCTCACCTTCCTTCTCCAGTCCTCCCTATAGGACCTGCCCCGTTCCACCAGATATGATAAAATACTCACATCCCCCTCCTCAACCGAACATACCACCTTGCACTTACCCTTCCCCCCTCTTCTCCATGCTGTTCCCCCCATTCTAGGCTAATATCTCAAGACTAGCAGGAAATCCTTCTCAACTCATGTAATATGACAATATTAATTCTAGGGCTGTTTTGACCTTCTTGTTGGGTTTTGAATTCTACCTCATTGCTATCCTGTTACATTCAATTAATCCTACCTATGTATAGCTGTTTAATGGTGCCTTAATTATCCCCCTCGCTTCCTGCCCCCATTCCCATACCCTACTCCCTCCTTTGTTTTTGTTTAGACTATGCAATATTTAATAGGCTTTCTACCGTTTGTATTGGTTTCTGAATACTACCTCATTGTTATTTTTACCATATGGCAACAAATACTCCTGTTAAGCGCTCTGATACCCCCCGGTCCAGCTAGCGCTATATAAAACATATTAAATAAACATATAAATTAATTAATAATTAATCATGGTAATTGTGTAATTAATTTTAGGTGTGTGTTATGGTGTCTAAAGGTGTAATTAGTGGGAGGGTGGGAAGTAATTTAAATTGTATTGATGAATTATAAATTAGTTGTTAATTTAAAAAAATTAGTTATTTAGTAATTCATTATTGTTAATGTGTAATCAATTTTAGGTGTGTGTTGTGGTGTTTATAGGTATAAATGGTGGGAAGGGTGAGAAGTAAATATTTTTTTTAGAAAGGAATGATTAATTATGTGTTAATTTAAATTAATGAATTAGTAATTATTAATCATAATTGAGTAATTAATTTTAGGTGTGTGTTGTGGATATTATAGTGTTAAAGAATGTGTAACCAATGAATGTTTTTTATCTTTTTTTAATATTAATATATTTTAAATGAATTATTAATTACTAGCAGCCCGTCCCGACGTTGTCCGGGAGCAAAAGGCTGCTTCTGGGCCCCCGCCCGCCCCGACGTTATGGCTGCTTCAGGGCCCCCTTCAATACTGACACCCGTCACAGTTTTTATTTTGTGCAGCAATTGTGCCTGCCACCAAATTATGCCATAACAAACTAAGCAGCGGGGACAGGACCACCTTGAATAACGCAGCATCGCGCCTCCGTCTTTCTTTTAAATCAAAAGGGGCTTGGCAAAACTACTCCCCCCAAAACATTTTTACAAAATGGAGCCCATTTGCTGCCTGGAAACAATCACCACGCTCACACGGCATTGCGTCTTTGAATGTGCTGCCAGGCCGCGTTGCTATGAGTGAACACCAGCAAAAAAAGGAACAGCTTTAGTGACCGTCCTTCCATTATGTAGACTTTTTTCTGTATCGGGGCCCATAGCAAAGGAAACAGCTCCAAACTCGAGAGTTGCAACGGTTGCACTGCACCCGAAGAGGGTATCGGAGGCATTGGCATTTTTTATCACCATTCTATGCAAAAACACTTATTTAAGGTGCAAAGTGAGGAATTATCTAAATTTAACAAATTGTCTGCTCCTTTCCGCGGTCCAGGAAGTCCCTTACCTCGCGTCCCCACTGTCGCCGCCGCTAGGTGCAAAGTGAGGAATTATCTAAATGTAACAAATTGTCTGCTCCTTTCCGCGCTCCAGGAAGTCCCTTACCTCGCGCCCCCACTGTCGCCGCCGCTGTCTTCCTTGCTCCTCCCGCCGAACGCCGCATTAGTTTTCCCCCCCACGGCTCCGCACATTTCAGTGAACCGGATGTTGGTGTCTTTACTTTTCCTCCCCACGGCTGTACTCCTCGCGCTCCTGATGATGTCAGCACATTCGCACACATGGCCGGCGCTACTTCCAAGGGACTACTTTTTTTTGTAAGGTATATTTTTTAAAGAACGTATATTTTTGGGGGGTATATAGCCTATGTCACTCTGCAGACCCTGCAAATTCCAATGATGTATTGGGTGTTTGGATTGGCGCTGTGGTTCCCGAGTTTACCCGCCTCAAAGGTTCCCAGTTCTTACTTTATAATAGTGGTATAAATGTTAATTATGGAAAAACTTTTTAATACAAATATTAATGTGTTTTTATTGGTGTGCTGTTATAGGGTAGGAAATAAAATAAATACATTTATGTTTTTTAATATCATATTTGTAGGCTTTTATTATATGTAATTAACATTATAATATGTGTTATCTTTATATGTTTAATTTTTTTATGGTATACTAGCAGCCCGTCCCGACGTTGTCCGGGTATGAAATGTTATGTGTGTAATGTTTGTAATAATAAAGCAAATTGTCAGCTATGCAGCATTACGTAAGTATGACAAAATGCAAGGGGAATGTTATGCGTTTTTGAACCTTGATCTTCCACGTGGTGTTTTACACCTTCCTATAGGCTAAGGTCAGTTGTAATGTTTTTGGAAAGTCTTTGTTCAGTTGTGCATGCACTGTTAGTAACAGCGTTCATCATATGTGCCTCCTTAGCTGTCCCGTATTTGAATGTCCTTCGTTATGTGTGCGTCATCAGTTTTAAGTTTTGCAGCTTTTGTGTGTTGTGGAGTGTGTTGGTTATATAATTCCCAAGCGGGTTGTCTTTGACTTTAATGTGTGTGCGCTAACAGTGCCCGGCGTGATCTCGTGCTTGCGAGGGCTGGTTTGAGGCCCCGGTCTACATTTTAATTGTGAAGTGGCTTTGATCGTGTGGTACGCTGCCTGCCTTCATTGTCCACTGGAGCCGTTGGAACGTGAATGTCGTGGTGAGTGAATGGCGCCCTTGTGCGCCCCTTTTTTTTTCTTCCTGCAGCCACTTCTGACAAATCTTACGTGCATAAAGGAATAAAGTTTTAATTTGTTAGTGAAATTTTTAGGCTG
The DNA here is from genome assembly GCF_964263255.1 of Lissotriton vulgaris. Taxonomy (NCBI): domain Eukaryota; kingdom Metazoa; phylum Chordata; class Amphibia; order Caudata; family Salamandridae; genus Lissotriton; species Lissotriton vulgaris. Next base: position 87,357,721 of record NC_141691.1, on the reverse strand, counting down.
TATGGCAAGGTCTGTCAATGCGGCGCCCGTTGGTGTTTTGATACGGGCGTGTGAGAAGTGATCAGAACGCCAAGGCGGAGCGTGAATATGCGTGCACATTGGTGGCGAAAGCCGCGCCACTTTTTTTTGGTAATTGAAGTGCAGCTCCCTCTGACAACGCTGACGCCCACAAAGTTTGCGCCGCACTATATATGATTAATGGCGCCTGAATGGCAATGGGTGTGAATGCGGCGCAGCTTGGTGTTTGTAGACAGACGTGTGAGACGCGAAGGTGAAGTGTGAATAGGCGCGCACATTGTTTCTGGAAGGCGCGCTACTGAAGTACGTGGCCATTTTTTGTTTTATTTGTGGCACGCCCCTCTTACAATGCTGTTGTGCCACGCCCGTCTGACAACGCTGCACGCCCACAAAGGAATAATGTAGTGTAGTTTGACATGCCCATGCCAAAGCCCAAGTGTACTTTGACACCCCCACACCAACGCCCACAAGTGACTACTTCACCCCTAAGGTTGTTTGACCTTTGTGATGTATATGGTGGCAAGCTGTATAGCCTATGTCCATCTGCTGCATCTCCCCTTTACAATGCTGTATTGGGTGTTGTGATTGGTGCTGTACTTCTCAACTTTACCCGCCTCAAAGGTTTCAGCTCTTTCTTTATAATAGTAGTGTAGATTTTTAAAATATTGTTTATGTATTTTTATGAATATACATATTTTTTTAATTGTTGAAATGTTATTAGTAATTTTAGTTTTTCTGCTTTCCCTACTTTTGTCCTCACTGGTGTGGGGATAGTAATTTTTACCCTTCCCCTAGCCAGCACTTTCCCTACTTTTTCACTCACTGGATTGGGAATAGTAATTTTTTCCACTACGCTATCCAATACTTTTCCTACTCTTTCACTCACTGGAGTCGGAATAGTAAGATTTGCCCCACCGCTATCCAATACTTTCCCTACTGTTGGACTCAAGTCGAGTGGGAAGAGTAATTTTTACCCCTCTGTTATCAAACATTTTTCCTACTGTTGTATTTATTGTGTTGCGAAATGTACGTTTTATTTTTGTTTTAATAGTTTAATGTTTTAATTAATTATAGAATGATTTTTGTATTTTAAATTATTAATATGTGAATTTATTTTATTTTTATACAATTTAAAGGTTTAAAACTTAAATAAAGATAATAAGAAATGATTTTAAAGTAAATATATGTATATGTATAAATTATTATGTTTGTGTGTTTATATTTTTTAAATTAAATTTAGTTTTTATATTTAGTTAAAATATATTACATTTAATTTCTTTTGTTTAAGATAATATTAATAATGTATATTTTTATATATATTATTTTATTTATATTTTTTAATCGATATTCTTAACTTTGATATTTTTGATTCAATGTTTTTTTACTTACCTGTTTAAGTATAGGAAGTTGATATTTTTACTATCTATATTTTAATTCGGTATATTTCCTATCAATATTTTTACTATAGATATTCTATCAGTGAACCCCGAAAAGGTTCACCCAATGGAGCATGAAAATTACAAGACATTCAATTATGATTATGCATAAGATGAGAAAAGAAAAGTTCAAGTCTCTTTGCATCTGAGCTTTTTCTAGATGCAGCATTTAAGTCTAACTATCCTTACACTAAGGGGCACATTAGACTGGCGGCATACCAGTGGAAAATGGGACCGCTTGCCATCAGTGCAAGGGTCCTGTTGGTGGTATTAGGATGCGCCTGCCACACTGGCGGGCGCATCCTGCATTCCTGATATTGTGGCTGGCGGTGCACTCAGCACCGCCCGCCACAATGCCAGGAAGGCATATTGTGCACTTCCATGCACAACATGGCAGGCACCGCGCGGTGCCTGCCATGTTGTGCATGGAACTGCAGGGGGGTACCATAGGTACCCCCCATGTGCACCCCCCATCCCCCAGAATTCCTGGGGGCCTGCTACGGGCCCCCAATGTCAAAAACCGCCTGCCTTTTTGTGGTGGCAACCCCGCCAGCATACTAATATGGATGGCGGTGTCTACCAGACACCGCCACCATATAAACTACTTTTCTCGGGCGGATTGCCTACCGGCGGAAAACCGGCGGATGGTCTTCCCGTCCGCCGGGTCCCCCCCGCCATGGTAATGTGGCGGGGGGATTAAAAGCGGGTGGGGTTTTTGGTAGGCGGATCGCCACCACCATAGGGGCGGTGGCGATCTGCCTGTTATCCTAATGTGCCCCTAAATCTAAAGTGGCATCCCTAAATTACGGCACAAGTAGAGGATGCTAGTGAGGGAAATGGTGTCAGTGGACAAAACCTTCCTAAGGAGTGATTTCGCCATAAGATGGGTCTGAGGCTTGAAGCCACAAGAAAAAGAGAGAAAGCACATCAGCGTGCAGTTGCTCTTTGTCAGGAGGGGAGGGTGGAATGGGGGTGACTGGTCCTCTCTGCAAAGCATCATATACATAAAGTTGTATTCATCAACTGTCCCAGCATGCTTTTCTTCTCCTAGCTGCACAATGGACTCAACCACAAACTTTTCCATGACGTCGACTCCCTTCATGGCCCACTCCATGCACAATCCCCTCTGCAGCAGCTCGTCCTTGGTCTTCTTTGTGTCTCCCATGGTAAAAACTTGGGAGTTGTGGTTGACAATTCCCTTTCTTTGAACCTGCAGGTCTCCAGGACAGTGGCCACCTGCTTTGGGCTAATTAGGCTCATAAGGAAAATCTTGCAGTTCCTTTCATTTGCTGCACGCAAACAAGTTGTTGTTGCTCTAATACTGTCCAGATTGGACTATTGTAATGCCCTTTATCTGGGCATTAACAAAGGACAGCTGTGTCGCCTGCAGCTGGTGCAGAATGCCGCTGCAAGGCTGGTGATGGACTTGCCTAAACATCACTCAGTCTTGGGTTCTTTTCTTTCTCTGCACTGGCTCCCCATGGACCGCAGAATTATGTTTAAAACCCTCTTCCTCCCTCACAATGCCTACTATGGCCTGGGTCCGGTGGGAATGAAAGTTTTATTTCAACACTATGCTCCCACGAGGAAACTCAGGTCAGCAAGCAAACATCTCCTTATCGTCCCTAGGTTTAAAAGGATGAGATGGGGTGGGAGAGGCTTTTCCACTGCTGCCGCTAATTTGTGGAATTCTCTCCCTGACAAAATTTCAGGACAGCAATCACACACGCTCTTTCAAAAGACTTTAAAGACCTGGTTGTTCCCTGAGATGCTGGTCTGAGTGTGTCTTCGCCTGCCTGCTTATTGCTCTGCTTTTAGCGCCTTGATGCCCATGGGCTAAGTTTGCGCTCTACAAGTCGTATATTCATTCATTCATTCTCATGTGTGAAAACCCCTTACAAACTAACTGTAACTCCTTCATTCCGCAACCTTGCCTAATGAAACAATACCCTTACTCTTCGATAGTAAACATTGTCCACCTGCAATGCATACGTGAGACAGAAACACCCTGCAAATTTTACATAAGAGTTTGAACGATACTGTCAGAAATAAAGACACCCCAAGTGTATTACAAATCAAGGCCTATGAATCAAGCTAAGTTGATAAATCCACCATACAATGTAAGCTAGCAAATACATCAGCCGACTACATTAATCTACATCTTTGCAAATAAGTCATTAACCTACGAAAGCATCTATGGTCATTAACACATCATTGAATCACATTTTCTAATGAGACCGAAAATGAATTACACTGGTTCAATGGTATGCACACGTGCTAAGCTCTACTAATCGAGCTGTGCATTGGGTTACATTAACTTTCACAGTAACATGTTAACTAATTCACATTTTCGTCTAACATATAATTCTCTAATAACATCGAATAATACGCGAGTGCGTTCTACAAACGATTACATTTCACGCATATCGGATAAAAATCTTCTTCTGGGCATCCGCAGACATTTTTCCAGGGGGGGCAAAATGCTAACATCATCACCATCCTTCGACATGATGTGTGCCAGGTGGGGCACAAGAAACACTGGGGCGCAGAACTGGGATAGACTCAAATGCCAGGAATCCAGGACATGTGACTGACCCTGCCACAGGCCAACAAAAACCACCTAAAGGGAAAACGCTAAAATTTCTGACAAGGTGCTTTATCTCTGTCTGCAACAAATGCAGACTTCCGGGTCCTCAATCCAACACCAATCAAGGCTGTCTTCAGCACGATTCGATTTTTATCAGAATACTTTAAAACAGCCTATGATTAAAGCACCAGATTGAATATACTGTATGCACAGTGAATGTTAGGGATTATTTGTAGCACACATAATTACCAATATTGGCTTCTTGGTGCTAGAATTCATGATAACTTTTATCCAAAGTTAAAGCACAACGTCAAAGTTAGTAATAAATAATGCAGCAATCACACACGCTAGTGATTCGCCAATGGGTGCTCCTTTTACTAGAATTCCCCAGGCATTGCTAAATTTTACACACATTCAATTAATTTATACAAAATAAAATGTATAGGTCCAAATGTTAGCTATATTTTTTAAAAGAAACTTAGAGTCCCTCTACGTGCAGTCAATGTCAAACTGACAACGTGCCTACGTTTAGGGATACAATAATGGCCAGCTCCCTTATGCGGAAGCCAGACCCCACAAATGTGTGGCACATGCAGCGCCCACAGCAGCGGCACATCACAGGTCCAGGGATGCTGAGTTTTACACAGTGGTCGAAGTGGGGGAAAAATAGTAGGGGAACATTGGGCAGAGAATCAGAGGGCGGGAATAACCCAAGGATTGGATCTGTGGGTGGAGCCAGAGGTGTGACCAGAATGAGCAGACATCCCAATGTTTAGTATTTGTTTGGCATTTCACTACCCAGTTTAAACAACCAATGGATACACATGATTATTTAAGGTTATAATGAGTTATTAACATTAAAATATATTCACAAAGTGGGATATGCTTCTAATCACAGAATGTACCAAATACGATAAAATGTGGAAAAACAGGCCATTTGTCTCCGAGCCTTGGAGTTTCTGTCATCAGCACTACTCCCTTTTTCCACAACAGCAGTTCAAACATGAATGGCAAAATATCCTAGTTTGCAAATGTTTTCTCTAAAATTATGGCTCTGCCATATTTGCCTCATAATGCAAGATCTGTTGCATGATCTGACCATTTAAACTAATAAATTGTTTGTAGCTCAAACATATCAAAAGTTAATATAAAATGTGACTTGTGTTGCTGCAGAGTGGATGGCCTATTGTAAAGGTTGACAGGTCACCTTTCTCACTGCTGCATTTGTATGTTGCACTGGTACTAATAAGGCAAAATCTTTCCAGAGACTGTTAGCATGTGTACACACGTCAAAATAATAAAATACCTGAAAATATACTGCATTACACTGCAGCCTTTTTTTAATGCATAATTTAGTCAACACTACGGCATAATGTTGTCATCCTTTGCTGCATAATTAATTCCAGTGGCCTCACAGCAGGCAGCACACGTTAAAAGTGCTTGTGAATGAAGACGGGTGACTGTAAGTTTGCGAAGTTAGTTTGGTGTGCGTGCAAGTCCTGCATTGCCAATCCCTGGTGAGTTGCAGCTACTACTGCTGAAACAAGGCCAATAGAGGTACCTATGGGTGAGGCAGACTGGCCTCAAGGGCAGGGCCAGCCATAGCACTGGTGGTGTCCTGTGCAATAATGTTTGTTAGTGCCCCCCAATGGCCACCTCTTCCATGGATTCCCTCACTACCACCCTTTAACTGTGCCCCCCAAGTTTCCATAACCACTCTCTCTCAGATGCATTTAATTTGATTTGCAGCGCCACTCATACCATTGTAGGGTGTCAGAGCACTTTACATCACACACATTACACAGAGACAACCAATATGTGTGTAAATCACTGTATAGAAAATGTTACATAAGACTAAGGACTACAAGGTGTAGGAGTCACATGACAACCATACTAGTAGCCCGTATAGTTTTATAGTGATTGGTCTGGAGAAACACAATACCTGGAATTTAAAACGTAATACCATGGTTGGGGGTTCTCCTTAATAATCAGAATTGATTTCTGTCCAAAAGAACTCTTTTTGGGACATTAGGATAATCAAAGACTGGGTGGGGGGTGGAACATAACGCTCTAATGTATACCTTGCAGTTTGTATACAGCTCTTAGATGCAGTTAATAGCTCACTGTTCTAAGTTAGGATTTTAACTTATAAACTGCAAGTAACAAAAGGATCTCTCTGACAAAAGCAGTAGCCCACTGACCTATTTACATTATGTGCACTTTGTGATCTGCATGGCGCATGTTCTTTGCAGCCGGTACATTAACCCTCTGAGCTACCTTTCCATGAGTCAAAACTCCCACTAGACAAAATTCTGTTCTCTCTCTAGGAAGGACATTAATCACCAGAGACATCATGACATTTTTATTGTTACCGAAAATTGCTGGAGGCCAGGAAGGAGGCAACAAGTGTTTTTAGAACCATAATATACTTGCAAACATGATGCCTCCACCTAAAGTCCGCACCTGGTGCAGTCACACTCGTTGCACCGCCCTAGAGCTGGCCCTTCTCAAGGGTCCTGTGACCTTAGTGACTGTTGTTCTAGGGCGTGCTGCTTCATAGGCCTGCCCGCAAGACTGGAGGTGAACTTCAGTATGGATATTGGTGGGCAAGCCTTGAAGGTTAACCTACACTTGTCATGCTAGGGTCCACCTGCTGGTGCGAAGACACCAGGACTTCTAAGGTGTTGCGAAGCTTTCTAAGGTCTAGCATGTGATTGTGCTCTCGCAGGAGAGGGGTCTGGTGGACTGGTTATTAAGGCTGAACCTGGTTCCCAGTTCCAAATTCAGCAGCTCTGACCATAGTGCCACATCCTCTCCCCCACTAAACACCGTACTGCCCCACTGAGAAAAACTCCCACTGTCTTCAACTACAACCCAATTGTTGCCCGCTATAAACACCTGGATGTGGCTCAATTTAAATTACGCACTAGACAAGAGCAATATGCGGCCTACAAAAAAAAAAGTGACAACATCCTGGAAAAAGCAAACACTCACAGGGAATGCAAATTTTAGCAAACCATGGGAAATGTAAGCAGGAACAACATGGTTACTTTAATGCTTTTACACTCACTATTCAGAAATCAGTGAGTGCTTTTGCCTGAAAGGACACGACTACAGGGCCCTGAATGGACCCATTTCAATTGCCATTTCTTATATCCTTCAAAATGTAAGCAGTATGGTAAAAAGATCACATCCCTGGACGCAGAGCCGCAGCACACATTTTGTTTTCCAATCCACACATTGCAGTACCTCCAGGATTGATGCACTAGTTCCAAGTCCAGGGAAAACAGAGAAAAGAAAACAAAAATAGCGCTTCACTGGCAAACTCTGTAAAAGTGGCGCTAATGTGTTTCGGTGTGAATAAAATCAGTTGGCCAATTTGCTACCACTCTGTCTTACTTTATTTAGTTATTTATCTATTTTTCATATTTTTTGCCTTTTATTCCCAATGCTTCACTTTGGAATTAAAATGTCAGAAAAATATAACATTTCCAGAAAAAGCGTCTTTCTTTTTTGGATCCATTTCACAGGGAAGCAAATAAAAGAAAGGAGGAGAAAGAGAGTGAGAACCCCGTCTTGAAGTCACGGTTTTCATGGGCGTCCGCGGGGGGGGGGGGGAGGGGGGGGCAAGGAGTATCGCTGGGGGGCGGGGGGGGGTGCAAGCTTCCACCCCCCCCCTCCCCCGCAGACGCCTGGTATTTGCATCACATGCATCTTTAATGGGTCATAATATTCATAAACAGTAGCTTATGAACTTGTGACATCTTCTGGCGCATAGTGTTCCTGCACTGCTCCTCTGGCATTGATAGCGCTTAGAAACAAGTGAACCAGGTTGCCAGGCGTTATACATAGTAGTTTTGTATAGATATGAGCAGCGACAGATGAATAATATTGCTACTTCTACTATCAGTTGTTACTTCTAAACAATCAGTGATGTACGAAAATGTATTGTACCCTTTATTCTTGTGTGTTATCCTTTTTGAAGCTCTCTTTTTTTAAAGAAACTGATTGACGTACATGACTCATAAAACCGGAGGACAGTAGTTAAACAGTAGTTAAACATCCTCTGGTATATTTGACTACCGCCGCGAGCACAGTAATCAGAAGAGCCACATCAGATAAGGAAACTAAAGCCAACACTGTTGTTAAGAAACCATATTTGTGGCGTGCGATCGCCTCCCAGTGGTTGATTTGGTAATGACAGAACGTTGCAAATATAGAATTCCTTTGAGTCGCTTTCAGGGACTTCAGATATTTATTATTGCCCTGTTTGTCTAGAGAATTTTTTTAGGATCAAGGACAGGTGGTCCAGCAAATAAATTAGCAGGGAGAGTTGAGCCAGAGGCGGGCAAAGGGCCCTGCTTGGCTGTTAAGCCCAGCCTTGAAAATATCGAGCATGTCAATAAAGCAACAGGTAGTATATATAATGTGAAAAAGTCTCAAAGTATTTCTTTAACACGCAGACGCGTTTCCCCTTAGTACCACACATTATATAACCTCATTGAGAGGCATTTATTTAAAGTAATATTTTTAAATGTTACTTGGAAACATTACATGCTCCTGCACTCCCTGGCGCCAAGGCAATGCCACCAGTGAATTAGGAGGTAAAAGAGTGATCATGCATACCATATATGGGATCTAGATTCTTATTATGCAACATTAGAGTCAGGAGCACTGGAAATATACAGCAGGGAGTGCCAAATTATGCTGCAGGGTTGACTAAATTATATGGCAAACAAAGCCAATGTATGTGGTGTAATGCGGCACATTTTATGATAGCATTACTTAATTATTTTGCCGTTTGTACCCTTGTTCACAATGTCTGAGCATAGGTTGCAACTCATTAGATCAAGTTTAATCCAAATATTGCAATAAGTAACAGAAAGGTGACTAGTCAAGCTTTGCCTGGGGGCTTCCACTGCACGGCAACACATGTTGCTGCATTTTTAGTAATTTTTGAACCGTTTGAGCTAGAAACAATTTTTTTGGGTAAAATCTGCAGATTATGCAACAGATTATGTATTATGTTGCAAGCGTGGCAAATCTCTTGGTGAGCGAAAAGCGGCACCGTTGCACAAAGTTATTATTCATATGGCACGGATTATACTTTATTAAATCAAACACAGCAAATTTTTGCACAGCTCACACCCTGAACTCACATATTTGAAGGCGTTCTCTAAAGTGGAAACCTAGACCCTTATTATAAGTTAGGCGGAATAGGTAAGGTGTTTACCACAAGTGGTAAATAACATTAGCCTGGAGTGAGGTATTTACCATGTGTGGATTTGGCATTTAACACTCACAGGGGCATATTATCAAGGGGGTTTATCTCCGCTTTTTTGGCTTTAAAAGCCAAGAAAGCGGAGATAAAATTATCTCCCTATTACCTAGCTGTCGCTAACACCAGTTAGCGACAGCTAGTAGGAGATAGCGATCATCTTGGGCCCCACTTTGCATGTCAGTGATATTTATCACTAATGACATGCAAAGTGGGCGTGCCAAGATGTTAGCGACTGGAAACAGTCGCTAACATCGCTATCTCCTATCACCAACTTTTGGAGATATTCGCGCTAAGCGCGATTATCTCCAAAAGCTAACACCTGCCCCTGAGCAGTTCTTAGCCATGTTATCCAATGGGAGGTGGATAACATGGCTAAGAGCATTAGCTTGGTAATGCATGAATATCGCTGACTTTTCAGCGATATTCATGCATTATTTCCGATTTTTATCGCATTTGCGATAAACCTTGGTAATACCAAGGTTTATCTGCGATAAAAATCGCCGCAGCTCGGCGATAATTTTTTCTCGCTAACCAAGCAATAGCGGTAATTATCGCTATTGCTTGGTAATATGCCCCACAATTCTGCATGTTTTGCCTTTTTAATAGGTCCTTTCTACTGATACATTTTGGCAGGTTTGACCTGCCCAAATATATCATGGGAAAACTTTAGCCGAGTGATAATTATCACAATACTCGTAATTCTGATCCCTGCGCAAATGTGTTTTGCACAGAAATCGGAATTTAGCCCTGTATTTGTAAAAAGTAAAAGTTAAATCCAATATTTGCTGAGCATCCCACAGTTTGGTCCAGCAGGGAAGCCGGGAATTATCCCAGGTTTTCTGTTTTAATATTGTGCAATTCAGCTACTAGAAGAATCACTTCTTTGGCCCTCGTTGGAAGTTTATTGAAATAGGGCGGGATATTTACCACATGTGGTAAATACCATGACCACGTTGAGAGGGGTGCATTTACTATGTGTGGCAAACATGTCCTAGTCTGCATTTGGTGAATGAAAAAATGGAGCAGAACATGCAGGACCAGTTTTTAACGGACTGAGGGGCATATTACCAACCTACAGCGATATTTATCGCTAAGTAGGGTTAGCGGTAATATTTTTATCGCCGCCCTTCACCTGTTTTAATCGCTGAGATAACTTGCTATTAGCAAGGTTTATCTCAAAAGCGATAAAAATCAGGCGAAATGCATGAATATCGCTGTCAATACAGCAATATTCACGCATTAGCGTAACAATGCTCTTAGCCATGTTATTCACCTCCCATTGGATAACATGGCTAAGAACTGGTCAGGGCAGGCGTTAGCTTTTGTAGATATTTGCGCTTAGCGCGAATATTTCCAACGCTACGCCTGTGTTGATCATAGGCGATAGCGATGTTAGCGACTGTTTTCAGTCGCTAACATTTTGGCATGCCCACTTTGCATGTCATTAGCGATAAATATCGCAGACATGCAAAGCGGGCCCCAAAATGCTCGTTATCGCCTACAAGCTGTCGCTAACTGGTGTTAGCGACAGCTTGGAAATTGGGCGAGAAAATTATAGACGCTTTAGCGGGAAAAAGTCCAGCTAAAGCGGCGATAAGGGCCCTTGGTAATATGCCCCTGTATTCTGTGTGTTTTTCCTTTTTCCACGCATTTTCCCATGAAACATGTCGGCAGGTTTGATGGGGAGAACTGGGAAAACGGAGAACACTGTGAAAGTGTAATAATTATCACACAACTTATAATTCTGATCCTTGATCCATGTGCTTGCACAAGAATCAGAATTCAGCCCTTAAATTGTAATGTGGGCCTTTTTCTTTATTTCTTTGTGCATGAGGTTAGAACGAGGGAGGAAGTAGAAGTCACATCAAAACTTGGCTCGTTTTGAACTTATGGGTCCAAGAGGACCTTGAGGTTAGCCAGAGCCTGGTTTAACTTTAGGTGACTTGACTTCCTCAAGTACCAGGAGCTCTTATACAAATACTCAACACTTGTTCTAAACTTTAAAATGAGATGAGACCAGTGGTTAATTTGTAAAAAAATAAATGCTGGGGTTCTAGTCAATAACCAGCTGGCACCAGCCCATTTCTCCTTTAAGTGCCGCCTAAAACAGAACTCCTGTGCCTACTAAAAATAAATGTGTCCGCACTCCAATACATTTGGGTCAAGTTTATGCTATAAGCGATGATGTTGATGATTAAGTGCCGATGCTGGGGTCGTTTATTGGAGGCAGCGACACAGGCAGGAATGCGGCCCTTGCAGGTAGGAGTGCGGCCTCTGCAGGCAGGAATGCGGCACGTGCAAGCAGGAATGCGGCCCGTGCAGGCAGGAATGCGGTCCGCGCAGGCAGGAATGTTGCCTGTGCGCCTTGTTTAAGGGCAGGATCCCTGCAGTGGTGTAGCTAGACCTTATGCCGCCCATGGCCCCTGCGTAGGAGTCGGGTGGTGCTGATGTTTCCTGCGTTTGCCACCCCGACTGGCGCAGGTAAGAGAGGGTAGGGAGAGTAGATTGCACCCCCAAAACTCATGCCACCTGGGGTGGACCGCCTCCCACCCCGGCTACACCATTGGATCCTGTGATTGCGAAACATTGCTAAATGGACTGAGTTCCGAGATTAAGTGAACAAATATTCCGCCATACCTGTGTCACCTTGCCCCCGGCAGTGCTGCAGTATCCACAGCAGCCAAATTTCCACAATCCTCGATACGCCGTCAGAGAGGGCATGGAACCTGCACCCCACTGCGGAAGGGCGGCTTTTATTGCCACTCCTATAACATAAGGGCGGGGATGGGTGAGCGCAGGGTAGAGTGCCACTTTTCCATACTGGGTTCACATATGTGTTCCACAGAAGGGGTTCTGGATACTACAGTTTAGGAAAATAGCTTGTTTTATATTGTACTAAATGTACGGCTTTAAGTGGGCTAGGTCTCACCGGTGCTGAGCACCAGCAGTTTTTTTAAAGGGGGTCTCGAAATGGGTCCCAATCGGGCTCTGTTTTATGCCCTGGCACAGGCGGTCCGTTTTGTTCCAGACTGCAGTGACAGCAGGCACATCGATGTGCACGTGCTCACACTGCTCACTTCTCACTAGTGGAGAAGTTACGGCATGATGTCGTCATGCCAGGTGAGCGTTGAAGGGAAATCCTTTAAAGAGTCATTTTCTCTGTGGATTTCTCTTCTCTTTTTAAAACCTCAGGAGCAGCAACATCGTTGTGGTGTCACCAGGGCTTTAAGTGGAAGCTTTTTCAATATTATATACAAGCCATAGTTGCAACTAACAATCATTGACAAAGCCAATAGTCCTGACTTGTGTAGGTATGATATTACTTGTTGTATCATATATCTGGATGCAATGGAAGAAACAGCAAAATACAAGTCAGGCGGCACACTGTGCTAAACACAGATTCTTAGCCTATGTGATATGATACGTTTTTTATAGAGCGCGACTTACACTCCAAGGAGCATCTTGGCACTAGTGGTAAAGTGTCACAGAGGAGGGGAGGAAGGAAGTGTACGGGCGACCAGTAAGGGGAGGAGGGAGAGGAGGACCTGAACTAGGTTAAGTTAAATTAAATTAGTGTTAGGACGAGGGTGTCAGATGCATTAAAAATTCAGGTTTTGAGAGCCTTACGAAACAGGTTTTCTGAAGGGATCAGACGCATCTGGGTGGGAAGCTTGTTCCAGGCTCTAGCTCCCAAAAAACCTAGTGATTTTCCACCTTTGGTTGAGAGTCTTAATCTAGGGACCACCACGCCCTAATTGCATTGGCCACGCCCCTTTGAGAGCCCCCACCAGTATTTTCATCCCACTTAAAGTACCGCTTGACTAAATGGGACAGGATGCTGCATAAACAGGTATAATAACAGATAATATGCCATCTATTGCAATTCATCCAATTTCTCAATACGGAAAGGACAGGTTAAGTGCGCCCTCTTGTGACTAGAGCATGTGATCTGTTCTGCAAGCAAAGCTAGATGCTGATGTCACCAGCGAGAACTTACTTGAATACGGGAAGTGCAGATGGAGGGAATAATTTAGCGGACAGCCCACTGAGAGACATGAAAGCGCGAACAGGCCATATAGAGCACAAAGAAAGAATATTACTAGGGGACAGATTGGGAGTACAATATGGTGGCAATGGGCTACAAGTGGAGCGGTGTGGTGCTGCGGCCAGAGCAGCTGACTTCGGAGTACAGGGCTCACCAGCTCCGGTGGCAGCTCAGCAAAGCACCATGTGACTCTGGGCAATAGCTCACTTAATTTCCACAACGGCCTCCAGCGCCTTCAGGCCCGTTAGGGGGAGTAGTTCACACTTTACAAATACCGGATTTACATCTGGGTAGAAATAAGTGCTGGTGCTGAGCACTGGAAACCACTGGCTCAAATTAAGCACAGGATGAGACTGAGGACAATGGTGTCAAGAGAAAACAAAGAGTGGTGTGGATCTGTTTAGCCCGGCCATGCCATTGTTGCACCCAGCACATTTGTATTTGAACCACCTGCACAAAACTAAACCTCAGTCGTGAAATAGATGCCCTCAGTCACTCTGTGCATGCTCAGTCAAACACTTACACCCTCAGCTCCTGTCTGACTTTTATGCATGCTCTTCAGAACATGCAGCCATATGGTGACACCCTGACTCACGTCCTGTTCTCTCTCAGTTCAACACACCTTGCACACGCTCGTTCACTTTCTGCACGCTCTGAAATAAGGTTCTCTGTGCTTCAGGTGGGTGGGGCAGTAGGGGGACATTTTAGCACTTAGGAGACGGTCATTCTGAGGGAAAAATTGAGCATTTAGAGTTTACCAGGGGCCTCACTGGGAAAAACATGCATTGGCATGTAGATAACATACACACTCTCAAGAATGCACATGTGTGCTATCATGCATCTGTGTGTGCTACAACAGCCACATTTCCATTAGCACTTCACAGGACACTGTGCAAATGTGTAGACACTTTGCATGCTCAAAGACATTTGATGCACATGGACACATAAGGAGACAGTGGAGTGGGTTTTATTCCACGATCCTTCTCTAAATCAGGTCCTTTTAAGCGACGTCACTTGGCCAGATGTTGAGATTATCAACTCTGAGCACAATGTTACAATATAATTGAGTTCCAATTCATTAACCGCCTCCTAGAGAAAGCCTTGACTGCTGGCTATTGGCACCACTGGAGGGACACATTTACAAAATGCATAACCCCATCACCTGAATAGAATGAATAGTCTTAAGAGTTGAAACACCCATTTTAAACAGCATCGTCCCCCAAAGATGCTGCCCAGTAACCAGCCACTGCCCCAGGATCTAAAGAACTGATGCCCCTTTTGACTTCTGCATTCCTCCTATTTTAGGAATCTATTGGAGGGACTTAGAAATAGGCATTACACAAGTGGCCAGTGCTATTAAAAAACACATTAGCAGGAAGTCTAATAAGGTGGACAACTCACTGATGTGTGCAGTCAGCACCACTACACTTTTCAATTAATCTTTGCTTTACTACTTTACCTAAATATGCTGGAGATAAACACAGAATTGTAAAGCTCAGCAGGGACCACCATCCAGTAATATTCACTGGGAAGGTAGTCCATTTGCATTTCCATCCGAATCACTGGCACAAAACTTGTGGTCTACTGAATTAGTTGGAAACTGTGGCATCAGGACTTGGATTTTAATAATCCAGCCCCCCCATGTGACTGCACTGTGTGCTCTTGGGCTTTTGAACGTCTTTGTTTGTTAATATTTTTGTCAAAGATTGGAGGTATTTAGAATGAATGTAAAAGCTGTTAGTAAGTGTACGTAGAAAAAAACAGAAACCTGTGATGGATATTGCCTTAATGGAGGGTAGGTAGAGTGAACACTCTCACAGTCTGATTACCATATATTAAGGAGAAAAAGTAATAGCCTCTGTGAAACCAGTACTGTAGGACAATCTCAGGTCTCCAACTTTAGTGTTTGAGCTTGGGCAAATCATACACTCCCTGTGCCTCTGTCCCCTGATCTGACAACATATGTGCACCTTGAAATGCTTAATGGAAGAAATATGCAACAAAGGCATATTCCCAGCATAGGCCCCAGCATAGTTTCCAGTCAGCCATTCAGGGTTGTTTAACTGCAGGTGTCCACATTTCCTATTACAATCTTTAATGGTGAACATGTTCCCTGACGTTGGATTATGCAGCTTGTCTTTCTCAGACAGACAGACAAATATTTCACAGCCATTGTATGGCTGCAATAATGATATGTGGATACCCTGTCAGGCCACCCAGGGTGTCCTATCAGGGAGCTAGCATGGTGGTACAAAGTAGGACATTTGGCAGCAGAGTGAAGGCAATATGACTGACCAGCCATATATGGGTTACATCTGAAAACAAGCATTTGCAATGCAATAGGTCTCACGTTTGCGAGAGTTTAAACTATTGGCATTGTAAATGACATTGTCTTTTATTCATCTGTTTTGATAATTAACACAGAAATAGCTCAAACACTTGTAAATGCGAGACCTATTTCATTTCAAAGAAGCAGCCGTCATTGTCCTGGACTGCTTGGAAAGTGAAAGCGCGCATGGCTCTTAACATTGCAGGAAAGCATGTCGTGCCTGCAGTAGGAGAAACTCATTGAAGAAAATAGTGAATGCACCTTAAATAAGACATACGGTGTAGCAACAGAAGTAAAAGGACCAGTCCTCATGGGAGGTTACAAATGAAGACAAGGCGGAACTAAGGAGGGACTAACAAGCCTATTAACGAATCCGAAGCCAGCATTTACAAAGGGCAATGACACAAGCCAATGACAAATATGGGCGGAGAGTGGGCGGGTTCATATGGCCATGTCTGAATTGGGGTGGCTTCATGAGTAAAATAACAATGGATTAAACCCAGATCTGTGACTGGGGGTGGATGTTTTGCCATTGTGCAACATTCCGTCCATCATCTTGTGTGTTTTGCTGTTCACCCTATGTGGGAAGGGTATGCCCAGACATAGGTCCCGTGCTCACTACGCCACTGGAGTCAAGCTATCCTGGCTGAAGACGGCTGATAGCCAGAAACCAGTCCTAGGATGCTCGATTCCGGTCCAGGGAAGACATGGCTTGGCAGTTCGGGCTGGACTGTTCCCATGAGGCACAGGGTCAAGGCTTATTTGCATATGGCCATGTCTGAACTGGGGTGGCTTGGTGAGCACAATAACGATGGATTAAACCCAGATCAGTGACTGGGGGTGAATGTTTTGCCATTGTGCAACATTCCGTCCATCATCTTGTGTGCTTTGCTGTTCACCCTATGTGGGAAGGGTATGCCCAGATGTGGGTCCCATGCTCACTACGCCACTGGAGTCAAGCTATCATGGCTGAAGACGGCTGATAGCCAGAAACCGGTCCTAGGTTGCTTGATTCCGGTCCAGGGAAGACATGGCTTGGCAGTTCGTGCTTGACTGTTCCCATGAGGAACAGGGTCAAGGCTGATTTGCATATGGCCATGTCTGAATTGGGGTGGCTTGGTGAGCAAAATAACAATGGATTAAACCCAGATCTGTGACTGGGGGTGAATGTTTTGCCAATGTGCAAAATTCCGTCCATCAACTTGTGTGTTTTGGTGTCAAGGGAACCTTCATTATATTCTTGCCTTTCTTTCTAATCACGTAGAAGGAACACCAGGATAGTAAGGGAGGTTCCCTTGCCATGTAGTTAAGTAAGAAAGAAAAGAACCACAGGAGTTTCAAAAGGGAAAAGAGAGAGGCATGAGAAGGAATAGAGTGTAGAGATGCAGGACAATGAGGAGCTGAAACACAGAGGAAAGAGGTGTTGTAAATGAATCTCAGACCGGGTGTCTCTTTCCGGTTGCACGGAGTTCCCTACCTGTCCACTGCTGCTGCTGGCTGGGGCGTTGCCTTGCTACCGCGGAACCTCCTAATGGTACCACCAGCTTGCCTGCCTGTCCAGATCGCCCAGAACGCTGCCCTGTCATCGCCGGTCTCCTCCCCCCGCCGCAGCCTTTGACCACCTGTGCTGCCGCCGACCGGGGGAGTTAGAGACCACAAGCCCCAGAAGCCTCCGCGACCTGGACGGAAGTCGCGTCGAGGCTGAGCGCGCCAGGAGGCGCACAAAAAGGGGCATCACTTCCCGCGTCGCGGGACGCGCGCGGGCAAGCACCGGGCTAAGTCCGGGCAAAGGGCGGGCCCTCTGAGGCCCTCAGAGGTCAACAGTGGTTGGGTGGCCCACATATCTAATTCCTATCTGAAGGTGAGCCCGTTTGTCTTAATAATGGGAAAACACAACGTTACCAGTAATACTACCAATACAGACACACAGGCTACTGTAGTTCCTGCATCTTTTCAACTCTCCTTCGAGAGTCTGTTAGACACTGCCTTTAACGAGATTGCAGAGACTGAGAGGAGGCTCTCTTTGTGTTCACTTAATATCAGCCAACCTACTACAACAGTCAGTCCCAAACACACCACGCCCTTATTCCCTGAAGTAACTGTGGTGAAATCTATCCCTGCGGTCAGCTTGCCTGATTTATCACAAGAGGGAAACACCCCTAATACAGCTCCTGGTGTTGGTTCTGATCCTGGGTTGCATTTAGCACCTTCAACAACAACTACGAACATTGACATCACCGAGAACACCGGAGCCAAGCGTAAAAGGGGTCTAGCTAAGACCACAATAAATAAGAGGAAGCAGCCCCCTAGGAGTAACAACCAGCCAACTCCACAGTGTATGTGGACTAGGGGGAAGAAACAACAAACAGGGCCCTTGACAGTTTGCTCTGACTCAGGAGATCACTGTGGTACTGTTATAATAAATGATGACATAAACTCCATCTCTACACAGACAGAATTCTCTAATGAAAGCAGCCTTCAATCCAAACCAAAGGGAAATCTCATAGAGACTATTGCTGATACAATTTTTAAACAACTAGAAGGTCAAATGATCAAACAATTTAATACCATTTTTAAGAGACTTGATAGACTGGAAACCCTTGTGAAAAATGACGAAGCTAAGAGAAAGGGTATGGTCTGCTTAGATAAAATTAGAGGCGAACGCCTGTTAAAAGACTTAGAGTCTATTACTAGCGCCTTCTCTAGCGGAGATCTTATCAAAAATTGTAATTCAGTTATAGCTAAAGGGGCCAAAGAAGTATCTAATGCTAGTAGTCCGTCCTCATCTACATCACCACCGGTGGAATCGAATACAAGGCAAAATCTTTCTGCCTCAACTTCGTCATCTATTCCTTTACCACCTTCCATCTTACCCAGCGTCACAAAGAATAATCAGAAGAGTAACCCCCCCAGAGGCATAGCCAAGCAGAAGGTACCTTCCAATCCTGGCCAGCACAGGGGTCAATCTGAGGATAACAGGCCAATAAAACATCAAGGTCCTGCCTTACATCTCCCCCCTGAGGCTTGCCCCTATGTCTTGGTTCTGGCTGGTATACCACCGCTTAGGGAAGGTCAAGGAGAATCCTGGGTCCAGTTACATAACAAATGCATTGACTGGTTAACTAAACATAAGGGGGTCGGCTATGACCTATCCAAAGAAATTCTTTCCACACGTCGGGTGACCTGGGTCGGATCTCCGTTTAAAAACATCAACGGGGATTGTATTACAATTAACTTTAGGAACCCGGGAACAGTAAAATTCTTATTAAACAAGAATTTCACCCGGCACGGCCCAACTACTGTGGTGACCCCCTTACCGCTGAGTTACTTTTACAGACCGCCACATAGAATGCTGCAACCACCCTCCTTGTTTCCTCTACATAATAGATTTTCGGCACTTTGTGACCAGGGCACCTTGGACTGACTTCTAGCTACTCAGGAAGATTTAGCTGCAGTGGTCCCTGATGTTGAATTTGCACAGAAAGTATTGCCCGAGGTATCTCTGATACCATCTGACTTTTCCCCACCTTCCAACCTACAATGTAATCCATTGGATAATCAATAGCAACTGTCCAGGTGCCCACTCAGGATGTCCGTCCACGGCCTGATGAGAACTTGTCAATTATAAGTTGGAACATTGCTGGGCTGAAGGCAAAAATGGAAATTAAAACTTGGAAGGATTGGGTAAACTGCCACGATGTCTTAATGTTCCAAGAAACTTGGTGTACAACCCATTTGTTACTTGAAGGGTATAGTTGTCATAATAGGATTGTAGCGGCCCCTCCTTTGGGCCGTCCTAGCGGGGGTTTATCGATCTGGGTAAAAATAACTGCAGAGGTAAAAACTGAAACAATACAAATTAATAACCCGAGTTTTATGGCGCTGATATATACAAAAAGGGTAAAATTATGTCTGATTAATTTCTACAATAATGATTTTACATCTCATCCCAATCGTAATTTTTTAGATTTTTTTGATTTTATCGATGAAATAGTGGAAGGACGGAAATACGGGAAGTTTGATGGCATTTGTTTAGGAGGGGATTTCAATGCACATATACACTCAAGAAATCCCCCTTGCAGGAGAGGTGTAGAACTATCTGACCTCCTTGCAACTAGAGAACTCGCAAACTCCATGGAGTTTGCCGGTACCGGTATAAGCACTGCCCCGGTCCCCACGTTCATCGGCCATGGGAGTGCAACAACAATCGATTATATATTTGTTTCACCCTCCCTTGCTGATGTTTTATTAAAAGCTGAGGTAGTGTGTAATGTATACAGTGATCACTATCCCATTGTGATTTATCTGAAGTCATTAGGGGGTAAAATATCACATAGTGAAATCGGGGCAACAAACCTGGAAGCATCGACGGATAGATTAAGGGTTGTTTTGAGGGGAGTGGATAACAGGGGAGTTTTGGCAAAAGTAATTAAGAAACATCCAGCATTGATCAAGAACTGCCTTACTATTGATAGTTGCGGGGGCAACATGATTAAATCTTTTAGTGAACTTTGCTCCGCAATAAAGAGCGAGATTTCCAAACCAGCATCTAGGAAAACTGAGGAAGCCCCAAGATGGTTTGATGCCTCTTGCTCAAAAGCAAACCGGAATTTAAGGGCTGCACTCATGTCCAAACCGCGGGATACTTCCCAGGTAAGGTTGCTGAGAGCAAGGTACAAATCCACCTTACGCATCAGAACCAATGAACTAGTCAAAGATCACTGGGAATCCCTCGTACGTATGGCTAACCTAAAAGATACCCCAGGGTTTTGGAGGGAGGTAAAGAATTTAAGATCTCTTGGTTCAAACATAACACCAATTAACTGTAACATCATCGGGCCTGTGTGGGTTGACCATTTTTCAAAGATCTATGCCGCATCTGGCAACCACGCAGCAACCCTTCCCCCTCCAACCCCATTGAAAATCTCATTGTTTGAGGTAGAGGACGCCATCCTAGAAAGTACTGGTAATAAAGCCCCTGGTCCTGACGGCCTTTCGATTGACCAACTAAAATGTGAAATCAACTTTTGGGCACCACTGTTGTGTAATGTTTTTAACAACCTAACAAATGAATCAATTCCTGAAACATGGTCCAGCCGTACTATTGTACCCATCTTTAAAAAAGGCGACAGGCTGCATCCTGGGTGCTACCGCCCA
The DNA here is from genome assembly GCF_964263255.1 of Lissotriton vulgaris. NCBI lineage: Eukaryota > Metazoa > Chordata > Amphibia > Caudata > Salamandridae > Lissotriton > Lissotriton vulgaris. The sequence continues at coordinate 87,336,868 of NC_141691.1, read as the reverse complement.
ATATCATTAATTGATACAACCCTGAAAGTTTTGGGCAGGGTTATTTTTAAAAGAATTAGAACTTGGGCGGAGGAAAGCAACATCCTACACCCGTGCCAGCTAGGTTTCCGTAGTAGTGTGGGCACGGTAGAACAATGTTTGAACCTGAATTTAATAATGGCTAAATATAACATTGCAAAAAAATCCCCCTTATATTTTGGTTTCATGGATTTAAGTTCTGCCTTTGATTTTGTAAATCGTTCCCGTTTATGGTCCGTCCTTCTTAATTACGGTTTAGATGACTATTTGGTTTATTTTTTATCCTACCTTCATAGTGACCTAAGAGCGCGTGTGCGTATTAACCACACTGGCAAAGTTTCTAGTGATATTCTTATTGGCAGGAGGTCAAATAGGGATGTGTTCTGGCCCCCCTGCTTTTTATCCTATACATTAATGAGCTGAGTAGTTCCCTGAGTAACCTAACAAATGACGTACCGTATGTAAACGGCACCCCTATACCTACCCTCCTTTACGCAGATGATGCGGTCCTAATGGGCCGCACCCCAAATACACTGCGTATCTTAATTTCAGGTTTTGTTAGTTTTATGGCCGATTTAGGTTTAACCACTAATTTAAAAAAATCCCTTATTATGACCTGTGGTCCAAAAAAGTATAAAGTTACTGAGATTAAGTCAGGGGAAAACGTTTTAAAAAGTACCTGCACCTTCCCATATCTGGGGCTGTTGTTTTCTAACACTGGTTCCTGGCAACCACATGTTTCCTATGCGAGTAACAAATTAGGTAAAGCGATCAATTCGGTAATTTCCCTGCGCCAACCTAATCATGCAGACGTGATCATGCCATTAGTAAAGATTTATCAAACTCAATGCATCCCGACAGGTACTTATGGTGCAGAGGTATGGGGACATACTAACTGTATCCATATCCAGACAGAAGAAAACAGATTCTGTCGGAAGGTGTTGGGTGGAGTCATTTGTTCCTCAAATTATATATGCCATAGCGAATTAAACATCCCCTACATAGAGGACTTTGTTAGATCAAGGCCCCCCTTTTCTGGCTAAAGATATGGACGAACCCCGCAGCCATATTGACATGCGACATAATCTCAGACTGTTTAAAATGTGACAGAGCACATTGTATACCATGGTTGAAAGCCGTAAATGAATGTTTAATAAGTGTAGGGCAAGGACATTTGTTTACATCCCCATATCTTATAGATCGTTCACACAAGACCTTGATTCAAAGGGCTCTTCATAACCTCTATAGAGAGGAGCGGGAAAGGAAAAACTTTGTAAAGTGTACAGTTATAAAGTACATGGGCCTTTATGAGCCCCCTAACAGTCACCTTGCCCCGCCCCAGAAATATCTACGTTTACATCTCGGTAGATGGAACAGGATTTTACTGTTCCGCTTTGGGACGGGAGCATTGTAAATTTATTAAATTTGCCTTTAGGCTACAATAAACATTTGGAAACCCTAAGTTGTCCGTGTAACCCAAATATGAAACAGAGTCTTATGCATTTTTTGTTCTTTTGTGATTTTTATAAATTGTTTACTGTCCATTACTTAATGCCTTACTGTCGGAAATATGACCTGTCGGATTTTAAGATAGCATTGAGGAACCTATTAATGCTAGGATCAGATGAAATAATACTTAGAGTGAGCTGTTTTCTCAAAGCCGCAGTCCGCTCACGAGCTACTTTGCAAATTGAAGGATAATATTTGCACATTGCACTCCGCACTTTATAACTCTACTAATTTGCGTATTTGTACTTTGCACATATATTTGTTCTGACCTTACTTTTTGCTGTCGCTTTTTAAATGTTTTAAATGATTTAAAAATCTTTTAATCGTACTTACTGTTTTTAATATGTACCTGCATTTTTGTAGAATTAGTCAGACTATATCTTTGTTTGTTTATTATATCATTGTATTGTATTCCTTGCCATTGTATCCTGTAATGCACTTTTATGGATGTTTTATTCCGAATAAAGATCTTTGACTGACTGACTGAATCTCGGACCCTAGTGTAATTTTCCCGATTCATGCCCTTATATAGGTATAAATTACCCGATCATTACATAGGCATAGAAATCATTACCATATTTAGACTGAGCCTATGCAGCCCAAATACGGCATGGCTACTTCAACTAAGTTCCGAGAATCAACAACGATTTCTTAGAGAAACCCGCCTTCAGCAGCTAGGCACATCCCCTTGCCTGGATACTAATTTATCTAGGAAATCATGGAGTTTTCGAAGAACTGAGTCTTTGATGACGTTATTAAGTCCAATCAATGTCAAACTTGGCACCTTCAAAGTATAAATATGCCTACATTTGCCCAGACAAATACACAGTGGTTTGGAGCAGATCGACTATCTACTTGCCCGACGCCTGCATCAGCAAGTGCTGAAGGAAGCCGACCCTCCAGCAGACACTCTGAGAGACTCTGTCTTTTCTCCAGACGAGAAATCCAGCTCCAGTGTTTCCAGGCTACCCTTGCGGGTTGCTGGGAAATCGAGTCCTGAGAGAGAGATACAAGACCTCCTTCATTCTAAACCAAGGTACGGAGCTGATTAGACCCTTAGAGAATTCTTGGATAGATTCTTGGCAGAGAAATACTAAACTTAAGTTACTTCTCACTTACTTCCTCCCTTGTACAGACTTAGGTTAAGTACACCGGGGTAGGCGTATTTTAGAAGCACCATGTTACATTTTACTTTCATGTTTTTTTCACTGTACCTTTAAATCTTTCTTGTTGTTCTTTAAGTGTTCTTAGAATACTACTGTTTTCTAGGCTTCAGGTCAGTTGCACTGTGAAGGACTGGGTTATTTAAGACCCAGCGGTGCCAGGGGACAACACCTGAAACCTTCGTGGGTAACCTGTTCCGGCGTACAAATGACAGAGACACGGGACACTTCCTTCGGCGTCAAAGATTCGAGGTTTATTTACTGCAGGGAACACAGAAGTCACGTGAAGTACACAGCGGGTATGTTCGCGGGATCTGCTTCAATTTGCTACTGTGGATCGCTCCTTTTTATACACATTTCTCTCATAGGTTAACATGGTACACAAAGGTTTACTACTTGGTTCCCATAATTATCCCCGAGAGGGGTCGCTTTGATGTATTCAAGGTCCGGAACATAAGTACAGAAACATTTGGCGGTTCCCAACTGTAAAAACCCATCTTCCCACCATTAGTACATTCCAATCGGCAGTAAACAGATCAAAGAAGGAACAGAGACAGGTGCAGAGGAAGGCAGAAACAGTGGGGAGATCGGAAAGGGTGTAAAAGGGGTGGTATCGGGAAACACGAGCTGCAGGCATCAAAGGGACGTGCCTAATGAGATGCACGGCTGAGACAATAGACCAGCACGGCAAGATGAGCCTCGAGCGGGGCCATCTGCCTTACAGTATCATCCCCCTCATCATAAAGACACTTTCAAAGGAAATGTGTCTTCCGCAAGAGTCTTGGGAATCCCAGGGTCGCGAAGCGGACAGCGTCCGTTCGCTGGCTACTTGAGGGCAAGAGACAAAATGGATGCCATATCTAAGATGGAACCTGTGGGTACAGATAGAAAACCCACGAAACAAACGAACGGTTCAGGTTAGCACAACGAAACTGCGCACACCCACTAAACTCGTCATTTGCGGTTCATAGATACCAGACTCGACTATATTCGTGCGAGTCGAAAACACCACTTACGATCGTCACGGAACCTCAGACGCTCCTTTTGCCCTCATGTAGGCAAGCACTAGTCAGAATCATACTCGATATTCATCAGACCGTCTAGATGTTGCTGCAACATAACTCTGTCCAACCGAGCTCCTTTGGTAACAGGCGGCTGTCTTATACACGTCGTAGCACAGAGGCCACATAAGGCAGGACCACACTGCACACAAAGGCAACACGTGAACAGAAATGCTACAACAACTCCGATGATCATCAGAATCTTCCAACCCCAAGTCGACATCAGGCCCCAAAACCCCCAAGCAGCGTCCAATCCCCTACGTCCACGTGTATGGACTCAGAGATCTTATGCAACTTTGAGATGGCTTGATAAACAGTCGGAGCGTTATCTGGAATGAAAATACAGCAGCTCGAATGGCTCACCTTACATACTCCACCTCGATCTGCTAAGACCACGTCTAAAACCATACGGTTTTGTAACGTCATAAGCCTTTCCGCCTGAAGTTCTGTGGTGATATTACCAAGGGCACTGGCAGTGATATTAGCTGTCGATTCCACCACACGAGTCAACTGTCTCAGGTTCCTACTATTGACCATAGGTCCCCAAAACGGGAGGAAACCCTTGAAAAAGTCTCCTGCCTCTTGACCGGCAGTGTCCTCTTCGCTAATCACGCCTCTCACAACTCTAGTCTTGTGATAGTCTGCATCTACAGTGAACGTCGGAGGCAACAGATTTGCGATAAAACATGAGCCCACAAAGTCGGAGGGCAACCATGTATACGCACGATCATAGCAGACAAAGTATGTACCCTTGGCAGCCAGAAACACAGGGGACGAGACCATCGGCAGGATATAAGTCTCGGAGCAAGCACTCTCTCCAAGACGAGCTTTCGATCTTCGGCCACGACCCATTAGACAGAAATTACCAAGGTGGGGTACGACCCATATCGGAGGCGAGCTTCTAAGCTGTTTTTCACTCGTGAGCGCACTATACTCGACCTTACTCAGGACCCTATAGGCTTGTACCTCTTCCTCTGGGATGAGCGACGGCTCATAGATATCTCTATCTAAATCCTCTATCGCTATAGACAAAGGCTTCTGATACGAGCCAGGACCAGAGTAGGGAGAACGTGGCTCTCGATTGGGGTAGGAATCTAGTGCACTTCGAAACATTGTTTGGAATGCTCGAGCTGAACCCTGGGAACTATAAGGTAGGACCAGATATGGAATTCCCTTATCCGTGGTATGTGGCATTAACCCACACACCCAGCAATTAGTAGTGTTAACCACCAACTGATGCTGATGAAGGAGCTGAATAAAGGAATTATTTCTGAATTCCGCACGTCTAACCTGTTCGTGTTCGGGTAAGATATGGAAAGAATGAGGGGATGCAGTGGAGGTAGGTTTAGGGTCAGAAGTAGGAGTAGGTATGGCAGAAGGTAAGAAGTACGACGTCATGTAATACACCCCACCCGCCAATAACGAAGAAACAGTCAAAAACAATAGGAACACTTGAAACATAAAACATTTGGTACAAATAATTTGTTGCAGTTTGAATCTTTGCGCCTGAGCTTCTTCCAAGTCCATCAGCTTTGAAAACGCCATCCCCTACGACCGTCCGCAACGTTTCTTGACGCACTTCGTTCTGTGTAGCAGTAGTCAATCCCTAGGAGTTCCCAGGAACCGACGGTCTTTGACCTAGCGCCAAGACCTACTAACCAGAAGGAAGTACACGCGCGGCCCTACGGTACACCTGGATGCAAGGTATCTTACTCACAATGTATATACAAAAAGTCTCTTAGCTGTGGAAGTAAAAACACATAGATGGAACGAAACTCAATTTTTACAAAATAATCACAATAATACGAGTGTTTTAGACTGATCGTGGCAAATGGGATAATGCAGTTGTCAAGGGACAGAACGGAAATTCTTTATTTGTCTCTGGTGTTGGATCGCAAAAAGTATCGAGTTTTCCCAGGACGTGTCTGTTCATCAAACAATGGATCCGATGAAGGAACAGAGTTCTGCTGATCAGTCGATTGTTCAGACCTTGAGTCTTGTGATGACAAATGTTCAACAATGTCTTTCTGCTGCACTGAGGATTCTCCGACAGGCTGTGCGTCGCTAAAGGGTACAAAGGTCGGTAGTCCTTCGGTTTCAGATGAAGCAATGCCCTTCCTCACCCACGAGTCTGCCGGTAAAGGTATAGGAACCTTCTTCGTATGGGTGGCGTGCACCCAATTTTTGCGCCCTTCCAAACGGACGGCAGTTCTCGTGGCAAGGAGGACCTGAAAGGGTCCAGTAAAGCGGGGTTCAAAATTCTTTTTGCGAGCAAAGTTGCGAGTAACCACCCAGTCTCCGGGTTGGAGCTGGTGGCCTGGACCCTCCGTCTGCGTCGGCAGTGCTTCGTAAACCTGTTGGTGAATTAACCTCAGTTTAGCAGTCAGATCATGAAGATAATCAATCAACATTGGGTACTCAAGATTAGAAAATACACCCGGTCTAGGGACCCCATAAACATTCGCAGGACGGCCGAACACTATTTCATAGGGACTGAGCCCTACTCGGGAGTGTACGGTCGCCCTTGTTGACAACAAAGCAAGGGGCAAAGCGTCAGGCCACGAAAGACCAGTCGTAGCCTGAATCTTAGCCAGTTTGAGTTTAAGGGTGCCATTATACCCCTCAACCAAACCTGCTGACTGGGGATGATTGGCGCTATGGAATTTTTGATTAATTCCAAGGCCCTTACACACACTCTTCATCACACTCCCTACAAACTCACTTCCGTCATCAGACCATACAATTAGGGGCATTCCATACCGAGGAAAATATTCCTTCAGCAGGATTTTCGCAGTAGACAAGGCTGTATTATCTTTAAGAGGATAGGCTTCAATCCATCGGGAGAACGCGCAAACCACAACTAAAACGTATTTCAGATTATTGCATCGCTCCATATGAATGAAGTCTAGCTGGATTACTTCAAAGGGATATGAAAGGGGAGCAAAATGGCCAGGAGGTGTGGGGGTCCCCTTACCAGGATTGTATAACATACATATCATGCAATTCTTCACCAATCTCTCAGCACACTTCGTAATACCATCATTCTTCCACACAGGAGACAACAACTTACAAATACCTTTCGCACTAATATGTGCTAACCCGTGTGCCATTGTCACAACAGCCAGCACATACGCATCTGGCAACATCCACCTCTTGTGCTCCGACAAATCGACCCAGCAACCATTCGCATCCAACTTTCCTGTACTCTCTTTCCACTTCGTCTTTTCAGTCTCGGTGGCCTCATTCTGAATTGCTCTCACACTCTCAATAGTGTCCTCACACATACTAGTCTCTGTAGGCCACCTAACCGAACTCGTCACATACATTCTAGTGCTAAGGTTCCGGGCAGTCTCCTTAGCAGTCTCATCCGCAAACGCATTACCACGGCCAACATCATCCGTCACCTTACGATGCGCACTACATTTAACAATCGCTACCTGCTTAGGCAACGTAAGTGCATCCAAAAGATCATTCACAAGCTGTCCGTGCTGAATCTTCGTGCCATGCAACGTCATAAAACCTCTCTCTCTCCACAATCGTCCAAAGCTATGAGTGACGCCAAAAGCATATTGGCTGTCGGTAAACACATTCACTTGTTTCCCTTTCGCCAACACACACGCTCTAGTTAGAGCGATCAGCTCTGCAGCCTGGGCAGAGTTCTGATTCAATCTTGCAGCTTCCACAACAGTATTCAAAGTTACAACAGCATACGCAGTAGTCACATCACCATTTGGCAATTTAAAACATGAACCATCCACATACAAAGTTCTATCGGGATCTTCCAAAGGAGTGTTTTTAAGGTCCACTCGACCTTTTGTTTCCTCCTCAGTCCTTAAGTAACAGTCATGCGCTGCTACTTCATCCGACTCTACACTAATTGGCAACAAGGTCGCCGGGTTCAGGACATTGCAACGTTTTATCTGAATATGACTTGCCAAAAGCGTCAACTCATACCCAGACAACCTCGCACTCGTCAAGTGCTGAGTTTTCGTACGATTCAAAAGAGTGTCAACTGCATGCGGAACCATCACCGTAAGCATATTATCCATGACCAATCCTGCTGATTGTCGGATGGACACCGCAGCTACCGCTGTTGCTCTCAAACAACTCGGCAATGCTCTAGCTACCGGGTCCAAGGTCGAGGAAAAATATGCACATGGACGTTGCTTATCACCGAAAGGTTGCGTTAAGACACTCAACGCATAACCTTCCCTCTCGTGAACGTATAGTGTAAACGGCTTGCTGTAGTCAGGAGTACCTAACACAGGAGCCGAACACAATGCATCACGTAGTTCAGAAAAACTTTTCTGACATTCTTCCTTCCATGGTAAAGGAGTTGAAACATCCTTGCACGTAAGAGCCACCAATGGTTTCGCTAACAATGACAAATTCGGAATCCACTGTCTGCAGTATGACGAGATACCTAGAAAGGCACGCACATCTCTTTGGGTTGTTGGCACAGATATTCGCGCAATGGCTGCAATTCTCTCTGGGGTCAACCTTCTTCCCTCCTTTGACAATAAGTGACCTAAGTAGGTTACTTCTTGACAACAATATTGAAGTTTAGAAGGAGACACCTTGTGATGTAAGTCACAGAGATGCTGCAACAACGATACCGTAGCAATTTTGCAAATGTCCTGAGTATCTGCAGCCACCAATAAGTCGTCGACGTATTGGATTAAAGCCGCACCAGCCGGCAACACAAATGCATCTAGTTGGCCCTTCAAGGCTTGACTGTATATCGATGGACTCTCACAGTAGCCCTGAGGAGCTCGTTTAAACCGGAAGCTACGGCCACCAAGAGAGAAACCGAAAAGGTCTCTACTTTCCTCATCAATCGGAATGCTAAAGAAAGCATTCTTCAGATCGATCACCGAAAACCAAGATGCAGAAGCTGGAATCAGAGTTAGTAGCGCCGTGATGTCAGGCACAACAGGGAACTGAGGAATCACAATTTTATTTACCTCCAGTAAATCGATAACAAAACGATAAACAGGCGGTTTCGAAGGATCGGTACGTTTCAGAATAGGCAGTACAGGGCTGTTGCACACGTTTCCCCGAGTCTCCTCAATAACATCTTTCTCGATCAGATCATAGATGATCGCTAACAGTGCTCGTTCACCATCAAGAGAGATTCGATACTGGGGAATACGTGGCAATCGCACATTAGATTTCAGATGAACAACATAAGGGGAGATGTCAAGCAGGCCCACGTCATTGGGACCTGTTGCCCACAAAGATGCAGGAAGAGAACTCAATTCCGGTGGAAGCTTATCGAGAGGCAAATACATAGGAGAGACAACTCTCTCACCTAACGTAAGCTTTACTCCCGCAGGAGAACAATACAAAGTCGCATACAGACGTTTTAGCAAATCCAGGCCCAAGAGATTTTCACCACAACCAGTGGTCAAAATCAGCGGAGCTTTCAGCTCACGAGGCCCAATTGTAAGTGGCAAAGGGCACGAAACCGGATTGCTAACAGGGGCGCCAGAGAATCCAACGGAAACATTGGTTAAGCCAGACAAAGGTGCGCCAGGGAGTTTCGAATGCATGATGGAACTTTTCGCTGCACCAGTGTCCAACAGAAAAGGCTCAACGACGCCCGAGGTGGCAACTGCGACGTAAGGCCCTCTCTGATCAACCGGAACTGATACCACTCCCTCTCCTTGTCTTTGGCTGTCCTAGTAATTACCGTCGTCAGTTCCCTGATCGACGTAATAATCATCTACATTGTACTGCGCAGATCGTCCTTGCGATGATCCACGTTGATCAAAACAATTGTTGGAATTTGACGAATTATCTGAACGATCATTGGGAGCACCACGACCCCTACCACGTGATGTCTGCTGAGAACCACGACGACCTCCCCTAGATGTGTTACCACTATTACGCTCATTTAGAACAGGACAGTTGAATTTTAAATGACCCTCCTGTCTACAATAGGCACACTGATTGTACCCTAACGAAGATCTATGCGAAGAGGAATCATTTCGTGATTGTGACCTATTAGATTGCGACTGCGATCGATTCCGTTGCTGCGAATCATTCTGATTCGAACGCGGAGGATACGCTTGCTGCAACAACACTTTAGTCTTAAGTTCTTTCGTCTTTTTATCGGCGCGGTCATTCTCTTCTTTCTCCCTATTCTCGTAATATTGTGCCGTGGCCAATATTTGAGCAGATGTAGAGACAGCCCACGCACTCTCAGAATTTTTTAATTTGTTGCTCAAGTCAGGCAATAGGATAGAAACAAATTTATCCACAAACAACCGCTGACCACCCTCAGTACTCATGTCCTGACCACTGTGGTCGATAAATGCCTCCTCAAATCTCGTAAAGAAATCAGAGACACTCTCGTCCTTCTTCTGTCGACAAGCTGACAACTTGTCCCAGTTCACCCTCATAGCTGGCATAAGCGTTTTCATCAGAGTAATGATTCTCTGAGGGAGAGCAGTAATGAGCTGTTCAGGCTTAGCCCCACCAGTTTGTCGTGTATCTGCCGCAGTAAGAGCAGCCCAATCAGCACCTAATTTGTTTACATGATCTTCCTGACGAATCTTGGCCCACACCGGTTGCGGTACGACATTGCCAAACAACATATCGATATCGGCAAGATTCATTATCGTAGCGTCTACAAGCTGCGACAATTCCTTATAATACCCTGCAGGATTTTTGCGAGGGTCAGGCAAAGATTGCTTCACCTGTAAAACTTCCGATCGTTTCCATGGGAGGTGTATCCATACTCTCTGGAAATATGGTAAAATAATGGGGTTAGCATTAGCATCACCTGGCATCCACACTGGTGGAACTTCGCGCATGGGGTACTGACCAGACGCATCTAACTGTCTCTCAACATCCTCAACGAACAATGCTTGAGGTATCGGAGAGGGACGGAGGGACAATAATTGCTCGATGGCACGTCGAACATTGGTACCCACCACCATTCCGCTCGAAAACTGAAGCTGTAAGTTGGTCAAAGCAGTTAATACATTTACCGATGCATCTGCCGATATTTGATCGCGCAAAGCCTTGCACATTTCTTCAAAAACATATCGTTGTGTCGGTATGTTGAATTGACTAAACGTATTCAATACCGATCGTGGTGGATTCCTATAGGGATGCAACATCCATGACATTGCCATGTTGTACAACGCGGCACGTTCCCTATTTCCGAATCAGCGGACTCGAGAATAGGTCCAAGTGAATTAGCAAAATTTGCAGCCATTGAAGGGGTACGACATCGAGTAGTTGGAGAAGTATACGATAGTGTAGTAACAAGAGAAGGAGTAGAAACAGAAGAAGCAGGAGGAGTAAGTAGAACAGGAGCAGTAGCAGGAGCAGGAGTATGTGGAAGTACAAGCGGAGGAGCAGTAGGGACAGCAATAGGCAAGGGAGCAGGAACAGTCGGAGGAACAGGTTGAGGAGCAGGTACAGGAGGAACCACGGGAACTGTGGTACCCTGTGCATACGGAGGTGGTGACTTCATAAGATAGGACATTAAAGGATCCTCAACTAATTCCTCCTTCTTATCCGACTCCGTTGGCAAAGCGGGATAACATTTATCTATAGTCATACGCTGAAGCCTGTCAAAAACTTCCTTTTCCTTTTCCTCCTTATCACGCTGAAACTGCTCTGCTTTCTTTACAATGGTAGCAACACCATCTCTCTGATTACGTTTTGTCTGTCTGATCTCTTTCTGTCTGGCTTCTTTGCGCCATAACCGAAAGGCATCAAACATGGCCGGCCTAGACTTTTTCTTAAACAATTTTGCCTCGAGGTTATCTAAAATCGGGGTCTCAAAACTACCATGAGGTGGCCAACTAAGGACACCATCTTTTTTGGTGTAACGAATCCAATATTCATTAAAGGTAATCGGGCCTAACCCGTGCTTACTATAGAGCTCATAAGTTGGAGTTCCAACCGGAGGGATCGGACACGAGTCCTCCAGCCGGGAATCCGTACCACAACGTCTGAAACAACTGAACAAAGTACTACGACCAGGCATCTTGCACACTAGCCGAGTTTCACAAACTTCAAGGGTTACGGGATTTACCAAGTCCCAGCAAAGAGCAAAAACCCTCGGTTTGTGGCGACTGCAGTCGTCAAATATCACAACAAAGAACCAAGTACGAAGAACCACAAATGCAATGGAACCATGCAACCACTAAGCAACCACAACCAAGGACTCTGGGAGCGACCCACAAATACTTAACTCAAAGATCGATGGCGTCACCAGGAAGGCCCGTCAATCGTCTCGCTGTACCAAGGTCTACGCCAGGCGCCAAAACAGGTCTACAGTCAGGGCAGCAGTCCATCGCAGCCGTCAGGAGGCGGGAATCTTCGCGGGAAAAGTCGTCGGGCCACTTGTTTCGACAACAGGATCGATGAAGCGGGGTGCACCTTTCCTCGGAGATTTCACATGAAGTTCCTCACGATCGTCGGGCTTGGACCGGTACCACTGATGCAGCCCCACATTGGGCGCCAACTGAAGGACTGGGTTATTTAAGACCCAGCGGTGCCAGGGGACAACACCTGAAACCTTCGTGGGTAACCTGTTCCGGCGTACAAATGACAGAGACACGGGACACTTCCTTCGGCGTCAAAGATTCGAGGTTTATTTACTGCAGGGAACACAGAAGTCACGTGAAGTACACAGCGGGTATGTTCGCGGGATCTGCTTCAATTTGCTACTGTGCATCGCTCCTTTTTATACACATTTCTCTCATAGGTTAACATGGTACACAAAGGTTTACAACTTGGTTCCCATAATTATCCCCGAGAGGGGTCGCTTTGATGTATTCAAGGTCCGGAACATAAGTACAGAAACATTTGGCGGTTCCCAACTGGAAAAACCCATCTTCCCACCATTAGTACATTCCAATCAGCAGTAAACAGATCGAAGAAGGAACAGAGACAGGTGCAGAGGAAGGCAGAAACAGTGGGGAGATCGGAAAGGGTGTAAAAGGGGTGGTATCGGGAAACACGAGCTGCAGGCATCAAAGGGACGTGCCTAATGAGATGCACGGCTGAGACAATAGACCGGCACGGCAAGATGAGCCTCGAGCAGGGCCATCTGCCTTACAGTATCATCCCCCTCATCATAAAGACACTTTCAAAGGAAATGTGTCTTCCGCAAGAGTCTTGGGAATCCCAGGGTCGCGAAGCGGACAGCGTCCGTTCGCTGGCTACTTGAGGGCAAGAGACAAAATGGATGCCATATCTAAGATGGAACCCGTGGGTACAGATAGAAAACCCACGAAACAAACGAACGGTTCAGGTTAGCACAACGAAACTGCGTACACCCACTAAACTCGTCATTTGCGGTTCATAGATACCAGACTCGACCATATTCGTGCGAGTCGAAAACACCACTTACGATCGTCACGGAACCTCAACTGTTCCTGTTGACCAAGAGACTGCATCCTATGTTGCTGTGCTGCATATTAAACCTACTTAAACCTCAAGCTGTTCCTGTGGATTATCTAACAAAATTTGGCGACGAGGGTGACCTTATTCTTATTGAGGATTGCAGCATAGAGGTGGAGTCATTTATCAATTTTCCTTTTTATTGAAAAAGCTTCGAATTCAAGGACTGCACCTTTTAACAATCGTTTTTAAGGAATTGCAGAGCATCGTTAAAAGGAAGAAGAAATTCCGGTTTTGAGGACTCCTACCAACATGAAGTAATCGATTTTATACTATTTGAAGGTATTTCTTAAGTGTTTACCTTTGAATTCCTGACTCTGGCTGGTGGATCGTGAGGTATACGCCAGACCAACACGAGACCGACGCATCTGTTATTAGATGTCATCCTTTTCTATTCCCAGGCATCACGAAAAGCAACAGCGTGAAACGTCATGAGAGGGAACAGCGCGATGAAGTCCTGTGCGCGATGACGCAATCGCGTAACGTTTATTAGCGTGTCAGCCATTTTACCTTGTGTACTTCATTGCCATAGCAACGATTCACCGTGGATCGGCAATTTCGTTTGTCAAAGCGCTTGTGTGATATCTGAAACAGAGAAAAAGGAAATAAACTGAAGTTATGTGATATCTGAAACAGAAATGAAGGAAATAAACTGAAGTAGCCATTTTCTTTTCATTTTCAATATTTTACATTGCTTGAAGGATTTAAAACTGAAGAACTTGTTCAATTTGAGTTACTTTCAAGATACAGTTCTGATATTTATTTTAAAACATTAAGAAGTTACTTTCTCTCACCCTTTACAGAAGTATACACCTCCTTTACAGAGTAATTTTTTTTATATACTGTTAAAGTTTGTGATTTTATAACACTCAAAATTCAAGACATGCAGTTTGATCCACCTCAAAAGTTTTTACAGAATAAAGGTGATCCTCCATTTCCTTGGACTCGCTGGAAAGAAGAATTTTTCAACTACATGAAAGTCATAGATGGCGAACGCATGGGTGCGGAGAGGAAGAAAAGTATTCTTTTACACTGCTTAGGTTCTGAGGGACAAATGGTTTTTAGAGCTTTACCTCCTATTCCACCTGAGTTGGGTGAAGGTGAAGGTACCAATGTATATAAAGAAGCACTTCTTAGGATTGAGAAAAGATTTAAACCTGTTTCTAATATATTGAACCCATTGACTCTGCAGAATGGGTTTCTCCGAATGTTTTAGTTAGGAAACCTGACAAATCTTTGAGAATGTGTGGACCTCAGGGCGCTTAATTTAGCTATTATTGTGGACTGTCATCCCCTTCCCAATATCAATGAGGTTGTTTCTATATTAGAAGGTGCTAAGGTATTTTCCACTCTCGTTTTAAGATCGGCTTATCACCAAATTACTCTTACAGATGATTCTAAATGCCTCACAGCCTTTATTACTCCTCAGGGTCTTTTTCAGTACACAAGAATGCCGTTCGGTTTGGCTTCGGCAGCTTCAGTATTTCAAAGGGTCATGTATAATATTTGTAGAGATGTAGATCACTTTGTGAAGTGTTTCCAAGATGATATTTTAATTTTTTCTAGTACGGATGAAGAACATCTTGTTCATTTACATTGCGTTTGTGAGAAGTTGAGAGAGACTGGTTTGACTTTGAAGGCTAGCAAGTGCAAGTTGTTTCAATCTTCTGTTGAGTATTTGGGTCACACATTTTCAGGAGATGGTGTAGTACCCAAAAGATCGAATGTGGATGGCAATAGTAAAGCTCCCCCACCAGCTAATAGAGACCAATTGCTATCCTTTGCAGGCATGTGCGAATATTATAGCAAATTTGTCAATAACTTTGCCACTAAGATGGAGCCCCTAAGAAAGCTTTTGAGACATGGTAATTCCTTTATTTGGGATAAGGAACAACAGGTGGCATTTGATCTCATCAAATCTGATATTTTGCATGCTCCCACTCTTAGACCGTTCTGTTTGAATAAAATGTGTATCATCACGATTGATGCAAGTATGTATGGTGATGGATCAGTTTTGTCTCAAAGTTCAGGAAAAGAAGAGTGGAATGTGTGTTTTTCATCTCGCACTCTTAATGAAACGGAGCGCAGATATGCTGTCATAGAGAAGGAGCTTTTGGCTTGTGTGTGGGCGATTGAGCACTTCAGAAATTTCATTTGGGGAATTAAATTTGTGCTGAGAACTGATCACAAGCCATTAGTTAATACTCTTTCTCCTGGTGGAGGGTGGAATTCCACGGCTCGTATTTCCAGGTTAACTTCCAGACTTCAGGAATATTCTTTCACTCCAGAGTATGTCCCAGGGAAAAAAAATGTTGTTGCAGATTTTATGTCTCGTCACCCATGTTTAGTTTCTGATTGCAAGAATGTGAGTGACTCTGAAGTTGTTACTTGCTTACAAGACGTTCTAGCTACTTCTTTTGGTGAGATCTCGGAAAATATGTGGGAAACCTCTGATAACCAAGATCTTACTTTACAGTCTATCAAGAAGTATACTGTAGAAGGATGGCCTGATAAAAAACTTTTGAAAGAAGATTTTATGCTGTTTTTCAATGTCTCAACTGAATTAGAATTGGAGAGTAATTTGGTGTTCAAATCTGGTAAGTGTGTCCCACGATTTACCATACAGAATTTGATTTTAGATGTTGCACATAAATCTCATCCAGGAATGTCGGCCATGAAAAGATTGATAAGGAACTATTTCTGGTGGCCATCCTTGGATCGTTTAGTTGAACATAAAGTAAGAGAGTTTACTGTTTGCATGGGAAATGATAAAATGTTGAAAGTCAATATTCCTCCTTTGAAGACAACCTCTTGGCCTACTTCTCCTTGGAAAAAAATTGCTTTTGATATTTCTGGTCCGTTTTTGTGCCTTCCATCTGATTCTCGTTATGCATTTGTTCTTGTGGATTACCATTCGAAATGGCCAGAAGTTAAGTTTGTTTCTTCTGCCTCTACCAATATGGTGGTAGAATTTTTTAAGGAAGTATTTTCCAGAGAGGGTTGTCCTTCTGTCATGGTCATGGACAATGGGGTTCAACTTACCTCATTAGAAATGGAGAATTTTCTTGAATTACATTCCATTAAACACCATATTGTTTCCTTTTATGAACCACATGAAAATGGCTTGGTAGAACATTTTAACCACATCGCTGCTGTGGTTATTTTTCCCCTGTGCTGGAAATTGCCATTTTGCTGGTGTCATGACGAGCTCAGCTCGTCATCAGCACAGCTCAACTGTGCCTCATGACGAGCTGAGCTCGTCATGAGCATGGAAGGGGTTAATAGAGTTTTGAAAGGGTTCATTTCTGATGTTTCCAAGTCTGGTTCAGATTGGGAAACTCTTTTGAGAGAGAAACTTTGGCTCTACAGAACTACAACTACAGAAGTTAGTCCGTTCCGTTTGCTCAAAGGATGTGATCCTGCTTCTACCATTTGTCCTTGGTGGTTCAGGGATAAATGTCCCAATAAATCTTTCTCTAAGGAATTGGTTGAACAAGCCCCTCAGAAAGTTGTGGATAAGCAAACTAAAACCAAATTGTGGTAAGACAATAAGTGGAATGTCAGATCTCCAAGTTTTGCTGTGGGAGATGTGGTTAGGATCTTATTTCAAAATGTTCTGATAAGTTTGGTAAACCTATGAAACTAGTAAAAGTGTTTAGCAATAGTGTTATTACCCAAGATGGCAGACTGTGGAACATGAAGCGTGTTGCAAAATGCCCTTCTGTGCAACAAGCCTCTTTCCCTTGTTCTCAAAATGCTACTAGTTGTTCCATTGCCTCAAGAGTCTAGTCTTCTGATCATTCTAGATTATTTCCTGTAAAATTTGATGATTATGTTTCATAACCCATTTTGTTCTTTCTTTTTATTGAAGGGAGATGTGTTACATTTTACTTTCATGTTTTTTCACTGTACCTTTAAATCTTCCTTGTTGTTGTATTGTTGTTTTTAATTTACCTGCTCCCTCTCTTCTGGGCGTTCTTCCTGATTGTCAGCTGTGGCATTCCCTCGTGCAGCGGACCTCAGCACTTCCAAGGCTCGAGATTTCACCCGCCGCCATTCCCCACTGGCCCACAGGCCACGCCCACGGAGGCTAGGCCACGCCCCCTCCTCCTTATAAATATGTGCAATCCTCATACGCGCAGCAGGCGCGCCGTCAGCGCGCCGAAGGCGCGCCTAAGGCAAGCCCGTCTGCGCCCGTCCGCGACCGACCGGGGCCTGGGGCACCCCACTATGCGCGTTTTTTAACTTACTCCTCTGAACAACTGCATACCCTCAATAAACATTGGCCGCCAAACCCTGCAACCTTGTTGTATGTCCAAAACCTTGGCATTGCTTCTCCTATGCGCACCACGTCTCCTCCCTCCCCCCCTTCACCACTGCTCTGCTCTTGAATACAAGATCAGCTGTCAAACATCAGACTGAACTATTTGACCCTTTAGATTCCAACTCCCCCGACCTACTGTTCCTAACTGAAACTTGGTACAGATCTGATTCCCTACCAAGTATACTGACAGCCATCCCGCCTCACTACTCCGTGCTCCGCGCAGATAGACCTGAGGATAGAGCAGGTGGCGGTGTAGCCCTGATTGCCCGCAAGGAATTCCACTTTCAGATACTCGCGTCACCCAGACTGCCAGTAGCTGACTGCCTCGTAGTGCGTTCCACCTTGTTTAAGACCCCTATCACCTGTGTGTTGATGTATAGACCACCCCAGCCAATTTCTGGCTTTCTTGCTGCCTTCCAGGACTTATTGGCCACCTTAGTAGTCAATAATGCCGCTGTCCTTGTTTTGGGAGCCTTTAATTTCTGGCACACTGACCCCGCTGAAGACATCACTTCCAAAGATTTCACCCATCTACTCCTCAGTCTCAATTTCACTCAGCATGTCCATGGCTCCACCCACATCAGGGGCCACATTCTCGATCAGATATGGACATTAAACACCCCGACCTCCACTCCCACCATATCGCCTTGCCCATGGCCAGATCACTCTCTGCTCGCCTTTTCTTTGGATCTGAGCCATAAAATAACATCTTCCTCCCCTAAAAACACCTGGGCAAGGGATTGGACTCAAGTTGACATACCATCCTTGTGTAATTCACTAACTGCCACCTGCCCAGATCTATCGGGCCTAGCCCCACACTCTCAGGCCACTATTTTGGACCACTGGCTCTCTTAAGCTTGTGACCCAGTGGCTCCCCTGAAACGGGTCACCATCAACCGCACCCATAATGCCAACAAGTGGTTCAATGTTGGCCTTAAAGCCAAGAAACTAGAGCTACGGCAGGCCGAACGAGCTTGGAGAAGGACCTAATGCCCGACCCGAAAACAACTCTTCACCACCCAACTCAGTGAATACAAACAAGCCATCCTGACAGCCAAAACAGAATACTTTTCTGGGCGCATCTTAGCTGCAGAAAACCAGTCTCAAGAGATTTTTCCACCATCCACGAGCTGGCATCATCTGACAGAACCTCACCCAAGATCCCCCCCTCCCAGTCATTATGCAACTCGCTTAACGAGTTCTTCATCGAAAAAATAGTTTGCATCAAAGCTAACATCTCTCCTCCCTCGCCTACTTTCACCCATCCGCAGCCACCGGACAACATTCGGTCCCTCATTACCATTCCCTCACTGACTAAAGAATCCCTGCTCCCTCTATTGAGGCGTGTCAAGTCGGGCTCCCCAGCTGACATCTGCCCGGCACGAATCCTCTGTCAGATTTTTACTGAATGCCCAGCCCCCGCCCTTACCCTCCTGAATAATTCTCTTACCCTCGGTTCTGTCCCTGCCTCCTTCAAAACTGCCACTATTCTTCCAATACTAAAAAAACCAGGCGCCGACCCGTCCTCCCCGGCTAACTATCGCCCCATATCCCTCCTCCCTTATCTGGGAAAGGTAGCTGAGTTCCACGTCACCCAGGTGCTCAGCTCTTTTATAGAGGACAGTAATTATCTTGCACCCTGTCAGTCGGGCTTTCGTCCCCGCCACTCCACTGAGAAGGTAGTCATTTCGGTTATGGACCAACTCCGGGAGGGACTTGACACTAACATCCCTCAAGCCCTGGTCCTCCTAGATTTGTCCGCTGCATTTGACACAGTGGACCATTCCATCCTTTTGTCCCGTGTCAAGGCGGCGGGCATGGGGGAACAGGTACTGACTTGGATAGGTTCCTTCCTGGCCGATCGTACTCAGGCAGTCCACCTTGCTGAATTCTCTGCCCCGCCTTGCAGGGTAAATTCTGGCGTTCCCCAGGGATCTTCCCTTTCCCCCCTTTTATTTAATCTTTACATTTTCCCCCTTATTTCTGCACTGCAACAACTGGAGGTCACAGTCTACAACTATGCTGATGACCTTCAACTCATTTTTAATTTTTCTTCCCCCTCATCCGGCGCCGCTTGCCTCCAGTCCATCATGCTGTTTATCCGGGATTGGATGAATGCAAACCATCTCAAACTCAACCCGGATAAGACAGAACTGATCTTGACTGGAGGCAGTGGCAACCCCTGGTCTCCTTTATTTTGACCCCCTTCCCTTGGCTCACCCCCCCACTCCCTCTTTCTCAGTCAAAACCCTTGGTATTATTCTCAATCAGGATTTGACACTCCATTCTCACATTAGTTCTGTTGTTTCTTCTTGTTTTTTCACCCTGCGCATTATCAGGAAAGTATCCCGTTTTTTCTCCCCCTCTGCACTGAAACTTATAGTGATGACCATGGTCTTATCCAAGATCGATTACGGGAACATTATTTATAATGGTGCTCCCGCCTATGCACTCCAGCGCCTACAGCTGGTGCAGAACCAGGCTGCTCGCTTGGTTCACGGCTTACCCAAATATCATCACTCTTCACCCCTTCTCATTGCCCTCCACTGGCTCCCCATTAAACAACGTGCTCTTTTCAAACTTGGCTGTCTTACTTTTCAAGCTCGGGCAGGTACTGCCCCTGCTTTTATCAACTCCACCATTGCTAATTACTGCCCCTCTAGAGCGTTACGCTGTTCTTCTAAATCTCTATTAACCATCCCCCGATTTAAGAAAAAAAGATCGGGAGGTCAGAAATTTTCGGTTCTTGCACCTACCTTCTGGAACTCTCTCCCACCCCAGGTCAGACTTTCCACCTCCTACCTTGAGTTTCGCAAAGCTCTCAAGACTTTTCTGTTCCAACAAGCTTTCAGCCTATAGTCCCCAGTGTCCGCCTTAGCTCAAGAACCATCTAGCGCCAAGAAACTGCACAGTGAACGCGCGCTTTATAAATCTTTTTAAATTCAAATTCAAATTCAAATTGTTGTTCTTTAAGTGTTCTTAGAACACTACTGTCTTCTAGGCTTCAGGTCAGTTGCACTGTTCCTGTTGACCAAGATACTGCATCCTATGTTGCTGTGCTGCATATTAAACCTACTTAAACCTCAAGCTGTTCCTGTGGATTATCTAACAAACCAGTTGAGTACTTTTAGTCATTATTTTATCACTGTATGTATTTTATATGTTTTAAGGCATTTTATTGCTTAGGCTTAGAAACCATATCATGCTTTTACAGTACTACTTTATAATACTTTTCGTATTATATACCTTGTACTTTTTAACCAGTATTACGATTGTAGCAGTACATTTCTTATGCTTGAGAAAGAAGACTGTTCAATAAATACTTGTTATTGAAAACGCCCGTCTCTCTATTTTCTCAGCACCTCTGGTGAAACGAAGCATGCACGATTGACTGAGTAAAATAGTTATCTATTGTTTCCGCAACTCTAGAGATAGATTTCTTATTCTTGGGAAACAAAGTTGTCATGTTTTTGCGGTTGTCAGAAACTAATCCCCTCTTGTGAATTCAAGAAAGTTTCTAGTGACCTCTGAGCTAGCTGGCACTCACTATTAAGCCTAATGTATACAATAGAGACCTAGTCGACCTCAGTTCTATGTCTAAACTATAGTATATGTTATACCAATGTGCAGAGCCTATTGGGAATATAGGAACTACACTACAGACGGATGGGTGTGAGGGGAGCAGGTGGGAGGAACCAAGTAATGTTGTTAAAAATAAGAAAAGCCTGACTCTAGATGTACTGATGAGAAGCAGCTAAGCCCTTCCATTAACACACCATGGAACAGAGTGTGTGGTAGTAGGGAGTAAAAAGAGGCAGGGGTGGCTGGGACAAGCGAGGAGTGTGCTGACAGAAAAAAGAGAAAGGGGTGGAAGGGACAATGAAGACTTAATTCATAGGGTACAAGAGAGAAGTGGGAGGAAGCAAACATGAGCAGGTGCACTAGGGGAAAGGAAAAAGGGGGGCAATGAGCAATGAGGAGCTGACCGAAGGAAAGGCCAGTAGATGTAAAGTAGTCCCTCTTCTTTTGCATTGCAAGCACTGTGTTGAAGTCCAAAGGATACACCCAAACAGCCAGTAACATTAGGCGAGAGACGTGTACTCCTGGAGGTTAAAAAAAGAAGTAATTGACAAAGTCTCTTGCCAATGGCTTCTAGAGGTTGGCCATAAAAAACATTGGTAGCAGGGGCTAGATCCAAAGTCCACTCTATGCATATTGTAAGGAACGGATCTCTTAGATAGCTGTGCCATCATCCCAGACCTAAATATACAACCTTATTTTCACCATTGAAACATTTTGTGAGGGATCAGCATTTGATAGCGCTTGTACATTAGCAGGATCGGGTATCAAAAGATACGGCCAAAGAATTTTAGCTTTGTCTTGTGGAACTCTTATTTATCTGTATTCAAAGTCAAACCAGTAAATTACATTCTTATGTGATAGCTTTATCGTGCTCTTTGATTGTAGTTCTGAAAACCAATTTGCCATCACTATAATTGAATGCATTCATGACAGGCTGTGTGATACATTAAATTTATTTAGAAAGAAAGTTTTATATAGCGCAAACAGGACATCAGGTCTATAAATGATGGCTTGAAAAAGTCCTGCAGATTATGGCAACCCAAAATGTAGTCTTTTATATCAAAACAGACCAACATGTGTAGAAAACGTTGTAATGTACCTGAAATTTTCTCTGAGTTCCAACTTATGATAACCTTTCTTCAAATCAAAGTGACAGAAGACTTTTGCACCATTCAATTGCGTTTTCATGTCAGTAATATGTGGACCTGGATTTTGTTTTAATTCAATTGCCTTGTTTGCCTGACGCATGTCAACGCATATGCATATGCGTACAGCTCCTTCATGGTCCGTTCTGGGACTATCACTATAGAAAAAACCCATGGGTATTGGACCAGTAGAATGTTCAATGATATCATGCTCAAGTAACGATTCAAGTTCTTTTTCAACAGATTCTTGCAAATGAAAAGCATTTTGTCCATGTCTTTGAGCAACAGGACGGATACCCTCAGTAATTTGCAACTTCACTTTCATAGTCTTAATCTTTCCTAAACCATGAAACAATGAAGGGAATTAACTTAGTATTTCGCGGTGAGCATTCATGTTGTAGTTTACGGAAATCAGTCCCATATCTGCAGCTGTACTGAAACTAAGAAGTCAGGCACTTGACGCTGTTCCTTAAAGCACATGGATGCATGCTTGCACCTGTGTTTTCTTTGCGTTGCTCTGAGGAGGGTTGAAAGATTTATTTCCCTAACAGATGGCATCAGAAGTGGGATACACTGAATAGAAAAATGACACCGGGGGTAAGTAAACTGAAGACTTTACCGCAGTGGTACAAAAAAGGGGACCCCCCTCAACAATACTTGAAGCCAGGAAAAAGAGGGGATTAAAGTCTATACAATACTAAAAAGTTCCCTTGTGGCCTGTAATACATTTCATTCGAACATTGTTCACATGAATTTAACCAAACATCAGAACACAACAGTGACACTTATGATCATCTTATTATTTCTTTATTTTATCCCAAAATAAAGTTTGCCTCTCTTTTTTCAATAAATTTTCTTTTTTGAAAAAGCATTCTTTATAGTGACATATAATACATATTTCATCTCAGTATCACATGATTTATAGATCACTCCTTGTTAGTCAATACGTCTTCAAATCAAAAGATTGCATAGAAAAACAAAACAGTAGGGATACAAATTTTTTCTTTTGTGGATAAAATAAAGAAATAATAAGATGATCATAAGTGTCACTTTTGTGTTCTGATGGTTGGTTAAATTCATGTGAACACTGTTCGAATGAAAATGTATTACTGGCCACGAGGGAACTTTTTTGTATTGTATAGACTTTACTGCAGTGGCCTTTCAATGCTTAGAACATAGTATTATTAAACAGGGAATTAACTGGCAATTAAATTAAATAGGGGACCAGAGAGAAAATTTTGACTTTTCTCTGTATCAATATAGTGATTGATAAGTGGCTGATGCTTTCGGAGCCTCATAAAATCCACTGTAGGAGAGCCTGGGCCAGAGAATACTGTATGCCCCCGAAGTTAGGGGGGAAGAAGAAAAAAACCCTCTCAGAGTGCAGCGTGGGAAACATTGACTATCAGCTGGCGTGAAACACTGGCAATGATTTTGATATGTGCACAGTTCTGTCATTGATCAATGACTATATTTAAATTATGTTTATGTGTTGATCTTTAAGTGTAATGTTTCCCTAAAAAATTTTTCATTCAATTGTGTTAATAAATACAACATTATTGCATTAGAGAAGCAACATTTTTCATGTGCTGTCTCTGAGTGGTCCACAACTGTTGATTTTTCAATGTTTAACTCTCCCTATCCACTACCTAACATCTTTTTCCTTGGAGGAGACAAATCTGTTTATCTTTCTGTGTTTAAAATTGTGAGTGAAGGGCACAATGGACAACGGCAAGTTTAATGGAACCATGGAGGTGGTATGGCCTTGCATAATGAAAAATACTAAAAAACTGTTTAAACAACAGTAATTAGCGAAGGATTTTAAATTAACTCCAGATATCCCTCCAGCTCAGGTAGTAGAAAATATGAATTGTTTAGAATATGTAACACCTTTTTGCACGCTAGTCTGGGCTTGGAAAGGGAATGAAGGGCAGTGGCCTAGATTTGGTTCTCTTAAGATAGATGATATTGAATACTTGACAGAGACTATAGACTTACGGGCGCGGGCGACCCATCATGAGATTCACACTATATGAATGATTGTTTACAACAGTGGCTTTCATTTGCCAAAAGTAAAACTCTACTTTTACAAAAAAGAAAGGCCAGTGAAATGCCTGCACTGAGTCCAGAGACTGTTCAGCAATAGCAGTGGTGAACAGTGAGTGCAAAAAGCCTAATGAAAAGGAGATAAAACTAGTGAAGGATTGGCCCACAACTTATAGCCAATGTTTATTAGAATTAAGTAACTAAGTGCAAACAGAACAGCATTTTTTGTCACTATGGCAACAGTGTAGGTTTTCAACAGCTGAAGCAGACAGGGTTAAAGCAATATCAAATGCCACTACATCTAGAAGGGCTGCTGCTCACCTGTGTATTTGGATGCTCCACCAAGTGAATATTGACATTCATAAGTTAAAGCAACTGTTTATTGCCTCCAAGCCTTTATGTCAAACTGGTGGAAGGAGCAGACACAGCGAGCAAATAACTGGTAGCGCATTGACTGAGGATGAGATTTTGTTGTTTACTGAGGAAGAAAGGAAAAGACAGAGAGTGGATTCCTGGAGGTAGAGACTACAATGAGAACAGTCATCCGACATTGGGACAAAGCCTCCATTCTGCAGGGCCTGTTCTACCTGCACCTCATTTCTCAGCCCCTCCTCCAGTAAGTTTAATTTACCCATCACTTTCAACCCCTACATACACTGTGAAGGAAATAAGACACACAAGCAGGCACTGGCTCCAAAACCAGGCTTATCAGGTGTCCATATATACTTGGAAGGTGATTTAACTGGGGTATCTGACATGCCAGCTGGTCCCGGAAAAGGAGGTTTTAGAACACAGGTCCTGAATGGGTACCTATCAGTTGGAGGTGAAATTCCACTTGTTTTTGCAACATTAGCCCAAACTTCCCCTTTTTATCTGTTGGAGGATTTAAGGCTGAGTGCAGAAGAGAGAAATAACAAGGAGGAATGAGAACAGTTGGCTCACCTGAGGAAGGAGGCAGATGAGTTCCAAGACGAGTTGTACACTGAAAGGGAGGAAATGCAACGCTCAAATAATAAACACCATGATAAGATGGATAAGAAGGAACGGCTGATACATACAGGGTCACTTACACGGGCACTAAAGGGAAAGGTTGAGAACTCATATACTGATGAAATACTTTTGAACACTAAAATAACTGCACCAAAAATAATGTTATGGGGGACAGCCATGTTAAAGTCACAGACCCACTTGGAGGTGACTCAGATGACTAAGGACGCACCTGACCCACTCAGTGTGAAATATTATGAATAGCTTCATAAAATATGCATTGCCTATTTCTCCCTCCTTCAAGACGTACATATTTTATTAAAAATAGTATATGGTAGAGGATGGTCTTTGGTAAGAAGTGCGTTCTAAATTCCACAGGAAAGAAATTGGAAAATACTGACTAATAATATGGATGTCACAGATAATAGATTGATAAATTGGTTAGAGTCTATCAGGGACACAATTAATGGCCAAGCAGTCAAACATGGTTATTTTTCTCAAGTCACGGCCATGATGCAGAAGTCAGGAGAGTCAGTGGCAGAATTTATCCTAAGATACAATAAAGCATGAGATAATAGTGCAGGGGTACCTTGCATGGCAGAGTCATGTAAGGATTAGCTACTCAGACACTTTTGAATGGATTGTTTGCTTCAGTGGCCCATAGTTGTAAACTGCTTGATTGGTTTACTAAAGGACATCAAGAGTTGTGCACGCTTCTCAGAACCCTGGAAAGAGATGATATTTTCACGATAAGGAAGGACACCGCTAAAAATGAAAAAGGAATGATGTTGCAGAAAGTACAGAGAGAGGAGGAGCCAGAGGGAATGTACTATCAGGGAGCACAGCATAATGGATCAGGATACCAAAGAAGAGACAAGAGTAGGGATCACTGATATGTTTTCCGGAGTTACGGACACTGGGGACAAAATTGTAAAAGTAATAGAAGCAGAAGAGCCTGGAATGAGAGAAGTGCCAGAATTGATAGAAACAACAAGAATGACAGGTTTGGCAGAAATAAGGTCCAGCCATCAGCACTACCCATGTCCAGAGACATCAAGCAGACCCAGCACTCCCTGAGGAATCCTTTTCAGGATCAACATGGATCAGCATAGGACCACGCGGACAGAGAGGTGGGACAAACTGCAGAAACCAGAGCCCAGTACTTTATGATGAAGGTATCAGACACACTTGAGGAGAATCCCATGTTTCCAATTAAGGTAGGAGGTAAAGAGATCAATTTCCTAATAACAGCAGTAAGAAACAAGTTGGGTCCTAATGGTGGTGAAACAGTCACTACTATAGCAGTAAATGGAATGATGAGGCATGAAGAATTGTCAGAACCCCTACCAGTTACTGTTGATGACTTCACACTGGTCCATCAGTGTTTCCTGCCACCAGATGCACCCATCAATTTGCTGTGGACAGACCTCCTCTGTAAATTGCATGCAACATTATATTTTTCCAAAAATGGGATTTACTTACAAGTACCTGAGGACAGGTTAGAATTAGCTAATAGCGCACTTACTGATTGCAAGTTAAATAAGGATTCTGTGCTATGTGCACTGCCTGTCTTGTCTCTCTCTCTGATGAATTAAAGTGGGGGTGAGAGATGCACACCTTCATTGTCACATTTCATCCATGTTTACACGATTAGTAACTTTATCGGCGTGCAAACTTGATCCGCGGTTCATTCCATTGTACTGCAATTATACCAAACCACGGGGGAGCCGACTAAGGTTCCATCAAGCTGCACAACCAAAAGGCTATATGAATCCAATGAGTTAAAAAACAATTTTTTTTCACCTATTATCCTTAATTTTCACCATATATTTTTCATCCTCCATACTTGACTCTTATTCAATTCATTTTATCCATATCAAAAGCTTAACATTGATGTTCACAAACTGGTGCAGGAGCAAAAATAGGTTGCACATGTCAGGATTTTAGTTCATCAACCCAATGCATTTCTGGAAAAGATTCCCTTCGTCAGGGGTATCTAAAAATACAAACACATACGTTTAACCTATCTTTATCAACATAAATAATACATTTCACTCCAAACCACTCAAATCCAACTGTTATGTTCAAAGGTAATGTTTTTAATAAACCAAGAATGAGACACTACGCATTAATCAGGCATATTCCGAGAAAGTTTACACCTGCATACAGACACCAATCCCTTCCTCAACACCACCATATGGCCACCAATTCCTTCTCCTACACCCATGCTGTTCTCAAATTTTAAACAAATACATTAACATTTAATGAGCCCAACCCCTTTAGCTCATAACTTAGTATCGCATATTCATTAGCACAGAACTTGCTTTAAGCTTATTCACGCTACCAATGGACTCCGTTACATGGAGATTTTTATGAGAATGTATTTCAAGAACTGTTTAAATGCAGCCCTGACATTGAGAGTGACGTAGCCATTTAGTGCAGTTGACATTACAATCTGGGCCTGTACACTGTACTGAAGTATTTTTCACAGAGCCAGTGACTGAATGGTACGCCTATATGGCAGACAAACATTTGTACTGGACAATGGAGTTGCTTGAGCACACATTATATGTCGGAAAAGAACAGTGTGCAGTGAGCACTGATCTAGGACCACAGGAAGAGAGGTTATTTCAAGTTCCAGCTTCTGAACCACATGTGTCTATACCTGTAGGACCAGGTTACTACTAAGCATGGGCGAATTTTGCGAATCTCGCGTTCGCGAATTTGCGGATTTGCGAACTCGCAATCCGCAAAATCCGCGAATTCTTGCGAATTTGCGGATTTTTTTTTTTTTTTGTGTTCGCAAGGATTTCTGCCAGTTCGCGAGGGTTTCGTACCAGTTCGCAATTGCGAACTTACATTTCGTCGCGCAACGGTCGCGAATTATGTTGTTTCTACGTCTGGTTCATCATCACAGGTTCCCAGCACCCTCTGTTTCACCACTGCAACCCTCTGTTACATCAATGCCACCCTCTGGTTCATCATTACTGTAGATTATGGGGGGGAAAAGCAAGCACACCAGCCCTGCTTCAACTGAGATGAATTAATTTGGGGTTAGTTTATTAATGTGTCACTGTCTGGCACCTGCTTCCTTATCTGTAATTTTGCTTTCTGTTGCAGTGCATTTTTTTTCCCCAGGACCTTCTTTGTGGCCTACTTGTAGCTATTGTATGAGCCTGCTGTGAGGGTCAGAGCAGGGTCATACAATTGTTGCAACTAGCAACTGAATTCTGGAGGGGCCCCAGTCAGGAAGCACTACCGGGAATTGTTACTAATGATGAGTTTGAACTCTTGCCCCTGCCGAGTGCTTTCACTTTTGAAAAACTCGTTTTTCTGCAATTTCGCGGGGTTCGCGGGGTGCGAACACTCGCAAGATCGGATTCGGAAGCCGCAAATTCGTGCGAATATGCTATTTGTTTTTTTTGCGGCGTGTTAGTTGGCAAGGTTTTGTGCGTTTTTGCGAGCCGCTCGTAGCGCAAGACGCGAAGTTACCCTCGCGGTCGTTCAAGGGCGCAGCCATCTTGTTTGCCTGACGTATTTCCGTTTCCGGGCGCGAAGTGTAATCTCGCAAAGTTTGCGGCTTGCCAGTACAGTCTCGCGCGTGTTCGCAAGGAAAATCTCGCGCGAACTTACCCGCGCGGTCGTGAACGGGCGCGGCCATCTTGTTTCTCATTCATTGCTATGGTTCTGGGCATGGTCTTTGTATCCTCTGTCAATCTCTGCCATCCTTTGCTTGTTTGAAGTTTTTTTTTATCTATTTTACTTATTATCTATCCCTCTATTTTTCTAGCCCTATATTTTTGTGTTTACTGCTACTTTTGGTTAATTTTAAACTACTTTTGTAAACTCTTTTCTTTTCTTCTCTTCCCTATTCTATTTTCTTTATTCCTTTCCGCCCAGACCATGGTGAAGGGAGCCGGGAAGCATCCCGAGAAGGGGAAGGGTCCCGCACCCCGTGTCCGGCTCCCGTGCGGGCGTTTGAGGGGGGAGCTAGTGATGCCACGGGAGATCTTTACCCCGGAGGAGGTGGCCCAACTCATTTTTTATGTTCAGCGCCGCCTCCCCAGGACCATCATGGGAGGCGGCAAGATCAGGTACGGGGCCCGGGAGCGCCGGAAGCGGTGGGAGAAGGTGTGCCAGGCCATTTACCACCACTCTCGGGTCTGGCGCACCTACAACCAGGCCACCCACCGCTGGACGGATGTCCTGACCCGTGAGCGAGATCTGCTCGACCTCCTTGGCCTTGAGATCCCCGGGCTTGGTGAGTAGTAGTAGCTATGTCTTTACTACTATGTTTTCTCCTGCTGTGTTATTATATTGCAAATTTTTGTTTTTTACCAAGAGCAATAATGCTGCTCATTACATTGTAGGTACATTTTATTTCAAAATCTTCTGTGCATTTCAGGTACACTGCTCTCCTTCTCAGTAGTGTT
Source organism: Lissotriton vulgaris (assembly GCF_964263255.1). NCBI lineage: Eukaryota > Metazoa > Chordata > Amphibia > Caudata > Salamandridae > Lissotriton > Lissotriton vulgaris. Next base: position 87,307,174 of record NC_141691.1, on the reverse strand, counting down.
GCTACTATGCTTATTTGTTTTAGATTTTGTGTTCATTTCATTGGCCTGTGAAATTATGTATGAGTGTAGTTGAAAGAACTGCGCAATGCTACACACTAAGGTTCAGATTTTTAATTACCGGCGCATCCCTGCAAAGTTGCAGGGATGCGCCAGTAATTGTGCGTCACGCCACCATCACCCATGGTGCGCCGTATTTACAATGCGGCGCGCCATGGGCCCAAAACGTCACCAAAGCGTTACGCATCTGTGCCGTAAAGGTGGCGCATTGCTGGAGTTGCGTCGCAACGATGGTGCAGCTCCATCAATTCTCTGGGGTGCCCTATCTCCCCAATGCTGCGTCAAGCCGTACGTCTGCTTCAAGCAGGCGCAGGGTTTGAGTCACGCATCATTGTCCTCAAAGTGACTGATTGAAATCTTGTAGATTTCCCTCAGCCACTTTTAGGATGCGTTCCTGCGCAGGAACGCCCTCCCTTGCGCCGGAACACCCCTATTGGCGCAGGGCTTTACAACGTGATGCATCTCCCAGATGCGTCACGTTGTTAATATACGCCGCACCATTGCGCCTCTTTTGTGCTGTCGCTGCGTCACAAAAGTCACGCAACAATGGAGCAAAAGAGCCGCAAGGGCCTTATAAATCAGCCCCTACAGACTCAAGTCCAGTCCTTCCTTTGTACACATGGCGATAAGAAGAAATAGTGGTGGTGGATTAATAGTTTGAGTATTTTAATGACTGGTGAATGTAGTAGGAAACTTTAGTGTTGTCGCTGATCTTCAATCACGATGGACTTTGGCTGTCACTTTGCGTGCTGCGGACTGCTGCCTGCCAATCCTAGGCAAACCTTTTTAGTACTTTGTTTAGTGAGTTACATAGGGTAGTTTCCAATTCGACGGTCCGCAAATCAAGCAATACTAAAGTAATGACGTAGTCGACCACATGAGATTGGTCAATAATATATCCCGTGGAGTCGTTCCCTATTTGCTATTTCGCAAAAATATTTTGTTACTTTGTTAGTTCTTTTTTAAATGTTTGATTTGGTTGAGAAATATCATCCATGTTTTCTGTTTTTCTTTCTTTCATGTTGTACATCAGCTTCCCCCAGGGGCAAGAGGAGGACACAGGAGGAGGAGGAGGAGGGTGCTGTTGTCGATGCAGGCCAGGACCGGGCAGTCGAGGGCTCCTTTGCTGGCCCCAGTAAGTTTTAATTTTAATATAGAGTACTTATTTTTTCCTAGCGTTCCTCATTCGATTTTTTCTAAATCGTCTTTGATCTTCTTGTAGACAGGATCTAAATTCTTATCCTGCCTCGACTATGATTCCGTGTGGTATTACTAGATTATTCTTATTAGTCTGTCTGTGTAGCTAACTAAGATTGCACATTTGGCATTTCCATTGGACTCCCATTCTAGTCAGCAATAGCTCTATGCACTGAGTGTAGTCCTCTGGGATTGTCCATAATGTCTTTTCAAGTATTCTAAATGTTTATGCTTTGACCATTGCCAACAATAAAAAGGTGAATGACCACCACCAAGAAATAATAAGATACTACTTTACTTTTGGTTTGGATAGGAGGACAATCCATTCGACTACTGTTGCAGGGACAAATCTGCACAAACAGAACTATGGACACTAAATAATGCATCGCTTAGCTTATCAATTATAATAGGTGCTGTAACTGTTAGACTTTCCACATACCTCAGTGATAACAGACTTTGTAGTTGAACCCCCAATCTCCTTACTGACTAGATAGTGTGGCAGAGTCATTTAGCTCCCAAAGTCACCGATGGCAGAGGCACGGACTCATGCTTGCAAAAATTCGAAAACCTTTAGCTCATCCACTCTAGTCTGGAGGACCAAAAACCACAGAGTCTATTTAAGTTTAAAAGCTTTATTAAAAGTAAACACATTTATTAAATTCAAGTTTGTCATAAAAGTGAACGTGTAACTGAAAATGGAAAAGTGCTTAGTGCTGACGATTAATTGGACACATTTCTTGTGGTCGAGCCGAGCTCTCACCTGGTTTGAACTTGATCCTGCTCGTGTTCTTAGAAGTCAAGGTTCTGTCTGTTAGGAGAAAAAGTGGTGCGTGTTAAAAAGTAAAAAGCAAACATTCATCAGTTGTGCCAAAAAGTGCAGCAAGACAACAGCCTTCCCTGGAAAAAGGGACATTTTTACTCTAGAGTACACAGTCAAAAATTATTAAATTGTACACTTTTTTTCACATTTCTTTCTTCCTCCTAGACCAAATATTATATAGTAGTGAGTGGTGTATTCTAACATTATTAAATGTACTTTGTAGGTGGAACATCTGGAGACGGGGCCAGCGCGGAGGTGGTGGCATTGGACGAGGAGGACAACTCTGGGGAGGAGGCGGTGCAAGTGCCGGAAAAGGACATGCCTGTGAGGGTTCAAACGGTGGTGGCGGGCAGAGGTAAGCTATACATTCCTTAGTCATTGAGATTGAAGACTGCAGAGTGTGCTTTCTGCACGGGTGTATTATAAAAAAAGCAGGTAGTAGCCTCCTCTAAATGTACTTCGACTTAGCTGTGAAGTTTTTGGCGAGAAGAATCCCAATCAGATCTGAGGTGAACTTGATGGATGGGATGAACGAAAAGCGAAAGAAGGGTGTAAGTAAGTGTGGAAGCACGAGAAATGTAATGATGACTGGCAAAGAAGAATGATATGTGTTTGCTTGGTCCCCGAGGTGGCTGGGAAGGTAAGAAAATGGTATGGTGCATGGCTGGGTGAATGATGAAGCAAGGATGGGTGGAAGGAGAACAGCCTGGGTGGGTGAGACAGAAACTGTATGTGTGCAATATACTTTGAATGGATGGATGCCTGGATCATTCATGGTACTATCTGACTCTTAGATAGCATATGTGAATCTAGAGAGAGTAGACGGTCACTGGATGAACTAAGTGTTACTTTGAAGAGCATGTAACACCGCACCCGCACGTCCGTTCCAGTGTAGGAAAGGCAAGGAAAAGAAGTTGTAACGTTGTCCAAAGACTACCATGAATAGTAGCAGTAGTTTGTATTGCAACTGCAAGCACAGCATATATCCAGTTATTACGGTGGACACTCCCTACCTCCCTTAATAACTTTAGTTTAGTAGTAGTACGTCATTCATGTGTGGGGGTATCACTGTTCACTCAATAATAAGCAAAGCACCTAAAGTCATCCCATATGTCATCAAATACATCCCATGTGAAGTGATAGATAATCAGATAATTTAGCTTCTTCATTTTCCTTTTCTAATACTCATTTGCACTGTAGGGTGAAAGCTAAATTAATTAAGCAGTAGCCCTTTTAACAGAGTATTCTCAGTGCCACCCGTAATAGAAAAGTAAGAGCTTCACCACCTGCATGTACTGGACCGGTACAGTAACGCAAGTCTGTCTCACTCACCATGGTGTGCGTCTGTTTTTCTCGGGTGCAAGTTCACTGCGCTGGCATTATGCCGGCTTGCATAAGATAACGTACCAATTTTCCTAAACAAGAGAGAAGAAGAAGAATAAGAGTGGTGTACTGTCATAGTCGACTGTAATAGAAGTCCATAGTGCTCGTAGAATTTGTTCCTTAAACTCCCACTAATGTTAGAGCAAGGATGAAGAAGTCGGAGGTTACATAGATACTGTCCTCAATAGTTATGCACTGTGCTTTCAATTTGCTACTTGTACTGTGACAACTTTCTGCTCAATCATTTTGTGTTAATCTTAAGGAGCATTGGTTACAGACTATGTCTTTCTTTTTTCATGTAGTTGCTCCTTCCAAATCCAAGACACCATCAAGGAGGAAGGAGCTGGCTCGAATGGCCCGGCAACGGAGGCTGGATGCCACTGTTGCTGAATATCGGCGGCTGGTGGCCCTGGAGGAGGAGGAGACACAGTCTGGAACAACAACAACGTCCACTGGGACAGCTGCATCCTCCTCCGTGCGGGCTGCCAGCCAGCGCAGTGCTCCAGCGGTACGGAGCCGGGCTACCAAAGCCAAACACCACCGCCCAGCAGCAAAGAAAGCAGCTGCCCCTCACAGGATTTGCAAGGCACACCGGCGCCGCTTATCCCTCAGACTGTCCTACCTGGAGCAGGAGGTCCATAATTATAAGAACGTGGTGGAGGGCCTCCGCTTCGAACTTGCCACCCTCCGCAAGGAGCATGATGCCCTGGCTGCTAATTCCAACAGCACCCTGCCATAGTGTCCCTTGCCCCTTTTTTAGAGACTTTTGGGGGGTGGGAATTGGGAGTTGTGATTTTTGGGGACTTTTGAAGGACAATCGTTGGGGTTAGGGAGGGTCTTGCGGGAGATTCTTTTGTTAGGGCTATAAAAATATACTTTTTGAAACTTTATCTGACCATACCTGTTTTTTACTGCTTTTGAGTCTGGTGGGTGGGGGTTTAACATAACAGTAAGTTTGTTTTCCTGAATAGTCCTAGGACTTTAGTAGTACTACCGTCAATCAAATCTCTCGTCTCTCCTAATACTCCATTATACTACCTCCAACCAAACGCCTATCTTACCTGTAATTTCTGTTTGCAAGTAGGGCTAGGCCCAGGGCTGGCTCCACGGGAAACAGCAAATAAGGTTGGCAATCCTGGGCGGATAAAATTTCCTCATAGCGGTGGTACTAGTGGTGTGACACAGTGGCAGTTGCTTGCCTATGAAAAAAAAGAAAATGAAATCTGGTTTGTCCTCCTGAGCAATACAAAGGTACAATACAGAATATAGCAGGTGACAGAAGTACACTAGAACAGTGCCACGTTGTAGCCTAACAAATGTTAAAGTATAACTAATTCGGTTGAAGTTCTTTGACATTAGCCATGGGTCTTTGTCAAGCAGAGTAAGAATATATCCTCGGATTTCTTCACCAGCCTGTTGCTATCACCTTATCCTCCCCAGCAAGTGTGTGGATTTATTGCTGTAATTTAGTCACACATCAATCAAAACCACACAGCCCGGGGGAAGAGGGTTAGGGTTTGAAAAATGGATGGGTACGGGGGTTTTTGGGAAAGGTTTTGGGAGACAAGAAAAAGTAGCACAGCATGGACGAACAATTGTGAACATAAACAAATCTTTGGGTACAAACCTATCCATCAATCTTTGAAAGTGCATACACTACTGCATGCATGTCAGTTAAAAGTAAGTAGTACTTTCGACAACTGTGGAAGAAAGAATGCAACAGTACAGGGCGTGGGTGGAAATATTGATAACTATATTCAACATAAGGTCTCTGTAGCCAGATACCCGAGAGCCTTGCTGGTCACTATAAATCCATTCACAACAACACTCAATGGGGTTGGTCTGGAAGGTGTCAGGTTTACTCCCCGTGATCCAGTCGATGCAAATATGGTTCCACCTCCAAATGTCACCAACACCCAGAAGTGTAAACACAGGGTGTTCGAGGCATTAGGCGGGGAGAAAAATAACAAACTAAAATAAAAAATGTGGGATGGGTAAAGGTAGGGTCAGCAGGGAAAGGATACCTGTAACAGAAGACAAGACAGGCATCAGTGAAGTGCTGTCCTAACATACAAGGGTACTCTCATATAGTCTCACTAAATAGTCTGCAAGTCTCCCGCCTACTCATGGGAAATGTAGTTTCATAGTACGGTAGGCGCTTAGGGGCTGCGTAACCTGACAGAAGGTATAGTAGATAGAAAAGGAGAAATTGCTTTTTTTCTAGGTGTCCCCTCACTCACCAGGGTTGCCCCTTGGTGACATGCTTCATCATTGGGGCCATCCCAGTCCTCTACGGGCTGGGGCGTGCTGCGACTTGCGAATTACGTAGGAGCACTTACAAATGACTATGTGTGGTGCAGATGTGATAGTGGAGTGGACTAAGTGATGTGTTAAGGGATCAATGTAGAAGCCGAGAGAGAGGCAAGAAATGCAGTCACAGTCAGAGAAAAAGGCAAGGGATACTGTATCTATGTGGTTGTAGTGGTCCTGTTGGAAGTGGTAAGTAAGTTGCCCGCAGAAAAAAAATCCTCCTATTAGCGGCACTCCTCCATTGCAGCCGACGCTTCGTCCATCGATGTTGGTCACCAGAAGACACCCTGTCCACTGCCTGCCTGATGCTGAATTGTGGCTCGCTACTGTGAAGCCTGACTCCATCCTTTTTTCCCCATTGCAGAGACTGAAACCCGGCCTGTAATTATTCAACGAAAAACAGGAAGTGATATAATATTACAACACCACTGATAAATAAATATAAGGTATGTAGGCTGTGGAGTGCAAAAAGTCACAATTTGTTTTTCCTAGTAGACAGTACAATGTTTTTGAAAGTGCGTACTCTGAGTCACCTTTTGAAGGATAAATAAGTATGGGCAAATTAATGTAGCGGATCTTGCCCCTCAAGCTAGGTGTACTGTAAACTGTGTTTTAGAACAAAATTAGATCTTCCTAGCAGTGCTCCCACCCAGACCCTTACTAAAGCCAGTCGCAAAAATGTAGAAGACCCCCAATCAAATCTCAAAAAACGAGGCCTAGCAGAAAACTGGTGACAAAACTTACTTTGAAAGTAAAAGTAGGCCGAAGTACCCTAATTACCCATTACCCACCGTGGATTGCATTCAAACCACTTGCAAGCAACCAAGCAAAAGTAGCCATAGCCAGCATCGCTCCAAGACTCGAAATCCCCCCCACTCAAACACATGCAATAGAAATACTGCTAACCCTAACGAACCCTAAGTTAAGAATAGTGGCAAAGGCTTTCTTTAACTATGCCAAATCCCCCCTTTCCCACCATGGATTTTCTTCAAATGACTTGCAACCAAAATTACACATTCTCACGAGTGCTCTAAGACCCCAGAACTCAGTTTGAAAAATCTAGAACACCCCGAAACACATGCAATCCTGCTGCTAGGGCTAACCCTAACGAACCCTAAGTTACAAAAAGTGCCAAAACTAAAGGCTTTTCCGCGCGGATTTTGTCCCAACCACTTCTACCCGGTATTAGACCTTCCCAGGAATGCCCCAAGACCCGGCAACCCACCCGCCAAGAAGCGTAACACCCCCAAACAGGCCAAAAGCAAAATCTCATACTTGCAATATTTCTGGGCCTTCGGTCCAAACGCGCTGCGTAGCTAGGCCATAAGTCGGGGTTGGCACGACGGATTTCCTGAAAAGCAAATGCAATCATGATTAGAGTGTCCCAGCAGTGCTCCCAGACCACGAAACTCACCCGCAAACACCAGGAAGCCCCCCAAACAGGCCCCCGAAAACGCTACATAGAGCAAAATGTCAGAAATAGCCAAAAAAAAAATCGGCCTGGATTTTGTCCCAACCACTTCTACCCGGTATTAGACCTTCCCAGGAATGCCCCAAGACCCGTCAACCCACCCGCCAAGAAGCATAACACCCCCAAACAGGCCAAAAGCAAAATCTCATACTTGCAATATTTCTGGGCCTTCGGTCCAAACGCGCTGCGTAGCTAGGCCATAAGTCGGGGTTGGCACGACGGATTTCCTGAAAAGCAAATGCAATCAAGATTAGAGTGTCCCAGCAGTGCTCCCAGACCACGAAACTCACCCGCAAACACCAGGAAGCCCCCCTAAGAGCACCTCAAAGGCAAGCAAGTCATCAAAAACACAAAAAAAATTCTGCCTGGGATTTGGTCCAAAACACTTTTATCCGGTATTAGAGCTTCCCAGCAATGGCCCCAGAGCCGTCAACCCAGGAGAAGACGAGTAGAAGACCCCCAAACAGCCAAAGAGCAAAAGTACAAAAATGGGGACTTAGTCAATTTTTCACAAATTTCCCAAATCACTCCGCGCGCGCTCTGCAGCTAGGCCCTAAGTCCCCTCTGCCACCATGGATTTGCTTCAAACCTCTTGCAAAGTAAAGTATATATAGCCAGCAGTGCTACCAGACCACGAAACTCACCCACAAACACCAGGAAGCCCCCCAAACAGGCCCCCGAAAACGCTACATAGAGCAAAATGTCAGAAATAGCCCAAAAAAAAATCGGCCTGGATTTTGTCCCAACCACTTCTACCCGGTATTAGACCTTCCCAGGAATGCCCCAAGACCCGTCAACCCACCCGCCAAGAAGCATAACACCCCCAAACAGGCCAAAAGCAGAATCTCATACTTGCAACATTTCTGGGCCTTCGGTCCAAACGCGCTGCGTAGCTAGGCCATAAGTCGGGGTTGGCACGACGGATTTCCTGAAAAGCAAATGCAATCAAGATTAGAGTGTCCCAGCAATGCTCTCAGACCACGAAACGCACCCACAAACAGACGGAACCCCCCCTAAGAGCACCTCAAAGGCAAGCAAGTCATCAAAAACACAAAAAAATTTCCGCCTCGGATTTGGCACAAACCACTTTTAGTGCTTCCCAGCAATGGCCCCAGACCCGTCAACTCACCTGCAAAGAGGTAGAACAACACCCCTACAAGTGCTGAGTCTTTCTTCATTGGGCGTAAACCAGCCCTCTGCTTTGATGGAAATAGGAGTCTGGAGGAGGAGGATAGAGGAGCATGTTCTTCTGAACTTGTGAACCTGAGGAAGGCAGACTGCGGCACCTTCAAATAAATTAGCAAACAAGTGAAGACAGTTCTGCTGATGGGCTTGTTTTTGTGATTATCTGATTAAAGTTTGAATTATATTAACTGTGCACAACAAAGAAAGACAGACACACAGGAATAAAAGTGAATAAGGATGAAAAAGAAAGTTATTGATTCGTTGTCTCATTTTCAGGGCTCGAAGTCGGTATCACGGTCCAGGAATAAGAATAAGGCTTCGTCATCATACTCTGCGAATTCAGCCAGGGTGAGGTCAGTGCCACCTGACAGAGTAGAAATTCCCTCATCTATGGTGCTGGCCACCTCCTCTTCATCCGGCACGCTCTCTCGTACTCTTATATCTGGTGGTATGAGGTGCTGATTCATCTTGATCATTGTTAACCTCTCCACATTTTTGGGCGAGAGGCGGCTCCGTTTGGGAGTTACAATCCCACCAGCCGCACTGAAAACCCGTTCAGAAGACACACTTGCGAGTGGGCAAGACAAGTAGTTTAAAGCCAGGTTGGTGAGCTGTGGCCACAATTCTTTTTTCCCATGCCAATACGCCAATGGGTCAGAATTAACATAGACCTCTGTGGAGTCATTCAGATAGTCCTTCACCATCGACTCAAGGTCCTCCTCCAAGGTTCCTCCACTTTGCGTAGCTCTTGCTGTGCCTCTGACCTTTTGAGAACCAAACCCACGCAGAGCTAGCCAATCCTCTTCAGCCTCCAATGTTTCTGTTGTCTTTCGTGCAGATGATCCGGTTGCCGGTGTCTTTAACGGCTGAGAGGTCACTTGTGCCACAGCCACAGGTGCAGAAGTGGATTGTTTTGACTGGGGATGGCCTGCTGATGTACTGCCATTTCCTTCAATTTCCAGCCGTTCTGTTTCAAACTTCTTGGCTGACAAGGCTAGCCAACGTTTGTACTTTGTAACATCTTCATCACCAAAAGGAAAGAATGCTCTGCCTGCCAGCGCCTTTTTGTAGCGTGGATCCAGAATAGTAGCACAAATGTAATGCTGTTCTGAGTGGATCTTTTTAAGACGTTCATCACCTTGTAGGAGCTCTAATAATTGCTCAGCCAGAAGCAAAGAGTCTTTCTTTTTGTCATCTTTTCCAAACACAGAACACACCTCCTTCAGTTGGTCCTCCAGCATGTACAACAATGGGATAGCTTTTCCCAAATTAGAGTCCTCCTTGCTGACTGCACGCGTGAAGACCTCAAAAGGACGAAGCATGCGTGTTAGGCTTTCAACTATGTTCCATTGCGGCCCACCCATCCTCAGCTCCTCTATACCCTCTTTCAAGAAATATTGATCGAGTTGCGTATACTGCTCATACAGACGCTCAAGCATGTAGAAGGTTGAGTTCCAACGTGTTATTACCACCTCCTGGATGAGTGCTTTCACTGGCATTTGACATTGATATAGCATGCTCCTCAGCTGCTTGCGGGCCTTAAAAGAATGCCTGAAATGCTTGCAAATTTTTCGGCAGTTCTCCAATACACTGTACGCTGCACTGCGTTTATTACCCAAGAATTTTTGGACAACCAGGTTTATACAGTGCGCCAAACACGGCACTCTGAAATAGTAACCGTCCCTCATGGCCTTAACTATATTGGAGCCATTGTCCGTGGAAACATAACCAACCTTGCGTTTTAGTGGGGACAGACAGTTAAGGACCTTTGTGTTAAAGACATCCAAAATGTTTTCTGCTGTGTGACGTTTCTCCAAACCAAACATGGCTAGTGTTGCATGTTTCCGAGCACCTTTAAAAACAATGTTAGTGTCAACACCTGAGTTTAGCTTTGCTTTAGCCCCTGAAAAAGAGACCCAGTGTGCAGTGATGCACATGTAATCAGCGCCTGCGCCACTGGTCCACATGTCTGTTGTCAGATGTATAGTGTGAACAGCACTCTTCTGCAAAGCTGCCCCAATCACCTTCAGAACATCTTCATGTAGTGCTGGAACCGCAACTCGGGCAAAATAGAACCGGCTAGGAACCTTCCATTTAGGGCAGAGCGCTGTCACTAATTCTAGAAAACCAACCCCTTCTACAAAAGAAAAAGGGAGAAGGTCCAGAGCTAGCATTTTAGCCAGCTTAGTGTTATACAGACGGGTCATTGGGTGGTTGCGTTCATATTGCGCTTCTGTAAACAACATCTTTTTAATGTTGCCCTGGACCAATGATTTACGGGATGATGATGATCTCTTCGACCCAGTTACGCTCGCTGATGAACTTTTCCGCATTGATGTCTCACTCTCTCCCACACTCTTAGTGTGGCTCCCATGGGGTGTGCTGCTGACATGGGAACTGGGTGTAAGTGAAGTGTTTGAATCGTCTTCTTCTACCTCCTCGTCATCAGCAGATGACAAATCAACGTTTTCATTACGTGCAATTCCGGCTTTCTTGACCGCCTCTAGGTGCGGAAACCATTCGACAGCGTGCCTTCTCTCAAGATGACCTCTCTGGCCTCCGGTACCATAGTTAGAACCAAGCTTACCACGACTAAATCGAAGCTTACAAAGGCTACAAATGGCTACGTTTTCCTTTTTTGGGCAAACACTAAAGAAGTCCCAAACTGGAGACTTGAAATGTCTTCGGGGGCCGGAGGAGGCGGCGATACTGGTGGTGGTGGTCCTGCTGCTAATGACAGATGAAGTGGAGGATGTGGATTGCCGAACTTCAGTACGTTTTGCACTTTCACCACCACGAATTGAGGTCGAGGACGAGGTGGGTACCTTCTTGCGAAGAAATATGGAAGCGGTAGGTTTTGGTGTACTACTTAACTCCAAATCTAATGATTCCATTTCCATTGCCTCCTCGCCGACATCATCATCACGCTCAGCAGCTTCTCGGGATAGGGTCAAAATGTCTCTTTGCTGCATGCCCGGTGGGGCTGCAGTGACCTTTGTGATGACTGGCTCGTCGTCATCGTGAGAGGCTTCATCACCAGCAGTATCTGTCACTTCTTGTTGAGCCTCATCACACTCCATAGGTTTGAGTTTTTGGACGACCTTCCTTTTACGCTTAGGTTCCGGTGTCAGATCATGGTGTGCCTCACTGTCAGACCGCAGTTGTGGTTCCCAAGCTGGATCTGTATCATCAGAAGGAGGTGGGCTTGAAGAAGATGTAGACACCCCCCTTGATCTTTTCCTTGCTAGGGATGTGGAAGACAATGAATGATCATCAGGAGGAGTGGCTTCCAATGATACCTCGGCTTCATTGTCGATTTCCTGATGTGCCCCTACTTCGGGAGGAACAACTATTGTGGGCACTTGTGAACCTCCATGCACCTTTGCTTGCGCATCTCCTTTTGCTGCCTCTCCTTCCACATGTACTTGGGCGTGTACTTGCACATGGTGTTGTTGTTGCGGCTGTGTTGATTCAGGGACATTGCTGCTACTTTCTTGCGATGAGCCAACATCACTGGTCGATGGTGATTGGAGAAGTACACTGACTGCCTCTGAAGCACTCAAGGGCTTTGACTTAAGTTGGCGTGGTGGTGGAGGCACTGAACCCAATGGAGCAGGGGTGCTGCTCCCAGCTTGGTCCCCAGCAGAACCTGCTGCAGCAGGCGTACTTTTTTTTTTGCTCCCAAAAAACGTGGCGGGTGGCACACCAGCCTCCTTGGTACCTTGCTTCTTCTGCTCCTTACTAGCAACTTTCTTGCTAGAGGAGCTACGGAGAACTTTCTTTGGGGGCGGGGCCATCTTCTTCAGAGCAGGTCAGAGAGCAGGCCGCAGTTGCACAAATTGAAGAGTTGTCTGAGGCCAGACGTGACGTCGCGTGACGTTATGCTGCACACACACACCGCTGCAGGACTTCTTCCTGGCACTGGTGGTTCTCTTGAGTCTTGTGCACCTAAAAAAAATGGAAGACAGAGGAACATCAGTTCAGTTATAGAGCACAAAAAAAAATCGAAAAACACTGCAAAATCAGCACAATCCCAATCCATCCATGCCCTCCATAATGTTTAAATTCAAGACAACCCACAGAAAGACTAGGCCCATGCAAGACTCACTAGTACCCCTGGGCATAAATGAAGGTTGAAAAGTAGGCAAAATGGTTGGAGGCCTAACAACAAAGCCTGCATTCAAAATGGCCACTTGCCTGCCAGCACATGGCCAGTGCCTGTAGCTGCACTCACAATGGCCACCAGCCACATGGCATGTCCCTCCCCATGAACACACCCAAAAATCGAAAAACACTGCAAAATCAGCACAATCCCATTCAATCCATGGCCTCCATGATGTTTAAATTCAAGACAGCCCACAGAAAGACTAGGCCCATGCTAGACTCAAATACCCCTGGTGAAAAGGCCACAAGTACAGGCCCAAAAATCGAAAAACACTGCAAAATCAGCACAATCCCATTCCATCCATGGCCTCCATGATGTTTAAATTCAAGACAGCCCACAGAAAGACTAGGCCCATGCTAGACTCAAATACCCCTGGTGAAAAGGCCACAAGTACAGGCCCAAAAATCGAAAAACACTGCAAAATCAGCACAATCCCATTCCATCCATGGCCTCCATGATGTTTAAATTCAAGACAGCCCACAGAAAGACTAGGCCCATGCTAGACTCAAATACCCCTGGTGAAAAGGCCACAAGTACAGGCCCAAAAATCGAAAAACACTGCAAAATCAGCACAATCCCATTCCATCCATGGCCTCCATGATGTTTAAATTCAAGACAGCCCACAGAAAGACTAGGCCCATGCTAGACTCAAATACCCCTGGTGAAAAGGCCACAAGTACAGGCCCAAAAATCGAAAAACACTGCAAAATCAGCACAATCCCATTCCATCCATGGCCTCCATGATGTTTAAATTCAAGACAGCCCACAGAAAGACTAGGCCCATGCTAGACTCAAATACCCCTGGTGAAAAGGCCACAAGTACAGGCCCAAAAATCAAAAAACACTGCAAAATCAGCACAATCCCATTCCATCCATGGCCTCCATGATGTTTAAATTCAAGACAGCCCACAGAAAGACTAGGCCCATGCTAGACTCAAATACCCCTGGTGAAAAGGCCACAAGTACAGGCCCAAAAATCGAAAAACACTGCAAAATCAGCACAATCCCATTCCATCCATGGCCTCCATGATGTTTAAATTCAAGACAGCCCACAGAAAGACTAGGCCCATGCTAGACTCAAATACCCCTGGTGAAAAGGCCACAAGTACAGGCCCAAAAATCGAAAAACACTGCAAAATCACCACAATCCCATTCAATCCATGGCCTCCATGATGTTTAAATTCAAGACAACCCACAGAAATACTAGGCCCATGCAAGACTCACTACCCCTGGGCATAAATAAAGGTTGAAAAGTAGGCAAAATGGTTGGAGGCCTAACAACAAAGCCTGCATTCAAAATGGCCACTTGCCTGCCAGCACATGGCCAGTGCCTGTAGCTGCACTCAAAATGGCCACCAGCCACATGGCATGTCCCTCCCCATGAACACCCCCAAAAATCGAAAAACACTGCAAAATCAGCACAATCCCATTCCATCCATGGCCTCCATGATGTTTAAATTCAAGACAGCCCACAGAAAGACTAGGCCCATGCTAGACTCAAATACCCCTGGTGAAAAGGCCACAAGTACAGGCCCAAAAATCGAAAAACACTGCAAAATCAGCACAATCCCATTCCATCCATGGCCTCCATGATGTTTAAATTCAAGACAGCCCACAGAAAGACTAGGCCCATGCAAGACTCACTACCCCTGGGCATAAATAAAGGTTGAAAAGTAGGCAAAATGGTTGGAGGCCTAACAACAAAGCCTGCATTCAAAATGGCCACTTGCCTGCCAGCACATGGCCAGTGCCTGTAGCTGCACTCAAAATGGCCACCAGCCACATGGCATGTCCCTCCCCATGAACACCCCCAAAAATCGAAAAACACTGCAAAATCAGCACAATCCCATTCCATCCATGGCCTCCATGATGTTTAAATTCAAGACAGCCCACAGAAAGACTAGGCCCATGCTAGACTCAAATACCCCTGGTGAAAAGGCCACAAGTACAGGCCCAAAAATCGAAAAACACTGCAAAATCAGCACAATCCCATTCCATCCATGGCCTCCATGATGTTTAAATTCAAGACAGCCCACAGAAAGACTAGGCCCATGCACCACTCACTACCCCTGGTCAAGGCCCCAACAACAGGTCAAAAATCGAAAAACACAAAATTTTACAACAACAAAAAAAATCGAAAAACACAGAAAAATCAGCACAATCCCAATTCATCTATGGCCTCCATGATGTTTAAGTTCAAGACAACCCACAGAAAGAATCAGTCCACCCACCACTGGGCAAAAGGCCCCAAAACAGCCCAAAAATCGAAAATCCCAAAATTTTAGTTGCAGCAACTGTAATGCCCCAAACAAACTTACTTGTAAAATTTCTAATCCAACAGTGATCCAAAGAAAGTCAAAAAGGCCTCAAATCCAAAGATCCAGCAGCATCCACAAAAAGTAATCCTTCCAGGTCCACATCCAAATGAAAAGTGACCAGGAGATGGACAAAGCACTGGGAGGAGCCTGCTGAACAGGAACAGGAAGTTGAAGACTATGGGGCACTTCCTTCCTCCCACCCCCCTGCCCCCCTCCCCAAAATGGACTCCTCGCTAAAAAAGTGCAGGCAAATGTCAAACTAAGGAGTTATTCACATAAAAATCATCATTTCTAGAAGGTTTATGCTGCTTGCTGGTGGATTTCTTGCGCAGAATTGCAAATTTATATTTTCGCTCGCCGCATCTCAAATCTCGCAATTGCGAAGTACCGCGAGACGTGATCTCGCCGTACTCGCGTTGACAAGCTATCGCTGGCAAGCCGCGATGACGTAATCGCGCTCGCCAATTCCCGCGGGATCACACAGCAAGATCCAAAATGGCGCAGCACTCGCAAACTATCGAAAAAAACAACTCGGCAAACGATGATAAACGCCGCGCGCCGCAAAAATTGTATCACCAACGCCGCGCGCCGCCAAAAAAATCCGCTGCGTGCGAATTTGCGGATTTTGCGGGAAATCCGCAAATCTCGCGGATTGCGGATTTCCCGAAAATCCGCAAAATCCGCAAGCGGAACGGATTTTCCGCCCACGCTTAGTTACTACACTAAAGATTTGGGTCCCATGGTCAAACACCTTCAGGACTTACCAAGAACTAAGGATTTTACATTCTCTTTTGCAATTGTGTCTGTGTACGGAGAAGGAGAAGGGTAGTGGTGGACGTTGTGTTTGCTCAGAAATGACAGGACTGCAGTTTTTGACAAGCTTGAAGGGACTATGGCTTTATAGCTGACTAAAAACAAAGGGGCATATTACCAAGGGCCATTATCGCCACTTTAGCAGGACTTTTTCCCGCTAAAGCGGCGATAATTTGATTGCCCAATTACCAAGCTGTCGCTAACACCAGTTAGCCACAGCTAGTAGGCGATAGCGATCATCTTGGGGCCCGCTTTGCATGTCAGTGATAATTATCGCTAATGACATGCAAAGTGGGCGTGCCAAGATGTTTGCGACTGGAAACAGTCGCTAATATCACCATCTCCTATTACCATCAATGGCTTAGTTTTGGAAATATTCACGCTAAGCGCGAATATCTCCAAAAGCTAACGCCTGCCCTGACCAGTTCTTAGCCATGTTATCCAATGAGAGGTGGATAACATGGCTAAGAGCATTGTCACGGTAATGCCTGAATATCGCTGTATTGACAGCGATATTCACGCATTTCGCCCGTTTTTTATCGCTTCTTAGATAAACCTTGATAATAGCAAGGTATCTCAGCGATAAAAACAGGTGAAGGGCGGCGATAGAAATATTCCTGCTAAGCCAACATAGCGATAATTATCGCTAGTTGTTGGTAATATGCCCCAAGTTTCTGGAGCAAGTGAACTCAGAGGTTTTTGCAAAACACAACAAGCATTGGAAATGCAATAGGTCTCGCATTAGAAAAGTTGGAGCTATTGGTCTTGTAAATGACAAATATTTTATTTATTTGTTGGTTTTCCAAATAGCTAAATTGATAGCTTTGTCATTTACAACGCCAATAGTTATAACTTTAGCGAATGTGACACCTATAGCATTTTGAATGCAACATGTTTTGTATTTACGTGACATAGATGGCAGCTCTGGTCGTTAGGCCACATCTCTAGAGAGCAGGAGAGTGCAGCAGGTGTGAGAGGGTGAGTGGGTGTGTGAGGGTGAGGGTGTGGGTGTGTGAGGGTGAGTGAGGGTGTTTGAGGGTGTGTGAGGGTGAGTGAGGGTGTGTGAGGTGGTGAGGGTGTGGGTTAGGGGGTGTGAGGGGGTGGTGGATGTAGGACAGTGGAAAAATGTCCGCTATATAAACTAGTGCAGCTTAACGTTGATTCGGAAGAGGGCACGAGTTGATCACAACCCCCCCCCCCCATGGCAATAAATAATATCCCTCTCTGCGGACCTGCAAACATGCTTTACGCCGTGCCGATAATGGATTCATGCCGATAGTTGCGAAAGGTGTTAAAGGAGAGTTAGAGCACAGGAAGTGGTAAAACACTGGTAATAAATGCATGAATCGGAGTTTACTAGTAAGCTCGCTCCTATTATCATCTTTCCGTGTGCTTCATACATTGCACCAGTGAGGCATAAACACATTGATGTCATGCCGGTGTGCAAACATGTCCCCAATTAAAACATGTACTATTAGTATACTAATTAACGGACGTTCACAAATGTATGACCACGCACCACCTCGCAGAGCTCTTGTGTCATGCTCTCAGAGGAGTCCAGCAGAACATTCACACGGTGCAAACCCACTTTCGGCTCTGGAGCTGGTAAAAACCTCTGTTCACAACTACCAGAGCCACACAATTACCATTTCACAAATCATCTGTAAAGCTCACTGCTACTCAACTGTGTAAAGAGAAGAGTTATGTGGAAATATACACACAATCTTAAAAAATATATACTGCCCCCCTCCTGCCCTTTTCTGCTACTAGTCTCACTGTGAGGGGAGCGGGCAGACATGTAAATATGAAAGAGGGGCGAGAGAGTTTAATGCGCTCTGAAGACCCTGTCCTAGACGGATGATTGGGGAGGGGGGGTTGTTACCAGAGTGCCCGGCTCAGTAATAAATAGGCAGTCGAGCCCTATACTGTGTGTTGTCGGACACCCGGAAAGGAAAGAACGCTGTGAAACTTACACCAGGACCCGTCACTGCTGCCAGGCTCACCCACCCACCCCCAGGCAAACAGCGCGCGGATTTCTGTAATATGATTTACGTGAATAACTAAATCACCGAGTCCCCATCAGTTTAGTATGATGTTCCTGAGATGCCGCATATGATTTTCGTCAAAACTGTAAGCGCAATTAAATCCGTCAGGAGCTCTGCCGCAATAAAAAAAAAACATCGTACAAAATGTGCTACGTTAAAGTCACTCGCATAGTACATGCGACTGAAAAAAACAAAACGGGAGGATTTCCTATGGTCAAATAAAGTTTCAGCAGCCTAACTAACGTGCTCTTCAGAACCTCCTGAAAGCCGTTAAACTAAAGCCAATACTGAAAGTGAATGGAAAGGTATTCAAAAGTTTGCCACTTTTAAAACTAGTCGACGAGAACCCAACAACCAGGGGGTATAAACATGGACAACACTTTACACCGACTTGAATTCTGTAAACGAGGTTTTTTAAATCGTATGTCAGTAAAAAGTACATACCTTTGATTACTCAAAACAGCACAGTCGGTCTGAGTGGGAGGGGGAAGAGGAGGTGCTGTGCAGAGAGAGGAAGAGGAGGTGCAAGAAGAGCCAACGATAGGCAGAGGTGGGCGCCGAAGTCGAGAACATGGACTAAGTAGGCAAGAGATATGTAGGAAGAGGAAAGTAGTAGCAGAAGGGGAATAGTCAGGCGACGGAGGGATCTAGGGAGAGTAGCAGTGGATTTAAGGTGGGAACAGGGTGTTAGAGGGCATCGGCTTGGACGGCTCTGATAAATAAAACAAGGACTCAAGTTAGTAACAAGGAGGAGGCAGCGAGTCAAAATGGAGGGCATTGCTGTGGGGAGGGGGGAGGAGAAATGCGACGCGACATGGCAGGCAGGGGAGGGGGCGGAGCGGGGGTGTGGGAGGAGTGCGGGAACAGACGGCGAGGGGAGGAGGAGGAGAGTAGGGGAGCTGTGGGGAGAGGGGAGGAGAAATGCGACGCGACATGGCAGGCAGGGGAGGGGGCGGAGCGGGGGTGTGGGAGGAGTGCGTGAACAGATGGCGAGGGGAGGAGAGTAGGAGGAGGAGAGTAGGGGAGCTGTGGGGAGGGGGTAGGAGAAATGTGACGCGACATGGCAGGCAGGGGAGGGGGCGGAGCGGGGTGTGGGAGGAGTGCGGGAACAGACGGCGAGGGGAGGAGAGTAGGAGGAGGAGAGTAGGGGAGGCACGGCCTAGCGGCTGTGCAATCAAGAAGTGAGGGGGCGGGAGAGTAGGCAAGGCAGGCGGCTGGGGGCATGTGCACGCGCTTTTAAGCTCAATGCGCATGCCCATTGAGCTTAAAAGTCACGGGCACTGCAAGGAATCGCCACGATTCCTTGCAAGTTGGATAAAGAGTGGATAAGCCCCCATAGTCTCGCTTGCTCGATGCGCATGCGCATAGACAGGCGAGACCTAAAAATGGGGAAGATTAATGAAAACATGCCCTCCCCATAAACTGACACTTAAGAGAGAATAGAGAATTACCTTATGTGCGTCAGTACAGATTGTCACCTCAGGTAGAGGAGGGAATAACACCTGTGATTGAATCTCTCTTACAACAGGGTATCATTAAAAATACCTGAAGCTCCTGTAATAACCCTATCATTCCATTGCCCAAGAGCAATACTGGGCAGTATAGGTTCATACAAGATTTACGATAGATAAACAAGATTGTGGTTCCCTTAGTACCTGTTATGCCTGACAGCAATACTATATTATCCCCTATACCTGTAGCGGCAGAGTACTTTTCAGTCATTGATCTCTTCTCTGCGTTTTTCAGTATTATGTCCATTCAGAGAGTGACTACCTCTTTGCCTTCACAACAAAAGCTACCCAGACACTTCCACAAGACTCGCTCAGGGATTCACTGAGAGCCCCACGGTCTCTGTGCATGCAATGAAGCGAGACCTGGACAGCCTACACCTGGAAGGTGGTTGCATCATCTTGCAGTACGCAGATGTTCTCCTTGTGGCATCTCCATCACTTGAGGCCTGTGAAAAAGACACTGTAGCTCTGCTGAATCACCTCCAGGGGAGAGGACTCAAAGCCTTTTTGTCAAAATTCCAGTGTTGTCAAAAGGAGGTGACTTACCTGGGTTATGTGGTATCCAAAGGTACATGCCCCATATCAGCTGACAGGTTAAAAATGATTCAGAGTATGCAGCCCCCGTCCACCAAGAAAGGAATGATGTCTTTCCTGGGGATGATAAACTACTGCCGCCAGTGGATTCCCCTAGCGCCTTGAGACCCTCTGGGTGAGTAGTGCGCTATACAAATGGACGAACTTGAACTTGAACTTATGATGCCATCTTGCAACATTGTACACTACAAGATGCTCCCAACAGCATTGAATGTACTGATGAACTTGCAGAATGTTGCAAGAAACTGAAAGAGACATTGTGTACTGCGTAAGCCCTGGGGCTGTCTGATTACAAACTGCCCTTCCATCTCTATGTGTCATAGCAACATGGCATTGCAAATGGGTTCTGACCCAGCAGCATGGCTCAGGATAAAGACCTGTGGCATACTACTCTGTGACTTTGTCTGCAGCAGTGACTGGGCATCCGGCTTGTTTGGCAGCAGTGGCATCAGCAGCTGTCATGGTAGAGAGAACAGCTCCTATTGTCTTGGACTACCCTTGTATTGTTTATGTGCCACATTCAGTGCAGTTATTGTTGTCATCTGGAGCAACACAACATTTTTCAGCGGCCAGGCAAACAGGTTATGAGGTCACTCTGTTGTCTAACACCAATATCACCATTAAAAGATGCCCACCTGTTAATTTGGCAACATTATTACCTCCAACAGGTAATTAAGATGAGACCCTTGAATATGACTGTGTTGAGGTTGTAGAGACATGCACCACACCCAGTCCAGATTTGCAGCAAACACCATTATAAAAGGTAGACTATGAGTGGTACACTGATGGTTCCTCCAGCAGACTAACAGACACAGATTACAGAGCAGGGTATGCTATAACAACGGTTGACACCATCATTGAAAGTGCATCTCTCCCCCTGGCACAGCTATATGCTGTAACAAAAGCATGCATCCTAGCTGAGGAAATAAATGTATCATTTACACTGACTCATTGTATGCCTTTGGAGCTGTCCACGATTTTTGCCAGTTGTGGCAGTATCACAGTTTCATAACAGCAGTAGCACGCCCCATTCAAAATGGCCCCTTAGTAAAAAACTTGCTACGGGCAATACCTCTACTCAACAGAATAGCAGTAATAAAATGTGAGGCACACACAGGAACTAATACTAAGATAGCCAGAGGTAATGCCATGGCTGACACAGCATCAAAAAGAACATGTTACAGCCAGTACAGATGCTGCCTTCAACGGAAAAAAGCAGTCCAAAAATACAGCTCATTCAGGGACAATTGATGCTAGCTGATGTGAAGGAAGCACAATGGTCTGCAATACCACATGAAGAGAGAATTTGGATTGATGCTGGATTTGAGCTGAATGATGAGAGGTTGTGGGTCCACTGGGATGGGAGGCCTGTGACCCCATGTAATATGTTCCAGCTCTTACAAGGCTTGCTCATGGACACACTCACATGGCACCAGAGGGAATGAACTCTTTCATTAGAAAAGAATGGTTTGCATCAGTGATAACAGCTTTCACTGCACAATTCTACCAATATCTTGTCCTTGCCCAACTTGCTAAATGAAATGAATGAAAAGGATTCTTATAAAGCGCACATAGCTGCCCGGAGGCGTTCAAACGCTGAGACTAATGGTGCTGTCCGGCGAGGCATGTGGGCCAGGGGAGGCTCTACTTATTGAACAGGAACGTTTTCAATTGTTTTCGGAAAGAGGTCAGTTCCGGATTGGATCTTAGGTGGAGGGGGAGAGCATTCCATAACTTGGCCACATTGAAGGAGAAAGAACAACCTCCTGCTCTTGTCCTAAAAGTCGGTCTCCTGATACCCGTGATCACTTACTAGTACCACTGGGTCCCTTTACCAACTTTCAAATAGATTTCACCTATATGCCCCCAGTGAATGGATTCAAATATTTGCTGGTATGTGTGGATCCATTTTCAAAATGGGTGGAGGCATTTCCCACAATGAAGAATAATGCTGCAACTGTTGCGCGATGCTTGATGAAAGGTATCATACCCACTTTTGGGGTTCCCCAGGGCATAAATAGCGACAGAGGGGGTGCATTTGAGGCTGCAGTTTTGCACAAGATGCGTGACTGTTTGGGAATAGAGTGGAAACTGCAAGCCCCTTTCCACCCGTTAGGTTCAGGCAAGATGGAGAGGATAAACTACACAAAAAAAAAATTTTGCAAAGACATCCCAAGCAGCACTGCTGTGGACAGATGAACATATTTCTGACCACGCTGTACAGTTGTCAGTGGTCTTGAGGCATCACCATCTCCAGGTGAAGGAAGCTTTTCCACATCCTTTTAAACCTGGAGACATCGTCAGGGTGGGAAAAATAAAAGATGCTTCTCTTCGTTCTAGGTGTATCAGACCCCATATTGTGCTCCTGATTACACGGACAGCAGTAAAGGTGCAGGGACATCCTGAGTGGCTACATGGAACACAATACAGTGCTGCACCAAAAACGCCTGAGGCACCGGTGCCTATAACAGATGAGCACTGGCCACAAGAAGAGCAGCACAACATACCGGACATGGGGAGAACGACCAGACCATTCCAAACGCTGAGGTCCCATCATCAAGTGTGACATGGATGGTGACACCTGCAAATGCTGTTGAGTGCAGCAAGCGTAACAGTCTGAAAAAAAGGTGATGGTCTGCACCTGCCAAAAAATAGACTGAAGATGACACCGCAGTGCAGGCCCGTGAAACCGCCCCGGAACAAGACGACTGCGGACCAGGAAGAGAAGCAGATGACAGCGCACTGCGAGCATTTTCATTACTGAGACTTAGAGAAAGTGCCCTGGAACTGAGACAGAAAGAAACTCCATAAGTCAGCAGAAGAATGATTATGCTAGTGCACCAAATGTGATTTCTAAAATAATAGAATATCCCTTATGCTCAAACATGACATCATGAGCAAATGATACAATTATAAATTCTGCATGGATTGATTACAAATTTTGTAATCTATTTCAAACCTCTTTTCCAGAGGGGGTAGGTGGTAATTATCACACATTGGAGACACAGTTACAGGGCGCTATGTACTTTATTTGTGGCACTTAAGCATACAAGGTGCTTCCCCAGCACTGGGAAGACATGGGAGCTATTTCTTATCTTACACCACACATTTTAGTCGTGCCGCATATTGCAGTCCATGAGCCATTAAATCTGGGGAGCCACGCTCATAGATATACATGCACCTATTCTGAAGGATTTGAACTAATTAGTATATTAATTCCTGGATATGGGGTATATGATTTAGAATTGGCCCTTGTTAACATGTATGCTGCGCTACCTATAGCATTCAGTGCAACAAGAGATGCACTTCAACAGTTGCAGATGGAAATTCATTCGGTGGCTGCCATGACTATTCAACATATAATAGCATTTGACCTCCTGACACTACAAAAAGGAGGACTGTGTGTTTTACTGATTTGTCCCCCATTCGCCAGGGCCTTTTTCATGAAAGGGGAGAGGGGCCCGCATAGCTCTCCTTCCCAAGTCTTATTAGGGCTTGGGGACCCATTCCTAGGGCTGTTTTCCTATAATTAAAGGGGAAGGGGCTGCGTGGCTCTCCTTCCCGTGCCTTAATCAATCAATCAATTAATTAGGGTTCTTGTAAAGTTTGACTACTTACCCATAAGGGTCTCAAGGCAGTTATTGGTGGGGGGAGCTGCAGTCCAGTCAAGGAGCAAGGTCCTGAGGTCCTTCTTGAATTAAGGCAGTGACAGTGATTGCCTGAGGTGGAGAGGCACAGAGTTCCAGGTCTTCACAGCGAGGTAGGAGAAGGATCTTCCTCCAGCCGTGGTCTTGCGGATCCATGGAAGGGCCAGGGCCAGTTGGGCGAAGTGGAGATGTCTGGTGGGGCTGTATAAGGAGAGGCAGTGGTTGAGGTATGCAGTTCTGGTGTTGTGGAGAGCTTTGTAGGCATGGATGAGGAGCTTGAAGGTAATTATTTTGTTGATAGGTAGCCAGTGAAGGTCCCTCAGTTAAACAGTGATGTGGCTGTGGTGGGAGAAGTTCAGGATGAGTCTGGCTGAGGCATTCTGCAATTTCTTTAGATGTTTTTGGGTGGTGCTGGCGTAGAGTGTGTTACCATAGTCGTCTGCTGCAGACAAGCGCATGGATGACCTTTTTCCTGGACTTGTGGGGATCCACTTGATGATCTTCTGAAACAGGCTGTGGAGGAGGTTGCGGGCAATGTGGGCCATCAGGAGTCATCCCAGGTGGAGGGGAGGAGCCCAGGATGAGGACTTCAGTTTTGTCTGAGTTGAGCTTGAGGCAGCTGTCCTTCATCAAGGTGGTAACTGCCTTCATTTCATTGTGGATGTTGCTCTTGGGGACTGTGGATTTATCTGTGAGAGAGAGAATGAGCTGGGTGCTGTTGGCTTAGGAGATGATGTTGAGTCTGTGGCTTCTGATGATGGGTGCAAGTGGGGACATGTGGATGTTGAAGAGGGTGGAGCACAGGGAGGACCGCTGAGGCACTTTGTAGGTGATCTCTGTTTGTTCTGAGTAGAATGTCAGAAGTATGACTCTGTGTTCAACCGATGAGGAAGGAGTGGATCCAATCTATGGCTTTGTTGTTGATGCTGGCGTTGTGGAGTCTTGTGCAGATGGTGTGGTGAGAGACTGTGTCGAAGGCAGCAGAGAGGTGCAGGAGGATGAGGGCAGCAGTCACGCTATGGTCATGGAAGGAGTGGATATTGTCTGCAGTGGCGAGGAGAGCGGTCTTGGTGCTGTGGTTGCTTCTGAAGCCTGACTGGGAGGGGACAGGATGTGGCTCGTTTAGACGAACTCTGAGAGTTGGGCATTGATGGCTTTCTAGATGACTTTAGCTGGGAAGGACAGTCTTATTAGGCCGTGGGTACCCCATCCCCAAGGTTTTTTTTAATGAAAGGGGAAGGGGAGGCTGTATGGCACACCAAACAATTCTTGTTAGGCCCTAGGGACCCAATCCCCCAGGGATATTTTTTTTTAATTAATGGGGAGGGGACCTGAGGCCCCCCTAACCAAGCCTTATAAGGCTATGGGACCCCATCCGCCAGGGGTGTTTTTTTAATTACACGGGAGGGAGGTTCATGTGGCTCTCTTCCTCATGCCTTATTAGGCCCTGGGGCCCCAGTCTCCCAGCGACTTTTGTTTAAGAAAGGAGAGGGGACCGCATGGCCACCTTCCCCGTGCCTCAGTAGGACCTGGGGACCCATCCCCCAGGGACATTGCTTAAAATAAAGGGATTCGGGGTCCTCCCTGAGACATTTCAGACTCTGGGGACCCTATCCCCCAGGGCCGGCACTATTAAAGGTGTTTGCCCTGGTGCCCACCCAGGACAACCACCATACATTCATTGGGGCAGTGAGGGGAGCTCCAAGGCCCCCACGGTCGCAGCAGATGCTCCGCATGAAGCGGGAGCAGGCATTGCTCCCGCCTGCAGAGAGCAGTTACTAATGCTGCTGCCACTGGGCGGGGAGCAATATTTAGATCTGTTTCCCTGCCACATAAGTGCGGGAAGCGAAATAGATCAACAGTATTTTCCTAGCCAGTGGGAGCATTTTTAGGTCTCGGCCTGATCCAGCGCATGCACTGGCCTTGGCCGATACATTTAGTAGCGCTCTGAGAAATGCTACTTTGCCGGAAATCAGCTTGCTAGAATGCGCACAAGAGCGTGTGCGCGCATGCGCGTTATAGCATGCTGATCGCAGGCAAGGTAGCACTTGCGGTGACGCGCGTGCACACCAGGCACATCACCATTTGCGTTTTTTAAAATGTATTTCATTTCGCAGCTGCGCGGCTTTACTTTTTACAGCCACGCGGCCAATGCTTGTGAAATAAATAGTACGTTTAAAATACATTAACTTCCTAGGTTTAACCGGACTTCACAGGATTCAGCAGCTCTTACTTTCTCATGTTCGCGCAACAGGGTTTCCAGCATGTACGTGAAAACAGCAGTTTATCATAAATGGACGATATTGCTGTGCCCAGCATTCTCCAGCAGGTGGCAGCATAAGGCAACGATAGCGAGCTATCGTTAGCTGTTTATGCGCAACAACAGTCGACTAGCGCTTGGTGCTAGGTTTATTATATTACAGCACACATTCACACTCTATAAGGAAACAGACAAACTCAATACCTCGAAGCCGCCATTAGCTACTGTCCTTTCACCGTATTCACCGTATTCTAAGGCAGGGATGCAAGATAGTGACCGGAGAGAGTATCAGGGTGACAGTTTTTGGTGATATTTCGGGACGGGTGGTAGGAGCCTTGTTTTTTTAAATTATTTTGCTGCCAATGCTTGTTTTTTCTGTATTGCCGCACGGCAATTGCTTGTTCTATGTTTATCATCTCTAACGGACGTGCCATCAGGTCTTGACAGTCTTCTCTCCTCTTTCAGTCATGTTCTACACTCTTCGTCGCAGCCGTACCGTGTTTTGCGTTTTCTGTCTGTTTGTCCATCAAGTCCCTTTTGAGGTTGCCTTTAGTTCTCACCTCACAAGTTTCATATGCAACTTGTTGTGCCTGTTTGAGTCTCCATCCCTCTATGAATGACTCTGTGCCGTTCTCCTCTCAGCAGACTCTGAGTGGCGTGGTCATATAGGCAATTCCAGATTCCCCATTTGTCCTCCAGATGTGACAATCAGTTTGTCTCTGTGGCCGATTCAGTGGAAGTCTCCTTCAACAGATCAACTTAACAAGGAACGCGTTCCTGCCCCTTCGGCCTCTGTTAATTATAAGTAGTGGCAGCGATTCTCCTTCTGTTCACTATGTCTTTCAGTGGTGCCTTCTGCGTCTTCCTCCGTGTGCACCGGTGTCACCTAGGTGGAAAGTCTTTGGCCAGCTGCAGATTAACCCCTGCACTCCCCCATACCGTGGGAAGTATCTACCTCAAGACCAATACCCATGTTATCCCAATACACTTAGCCAACAAGGTCGTAGTTGTTGTGGTGGTTGTTGGCCGCAGTTTTATTGGGATCATAAATCATAGCTGGGTCATATACATGTCAACACAATATCTCATAAATTATATCTGGGTCATAAACATGTCATACAACATATCTGGGTCATAAATCTTACATGTTATCGCCATAGCCATAAATCATATCTGGGTCATAAATCATACATGTCATCATTTTCATAAATCATATCTGGGTCATAAATCATACATATCATCATCATTCTCATAACTCCTATCTGGGTCATAAATCATACATGTCGTCATCATTGTCATAAATCATATCTGGGTCATAAACATGTCATTCATCATATTGTGCAGATCATATTGTGGTACATTCAGTTTGTAGATGGCACGCCTACCAAACCAGTTCTTTTGTAGGTCCTTGATAGTCCTCATTGTCATGTTACCTCTGGGACCACCATTTGGCTGGTCACCCACGCCCTTTGCGTGTAGGGAGGGGTAGCTTCTCCAAGGAGTTAGGCCCAACTCGCTACCTTTTTTGTGCCCTGCCGTCCGGCCGGGTCTGGGCCTCGAGCGCCGTCTCCGTTTGCTACTCCCCTCCTTGGCCCGGCCACCTCACCCAGCCGTGCGGCATCCCAAAATGAGTGGCCTACTTCTACACACCGCCCTGTTGGTGTGTCTCCTTAGCCATCCGTTGTAACAATTTCCGCCAATGCTTGTGTTGCTGTTAAGCATGAGCGAATTTTGCGGATCTCGCGTTCGCGAATTTTGCGGATTTGCGGATTCGCAATCCGCAAAATCCGCGAATTCCCGCGAATTTGCGGATTTTTTTTTTTTTTGTGTTTGCGCGGGTTTCTGCGAGTTCGCGAGCGTTTTGTACAATGTCGCAAATTGCGAACTTACCTGTCGGGTCGCAAGTTTCGCGAACTTGTTGTTTCTACTTGTCCAGCCTGTTTGGGACACTCTTCTTTCATCACTGCCACTCTCTGACTACTCATGCCACCCTCTGGCCCACCCATGCCACCCTCTGTTAAATCAATGCCACCCTCTGGTTCATCATCACTGTAGAAGATGGGGGGGAAAAGCAAGCCCACCTGCCCTGCTTGAACTGACATGAATTAATTTGGGGTTAGTTTATTAACAACACCTGCCCTGCCCCAAATGACAATAATGAATTAGGGGCTAATTAATGTGTCACTGAAAGAATTTAAAGTTCCAGCCTGGCACCTGCTTGTCTGCTCCTTTAGCTGTAAATCAGGACCTTTGTGGCATACAGTTAAGGTCAGAGCAGGGTCACACAATAGTTGCAAGCAGGCAACCGAATTCTGGAGGGCCCCCTCAGGAAGCAGTACAAAGAATCGTTACAAATCATGAGGTTGACCTTTTGCACCTGCTCATTGCTTTTGCTTTTGCTGAAATCGTTTTGCGGTTTTTTTCGCGCTATTCGCGGGGCGCGGCGTCGTGCGAAACCGACCGCGGAAGCCGCCAATTCGTGCGAATGAGCATTTTATTTTTTTGCGGCTTGTTGTTTCGCGAGTTTTTTTGCAGTATTCGCGAGCCGCTTGCAGCGCAACACGCGAATTTACCCCAAGGTCGAGTACGGGCGCGGCCATTTTGTTTGCGTGACGTATTTCCGTTTCCGCCCGCTATGTATAATCTCGCGCAGTAAGCGCATTGCGAGTAGAGGTTCGCACGAGATCGCGCGGGAAATCTAGAGGTTCGCACGAGATCGCGAGGAAAATCTCGCGCGAACTGACTTTCGCGCTCGGAAACGGGCGCCGGCCATCTTGTTTTTCATTCATTTCCTGTGTCTGGGCATGGTGTTTAATCCTCTTGATATCTTTCCCATCCTTTGCTTGTTTTCAGTTTTTTTTTTACGATTTTGCTTCTTATCTATCCCTCTCTTTTCCTAGCTGTATATTTTTGTCTTTTCTGCTATTTTTCTTTACTTTTAAACTACTTTTGTAAACTCTTTTCTTTTCTTCTTCCCTATCCTATTCCTTCTTAATTTTCTACTTCTTCCTACCTTACCTGCCCAGACCATGGTCAAGCCAGGCGCCGTGAAGCTGCCCAGGCACTTGAGGGCCGCAGCGGCGGCGGGGAGTAGTGCTGGACCCAGTGGCAGGACAGCAGGCGTGAGATCGAGGGGGGAGCAGGTGACGCGCCGGGAGATATTCAGCCCGGAGGAAGTGGGCGCGCTGGTCTACTTCGTCCAGCGCCGCCTGCCCAGGACCATCGCGGGAGGCGGCAGGATCGCGGCCGGCGGGTACAACATGCGGGAGCGCCGGAAGCGGTGGGAGAAGGTGTGCTGGGCCATATCCCACCTCTACGGGGTCCAGCGCACCTACAGCCAGGTCACCCATCGCTGGACGGACCTCCTGGACCGCGAGCGCGACCTGCTGGACCAGCTCGGCTTGGAGATCCCCGGGCTTGGTGAGTAGTAGTAGCCATTGGCATTTAATCACTCACTACTATGATGTTTTCTCCTGCTCTGTGTTGTTGTATTGCAAATATTTGTTTTTTACATGGAGCAAGCCAATAATGCCGCTGATGACGATTACATTGTAGTTAAATTATATTTCAAAATCTTCTGTGCATTTCAGGTGCACTGCTCTCCTTCTCAGTGGGGTTGCTACTATGCTTATTTGTTTTCTATTTCGTGGTCTCATTGGCCTGAGTAACTATTATGTATGAGTGTACTTAACAGAACTGCGTAATGCTAGACACTAGGGGGCAGATTACATTTACAAGCCCCTTGCGCCACGTTTACGCTGCCTTGCGTGACGCAACAGCGGCGTAAACGTGCCGCATCCCTGCAAGTCATTTACAGCATGACGCATCTAGGGAGATGCGTCACGTTATAAAGCCATGGGCCTGCACCACAATGGGTGCGTTCCTAGTACGCAGGGTGGGCGGTCCAGCGGCTGTGCGCCTCGCAAAATTGCCTGCGTGAAATCTACAAGATTTAACGCAGGCACTTCTGCGACGCTGCTACGTCAATTCAATTCCTTATGTCTGCTCGAAGCAGGCGAAAGGACTGACACAGCATGTAAAGTATTGGGTGGCCCTGAGCATTACTGGAGTTGCATTGCGTTGGCGACGTGACTCCAGCGATGCGCCGCTCTTACGTGACGAGATGCGTCACGCAAGTGCCTACCCTTGCGCCAGGGCGCGCCGCATTGTAAATGAGGCACATCTGCCGTGTCGCAAGGGTAGTTTTGCGTGACGCATTTGATCTGGCGCATCTCTGGAGATGCGCCAGAACGCGTAAGTAAGTATGCCCCTAAGGGGCAGAATTGCAATTACCGTCGCATCCCTGCAAAGTAGCAGGGATGCGCCATTAATTGTGCGGCCCGCTACCACCACCAAACATGGTGCGCCGTATTTGCAATGCGGCGCCCCATGGGCCCAAAACGTCACCGAAGCTTTACTGCTGGAGTTGCGTCGCAACGATGGCGCAGCTCCATCAATGCTCTGGGGTACCCTATCTCCCCAATGCTGGGTCAAGCCGTACGTCTGCTTCAAGCAGGTGCAGGGTTTGTGTGACGCATCATTGTCCTAAAGGTGACTGATTGATATTTTGTAGATTTCCCTCAGCCACTATTAGGATGTGTTCCAGCGCAGGAATGCCCTCCCTTGCGCCGGAACGCCCCCTGATGGCGCAGGGCTTTATAACGGGATGCATCTCCCAAATGCGTCACGTTGTTATAATATTATACGCCGCACCATGGCGCCCTTTTTTGTTTAGCTGCTGCGTCACAAAAGTCACGCAAGAACGGCGCAAAAGAGCCGCAAGGGCTTAAATCTGCCCCTTCCTTTGTAACCCTGACAATAAGAAAAATAGTGGCGGTGGATTGATAGTTTGACTATTTAAATGACTGGTAATGTAGCAGGCAACTGTTAGTGTTGTCACTGATCTGACTGAAAATCACAATGGAGTTTGTCTGTCACTTTGCGTCTTGCCTGCGGACTGCTGCCTGCCAGTCCTAGGTGAACGTTTCAGTACTTTGTTTAGTGAGTTACGTGACTTTCGAAGTCACAGGTCCGCAAATAAATAAAAAGTAACCATAATCAATATAATTTCGCGGAAATATTTTGTTATTGTTCTTTTGAAATGTTTGATTTGGTTGACATTGACAAGCAACAATCATCCATGTTTTCTGTTCTTTCTTTCATGTTGTACGTCAGCTCCCCCCAGGGGCGAGAGGAGGACACAGGAGCAGCAGGCGGTGGATGCTGTTCAACAGGGCCAGGATCGGGCAGGCGAGGGCTCCTCTGCTGGCCCCAGTAAGTTTTCATTTTAGACTAGTACCTATTTTTCCTAGCGTTCCTCATTTGAATTTTTTCAAAATTGTCGTTGCTCTTCTTGTAGACTGTATCTAAATTCTTATCCTGCCTCTACTATGACTCCCTGTGGTATTACTAGATTATTCTTATTAGTCTGTCTGTGTAGCTAACTAAGATTGCACGGTTGGCGAAACTCCCATGATTCTAGTCAGCAATAGCTCTATCAACTTAGTGCAGTTCTCTGGGATTGTCCATAATGTCTTTTGAAGTGTTCTATCTGGACTCATGCTTGCAAAAATTGCAAAACCTTTCGCTCAGTCACTCTAGTCTGGAGGACCCAAAAACACAGATTGTATTTAAGTTTAAAAGCTTTATTAAAAGTAAACACATTTATTAAAATGAAGTCATAATAAAACTAAACGTTTAACTGATAATGGAAAAGTGGTTAGTGCTGACGATTAATTGAAGACATTTCTTGTGGTCGAGCCGAGCTCTCACCTGGTTTCAACTTGATCTTGTTGTTAGAAGTCCATCTTCTGTCTGTGTGGAGAAAAATGGTGCGTGTTAAAAAATCAGCCTTCATCAGTTGTGCCAAAAAGTGCAGCAAGACAACCTTCCCTGGAAAAAGGGACATTTTTTTTAACTTTAACGTAGACAGTCACAAATTACATTGTTTTCACATGTCTTCATTCCTAGACCAAATACTAGTGACTAGTGAGTGCTTTATTCTAAGATTCTTAAATGTACTTTGTAGGTGGAACATCTGGTGGCGGGGCCAGTGTGGTGGTGGTGCTCGACACGGAGGCGGAGGGCAGTTTATCAGGGGAGGAGGCGGCGGCGGCGGCTGTGAGAGTTGAGACGGTGGTGGCGGCCAGAGGTAAGCTCTTATATATTCCTTACTTATTGAGATTGAAGACTAGCTGGGAAGGCAAGAATATGAGATGCATGGCTGGGTGAATGATGAAGCAATGATGGGTGGAAGGACAACAGCCTGGGTGGGTGACACAGAAACTGTATGTGTCCATATACCTGGATCATGCTACTATCTGACTCTTAGATAGCATATGTGTATCTAGAGCAGGGGTACTCATAGTACGGCCCGCGGGCCGGTGGTGGCCCGGCAAGCCTTCCTTGGCGGTGCGCAGACCTTGCAGACAATCACTGCTCCCCCGGCCCCCACAGAGCAGAGGCTTTTTTGTATTTCACCTGTTAGCGCCCCTGCATCTCCACTCTGACAATCACTGCTCCCCCGGCCCCCACAGAGCAGAGTGGAGATGCAAGGCCACAAAGAGGTGAAATAGAACAAAGCCTCTGCTCTGTGGGGCCGGGCAAGCAGTGATTGTCAGGGTGGAGAAGCAGGGGCGCTAAAACAAACAAAGCCTCAATAATATGTTAATGGTCTTTTAAAGACCTGTTAAGTACTTTGGTGTTGTTGTCTGTGTGTGCGCGTTGAGGAAGCGGTCTCAACCCGGGCTGAAGGCTGACACAGATAGACACACACACAGTGAGATGACAGAGGGGGAGGGAGAGGGAGGGCAGGAGGGAGAGAGAGATGGAGGGAGGGCAGGAGGGACAGCAGGAGGGAGAGAGATGTATGTAAATGCTGGGTCTGGTGGCTCAGTGGATGAGGGCATCTGCTGCAGGGACCTGTGTGCAACCTCATGGTCACAAGTTATCGTTTTGCTTTAGCCCCGCCCCCTCTGACTCCGCCCCCACCAGTGCGGCCCTCGGCCCCAAACTACACTGTAAATGTAGCCCCTGAGAGAAAGTTTGTGAGTACCCATGATCTAGAGAGAGTAGATGGTCAGTGGATGAACTAAGTGTAACTTTGAAGAGCATGTAACACTGCACCCGCACGTCCGTTCCAGTGTAGGAAAGGCAAGGAAAAGAACTTTTAATTTTGTCCAAATACTACCATAAATAGTAGCAGTAGTTTGTATTGCAAGCACTGCATAGATCCGGTTATTATGGTGGCCACTCCCTACCTCTCTTAATAAGTTTAGTAGTACTCAGTCATTCATGTGTGGATGTATCACTGCCTGTCACTCAATAAAAACCAAAGCACCTAAAGTCATCCCATATATAAGCAAAAACATCCCATGTGAAGTGATAGATAATCAGATTATTTATCTTCTTCAATTTTCCATTTCTAGTACTCATTTCCACTGTAGGGTGAAAGTTAAATTAATTAAGCAGTAGCCCTTGAGTTGTAACAGAGTATTCTCAGTGCCACCCGTAATAGAAAAGTAAGAGATTCACCACCTGCATGTACTGGACGGGTACAGTAACGCAACGGCAACGCAAGTCTAGGTCACTCCTCATGGCGTGCGTCTCTTTTTCTCGGGTGCAAGTTTACCGCGCTGGCATTATGCCGGCTTGCAGAAAATAACGTACCAATTTTCCAAAACAAGAGATAAGAAGAAGAATAAGACTGGTGTACTTTCATAGTCGACTCCAATGGAAGTCCACAGTGCTCATAGAATTTGTTCCTTAAACTCCCACTAATGTTAGAGCAAGGATGAAGAAGTGTGAGGTTAGATAGATACTGGCCTCAATAGTTATGTAATGCGCTTGCAAGTTGCTAGTTGTACTGCAGCACACATTTCTGCTGAATGATTGAGTTAATCTTAAAGAGCATTGGTTACAGACTATGTCTTTCTTTCTTCATATAGGTTCTCCTTCCAAACGAACAAGGAGGAAGGAGCTGGCTAGAGCGGCCCGGCAACGGAGAATCGAGGCCACTGTTGCGGAATATCGGCGGCTGGTGGCCCTGGAGGACGAGGAAAGTGTGCGGTCGACAACAACGACAACGTCGTCCGCATCGGCCTCCGTGGCCCCACCGGCTGCCACCCAGCACAGTGGTCCACCGAGACTGAGCCGGGCTGCCAAAGGCAAACGCCACCGCCGAGCAGCAAGGCCAACAGCTGCTTCTCACAGGCCTTGCACCTGCAAGGCAGTGAAGGCACGCCTGCGCCGCACTACCCTGATGGTGTCCCGCCTTCAGCAGGAGCTCGCCTTGCTCCGCGAGGAGCATGATGCCCTGGCCCAAAAAGTTAACAGCATCCACCCATAGTGTCCCTTGCCCCTTTTTTAGAGACTTTTGGGGGGTGGGAATTGGGAGTTGGGTTTTTGGGGACTTTTGAAGGACAATCGTTGGGGTTAGGGAGGGTCTTGCGGGAGATTATTTTGTTAGGGATATAAATATACTTTTTCAAACTTTATCTGAGCATACCTGTTTTTTACTGCTTGCCTGGTGGGTGGGGGTTTAACGTTGACTGTTTTCCTGAAAGTTTAGTTCCATTTTCTTCCTTTAAGTGTAAATGCCCAAATGTTTTCAACACTAAGTGCCTCTCACAGACTAAGTGAAGTGAATCCAAGAGTCCTAGGACTTTAGTAGTACTACCTTCAGTCTCTCGTCTCTCGTACTAATACTCCATTATACCCCCAAACGCTTATCTTACCTGTAATTTGTGTTTGAAAGTAGGGCTAGGCCCAGGGCTGGCTCCACGGGAAACACCGAATAACGTTGGCAATCTTGGTCGGATAAAATTTCCTCATAGCGGTGGTACTAGTGGTGTGACACAGTGGCAGTTGCATGCCTATGAAAAAAAAGAAAATGAAATCTGGTTTGTCCTCCTGAGCAATTCAACGGTACAACTGAGAATATAGCAGGTGACAGAAGTACAGTAGAGCAGTGCCACATTGTAGCCTAACAAATGGTAAAGTATAACTACTAATTCGGTTGAAGTTCTTTCACATTAGCAATGGTTCTTTGTCAAGCAGAGTAAGAATATATCATCGACAACTGTGGAAAGAAAGAATGCGACAGTACAGGGCCTGTGTGGAATTATTGATAACTATATTCAACATAAGGTCTCTGTAGCCAGATACCCGAGAGCCTTGCTGGTCACTATAAATCCATTCACAACAACACTCAATGGGGTTGGTCTGGAAGGTGTCACGTTTACTCCCCGTGATCCAGTCGATGCAAATATGGTTCCACCTCCAAATGTCACCAACACCCAGAAGTGTAAACACAGGGTGTTCGAGGCATTAGGCGAGGGAGAAAAATAACAAACTAAAATAAAAAATGTGGGATGGGTAAAGGTAGGGTCAGCAGGGAAAGGATACCTGTAAGAGAAGACAAGACAGGCATCAGTGAAGTGATGTCCTAACATACAAGGGTACTCTCATATAGTCTCACTAAATAGTCTGCAAGTCTCCCGCCTACTCATGGGAAATGTAGTTTCATAGTACGGTAGGCGCTTAGGGGCTGCGTAACCTGACAGAAGGTATAGTAGATAGAAAAGGAGAAATTGCTTTTTTTCTAGGTGTCCCCTCACTCACCAGGGTTGCCCCTTGGTGACATGCTTCATCATTGGGGCCATCCCAGTCCTCTACGGCCTGGGGCGTGCTGCGACTTGCGAATTACGTAGGAGCACTTACAAATGACTATGTGTGGTGCAGATAGTGGAGTGGACTAAGTGATGTGTTAAGGGATCAATGTAGAAGCCGAGAGAGAGCAAAGAAATGCAGTCACAGTCAGAGAAAAAGGCAAGGGATACTGTATCTATGTGGTTGTAGTGGTCCTGTTGGAAGTGGTAAGTAAGTTGCCCGCAGAAAAAAAATCCTCCTATTAGCGGCACTCCTCCATTGCAGCCGACGCTTCGTCCACCGATGTTGGTCACCAGAAGACACCCTGTCCACTGCCTGCCTGATGCTGAATTGTGGCTCGCTACTGTGAAGCCTGACTCCATCCTTTTTTCCCCATTGCAGAGACTGAAACCCGGCCTGTAATTCTGCAACGAAAAACAGGAAGTGATATAATATTACAACACCACTGATAAATAAATATAAGGTATGTAGGCTGTGGAGTGCAAAAAGTCACAATTTGTTTTTCCTAGTAGACAGACAGTACAATGTTTTTGAAAGTGCGTACTCTGAGTCACCTTTTGAAGGATAAATAAGTATGGGCAAATTAATGTAGCGGATCTTGCCCCTCAAGCTAGGTGTACTGTAAACTGTGTTTTAGAACAAAAATAGATCTTCCTAGCAGTGCTCCCACCCAAAAAACGAGGCCTAGCAGAAAACTGGAGACAAAACTTACTTTGAAAGTAAAAGTAGGCCGAAGTACCCTAATTACCCATTACCCCCCGTGGATTGCATTCAAACCACTTGCAAGCAACCAAGCAAAAGTAGCCATAGCCAGCATCGCTCCAAGACTCGAAATCCCCCCCACTCAAACACATGCAATAGAAATACTGCTAACCCTAACGAACCCTAAGTTAAGAATAGTGGCAAAGGCTTTCTTTAACTATGCCAAATCCCCCCTTTCCCACCATGGATTTTCTTCAAATGACTTGCAACCAAAATTACACATTCTCACGAGTGCTCTAAGACCCCAGAACTCAGTTTGAAAAATCTAGAACACCCCGATACACATGCAATCCTGCTGCTAGGGCTAACCCTAACGAACCCTAAGTTACAAAAAGTGCCAAAACTAAAGGCTTTTCCGCGCGGATTTTGTCCCAACCACTTCTACCCGGTATTAGACCTTCCCAGGAATGCCCCAAGACCCGGCAACCCACCCGCCAAGAAGCGTAACACCCCCAAACAGGCCAAAAGCAAAATCTCATACTTGCAATATTTCTGGGCCTTCGGTCCAAACGCGCTGCGTAGCTAGGCCATAAGTCGGGGTTGGCACGACGGATTTCCTGAAAAGCAAATGCAATCAAGATTAGAGTGTCCCAGCAGTGCTCCCAGACCACGAAACTCACCCACAAACAGACGGAACCCCCCCTAAGAGCACCTCAAAGGCAAGCAAGTCATCAAAAACACAAAAAAAATTCCGCCTGGGATTTGGTCCAAAACACTTTTATCCGGTATTAGAGCTTCCCAGCAATGGCCCCAGAGCCGTCAACCCAGGAGAAAACGAGTAGAAGACCCCCAAACAGCCAAAGAGCAAAAGTACAAAAATGGGGACTTAGTCACTTTTTCACAAATTTCCCAAATCACTCCGCGCGCGCTCTGCAGCTAGGCCCTAAGTCCCCTCAGCCACCATGGATTTGCTTCAAACCTCTTGCAAAGTAAAGTATATATAGCCAGCAGTGCTCCCACACCACGAAACTCACCCGCAAACACCAGGAAGCCCCCCAAACAGGCCCCCGAAAACGCTACATAGAGCAAAATGTCAGAAATAGCCCAAAAAAAAATCGACCTGGATTTTGTCCCAACCACTTCTACCCGGTATTAGACCTTCCCAGGAATGCCCCAAGACCCGGCAACCCACCCGCCAAGAAGCATAACACCCCCAAACAGGCCAAAAGCAAAATCTCATACTTGCAATATTTCTGGGCCTTCGGTCCAAACGCGCTGCGTAGCTAGGCCATAAGTCGGGGTTGGCACGACGGATTTCCTGAAAAGCAAATGCAATCAAGATTAGAGTGTCCCAGCAGTGCTCCCAGACCACGAAACTCACCCGCAAACACCAGGAAGCCCCCCAAACAGGCCCCCGAAAACGCTACATAGAGCAAAATGTCTGAAATAGCCCAAAAAAAATCGGCCTGGATTTTGTCCCAACCACTTCTACCCGGTATTAGACCTTCCCAGGAATGCCCCAAGACCCGGCAACCCACCCGCCAAGAAGCATAACACCCCCAAACAGGCCAAAAGCAAAATCTCATACTTGCAATATTTCTGGGCCTTCGGTCCAAACGCGCTGCGTAGCTGGGCCATAAGTCGGGGTTGGCACGACGGATTTCCTGAAAAGCAAATGCAATCAAGATTAGAGTGTCCCAGCAGTGCTCCCAGACCACGAAACTCACCCAGAAACACCAGGAAGCCCCCCAAACAGGCCCCCGAAAACGCTACATAGAGCAAAATGTCAGAAATAGCCCAAAAAAAAATCGGCCTGGATTTAGTCCCAACCACTTCTACCCGGTATTAGACCTTCCCAGGAATGCCCCAAGACCCGGCAACCCACCCGCCAAGAAGTATAACACCCCCAAACAGGCCAAAAGCAAACTCTCATACTTGCAATATTTCTGGGCCTTCGGTCCAAACGCGCTGCGTAGCTGGGCCATAAGTCGGGGTTGGCACGACGGATTTCCTGAAAAGCAAATGCAATCAAGATTAGAGTGTCCCAGCAGTGCTCCCAGACCACGAAACTCACCCGCAAACACCAGGAAGCCCCCCAAACAGGCCCCCGAAAACGCTACATAGAGCAAAATGTCAGAAATAGCCCAAAAAAAAAATCGGCCTGGATTTAGTCCCAACCACTTCTACCCGGTATTAGACCTTCCCAGGAATGCCCCAAGACCCGGCAACCCACCCGCCAAGAAGTATAACACCCCCAAACAGGCCAAAAGCAAACTCTCATACTTGCAATATTTCTGGGCCTTCGGTCCAAACGCGCTGCGTAGCTGGGCCATAAGTCGGGGTTGGCACGACGGATTTCCTGAAAAGCAAATGCAATCAAGATTAGAGTGTCCCAGCAATGCTCTCAGACCATGAAACTCACCCACAAACAGACGGAACCCCCCCTAAGAGCACCTCAAAGGCAAGCAAGTCATCAAAAACACAAAAAAATTTCCGCCTCGGATTTGGCACAAACCACTTTTAGTGCTTCCCAGCAATGGCCCCAGACCCGTCAACTCACCTGCAAAGAGGTAGAACAACACCCCCACAAGTGCTGAGTCTTTCTTCATTGGGCGTAAACCAGCCCTCTGCTTTGATGGAAATAGGAGTCTGGAGGAGGAGGATAGAGGAGCATGTTCTTCTGAACTTGTGAACCTGAGGAATGCAGACTGCGGCACCTTCAAATAAATTAGCAAACAAGTGAAGACAGTTCTGCTGATGGGCTTGTCTTTGTGATTATCTGATTAAAGTTTGAATTATATTAACTGTGCACAACAAAGAAAGACAGACACACAGGAATAAAAGTGAATAAGGATGAAAAAGAAAGTTATTGATTCGTTGTCTCATTTTCAGGGCTCGAAGTCGGAATCACGGTCCAGGAATAAGAATAAGGCTTCGTCATCATACTCTGCGAATTCAGCCCGGGTGAGGTCAGTGCCACCTGACAGAGTAGAAATTCCCTCATCTATGGTGCTGGCCACCTCCTCTTCATCCGGCACGCTCTCTCGTACTCTTATATCTGGTGGTATGAGGTGCTGATTCATCTTGATCATTGTTAACCTCTCCACATTTTTGGGCGAGAGGCGGCTCCGTTTGGGAGTTACAATCCCACCAGCCGCACTGAAAACCCGTTCAGAAGACACACTTGCGAGTGGGCAAGACAAGTAGTTTAAAGCCAGGTTGGTGAGCTGTGGCCACAATTCTTTTTTCCCATGCCAATACGCCAATGGGTCAGAATTAACATAGACCTCTGTGGAGTCATTCAGATAGTCCTTCACCATCGACTCAAGGTCCTCCTCCAAGGTTCCTCCACTTTGCGTAGCTCTTGCTGTGCCTCTGGCCTTTTGAGAACCAAACCCACGCAGAGCTAGCCAATCCTCTTCAGCCTCCAATGTTTCTGCTGCCTTTCGTGCAGATGATGCGGTTGCCGGTGTCTTTAACGGCTGAGAGGTCACTTGTGCCACAGCCACAGGTGCAGAAGTGGATTGTTTTGACTGGGGATGGCCTGCTGATGTACTGCCATTTCCTTCAATTTCCAGCCGTTCTGTTTCAAACTTCTTGGCTGACAAGGCTAGCCAACGTTTGTACTTTGTAACATCTTCATCAGCAAAAGGAAAGAATGCTCTGCCTGCCAGCGCCTTTTTGTAGCGTGGATCCAGAATAGTAGCACAAATGTAATGCTGTTCTGAGTGGATCTTTTGAAGACGTTCATCACCTTGTAGGAGCTCTAATAATGTCTCAGCCAGAAGCAAAGAGTCTTTCTTTTTGTCATCTTTTCGAAACACAGAACACACCTCCTTCAGTTGGTCCTCCAGCATGTACAACAATGGGATAGCTTTTCCCAAATTAGAGTCCTCCTTGCTGACTGCACGTGTGAAGACCTCAAAAGGACGAAGCATGCGTGTTAGGCTTTCAACTATGTTCCATTGCGGCCCACCCATCCTCAGCTCCTCTATACCCTCTTTCAAGAAAAATTGATCGAGTTGCGTATACTGCTCATACAGACGCTCAAGCATGTAGAAGGTTGAGTTCCAACGTGTTACCACCTCCTGGATGAGTGCTTTCACTGGCATTTGACTTTGATATAGCATGCTCCTCAGCTGCTTGCGGGCCTTAAAAGAATGCCTGAAATGCTTGCAAATTTTTCGGCAGTTGTCCAATACACTGTACGCTGCACTGCGTTTATTACCCAAGAATTTTTGGACAACCAGGTTTATACAGTGCGCCAAACACGGCACTCTGAAATAGTAACCGTCCCTCATGGCCTTAACTATATTGGAGCCATTGTCTGTGGAAACATAACCAACCTTGCGTTTTAGTGGGGACAGACAGTTAAGGACCTTTGTGTTAAAGACATCCAAAATGTTTTCTGCTGTGTGACGTTTCTCCAAACCAAACATGGCTAGTGTTGCATGTTTCCGAGCACCTTTAAAAACAATGTTAGTGTCAACACCTGAGTTTAGCTTTGCTTTAGCCCCTGAAAAAGAGACCCAGTGTGCAGTGATGCACATGTAATCAGCGCCTGCGCCACTGGTCCACATGTCTGTTGTCAGATGTATAGTGTGAACAGCACTCTTCTCCAAAGCTGCCCCAATCAACTTCAGAACATCTTCATGTAGTGCTGGAACCGCAACTCGGGCAAAATAGAACCGGCTAGGAACCTTCCATTTAGGGCAGAGCACTGTCACTAATTCTAGAAAACCAACCCCTTCTACAAAAGAAAAAGGGAGAAGGTCCAGAGCTAGCATTTTAGCCAGCTTAGTGTTATACAGACGGGTCATTGGGTGGTTGCGTTCATATTGCGCTTCTGTAAACAACATCTTTTTAATGTTGCCCTGGACCAATGATTTACGGGATGATGATGATCTCTTCGACCCAGTTACGCTCGCTGATGAACTTTTCCGCATTGATGTCTCACTCTCTCCCACACTCTTAGTGTGGCTCCCATGGGGTGTGCTGCTGACATGGGAACTGGGTGTAAGTGAAGTGTTTGAATCGTCTTCTTCTACCTCCTCGTCATCAGCAGATGACAAATCAACGTTTTCATTACGTGCAATTCCGGCTTTCTTGACCGCCTCTAGGTGCGGAAACCATTCGACAGGGTGCCTTCTCTCAAGATGACCTCTCTGGCCTCCGGTACCATAGTTAGAACCAAGCTTACCACGACTATATCGAAGCTTACAAAGGCTACAAATGGCTACGTTTTCCTTTTTTGGGCAAACACTAAAGAAGTCCCAAACTGGAGACTTGAAATGTCTTCGGGGGCCGGAGGAGGCGGCGATACTGGTGGTGGTGGTCCTGCTGCTAATGACAGATGAAGTGGAGGATGTGGATTGCCGAACTTCAGTACGTTTTGCACTTTCACCACCACGAATTGAGGTCGAGGACGAGGTGGGTACCTTCTTGCGAGGAAGAAATATGGAAGCGGTAGGTTTTGGTGTACTACTTAACTCCAAATCTAATGATTCCATTTCCATTGCCTCCTCGCCGACATCATCATCACGCTCAGCAGCTTCTCGGGATAGGGTCAAAATGTCTCTTTGCTGCATGCCCGGTGGGGCTGCAGTGACCTTTGTGATGACTGCCTCGTCGTCATCGTGAGAGGCTTCATCACCAGCAGTATCTGTCACTTCTTGTTGAGCCTCATCACACTCCATAGGTTTGAGTTTTTGGACGACCTTCCTTTTACGCTTAGGTACCGGTGGCAGATCATGGTGTGCCTCTGCCTCACTGTCAGACCGCAGTTGTCGTGGTTCCCAAGACAGATCACTTGCACCAGAACGAGGTGGGCTTGAAGAAGATGTAGACACCCCCCTTGATCTTTTCCTTGCTAGGGATGTGGAAGACAATGAATGATCATCAGGAGGAGTGGCTTCCAATGATACCTCAGCTTCATTGTCGATTTCCAAATGTGCCCCTACTTCGGGAGGAACAACTATTGTGGGCACTTGTGAACGTCCATGCACCTTTGCTTGCGCATCTCCTTTTGCTGCCTCTCCTTCCACATGTACTTGGGCGTGTACTTGCACATGGTGTTGTTGTTGCGGCTGTGGTTGTTCAACACTTGTCAGATGAGTTACAACAACCTGTGTTGATTCAGGGACATTGCTGCTACTTTCTTGCGATGAGCCAACATCACTGGTCGATGGTGATTGGAGAAGTACACTGACTGCCTCTGAAGCACTCAAGGGCTTTGACTTAAGTTGGCGTGGTGGTGGAGGCACTGAACCCAATGGAGCAGGGGTGCTGCTCTCAGGTTGGTCCCCAGCAGATCCTGCTGCTGCAGGCGTACTTTTTTTTTTGCTCCCAAAAAAAGTGGCGGGTGGCACACCAGCCTCCTTGGTAACTTGCTTCTTCTGCTCCTTACTAGCAACTTTCTTGCTAGAGGAGCTACGGAGAACTTTCTTTGGGGCCATCTTCTTCAGAGCAGGTCAGACAGCAGGCCGCAGTTGCACGAATTGTAGAGTTGTCTGAGGCCAGACGTGACGTCGCGTGACGTTATGCTGCACACACACACCGCTGCAGGACTTCTTCCTGGCACTGGTGGTTCTCTTGAGTCTTGTGCACCTAAAAAAAATGGAAGACAGAGGAACATCAGTTCAGTTATAGAGCACAAAAAAATCGAAAAACACTGCAAAATCAGCACAATCCCAATCCATCCATGCCCTCCATGATGTTTAAATTCAAGACAACCCACAGAAAGACTAGGCCCATGCAAGACTCACTACCCCTGGGCATAAATAAAGGTTGAAAAATAGGCAAAATGGTTGGAGGCCTAACAACAAAGCCTGCATTCAAAATGGCCACTTGCCTGCCAGCACATGGCCAGTGCCTGTAGCTGCACTCAAAATGGCCACCAGCCACATGGCATGTCCCTCCCCATGAACACCCCCAAAAATCGAAAAACACTGCAAAATCAGCACAATCCCATTCCATCCATGATGTTTAAATTCAAGACAGCCCACAGAAAGACTAGGCCCCATGCACCACTCACTACCCCTGGTCAAGGCCCCAACAACAGGTCAAAAATCGAAAAACACAAAATTTTACAAAAAAAAAAAATTGAAAAACACAGAAAAATCAGCACAATCCCAATTCATCTATGGCCTCCATGATGTTTAAATTCAAGACAACCCACAGAAATACTAGGCCCATGCAAGACTCACTACCCCTGGCATAAATAAAGGTTGAAAAGTAGGGAAAATGGTTGGAGGCCTAACAACAAAGCCTGCATTCAAAATGGCCACTTGCCTGCCAGCA
The DNA here is from genome assembly GCF_964263255.1 of Lissotriton vulgaris. NCBI lineage: Eukaryota > Metazoa > Chordata > Amphibia > Caudata > Salamandridae > Lissotriton > Lissotriton vulgaris. Next base: position 87,263,728 of record NC_141691.1, on the reverse strand, counting down.
CATGGCAAGTGCCTGTAGCTGCACTCAAAATGGCCACCAGCCACATGGCATGTCCCTCCCCATGAACACCCCCAAAAATCGAAAAACACTGCAAAATCAGCACAATCCCATTCCATCCATGATGTTTAAATTCAAGACAGCCCACAGAAAGACTAGGCCCCATGCACCACTCACTACCCCTGGTCAAGGCCCCAACAACAGGTCAAAAATCGAAAAACACAAAATTTTACAAAAAAAAAAAATTGAAAAACACAGAAAAATCAGCACAATCCCAATTCATCTATGGCCTCCATGATGTTTAAATTCAAGACAACCCACAGAAATACTAGGCCCATGCAAGACTCACTACCCCTGGCATAAATAAAGGTTGAAAAGTAGGGAAAATGGTTGGAGGCCTAACAACAAAGCCTGCATTCAAAATGGCCACTTGCCTGCCAGCACATGGCAAGTGCCTGTAGCTGCACTCAAAATGGCCACCAGCCACATGGCATGTCCCTCCCCATGAACACCCCCAAAAATCGAAAAACACTGCAAAATCAGCACAATCCCATTCCATCCATGATGTTTAAATTCAAGACAGCCCACAGAAAGACTAGGCCCCATGCACCACTCACTACCCCTGGTCAAGGCCCCAACAACAGGTCAAAAATCGAAAAACACAAAATTTTACAAAAAAAAAAAATTGAAAAACACAGAAAAATCAGCACAATCCCAATTCATCTATGGCCTCCATGATGTTTAAATTCAAGACAACCCACAGAAATACTAGGCCCATGCAAGACTCACTACCCCTGGCATAAATAAAGGTTGAAAAGTAGGGAAAATGGTTGGAGGCCTAACAACAAAGCCTGCATTCAAAATGGCCACTTGCCTGCCAGCACATGGCAAGTGCCTGTAGCTGCACTCAAAATGGCCACCAGCCACATGGCATGTCCCTCCCCATGAACACCCCCAAAAATCGAAAAACACTGCAAAATCAGCACAATCCCATTCCATCCATGATGTTTAAATTCAAGACAGCCCACAGAAAGACTAGGCCCCATGCACCACTCACTACCCCTGGTCAAGGCCCCAACAACAGGTCAAAAATCGAAAAACACAAAATTTTACAAAAAAAAAAAATTGAAAAACACAGAAAAATCAGCACAATCCCAATTCATCTATGGCCTCCATGATGTTTAAATTCAAGACAACCCACAGAAATACTAGGCCCATGCAAGACTCACTACCCCTGGCATAAATAAAGGTTGAAAAGTAGGGAAAATGGTTGGAGGCCTAACAACAAAGCCTGCATTCAAAATGGCCACTTGCCTGCCAGCACATGGCAAGTGCCTGTAGCTGCACTCAAAATGGCCACCAGCCACATGGCATGTCCCTCCCCATGAACACCCCCAAAAATCGAAAAACACTGCAAAATCAGCACAATCCCATTCCATCCATGATGTTTAAATTCAAGACAGCCCACAGAAAGACTAGGCCCCATGCACCACTCACTACCCCTGGTCAAGGCCCCAACAACAGGTCAAAAATCGAAAAACACAAAATTTTACAAAAAAAAAAAATTGAAAAACACAGAAAAATCAGCACAATCCCAATTCATCTATGGCCTCCATGATGTTTAAATTCAAGACAACCCACAGAAATACTAGGCCCATGCAAGACTCACTACCCCTGGCATAAATAAAGGTTGAAAAGTAGGGAAAATGGTTGGAGGCCTAACAACAAAGCCTGCATTCAAAATGGCCACTTGCCTGCCAGCACATGGCAAGTGCCTGTAGCTGCACTCAAAATGGCCACCAGCCACATGGCATGTCCCTCCCCATGAACACCCCCAAAAATCGAAAAACACTGCAAAATCAGCACAATCCCATTCCATCCATGATGTTTAAATTCAAGACAGCCCACAGAAAGACTAGGCCCCATGCACCACTCACTACCCCTGGTCAAGGCCCCAACAACAGGTCAAAAATCGAAAAACACAAAATTTTACAAAAAAAAAAAATCGAAAAACACAGAAAAATCAGCACAATCCCAATTCATCTATGGCCTCCATGATGTTTAAATTCAAGACAACCCACAGAAAGAATCAGTCCACCCACCACTGAGTACCCCTGGGAAAAGGCCCCAAAACAGCCCAAAAATCGAAAATCCCAAAATTTTAGTTGCAGCAACTGTAATGCCCCAAACAAACTTACTTGTAAAATTTCTAATCCAACAGTGATCCAAAGAAAGTCAAAAAGGCCTCAAATCCAAAGATCCAGCAGCATCCACAAAAGGTAATCCTTCCAGGTCCACATCCGAATGAAAAGTGACCAGGAGATGGACAAAGCACTGGGAGGAGCCTGCTGAACAGGAACAGGAAGTTGAAGACTATGGGGCACTTCCTTCCTCCCACCCCCCTGCCCCCCTCCCCAAAATGGACTCCTCGCTAAAAAAGTGCAGGCAAATGTCAAACTAAGGAGTTATTCACATAAAAATCATCATTTCTAGAAGGTTTATGCTGCTTGCTGGTGGATTTCTTGTGCAGAATTGCAAATTTATATTTTCGCGCGCCGCATCTCAAATCTCGCAATTTGCGAAGTACCGCGAGACGTGATCTCGCCGTACTCGCGTTGACAAACTCTCGCTGGCAAGCCGCGATGACGTAATCGCGCTCGCCAATTCCCGCGGGATCACACAGCAAGATCCAAAATGGCGCAGCACTCGCAAACTATCGAAAAAAACAACTCGGCAAACGATGATAAACGCCGCGCGCCGCAAAAATTGTATCACCAACGCCGCGCGCCGCCAAAAAAATCCGCTGCGTGCGAATTTGCGGATTTTGCGGGAAATCCGCAAATCTCGCGGATTGCGGATTTCCCGAAAATCCGCAAAATCCGCGAGCGGAACGGATTTTCCGCCCACGCTTAGTTGCTGTCCAGCACTGCGACAACTGCTGGTTCCTAGGTGTGGGTGGGTGGGTCCAAAATTCAGGTGCGCCGCTTCCCCCGCTCCACGAAAATTAGGAGCTATCTGGGGGGAGCGGTGGCTTATATCCCCCCCTTCTGCTCGTCCGCTCCGTGCAGCTGCCCCCCCCATTGGGGGGTTTGTACCAAGCTGTCCCCCCTATTGGCTGGGGGTTCCTTGGTGCCAACAGGATGTCCCCCTGAGAGGTGTTAAGCCCTCCTGCCGCTTCTGGGCGCCCAGAACCGGTACTTCCACTGGGGCTCGGCGTGGGTTAAGGCGCCGGCCCTTGAGCCCCCCCCCCCCCCTTCGGGGGGGGGGGGCGGCCTCTGCAAGTCACGTCAAAGACAGCAGAATCATTTTCTCACAAGCGCTGGGCGGATCCTTCTGACTCGTGAGTGGAGGAGGCGGCACCCTGACTGCCTCAATGGTTTGTCACTAGAGCACGCGAAAAGGAAGATGCCAGCAGGGATCCCCCCGTGGCTTTAGAACTAAGCACATCCAAGAATTCAGGTGAGAACACAGACATGAAGAACTCCGCTGTCACTAGGAGGGAAGAGTTGCCTGCAGCATTCCTCCGCAAACCTATCATCCAGTTGAGCCACCGGAGTGTACTTTCTCATTCTAACTATGCATATTATTGAGTCGAAGCCATCACCCTCGCTGCATGCGAGAAGAGCGTCATGGGCAAGGACGCAAGGCTAGAACATCCACTGAAAACCTCCGTGCACAAATAACCCTGTGTGGAATATCTCTGCACGTAAATGCCCACCCTCCAGGCCACCCAACCACACACCAACGTGGTTCGAGAAAACAACCACTCCCTCTCCCGCAGGATAGTTGGCGACCAGGGTTGGATCGGGAATAAAAATCGGCCCGGGCACGAAAAAAAAGTGGCCCACATTTGCATATTGCCTGTCCGCAAAACACTGCTTCTATGAAATTTTATAAAAAAGGCGAGGGGGAGCGTAAAAAAATGCACATATTAGTTCACACTGGTGAAACACACCTGAAAACAAGTGAGGCAACTTTTACTCTCTTTATTAATGATTATAATGCAGGTTGGCAAGTGTTTTCATTCTTATGCATGCAAATTCCTTCGTATTTGCATCAGATTACACTACACTCTTTATTTTTCTACTTACCCACAGCCACTGTGACTATTGGAAGAATAAGTTAAAACATTTTCACTGTGGCTTTCTGGTTGAAACAATTAACCAAACTTGTTTTTATTCTTGTCCAGCATTACCGGCAGACTGTATCTATCTCTGTTATGGCATCCAATTCTGATGCCATCTTTTAACTCTTCGGTGATGGTATTTGCAAAACTGTATTCCCTGTGTTTGCTGTTGCGGGAGGTCTTCCATGTTATAGTTCACTTGCAAGACCTAACATGGTCTGCGTTTGCTTGTGTACCCTTGTGGAAGGAGCCTCGCTCGCCTGGCAGTTCAGACTGAACCATTCCCATGAGGTGGGTTCTGTCGAGAGTGGCATATTGGGTGAAATATATGTTGGGTTGGAATGCTACCTAGAGCGAGTGTCAGTAGTTCAGACTATTTCCAAGCATTCCAGGCATCGCCTTTAGTGTGTTTTCGGGAATTTCCTGCCTACGTTCCTAAAGCCTCCCCTCCATTCTATTCTGTTGAATATTTGCTAGTGTCTGAACCCACACAGTTTTTCGTAACTGTTTCTACTTTATGAATGCATCGAGTTTGAAAATGTTGAAATAATGCAATACAGCTGAAGCTGTGCTGGTTTTTTTTTTTTTAGTTCAAAGTATTTTTATTGAAAAATATACAATAGAATACAGTACAGTAACAATGCGGGGCACTTACAGACGGTCAAAGGGTAACACGTTGTATACAATGACATTTGGTCTTGCTTTAACTACGTCGCCGACGGGAGTCTGTTGGCGCCAGCGGTCTAGCGGCAAGTGTGAAAGAAAGAAGGAAGAGGAGGAAGAAAGAAGAGGGGGGTTTCTGGTTGGATCTTCTGCGTGGTCACCGGCCTTTTGTGGGTTTACGGGGGTTTGTGTGACTCAAGGTGTGAGTCTAGGGCGGTCCACATTTCCCCTTTGGCTGTGTGCGTGGGTGAGTGTTTTATGGTGATGTTGTCTGCGCCTCTCGGGAAGATTACCCAGTTGAGCCACCTCCTGAACGTAGCCTTGCCTGTGTTTTTCCAGTTTGCTAGGATTGTCTTGACTGCGGCTGTGAGAAGGAGGTCAATTAGGTCTCTATCTCCCTTGCATTTTAACTCTGGGTCCAAGAAAGCGGTGGTTATTCCCCCGAGGCTTTGTTGTATGTTCCCTCCCACCACTGTGTAAATGAAGTTGTGTACTTTGTTCCAGAAGTTCCTAACCTTGGGGCAGTCGTAAAGGAGGTGGGTCAGATCTCCTTTCTCTTTGTGGCAGTTCCAGCACTTGTCAGACTCTGTGGCCCCTGCTACCGCTAGTTTGAACAGTCTGTGTAATAGCCAGAACTTTGTGCTAGTTGTGCAGAGACTTTGTTTTTGGATGCTGAGACCCAGAGTTTGGACTTCTTTACCTCGTTTAGGGGTCTGTTGTAATTCGTCTCCCAGAATGACATGGTTTTGTTGTTCAGTGATGTTGTGTGTGGGCTTAGTAGTTTATATATATTGGCTGTTTGGTGGCCTAATTTATTCAGGTTTCGCATGTAACCTATGATTGACGGTGTGTCTTTGAAGCGGTTTGCTTTGGATATCGCTACTTTGATTTTGAGGAATTCGTATAGTTCAACTTGGGGTAGTTTGTGGGTCGCTTCCAGCGTCTCGAATGTGAGCGGTGTTGTGTCTTTCTCTAGCTGGGCCAGGGTGGTGATTCCTGTGCTGTACCACTCTTTGTTGGCCAGCGTTCTGCCTCTGTATGTTATTCTCGAGTTGAACCATATCGACTCCCACCTTGTCCCTTTAATGCTGTGCTCCATCTGTTTGTCTACCTGCAACAGTGCTATTTTAGTGTTTTTGAGCACGGCGTTATTCGCCTCAGGGTGCTGATTGGCCTTGAGGATGGCTACGGGGTTAGCGCCTTCTAGGATATGTTTCTCTAGTTCCAGCCATACTGGCTCATAGTCCAGGGAGGAGGTCAACCACTGTATTCCCTGCCTCGCTAGGCAAGCTGTTTGGAAGGTCTTGAAATTCGTGATATTTAGACCACCCAGCTCCTTCCATAGTCTTAGTTTTTGCAGGCTTATCCTGGCTTTCTTCCCATTCCACAGGAACATGTTAATTGCTTTGTCGAGTTTCTTATGGAAGTCCTCAGTTAGGGTTAGCGGCAACATACTTAGCAGATAGTTGAGCATGGGGGCTATCATCATCTTGATGGTTTCTACTCTCCCCCACCAGCTGATGAATTTGGGGCTCCAGGACTCTAGTTTTGTTTGATCTTTTTAAGCATTGCTTCTTCGTTGTGGTCTAGGGTAGATCTTAGATATCTACCAAATAGGAGGCCCAGGTATTTTAGGGGTTTCTTTTGCCAGGTTAGTCCTGATGTGCCCAGGACTGCGCATGTTGTGTGGCAGTTCATGGGCTTGCATTCAGACTTATCTCTATTTAATTTGTAGCCTGAAGCTGAGGCGTATTCCTCAATGGTGTGCATCAGTGCTGCTATGGAGGTGCTCGGGTTGTTGGTTGTAATTAGGATGTAATCCGCATAAGCTGCTAACTTAACCATTTTGTCTCCGACTTTGACCCCTGTTATGTTCGGGTTGTGTCTGATCATAGCTAGGAGTGGTTCCACTGCCAGTAGGAATAGGGCGGGGGAGAGTGGGCATCCCTGCCTCGTGCCTCTCTCTAGGGTGAAGGGTTCCGATGTCCCCCCATTGACCGCTACCCGGGCCCGGGGTTTGTTATACAACGCCATTACCATGTTCCTATATTTTGTTCCCAGGACAAATTTCCCAGTGTACAGGTCTAGGAAAGGCCATGAGACCCTGTCAAAGGCTTTCTTTGCGTCTAGCGCAATCATGATCGCTTTCTCTTGGCTGTTTGCTGTGTGGTGTATGAGGTGGCATAGAAGTCTGGTGTTGTCCTGGTATAGTCTGTTCTTAAGATATCCCACCTGTGAGTTATGGATGAGATGGGGAGGTAGGAGTTTAGTCGTGCTGCCATTATTTTCACGTAAATGTTACAGTCCACGTTAATGAGTGATATCCGGCGGTAGTTTTGTGGGAATTGTGGGTCTTTGCCTTCTTTGGGGATGACTATGATGTTTGCCTCGCTCATTGAGCTAGTCATGCTGCCTTTCTGTATGCAGTGTGAGAAAAGCTCAACCATGGTGTGTTTCAGCTGGTGTAGGAATTGCTTATAGAAGGCAGCTGTGTATCTGTCTGGGCCGGGCGCTTTGTTTGGTTTTAGGGAGATGACCGCCATTTCTACCTCTGTCTCAGTTATGTCCCCCTCAAAGGAATCCCTCTGTTGGTCCGTGAGTCTGGGGAGGTTGAGTTCCTCTAGTAGTCCCGCTCCTCCGTCAGTTGCTAGGTCTTTGTCAGATTTGTAGAGCTCTTTGTAGAAGTCTTTGAAGTCTTCAAACACCTTGAGGATCTGTTTATTTGATGTGTGTGTCTTATTTGCTTTGTCTGTGATTGTCGCTATAGAGTGTTGTCTCTGCTTCGCTTTTAGGTAGGCCGCTAGCGCCTTCCCTGCCTTGTTGGCTTAGCACAGGTTGATGGCTTTATATTTATTAATCCACGTGCCCGCTCTTTCACTCAGTATCCTGTTGAGCTCATACTTCCTTTTGGTTAGTTCCGTGAGGGTGTTTCTTATTTATTTATTTATTTTATTTTCAGACTCTTATATAGCGCAAGGCTACTCAGGAGCATCCCAGCGCTTGTAACGGAGCCCAGAGAGTACACAGCGACGGGATCAGGAGCTATTTACATCACTGTATAAATCTAGCTTTATACTCTGCTGAAAAGCCAGGTCTTCAATTTCCTTCTAAAGATCAGCAGGTTGGGTTCATGCCGAAGCGGGGGGGGGGGGGGGGTAGCGAATTCCACAGCCTGGCTGCGTTCAGAGAAAAGAGACGACCCCCGGTCCTAGATCTACGGACTCTCGGGATCTCAGCTAAATTCTGATCATCTGAGCGCAGGTCTCTCCGGGACTTATAGGGCCTAATCAAGGTCCTCAGAATGGCCGGACCCTGTCCATGCATGACCCTATGTGTAATACATAAGGCCTTAAAAGAAATCCGTTCCCTCACTGGGAGCCAGTGGAGCGTCTTCAGGGCCAGTTTAGCCGACATCCTAGGGCCAGTGCCTGTCAGGATTCTAGCTGCAAAATTTTGTGCGATCTGGAGCCGCTGGATTACCCCTGCAGGGGCGCCCAGGTAGATGGCATTGCCATAATCTATCCTTGATAGAACCAGAGATTGGACAAGTGTCCTTTTTGCTGCCTCAGGTAACAGGGGGAGGATCTTACGGATCATCCTTAATAATCCAAAACAAGTGGCCGTGGTTTTCCTAGCCTGATAACGGAAGGAAAGCTCCGTGTCAAGCCAGAAACCAAGGCTCTTGATCTCTGGTTTCGGCAATGGTCCTAATCCCATACAGAGTGGCCAAGCCTCTGAGTTATCGAGGGAGGCTCCCTTCCCCAGGAGCATCACCTCCGTTTTTCCTCCATTTAGCTTTAACTGAGACTGGTCCATCCATCCCGCGACCGCCTCAAGGCACATCCTCAGATTGACAGAGGAGGACCCGTTCCTGTTCAAGGAGACCACAAGCTGGGTGTCATCAGCGTAGCTCACCAGCTGGATCCCGAATGGTGCCACTAGTCCCGCCAGGGGAGCCATGTACACATTAAACAGCGTGGGGCTCAGGGAGGATCCCTGCGGAACCCCACACTGCAATGGTACCGTATTCCTCGAACACCTTGAAGGCCCTTCCCTCCAGGAAGGATTTGAGCCAACTCAAGGCGCTCCCCGTGACTCCCAAGTTGTTAAGGCGGGCCAGAAGCTTATCATGGTTCACCGTATCGAACGCAGCGCTGAGGTCCAGGAGGATAATGGCCACGCTCCCACCAGTGTCCAGAATCCTCCTGGATTCCTCCACCACGCTCAGCAGCGCCGTCTCGGTACCCTGCCCTCTCCTGAATCCAGTCTGGGAAGAGTGAAGCAAGTTGTTGGTCTCCAAGAAGGAGGCCAGCTGATGGTTGATGTGCTTCTCAGTAAGCTTGCTAATGCCCGGGAAAAGAGAGATGGTCTATAATCGGAAAAATCACTGGGGTCAAGTGAGGGCTTCTTTATTAAGGCTTTTACCATTGCCAATTTCCAATCCTTCGGAACGACTCCTGCCCTAATAGAGGAGTTCACGAGATTGGCAATGGGTGTGGATAGAGCAGGAAGCATTGATTTTATTACGCTCATAGGGGCGGGATCAAGTGGAGACCCGCTTTTAACAGAATTGATAAGAGCCGGGAGGGCTTCCTCCTTAAGGATGTCAAAGGCCTCGAGTCGTGGCCTGTCGTTCCCTCCCAATATATGGGAACAACCGGCTGGGCCAGCTAAGGAAACAGGGGGAATAGAAATCAAGATTTTTTTGATTTTAGTGTCGAAGAAAACCGCCAGATCTTCGCAGCGGGTGCCGACTTGATCAGGGGAGGAAGGGGGATCACGAGTTTTTAACAGTGACCTAGCAATCTGAAAGAGCTCCCTCGGAGCATTTGAGGCTGTCTCAATTCTCTGGGCATAGTAAGATGCTTTGGCCCGAGTAAGCGCCGCTTTGTAGAATTTAATGGATGCTCTGTAGATGTTCTTTTTCTCAGAGTCGAAACCTTTGCGCCATTGGCGCTCCTCTCTTTTGCACGTTTGTTTCAAGGTCTTAAGCTCGGCATTATACCATGGTTGGTGATGATTGATTTTTTTCTTGACCATGGTTTTTACCGGAAGTACCTTATCCAATGATTGAGCAAGCCACTGATTAAAATCTGTATTAGCCCCATCTGGATCTGCATTAGGCGGGGGGGCCGAGCTCCTAAGGTTATTTGCCCACTCCTCTCTGTCCAGCTTGGACCAAACCCTGGTCGAGAAAGAGTGAAGAGGTGGGGTGGGGATGCCTAAAGGCAGCTTCCAAGAGACGCATATGACTGAATGGTCGGACCAAGGGACTGGGAGGGGGTTACTTACTGAGAGCCCTATGGAGTTGGAAAAGATTGGGTCCAGAAGATTGCCACCAACATGCGTGGGGCCTGTGACCCTTTGAGTCAAGTCCATGGCCTCCAGGTCCTTAAGCAGATTAGTGGCTGTGGTATCTAATACCTGATTGAAGTGGATGTTCAAATCCCCTAGGACCAGGAAATTGGAGGTTCTACTTGCGAGATCCATTGAGGTCTCTATAAGCCCCTCGTGGAAACCGCCCAGGGAACCCGGCGGCCGGTAAATCAGCAGTCCGGATATGGACAAGACTGCGGATAGAGAGCAGAAGAAATGGAGGTTCTCGCTATCTGGGATGGGGGTATCATACACTCGACAGGTTATGTATTCCTTGTGGAGTATAGCAATTCCACCTCCCCCTTTAAGTCCTCTATCCTTATGTTGGATCAGATAGCCTGAGGGCAAGGCCTGTACTATGTCTGGGGCTGATGCAGCTCCCAGCCAGGTTTCTGTTACAAACAGAATATCAATGTCCAGATCGCTAATCAGAAGGGAAAGGTCGGTGGCGTGTTTGGGCAGCGAACGACAGTTAATTAATGCCATCTTCAACTTTCCCTTAGCGTCGTCAGCTGTCTCCTTGATTTCTGAGAACTTGTAAGGGCTGTGGAAACAGTGAGTTTGTCCACTATTAAAGTCCAAGGCATGCTGACAGCTCGGTGATAGTACTTGCCTACAGGAAAATAGGTCCTCCCGGGAGTAATGGGGGCTAGGGTTGGCCGGGGGGGCAGGGGTTCTAAGCCCTGAGCGCGGCCCAGCGCGAACGGGCGCAAACGGGCTTACCTCTGGCGCACCTCCGGCGCTCATTAGGCGCTCCTGCTGCGCTCGACCGCTGCGCGTTGTCATGGCCCGTTTTTGTAGTCTCTCCTCCCTATCGCCGTAGCGCTAGAGCGCAGACCAAGATGGCGCCGAGTAGCGGCGCGTCCTCACCTAAGATGGCGCCTGTATGATGATTGGCAGTGACAGGGGACCCGTTAAGAGCGGTGCTTTGGATCGCCTAGAGCGAATTTTTACAGTGCGGGCAATGAGGGCAGTAAGCGCTTCCTAGCGCAGTTTAAAACCAAGGTAAGAATAAAGTAAAATAACCAAGATATTAGAAGGGGGAAACAGTTAAAAATACGCTTCCTGATGCGCATGAACTCGCGCTGTGATCCCGAAGCGCTACACCCAGGGGGCGATTTTACTTCTGTCGGATAAGTTTGCACAGTGCCCCCTTTATAAGTCTTTGATCTGGTTTTCTAGCTCTGTTATCTTTCTAGTCCTGCTTTTGTTCATTCTGGACTTGATGTTTAGGAGTTTCCCCCTTATAGTCGCTTTCAGTGTCTCCCACAGGATCTCTCTATCTGTCTCTGCTGTGTCATTGAAGGTAAGGTATTCTTCTGTCGCCTCCCTGATTTCTGTTATGTTGGCTGGTTGTTCTAGGATATCGCTATTTAGCCACCAGCTGCGGCTGGGTTTTTCGTTGTGTTTGCCGCTGATCTTGAGGGTGATGTGTGCGTGGTCAGAGATTGGCATTGGGCCTATCTCTGTTGAGTCAATGAGGTGTGTATGCGTGTTGGACATGAAGATGTAGTTGATTCTGCTGTATGAGTTGTGGGGGTGTGAGTAGAAGGTGTATTCTCGCGCTACCAGGTGTTGGAGTCTCCACGGGTCGCTCACCTCTAGTTTGGTGCAGAGGTTTTTGAGGGGGTTCTGTTCTTGTGAATTGTGACTAGCCCTGTGTGGGTGTCTGTCTAGGGCGTTGTCTATGGTCTGGTTCATGTCTCCTGCTAGGATCAGTAGTTCCCCCTGGGGGATGCTGCCTAGTCTGTTCTCCACCTCTTCCCAGAAGCTTTTGTCAGCCGAGTTGGGCCCGTAGATATTGGCTACGTGAATCGTTTCTTCCCCCTTTTTAAAACTTGTGATCAGGACTCTCCCTTCCGTGTCTGTTTGGCAGCTTTGTAACGCTAGTTGTGCCTTTTTGCTTATGATTATGATGACCCCTCCCTTTTTCTTCACAGCCGGAGAGCAAGCTATCTCCCCTATCCATTTCGCCTTGAGTCGTTGCGCATCTTCTACGGAGACTCTGGTCTCCTGAAGGACGTATATGTCCCCTTTGAGTTTGGCTAGGTAGTCGAGTGTTTTCCTGTGCTTGATCGGGTGGTTGAGGCCCTTCACGTCAAGGGACACCACTTTGATGTCTGAGAGTAGTAGGGCGCTCGATTGTGTAGTCATGGTGGTTTGTTCCCCTCGCTGACCCTTTTGGCATGTATGGCTACATTACACTCCCTGTAGTGTTGTGATTGGCCTGGTCTGTAGAACGGTTTTCCCCCACCTGGGAGATAGATAAGAAGTAGAGAAAGGTAAAGATAGATAGAATATAGAGACAATCGTGCGCATCTCACTGTTCCGTGTTGCTGCCCGCCCTTCTTCCCCTCCCCGCCACCCCCCCACCCTCCCGCCCCCCTGTCAAAGTTCTGTAGGCGTGCGACAGCAAGGGTCCTCCCACCCTCCGTCGCCCAATTCTCACCCCTGCCCTTCTGTTGAATAGGTACCGCATGGCTTAAAGGATATTCGGTTGTGCAGCTTCTTCTTGAGGCAGCAGGTCGCATCTTGGCGTGGAAGGTTCTGTGAGATATCTGCATTGTTCGCATGCAGACAAAAACTCTGAGGTAGGTTTGTTGTGTTGAGGTAAGTTCTATGAGCAGCTATACACTGTTGTCCCTGAGTTGTATAGTTGCATTCAGTTCGTGCTATGAGGTAGGTTTGTTGTGTAGGTGCTGGTTTCTCTCTTGCGTCCGAAGGCGTTTCTCCTGCTACAGCCCTCCTGCAGCGCCTCCTTCGGGATCGTCTGATGAGGCTCTTCTTTTCGGTGCTCCCGGACTCTGTGCCTCCATTTCTTCAGGGGCTGGTCCCTTCAGATATCTCCGCAGTTCGCTGGATTCATCAAAGACCCTTGTGCCCATTCTGTCAGGAACATGCATTCTGGGCGGTCCTGCGAAGCTGAATGTTGTATTTGCTTTCCGAAGCCTGTCCCTCAACGCCAGGAACCCTTTCCTGGTTTCTACTGTTAGCTTTGAGAAGTCCTGTGTTATTATGATCCTTTGACCATTCCATTTCACGTTTTGGCCCTTCCTGGTGAAGGAGAAGATAGCTTCAGTGTGGCTTAGTTGCAGTGGTTTGCATATGATTAGTCTAGGGCCCTTCCCCAGCGGTTGCTTTGTTGCTGGTATTCCAGGTATGCGTTGTCTACCTCGAATGGTCTGTCGAACTTTATGCCCGTCAGTTTGGGGAGTAGGCTTTCCAGTAGAGCTGCGTATGAGCCAGCTATGTCCTCTTCACCTTCAGGTACTCCTAGGAGTCGGATGTTCCCCTTTCTGCTTCGGTCATCTTGCTCTGCCATCATCTTTTGTAGGTCGCTCATTGTTTTTGCCACGTACCCCATGTCTTTGTTGGTCTTAGCCGCATTGTCTTCTAGGTCGCTTATCCTTTTCTCGGCCCTGTCCACTCTGCAGTTCATCTTGCTCTGGTCTGCCCTTATGGCTGCTAGTTCCAGTTGCATGTAATCTATAGTTTTCTTAGTGGCTTTTGCCAGGTCTTTCCCTTCATTTATTTTCTTGAGAAGTGTGTCAAGTGTTGTTTCGTTGAATTGGTTGTTTTTCAGCTTTGTTGGAGACTCGCTTATCTCTTTCCTAACTTTCTTGCTGTCGTTGGCATTTTTTTTGTCTTTCCCCGCCATCTTGTAGAAGCCCCTCCTTGCTAGATAGGTGCACAGTCTGTCGTCCTTCTGTTGAAGGGCGGGGTGGGCTCTGTTGCTGCTTGTGCTTCCGGTGTTTTGGTCTTTTGGTGTGCTGTTAAGTCTGAATCTGCTTGGCCACCTTATAGTTCTCGTTCTGGTTTTGGCAAAGCCAGCTCTTCTATTTGCAGGCTTTGTGTTGTCGGGTGCAATGACCACCCTTGTGTTGTTCCCTGGCTTCCCTTTGGGGGGGTTGAGATCGCTTTGGTGACCGTCTCACGGCCTTGCCTTCACTACTGCCATGACTCCTTTAGCGTTTCACTGCTTAGTCCAGCGCTCAGTTTAGGTTTGATTAGCACGCCACCTGGATCCTGCTGGCGCCGTCTTGTTCCTCCCCTAGCTTGGCCTCGTTGGCTTACTCAGCAGCTTGGTGCTGCATTGTACCTTGAACTCGTTCCGGTTACGCCTTGCTGGTCTTTTGTTAGCGCTCAGCTGCCGGAGCAGTGTTGGGACCGTCTATGATTGGCGGTGCTCACTTGTTTGTGTTTTCTGCCCGGCACTCGGCCTTCTTGTTGACTGCCCGGTGACCTCCGCCCTACCGCTTGGGTTCCTCGCCCATCTGCCTGCCTTCGTTTCTCCTGCGGGCGGCGCTCACTTCTTTGTGTTTCCTGCCCTGCACTCGACCTACATGGTGACTGCCAGGTGGCCTCCGCCCTACCGCTTGGGTTGCTCACTCATCTGCCTTCCTTCGTTTCTCCTGCGGGTGCTTGTTATAGTTTGTGTGCTCTGCTAAGCTCCTCTTTCGTTTCTCTCGTTTGGCCCCTCCCGCTTCATCTTAAAATGGCCGCCCCCAGGGTCTTCTTCAGTTTCGGTTTCGCTTGTTTACCTTCCACCGTATCGCTCTTGCCTAAAGGCTGCGCTTGATGGCCTGGCTGTACACACTCTGCTGATCGCGCGTGTAGTATGATGTAACCTCAGAGCTAATAGTTCACCTTGCGTCTCAGCTCGACGTTTGCGCCCACCGTTCGGCTTTAGTCCTTCCTAGTCGCTCGTCATTACCCCTCAAAATGGCCGCTGAGGGTGTCTCTTTACATTCGTTACGTTTTGTTTGCTGCGGCTTCCTTCCCACTCTCGCCGATCTTTTTGCAGTTTTGCCCGCATCTGTTGGTTGCGCTCGAGCGCGCTCTGTGGCCGGGCCTCTGCTCCGCTCTTGTTGTGCTCCTTACTTGAGTTTCTCTCGCGGTGTGATGGGTGCTCTTGTTCCGACGTTTAGCAGTGTGCCGCCATCTTGGGCTCTTCCAGCACGGCCCCTCTCTTTCCTATTTTGGTCTTTATTCCTTTCGCCTTACTCTGGGAGGCTGCGCTTCTTGACACTTTGTCCCTTGAAACTTCACATGTCCTCGGCTCCGCTTGTGGGTCGTTACGGGCGATTTCGCTGTCTCTTTTTGCCGTTCTTTGTATCAGGGTGACGGAGGCTACCGACTTAGGCGTCTGTCCTCCTCGCCATCCAAGCCACGCTCCCAAGCTGTGATGGTTCTGACTCTCTCCTCCTCAGTAGAGCTCCTAGTCCACAAGGAACCCTGGTAAAGAAACAGTGGACAGATTTGCAAGGGATGCCCCATGACACATTTTATGGTGCAGCCTTCGTGCTGTTGCTATGGCGACTCATCACCTGTGTGTGCTTGCTGTCGTACCTTCGGATGAGGCAGTTGAGAGGGTGGTGTTAGCTAGGGACAGCGCCCGACGCTCGCCCATGGATTGTGCACTGACCGGTTTTACTGTGGCCCCTCTTGCTCAGGGACTGGCATAGCTTAGCTGAGCTCCATGTTGATTATGACAGGAGGGCAGGTGTTTACCTAAGCCTCAGGCAGCACACAACCACACACACACACACACACACACAACCACAAACACACACAACCACACTTACAACCACACACACATAAACACACACAACCACACACATAAATACACACAACCACGCACACAACCACACACACAACCACACATACAACCACACACAAGCACAACCACACACAACAATAACCATACACACAACCACACACACAACCACACACACACAACCACACACACACAACCACACACACACAACCACTCACACAACCACACACACAAACACAACCACACACAACCACACATACACATACATCCACACATACAACCACACACACAACCACACACACACACAACAACACAACCACACACACAACCACACCATCAGTGCGCACTTTCACCAGACACAAACACCACCAGCTGTCAGTGCACGCTTTCACCGGGCACAAACACCACCAGCCGTCAGTGCACGCTTTCACCGGGCACAAACACCCCAAGCCATCAGTGCACGCTTCCACCAGGCACATACCACCAGATGTCAGTGCACGCTTTCTCCAGGCAAACACACACCACCAGACGTCAGTGCATGCTTTCACCATGCACACACATACAACAGGCGTCAATGCACACTTTCACCAGGCACACACACACCACCAGCCGTCAGTGTACACTTTCGCCAGGCACACACCATCAGCCATCAGTGCACGCTTTCACCAGGCTCACACACCACCAGCAGTCAGTGCACGCTTCCACCAGGCACACACACCACCAGTCGGCAGTGCACACTTCCACCAGGCACACACACCACCAGCCATCAGTGCACAATTTCTACAAGCACACACACCACCAGCCTTCTGCATACATCAATTGTTAACGCATCCACAATTAACTATTGTAGCAATCGCAGTATGTCGCACTATACTTTTAAACATATTCATCTAAAGCGCAGCATGCCACCATTGCTACAAAAATAAATACAATTTTTTTTTGCCTACAATTTATAGACTTTTGTTGCAATTGGTGTTGCAATATTTAGCAATGCCAATAGCTCAAACTTAATTAATGCGAGACCTATTGCATTGCAAATGCTTGTTAAAGCTCCTGCTGGCTGGGAGAGACTTTTTGCTTGCTCCAACTTGGCAGGAGATTCAACAAGCATTGGAAATGCAATAGGTCTCGCACCATTAGAGTTAGTGCTTTTAGAATTGTTTATGGGTTTTTTTTGTAAATGTTTAGCATTTTTGTTTCCTGTAGCCAATGCTAAAGAATTACAAATAAAAAAAGCCATAAACATTTCTTAAAGCTCTAACTGAAATGGTCTGAGACCTATTGCACTGTGTGAGGGTGAGGGGGTGAGGGTGAGGGGTTGAGGGTGAGTGAGGGTGAGTGAGGGTGAGGGGTTGAGGGTGAGTGAGGGTGAGTGAGGGTGAGGGGTTGAGGGTTAGTGAGGGTGAGTGAGGGTGGGTGAGGGTGAGTGAGGGTGAGTGAGGGTGAGGGGTTGAGGTTGAGGGTGAGGGGTTGAGGGTGAGGTGTTGAGGGTGAGGTGTTGAGGGTGAGGGTGAGTGAGGTGTTGAGGGTGAGTGAGGGTGAGGGTGAGTTAGGGTGAGGGGTTGAGGGTGAGTGAGAGTAGTTGAGGCTGAGTGAGGGTGAGTGAGAGTGAGGGTGAGTGAGGGGTTGAGGGTGAAGGTTTGAGGGTGAGGGTGAGGGGTTGAGGGTGAGTGAGGGTGAGGGGTTGAGGGAGGGTGAGTGTGGGTGAGGGTGGGTGAGGGTGAGGGAGGGTGAGGGAGGGTGAGGGTGAGTGAGGGTGAGTGAGGGTGAGGAGTTGAGGGTGAGTGAGGGTGAGGGTGAGTGAGTGTGAGGGGTTGAGGGTGAGTGAGGGTGAGGGTGAGTGAGGGTGAGGCTGAGGTGTTGAGGGTGAGTGAGGGTGAGTGAGGGTGAGTGAGAGGTTGAGGGTGAGTGAGGGTGGAGGGTAAGGGGGTGAGGGTGGGGGGGTGAGGGTGAGGGGCCAGCAGATGCGGCCCCTTCATATCCTCTCCCTGATTGTTTGTTATATTTGAAAAATTCAATAAAAATAATAAAAATAAAAAAGAACGCTTTACATTTTGTCTTTGGCCAGAGAAACCAACCTTCTAGGTTATTCCAAAACACTCTCTCTGGCTGTTTATCCAGTGTCGGAATTACTAAGGCTCAGGCTGCAATAAAATAGTTCATTGGGTCAGTCTCAACCTATCCTGTGTGTCAAGTGACAAGAACAGTCCAGAGGGCAGGCAGACCTTTGAATCATGCTAATTTTCAATTTCCAATTGTTTCTCCTTTAGCATATATTGGAGAAGTGGTCGGAGAGAATTATGAAATAAGCAAATTTTTGTTCAGATCTCAGCTATTTCATACTCTTGCTGGCATTTGATTACCAACTCTTTATATGTTTGTAAAAGCTCAGAAATCCTTCAGTTTCCCTTTTGCTCTCGAGGTGCCCACGTGCATTGATGTTCCAAATACTTTATCACATCTAGGTGCAATGCGGTTTAAGGGATGCGTAATAGAAATAATCAAATCAAAATCCAAAATGAGACCAACCCAGTACACTTTATGGGAGACTGGTGGTGGTGCATTAATGTAAACATCTGCTATGAAGCAGGAACTGCACTAGTTACCCAAACTAATGAGAAATTGTCGAAGTCAGATGAAGTAGAGGTTCTGTGGCAAACATGCCACAGCCTCGTACCGCTTAAGAAACATGTGTTTAGCGAGAGGGGTGAGTTGACAGTGAACCCCAAACAGTTATTTTTGGTGGACTATTCACTATTTTTGGATCTAACCCTGAAGGAGTACATATACGCTTTGCCGTCGCTGGCACAGGGTGAAAAGGAGCTTAGCTCACATAAGGCAGAGCTGTCATAGCTTACAAGCGAGAGAGAAACCGCGCGCAGCTTGGCACTCTGGCATCGCTGCCAACGACTAGCAGTAGGCCAGTTTTAAAAATGAGCAAATTATCTCGTATGTAAGGAAGGAATAATGGCTCGGATGCGAACCATCTACGCAGCCTTTTCAACATGCAATATGGGAAAAATATTATTTAGTAACTCGTTTGCGCGATGACAATTAGCAAGTCTTGAAACAGCTGTTACTACATTTGATCAACATAAATTATTAGTTAAAACCAACTGCTGTCTTCAAAAGTATCATCTCTGAGCTAATTAGTTTTCTATTTACAACGGATGCCTTCTCCGAGTCAGGCTTCGCTAGCACCACGCCAGCCCCTCTCAATGTCTCGAATTCTGAACTCATTAACTAGAAAAAAAATGCATGTACAGGCAAAAACAAAGCCCCTGTAATTGCCGCATTTTCATGTGCTGTTCAGTTTGTCGACACAGGAGGGGAAATTTAAATATTGCGCCACATCACTTTGTTCAAACCTACGCAGCAAATAAAAGCTGCACAAGGCACCACAGATTGGCGGCGCATCCTGATTGAATTGAAATTGCTCCAGAGAGACACCTTAATCCAAAATATGAGCAGGGAATGAGGCTGAGGTTTAGCTGACAGACATTTTTCCACCTACACTAGGAGAAAAAAATGTGTACTCAGAAAAGCATTGCTACCACATTACCGCCTCCACGATAGGAGCAGAGCAGGCGCCAAGTGGCTGCTGTGCCCTGCAGGCACCAGAGATATGATTACCTCAGGATAAATGAGAGGGGATTCAATTCTCGTCTTGTCTCGAACAGACGGCGGGCAGGGGAGGGGGCGGAGCGGGGAGAGGGAACATACGGAGGGAAGGCCAGATAAGGGGAGGGGGGAGGAGAGTAGGAGGAGGAGAGTAGGGGAGGCACGGCCTAGCGGCCGTGCAATCAAGAAGTGAGGGGGCGGGAGAGTAGGCAAGGCAGGCGGCTGGGGGGAGGGGGGAGGAGAAATGCGACGCGACATGGTAGGCAGGGGAGGGGGCGGAGCGGGGGTGTGGGAGGAGTGCGGGAACAGACGGCGTGGGGAGGAGAGTAGGAGGAGGAGAGTAGGGGAGGCACGGCCTAGCGGCCGTGCAATCAAGAAGTGAGGGGGCGGGAGAGTAGGCAAGGCAGGCGGCTGGGGGCATGTGCACGCGCTTTTAAGCTCAATGCGCATGCGCATTGAGCTTAAAAGTCACGGGCACTGCAAGGAATCGCCACGATTCCTTGCAAGTTGGACAAAGAGTGGCTAAGCCCCCATAGTCTCGCTTGCTCGATGCGCATGCGCATCGACAGGCGAGACCTAAAAACGCCCCTCTAGGCGGCAGCAAACACAGGTTTTTCCCTGCCCATGCCTGTTGCGGGCACACATTTATATAAAAATATGTATTTATTTATTGTAGGTACATATATGAGGAGTTAAGCATAGTAAAACCTTGCTTACCCATAGAAATTGCCCTTCACGATATTCTTGTCCACATGATATTTTAGCTATAGTGGTCATTCATCAGCTCCTTTAGGACATTATTGTTGGAAACTTTCGGATCCTTACTCCAATAGGAGAAAAAATGAAGGACATGTTACTACGGTATTAATATCTAATTCTGTGTGATTCACGTTTCATCCTTTTTCGATCTTTATTTGCAGGTCTTTCTTTCATTGACATGTTTCCAAGTCACATCGCCTCAACGAGGGCTGCGAAATTGTCACGGCACCACTTGGTGGCAGTATAGGACCACAAAATCAAAGGAGACTTGTTCGCAGCATTGTAAACAGGATTTACTGCTTTCGCTTTCAGGAGATATATGAAACATCTTCTTCGTCCCTCATGCTGATGTTGTAAACTGCTTTGTCATTTAGTACAGACCTCGCAGTAAACAACAGACCTTCTGTGGATAGAAGTGCCAGTACTTGCTGAAGACATTCAGCTGCATATAGACTAAACGTTCACCCAGGGCAGCAAGCAAAGCTGCTGCACTGCATTGCATGAAAGGGGGAGAGCAGAAATGCTTCATATTTACATAGTGGTATGGAGAATGTATGCTCCCTCTTTGCTCTGGTGCACGGTGTGCTGCCGAGCACCTGCATTGGCAGCCTTGCACCTGTGTTGAGGCAGGGTTGTTTTTGTGCACGACGGGACACTTTCCTGCCAAAACAACAATGCTTAGAGGTGTTTTCCTTTTCCACATGTGCTACAGGATGCAGCACAAGTTGATAGAAGAAAGATATTTCTCTCTTATTACGCCGCACTGGGGAAGACGTAATATTTGATGAATTGCCAGATTTACTAGCTCTAGTAAATGTGGGGGTGCGACAAAAAAATCTATTTGTGGATGCATGGGAACGCCCTTGTTCCATGCATGGGAGCGCCCTTGTTCCATGCATGGGAGCGCCCTTGTTCCATGCATGGGAGCGCCCTTGTTCCATGCATGGGAGCGCCCTTGTTCCATGCATGGGAGCGCCCTTGTTCCATGCATGGGAGCGCCCTTGTTCCATGCATGGGAGCGCCCTTGTTCCAAGCATGGGAGCGCCCTTGTTCCAAGCATCGAGCGCATTCCACGTTGAAATGTAATGTAATGCAGCGCAAGCTGCTGCGTTGAGTTACATTTCTTCACTGAGCCGGGCAAAACCAAGCAAATCCGGCCTTGCATGGCTTTGTAAATTCCAAATAATACCCCACATCCACCACAGCAACAGTGGAGGAAACTCCTTTTCCTACCTCACTGTGGAGTCCTGGAACGGCCTCCACTTCACCCATGGACCTCATCATCTCTGCTGGAATTCAGAAAAGGACTCGAGGCCTGGATGAGCTAGCTCCCTGCAGCAGTGGACTCAGAGCCTGGGGTGGGGTCTCACAGGTGATTAGCTGAGCTATACAAATCCAGATTTATTGATTGATTGTGTTGCCCTGCATCACCTTGCATGATGAAAGGGCAAGGTAAAGGTTTAGTCATTCGAGGCCTCAGCAGTCAATTTGCCAGTCCCTCGCTGTCAACAGACAGCAATTGTTTCTCTGCGGTTTGGTTATCAGCTTGTATCTCACATTTTGGTACTGGGCATTTTAATATCGATGGACTGTGGATATCTGAGCCTCAATCTCCTGGTGAAATACTCAAAGAAATGTCCCCATTGGTTGTATGCACATTAGGTAGCCAAATTACAGTGTTATAAAGTTATTCCAACCATAAGGTTTATTTTAAAACATTAATCCAACCGGTATGTATGCAAAGCTGGAACAGATTTAAAAGTTATAACAATACGCTCTACAGTCCAAAAATGTGCAAACAAGTTAAGTCATAAAAAAAATCGGATACAAAATAGTAACAGCCACAATACAAAAGAAGCAGATTGTAACAATCAAGCGATCCACAAAGGATTCGAACTTCAGTACATTTTTGAAGCGGAAGAAAGAGTGTTCAGCAAGAAGCTTTACACTCAGGAAACCCACAAAGAGAGCGATCTGTTCCCTCTTGAAGTCAGGAGAAAGTCTGCCTGACTAACGATGAAACGCCGATTAAATATACACTGAACAGTTTCTAGAACATCCATATCTTGTTCCCACCACTGACAGCCAATCCCTGAACCGCATTTGAGGGGAGTCGACATACTCCTTAAGCCATCCCCACACAATTAGGTATGCATCTGTTAACCTTTGATGTTGCACCCTCCTGGTACACCGTGTACAGGAGGCCTTCTCTCATCGTCGTTTCTTCACAATCATTGCCAACTTTCCTCTCTCAGGCCTCACTAGGAGCAATCTAATACATAAGCAGAATATCACACCTGCAGAGGTGAGAAACCAGCATACTGGCAGTGTTAAAGCAAACATTTTCAGCTAAGGCCTAATGTCAAGCTAACTTAACTCGAGAATCAAAATGGATGTACATTGCAGTAGTGGAGAAGTGTGGCTCACCGGTTAGAGGAGGCTGACCCAGAAGCAGAGGTCGGCCCGGGACCAGGGTTCAATTCCCGACACGGCAGGGTACGGAACCAATGTCAGCGGGCTTGATAAATCTCGCCTCGGTGCCTCGCTAACCATGGGTCCCACGCTGCAACTCTGGGCAATAGCTTGCTTAATCTCCACAACGGCCCCCTCGCTGCTGGGGATGCCTGGCTTCACCTTGGGGATGCCCAATAGGGACCATCTCACAGGGAAAGCCAGGACGGGTTCCCCAGCGGTACACAGTGCCAAGAAACCCTGGGGTGAACGTGCGCTCTACAAATTCATACTAACATAACATAACATAAATGTGTGGGAAGCAAGCAGTCAATGTTAAACATATATATGGAACATGGTTACATCAGTTCCTGAATTTCTCTAGTACACTTTATGTGCAAACTCCTGGCAATTTTAATGATTACATACGATTAATTCAGTTAAATGTGCCACACATGTTAATGAAGTTAGAGCACATCTTGAATATAAATGTGATATATAAGTACATACATGTATATACATGACATATGTAGGGTGGATCCAAGTTACTGTGCTCTAATATTAATACTTTATGGTGAGGGGATAAGGTCCTGGGGGTCGAATAAGAAACCTATGTCCCTTAGTACTCCCTCAACAGACACTTTATTTTGTGCAACTTACATTTCAAAGATGATACCCTATGCAAGGAGATATTGTACTCCATTTTGAGGCCTCATCCTGTAAATTCTACCGGAAAACCAGAATACTTGGCAAACAAGCTAACAAAAGCAGGCCAAAGTAGATATTTGAGAAGCTCCAACTCCCTGTTGCTCATCCTACCAAAAACCAGAAAGAAGAAAACTGAGGACTGCTCCTTCACTGGAAATGCCCCCAAAATATGGAACTCTATCCCCCCGCATATCAGAACTATACCATCCTATATGGAATTCAAGAACCAACTCAAATCCTTGTTCCTCATCCGTTCCCTAGGTCCTAGATGACCAGGATCACCCAAGAAATATGTGCCATCTCTGTATCCTTCTACCAAAAGCCCTACTGTTACGAACTTTTCCTCCTCCAATGCTGTCTTTTGGGGATCGCCTTTATTTGTTACGTGTCTTGTTGTTTCACCTCGTCATTCTTTTACTGTAAAGCGCTCTGCTACCCTGGGGTCTTGTTAGCGCTATAGAAAACTTCTAAATAATAAAGGTCCTAACTCAGCTGATGGAAATCTATGAAGATTGCAGATTTCCATGTGCACGTCTCACTGTTACCTTGTGGATTTTAGACCTGCAGAAAATCTTTAAGGGTGAAGGTGAAAAGCACCTTAACCTTTTTTCTACTGAAAAACTATTGTCTCAACACTATCCTTGAAGCACTCACCTCGGAATGTCTTCCATGTTTGAATTTCTTAAATGTAATGTGTGGGTGTAAATGTCCAAAGAGGTTCGTTCTATAAATCAAGTAATTTACGACATTTTTACATTGTGCGCACCTGAAATTAGGTGTGGAAAACAACATGTGAATTAACTCAGATCTCACCTAAGGGCATCTAGATCGAGGGCTCAGATTACAGCCTCAGAAAATTATTACATCTAGGAGTCTTTCATGTTTCTCAAACTAAGCAGTTGTCTTCTTCATTTCTTTTAGTTAGAGCATTTGCAAGGCCACAAGTGCTCTACTTCCTGGACCATTGTACGGTATCTGTAAGTGCTCTGCTTCTTGGACCATCTTATGTTGGGTGTAAGTTCTCTAATTCCTGGAGCATCTAACGGTGTCTGTAAGTGCTCTACTACCTGGACCACTGTACAGTGTGTGTAAGTGCTCTAATTCCTGCACCATCGTACAGAGGGTATAAGTGCTCTGCTTCTTGGATCGGTAAACGCCCAAAATATCGAATTCGAAATATCAACAGGGCAGAATGTCGAATCCAAAATATAGAGAGGACAGAATATCGAATTACCAAAATATAGTTGGTCAGAATATCGAAATTGAGGTAGGAAATATTTAATTCCATAATATCGAATTTAAAATTTCGTTTTCCATAATATCAAATTTTTTTAGTGTTATGTTTGGTAGTATATGTGTTAAAATTATATAATATTTTTGTAATGTATGTTTAATTTTTTAAAGGAATGAATGTTATGTAATTTATTTTTTGCGTAATTTAATTCCGTAGCAGGTTGTGGGTTTATAGGGGAATAGGGTGGGAAGTAATTTAATTATAATAAATTAAATATTAATTTTAATGAATTATTAAATATTTTTAATGTAATTTTGCATTTTAATTCTGTAGCGGGTTGTGGGTTTATAGGGGAAAAGGGTGGGAAGTAATTTAATTGTAATAAAGTAATTTTTTTATTCATATGTATTGATAATTAATTGATTGATAATGAATTATTAATTGGTAATTAATTTTAATTAATTGATAATTTTAATTAATTGATTAATTGATAATTATGTTAATTGTATTCATTTATTATTTGGAGCGGGTTGTGGGTTCATAGGGGAATAGGGTGGGAAGTAATTTAATTGTAATTAAGTAAATATGTATTTTTATTTCATTCACATTTACATTTATTGGTAATTAATGTATTGTTAATTAAATATTAATTGGTAATTAATTTTTATTAATTGGTAAATGATGGTTATTAATTTTTTATTGGTATTGATAATTAATGTATTCTTATTTTAATATTAAATCATTACTTTCCCTACTGTTGCACTCTCTGGAGTAGGAATAGTAATTTTTACCCTTCCGCTATCCAACGCTTTCCCTACTGTTGCAATCTCCTGAGTGGGAATAGTAATTTTTACCCCTACGCTATCCAACTCTTTCCCTACTGTTGCATATATGCAACAATGAGTTTGATAAACAAGAGGAAGCCTGCCAGCTTCCTGTGCTTGTTTTAGCTCTGCAGTATTGCCAAATGGAACACTGCTCTGTTGGTGTATCCCCAATCTTTAGCAATTATCATTTGTTTTGTTGTCGGGTGCTTTTATTTTTGATGTGAAATAGTGAGCTTTTCCATCTCTGACCAATTTAATCTTTAAGGATTCTTCTAAAAAGGCTTGTGTCCCCACCTTCTGAAAAGGTTTCATGAGCCATTGCAAATCCCCTCTTAGCTCCACAGTCACATGACAAAAATCTGCACTAGAAAAGAGTGACCATCAGAAAAAACTCTTAAGCATGAAGATGCATTATCTTACATCTGAAAATTCACCATGTGTACTATCAGACCCTCTTTAGGGGCCACAATGCAGGCAGAGGATATTGGACCCCAACTGTGGTGGTTTGGGTGGTTTGACAATTGTATTGTATTGTATTGTAATTGCATTTGTATAGCGCTTACTACCCCATACGAGGCGTCGAAGCTCTTTTCGGCAAGTAGCACGCTACTCCGGGGCCCATAGAGGATTAGTGTTGAATTAGTATAGTGAAACATGCAAGTACATTTTAAGTGGTGGATATGTTAGTCAGTTATTTGGATTCTGAAGATAGCAGAAAGATAGAAGAGGAAAAAAGGTTTGCATTTATATAGCGCTTCTTACCACTGATTCTATGCTTCTGTGAACTGGACAGTGTGGAGAGGGTTCCACTAAGCCCAGTTTTCAGAAGCAAGCCACCCCAACCACCACAGTGGCGAGCGCGAGGAGCCAGGCTTCTCAGTAGAGTAGTGAGGGGAGAAATAGCTCCGGAATCAACAGCCAAACAACAGAACAATAACATGTTGTCCGTCCCAGTGTTATCTTTAAGAAAAAGAAAGTACTTTACATTTTACAGTAAAGCTAAATACAACACAATCTTAGTGACATCATACAGGGTTGTCGTATGTTGTGCTAACAATGCAACACTGCGATCCCCTTTCCTTCCTGGTAAGCATACTCTATCCCACTGGGATTGCTATCCCTCTATTAATGTTAGCTCTTTGTTGTGGGCATAGGCAAGGATTAAGCTCAGGTGCAGACAGCTCAAACGTTTTCAAGCATTAACCAAGCAACTGAGTTCAATGGGGCATATTACCAATGAGTTTCGATAATTATCGCAAAGCGCGCTTAGCGCTGTTTTTCTTATCGCCGGCTATCTCTGGATTTTATTGCCGTGATAGCACGGTATTATCAACTCTCATCTCAAAGGCGATAAGAAATCTAGCGATAGCGGGGAAAAAAAAACATTATCACAAGAAATCCAGAGATAACTGAGCAGCAATAATAGAAAAGCTCGCTGATACGATAGCAACAAGGCTAAGTCAGGTTTTTTGCAGGCGTTAGAATCATGCGATAATGGTGGCTTAGCGCGCCTTTAGTTATCGCTTCGTTCTTCAGGGGCCGTGTTGTTAATACCGAAATGTTGGTTTTGCTATCATTTCTCATGTTGTATTAGGAGGGAGCGCCTACTTTGCATCTCATTAGTGAGAGCTATCGCTGTCATGAGATGCGTTACAAAATCGGCTGCTAACATGCACTAATGCATATTAGCAACGCCTTGATAATATTGAGAAAAAAAGTCTCCGCTTTTTCGGCGCTATGTGCCGAAAAAGCGGCGATATATCTCTTGATAACATGCCCCAATGTTTCTAGTGGTTTTTGTGCCTAAAGTCTCAAGTAGGTTGTGACAGGATCACCTGCGCCCCTCAGTCTTTCTCATTCCTGGTGCAGCTCAGACTTGTGTGCTTGGCGTCCATCCGGGCTATGCACTGGGTACATATGGCATTCCTGTCGTCACAGGGTAGATATCTTCATTACAGGATAGCACCGCAGTTGCAGTGCATAGGACAACATTTGCAATCTTGCCTCTGGGAGGTAGGTAAATGCTAAAGCAATAGTCTTCAACAACAGTGGCCCTCTGGTGGTCATCTGCAGACTGGCATTCACTTTGCGATGGTTGTGTTCTCCAGGCCAGGAGACTGGTGATATCTGGGGACAGTTGTGGCCTCTGAGCCACTTGGGATTCAAGCAACTTCTTCTTGACGGCAGAGGCAGCACAAGTTACTGGGCAAACAGTAGACTGCCATGGACCAATGACTCACTCGTTCTTTCAAAATTGTATTCACAGCTCCTAAAAAACTGTGTGTAGAGACCAGGGCACCCCTTCATAGCACAGGTCACTCCTGGATTGCTCTCTTGGGATCGACTGCTTCCTTCCAATGTTATTCACAATGGAAACATGCTGGACCTCTCCACTCAGACAGTCTCTCTGCCTGCAGGATGAGGTATGCTCCTTCCCTCTCTCAGAAGACAGGAAGACTTCTTGGTTCTTCAGGCAGGTCCTCAGCTTTTTCAGCAGAAAGTGTTGACTTTAGGTAATGTTCCCTCACCTCTGGGAGATTGCCTGTAAGGCACACACCAGCCCTGATTGCCCCCCATTTCTTTGAGTACTCTGACTCTGCTGAGCACTTCCTTTGCACTGACCTTTCTTGGTCAAGAAGGACTTGGGACTACAACAACGTGGGTTGGTTTTGATCCTATTTTTTTTTTTTAATCTTTTTTTTATTAGCAGAGTAAGCATGAATACATACACATCAAGATCGTTACAGTGAGGTTCCGTGAATTCTGAACCTGGGTCATAAAGGTTATGGTTCCGTTACGATTTTGGTAATAGCGAACCGTAAACAGTGAGCTCAGCAAGTATGAGTGTTTTCGTCATGTTACACCGATGGATTCACTGTGTATTTGACGATTTCGTCCTGAACCCTTGGGTTCCATTTTGTGCATGGCAGCCATTTTGTGGATTGCCCTCACATAGGCTGATGACTGTGGCCAAACAGTCATTTGGACACATACACCTTAGCTTGAGTTTGTGCTGACTTCTGTTTGACCTGAGCGAACTGACCCTGTTGCCTAAAGCCAAACCTGCCAAACCAGTTCTTGCCCTTTAGCTGATCAAGATTAGGATCAAAGAGCAGGACATTGTTGAGTTTATTGTACACGCACACACCCCTTTATCTTGCTTCTATCTGTTTCTGTTTCCATCTTTATGGTCTATTTATGATGTGGGTTTGTCCGGCCTTGTCTAAAGAAGAATGTTGGGTTTGTTTAATAATTTATTATGGGCTGGACAACTGAAATGTGGGTTTTTCATCATACAATGCTTTGGTCGTGTATACATGGGATTGGTCAAACTGTAAATAAGGAATGTTGGGTTTTTTGCATGCTTGCAAAAGCTAGGACTGCCCCTTACTTTTGTGCTGAGTCATGTAACCCTAAAACATATACAAGGCCTCTGTCATCTGTATTCCTCAGACTGCCTCATTCAATTGCTAAGGCAGTTGGGTGACGTAGCCTCACTTAATTAAGTTTAATAAAGATGTCTTTTTCATATTTCAGCTTCTGTGCCAAGTTCTTTATTGATATTAGTAAGACCCCTGAGAATGAAGATTTTTAATTTCCTCAAATGGCGCAGCCAACGCGGGGCTCATCAGAGAAGTGACTTTCTGTGGGAGTGATCTTGTCAGGAGACTGAAATCTACTGAGGAGGACAGAACAAGATTCTACTAAGAAGGTACTCTGTGCACAGGGATTCTGGAGATTCTTTTTCAGCAGCCCAGTATATTTCTGATCTTCCTGATTTTGATCCTCCACATGATGTCACTCCTGACTGAGAACATTTTTGGCGTGAGTATTATAAAAGACGTTAGGTCATGTAGAACCTGACAGTTAGAATTTGGATAACGTTTTGATTAGTAAAAGTAAGAGTTAAGTATAAGTGGGTCGCTCCCAGTCCTTTGTTCTTTGGTTCTGTGGTTCTTTGCTTAGTTTGTTTGGTCCTTAGTTTTATTTGAAGATTGCAATTTTCAAAAACCGAGGGTCTTGTATATTTACGAGTGTATCGATAGAGATAGCCCCTTGAAGTTTGAAGCTAGATTAGTGAGCTATAAGACGCCTGATCTTAACAAATTTGGAGATTTGTGTTGGCCAACTTTGTATACGTTTGGATTAGCCGGCTTCCCCTAAAGGGAATATCTAAATAGGTTAGATTTAAAAACATATTTCTTCCTTGGTGATTTTGTATCCCCAGGGAATTAAAATATAACATAATACAAAACAAGGATCCTTTGTTCTGCGCAGTTTTATGAATGAAGATATGCAGAACGATTTTGTTTGGTGTTCTGCTAGCCAAAGCTAGTGAATTGAGTATATTTTCGCTTCTTGGACATACATCAGTCTGTTGGGCTGTTTTTGTGGTCTTTTGGAACACTATTGAGAAGCGTTTCTTGTAAATATGACTTACAACTTGTAATTGCAAATGGTTTGGTTCAAGTACAGTCTGTAGACTGTTCTTGGTGTCTGTCCTGAGTATTGATTTATGGGTCAAATGTGTGTTTTAATGTCTATGTGGTTTTCCCATTAGTGCAACTTCTGTAAGTGAATAGCGATGGCGCTATTCACGAAAATGCATGGCTAAAGCGCGCTGTATTGTATGTCCTGAGTATTTTGACCCCTTTTTGTTTATGTCTGAAATTAGCTAAAATGTGTGTTTGTGGTTTTTTATGTTTTCAGTCTATTAAGCAAAATTTTGTAAACATATTCTTGGGTCTGTTGCTAATTACAAATTGTCCTTTTAAAGTGGCACAAACATTTTGTCATGTTATAAGTTAGGCTTCTGTGCTTAGGCTTACAAATGAATGCGTCTAAAATGATAGGCAAGGGATGCAGCTCGCTTTTATATGTGGAATTATCAAAATAATTGGGTTTATAAAAAAAAAAAATTTAATTATGAAAAATAATTATTAAAAATAAGTGCTACAAAATTCGTTTTTTACTATTCATGAAGCTTAATGCTCATGCTGTGACCTCCTAGCATTATAATTTAATTTAAGTTGTGTTACACTGCATAATGAGGACATTAGCAATATGGAATTTTTACTTAGCGCAGGCGTACAAAACTAATTTTTATAAGGATTTACATGGGATATGTCTCATGTCCAACCTCTGCAATTTATAAAGAACATTCTGAGGATGATTAATATGTAAAACAATTATAGGATATTTATTTTTAAGTACCCCTAATATTAAAGTCGAATTTGGGTAAAAAAGACCATTTAAAACAGCATTCTTGCCATTTATAATAGCTTTAAAGTGGTTTAGGCTTTAGTAAATGCATACATGTAGTGCAACAAGCATTTGTTCTAAAAACTGGTATGTGTGTTATTAGGTTTTGTGAATTATTCACAGTAAATGTAGTTTAATAATGTGGGAATAGAGATAATTCACAGTGAGCAGAAGCTAGTGGGCTAGGAGAACAGGCTGCTCAAGTTGCGCTAAGATGCTATCTTTAGTTTTCCTGTAAACAATGGAGGAGGCTGTCATGTTGACATTTGTGACCTTTTAAATTCGAGCCTTGTCTCTGTGGAATGCAGACTGACCTTGCTAAACAGGCCTCTGAAAGGTGGGATTTCTGGTTTATCCATAAGAACATCAATAAAATTAAAGAACTTAATTCCAAAGGGACAATATAAAAAAAGGTTTCTTTGAAAGTCCCAACATCATGACATTTGTATTTCTGCTCTAAGAAATAATGTCTGCTAGTTGCTTTATTTGACAGAAAATGATTGAAATTTTGAAGGCTACATGAATAAGTGAGAACGATTTGCCAATTAAGAATTATTTTTCACAGTGGAGACTGTGGCACAAGTCTAACATAGAGTGTCAGTGAAAGGATTTTACTTTTGGAAAGTTAAAAGGGCTAAATGTTGCAAGGTGACTGACAAGATGGTAACAGTTAAGTGATAGAAATTTATTTTTGTGTCTGTTAATATGTATCATGTTTTGTCTTCTGATTAAAAGTTATAATTGATATTCGTTTGTTATGCGAAATGTTCCTCTTTTGTGTGTTGTGTATTTTTTTTGCTTTTGCCTACAGATCATTCATGGATTGTTCTGGGTGATTTTAAGGCTGACAAGACACGTGAGTTTGGTTGGTTGAAAAGAGATGTGTTTTTGAGTAATTTCTTTGAAAAGAAATGTTTGTGCATTTTACATATTCTTGCATTTGATCCTTTTATAAATTGTTCCTGCTGGTCCTGTGTGTCAGAAGTGACACACAGTAACTTGCATTTGACAGCCAAATCTCCACTACCTGTTGATCTGCTGTCAAAAAGGAGGGTGAGGATTTTAAACCTGACAAAGTAAGCAGGCCAGAATATTGTTAGTACATGACCTGGTGTTGTGCGTCACCGCTCATTCACATATGTTATTGTTCTGTCTATGCTTTTCGTGCTTGACATGTGCGTTATGCATGTTTTTGTTTTATGTTGCTGCTTTTGATATAATTACAAGTTTACCTGTGTTGTGAAGGGATATACATGACGATGTGTATCGCTACACTACAGTTGGGTTGATTTGCTAAATTTCACAAATATGATATTTTCATTTTTGTGAACACGACACAGACAACACTTCACCAGTGTATGTCAAATTTGGCTATAAATAGTATTCAAGAAAAACAAAGGAGATATACAGGATCAAAATGTGTCACTTGCTCCCTCTTCTCTTAAAGGAACAGGCAGCCCTAAATTTATGTATCCTGATTGGACGTAAGGATAGAAATATAGATCTGTGGCTCTTGTACATGGTGACCTAATTTCTATATTACATTACTCAGTTTTGTTCTGCTTCCTAAGTAGTGTATGGTTTTGTACCATAAAGGAAACCAGGTTTCATTTTTTTCCCTGAAGAAGGAACTGGAACATTAGCTGAGGTTACCGTATATGGTGTAGCGGCCAGCGGTAGAGTTAAATTTGTAACCTATTGTGATTTTTTTGTGTATCACTCACACTCTTGGTATTGTGTCACATACTTGACTATCACCCAAGTAATTTCTTGTTCTTCCTATACATTTTTCTTTTGTCACTACTCCCCTCACCAATGTCGCATCATGCCTAGTTATTGGGGATTTTAGCTGTGACCTAGTCCCATTTCTCTTTTCCATATTTATTTCACTAGTCAGCTATTTTATTATTATTGATGTATTGTTCAGGTTCAGTCTTCTAGATTGCAGTAATATACCAGAGAACCCCATATTATGTATAATTCCCTTTTGTATGACCAGACTGTTTTTTAAAGAATTTTCTTTAGGCCTACTTTGATGTTTCCCAGTCTAACTGTCAGGGTAGTGACGGACTGGTTAACTGACTCAATACTATAGTAAGATAAGTTTTCCACCTCAATAGGAGACACCTTACGTTTTTTTTTTAATATGACAAATTCAATGCCTATTCTAATTTGGTTTTTAGTTTCTTTTTTCTGCTGCTTTAATTTTTGATGGACCAGATGTATTTTAAATAATGGAAATACCAGGACTCTCTAGTTCTTGTCTTTTGTTTCCACATCTTGATCATTAGCTTTTGTATTGCATAGTCCACCTGATGCACAATTATTAAAGGGAGGTATCTACATGTCCCTGATAATATGTATTATGTGATCTCTCTTTTGAGGTGTTCTAGATAAGGAATTTAGGAACACCTATATGTAATCATTGAGAAAGAAAATGTGTTTGCCCCATTAGACAATGCCACCATATGTGAAGACATCCATTTAGATAGAATTCTCGTGTAGTTATCTACCCTTAGATGATGGAGGATATGCTCT
Source organism: Lissotriton vulgaris (assembly GCF_964263255.1). Taxonomy (NCBI): domain Eukaryota; kingdom Metazoa; phylum Chordata; class Amphibia; order Caudata; family Salamandridae; genus Lissotriton; species Lissotriton vulgaris. The sequence goes on along the minus strand of NC_141691.1, from coordinate 87,230,609 downwards.
CACACAGAAACCCAATTGAAAAGCCTAGAGGCACTGTTTTGCCTACTGCCTTTATATTTGTATTGCTTTTTGAGAATGACAGTGTATTCTAGACCAAAATTGTCCCATGGCGTGTGGCCACTCCTTTGAAGATCGCAGGCCACCTGTTTGCAGTCCCCTTGTTATACAATGAACTGTTTAAAGCATCGCACTTGCTTCATCAGAAGGTGTTCAACATCAGAAAAGAAGGAGGAGCTGGTTTTGCCACAGAACCAGAATTTCAGTGCAAAAGAGCGCCTGTCATGTGCTGGTTAACCTCTGACAGTGTGCAGTCCCTTGAGCCCCTTGGCCTGAGTTTTTGGCCACACACACCCTTTTCCTTTGCTCCAACGGAAGTGCAGTGCCCTGGAGGATTTGAGATTGGCAAAAGGCACTACATTATGGTGCCCATGAAAGAGCAGCCCGAGCATCCTCTGACACTGAATAGCGAGTGTTGGAGCCTGAAAGTGTTGCTGAGAGTGACAGTCTGTTGCTCTTTCCCGATTAATAGTACTTGGGTCTGCATAAGATGATCTGTGCCCTTGATCAATGAAGAGCACACTATCTGTAGTGCCTGCAGCACAGGAAATATTGGTGCACTGCATTGAGACATTGAGACTTTTAAGTGAGCTGTGAGTGTTTGCCAGGAGGGCACTCCAACGGATACTGAGAAGCATTTTTTTCATGGGAGGCCTGAATCAAGAGGCCCATGCAACAACAGAAACAGATTTGATGGACAATAGAAGCCTGCCAGAGAGGTTTTTTGAACAGACTCTGGGCATAGTTGGATTCACAAGAGGTTTCCGTGTGATTGTATAGACTAGGTGTTAGGAGACTAATTCCTATTGTTTTGCTGGCATTGTTTTAAAGTACTATTCTGTTTAGTAAAAGCAGAATAAAGTCCATTTTCTGTGGAAGAATATCCCCTTTTCACCTCAGAGCATTGATGAGGGTCACCACTGTTTCACCTGAACACATAAAAATTACTGAAATGCATAGGAGCCCTAAAAATGTTACTAGATAATTTTAGGACTTGCTTTTTGCTTAGGGTTGTGAAAAATTATAATTTTGTTTGTAATAGTGGTCACTACTTTCTCCTGTTGTCTATATGTGCTTAATAACGTGTTTTCTAGTGTTTTTTTTTAAAAAACCTGACGTTGTCTTTTATGGGTGGGATTGTTTTTTTTCTACTTAATTGACATCTGTACCCACCTCCCAACCTGTGTCTCTTCCTACTATTACTCCTTTGCATTCTTTCCATATTTTACCTGAACATGAACTGGTTAGGAGATCAGAGTTTACTAATAATTCATTTTGTACATCTTCTGCATCAACACCAGGTAGTAGTGAACATCACTAATTGTTGGGTGTGTGGTCTTATGCCACATACTACAGATAGAGGTATTCCCTATTTGGTCCTGCCATATGTGGCCTTTGTGCTACTACGTGTGTAAGGAGACCTGTCCCGAGAGAGTTACTAAGTAATAGGATTATGCTAAAGCAACATCTTGATGATCTGATGAATATAGACCTGGATCCAGATTGACGTGAGTTTAGGTTATTGCCTATGTAAGGGCAAAAGGAAGGTCTGAGGTTCTGTGAATTCTGAACCTGGGTCATAAAGGTTATGGTTCCGTTACGATTTTGGTAACAGCGAAACGTAAACAGTGATTGTTTTCGTCATGTTACACCGATGGATTCACTGTGTATTTGACGATTTCGTCCTGAACCCTTGGGTTCCATTTTGTGCATGGCAGCCATTTTGTGGATTGCCCTCACATAGGCTGATGACTGTGGCCAAACAGTCATTTGGACACATACACCTTAGCTTGAGTTTGTGCTGACTTCTGTTTGACCTGAGCGAACTGACCCTGTTGCCTGAAGCCAAACCTGCCAAACCAGTTCTTGCCCTTTAGCTGATCAAGATTAGGATCAAAGAGCAGGGCATTGTTGAGTTTATTGTACACGCACACACCCCTTTATCTTGCTTCTATCTGTTTCTGTTTCCATCTTTATGGTCTATTTATGATGTGGGTTTGTCCGGCCTTGTCTAAAGAAGAATGTTGGGTTTGTTTATTAATTTATTATGGGCTGGACAACTGAAATGTGGGTTTGTCATCATACAATGCTTTGGCCGTGTATACATGGGATTGGTCAAACTGTAAATAAGAAATGTTGGGGTTTTTGCATGCTTGCAAAAGCTAGGACTGCCCCTTACTTTTGTGCTGAGTCATGTAACCCTATAACATATAAAAGGCCTCTGTCCTCTGTATTCCTCAGACTGCCTCATTCAATTGCTAAGGCAGTTGGGTGACGTAGCCTCACTTAATTAAGTTTAATAAAGATGTCTTTTTCATATTTCAGCTTCTGTGCCAAGTTCTTTATTGATATTAGTAAGACCCCTGAGAATGAAGATTTTGAATTTCCTCAACAGGTATCAACCATATAGTTCGCAGTACTTATTCATTTGTGAGAATGAGAGCTCATTTAACATTTTTATTTTGTCCTATTCCAGATTATACCTTTACGAACTCCCCCCACTCAACTATTCCCTCCCCTGGCACTTCGTTTAGATGCACAGAACTCGACCCAATTCAGCATGTTTTATTTTGTGATCAGTAATCCGCCACAACTCTTCAGGGGACTATATGCAGTGCAAAACATATACAATAATCGTGTCCGTATTTGCACCTGAAACCGCTCACATTCCACAATAAGGTTGGTGGCATTATATACAGGGAAAAAACACCACACATAACAGGCACACCTTCTCTTACCTCAGCCCTCATTGCCCGATAAGGAAGATGTAGTGTTGCCACCACCAGCTTCGAAAGCCCCCACCATAGTATTCCAGTCTAGAGATATTGGGGTCTTCCTGAGGCCCCTACGCTCTTCGCGCTGTAGTGTCGCGCCCTCCGCTTTTCCCCAGCGCACCACTTCCGCCTTCCACACTTCTGGGTCAGGCGGTCTAGCTGATTTCCACGTCATTGTTATGGTTCGCTTAGCCAGCAATAGGGCCTGATCAGCAAAGCGCGCGGCTACAGTTCTCTTCCGTTCGGTGGGTCCCAGCCCTAGTAAGCTATACTCCAATGAACCGTATGGTCTGGAAGGAGCCAGTCTAGTTAGAGCATCATGTACCGTTGCCTAGTAGTACCCTAGTTTGGGGCAATCCCACAACATGTGTATTAGTCGCGCGTCATCCGCGCCACAACGGGGGCAATTGTCTGTTGTGTTGGGGAACATGGCGTGTAAACGATGCGGTGTCAGGTATGCCCTATGTAGAACCATAAGTTGTATGAATTTAAATTTCGGGTTCCTCGACACTCTCTTCGGGAATTTGAGGATCCTTTCCCATACCGTGTCCCTGACCGCTCTCCCTATGTCACCTTCCCATTTGTCTCGTAAAGGCTGTAGCGAAGTTGCCCTCCCCGACCGTATACCGCTCGTTATCCATTTCGTCAGGTGACTGCCAGATCCCATGAGGTACTGCATCGTAAGCAGTGGGTTCGTGGGAGGTTCGTCGCCATTCGGCGCCCAGGTCATCATGACATAGCGTCACACCCTGGCGTGCAACAAGAACAGTCCTCCCGGGGCATGATGTGATCCGCGGAAGTCCTCAAAAGACATGACGCGGCCATCCGCGAACAGATCCCCAACGTGCATCACTCCCGCGTCATGCCACGCGGTGAGCATTTGATTCGGCAATGGTCCCGTCCCCAGTGGAAGTCCCAATAGTGGTATCGTGGGGGCATAAGAGGACATAGGGTTCGTGTACCTCACCGCCCTCCTCCAGCAGGTAATTGCAAGTCTAAGCAGGGGTGGCGCCAACCTTGGGAGCTCAACTCCTGGTAGTAACAGGGTGTGGATGTCCCCTCGCGCTCTGTCCGTCTCCACCATCCGAGTTCGTGCAAATTGCGTCTCGCTAGCCAGTAGGCCAGGCATTGCAACTGACATGCCTAAGCATATGCCAGCAGATCTGGGACCCCCACACCGCCCATTGCAGTAGGAAGCTGTAGTTTAGCCAGACTAATGCGCCGCCTTCCCGATCCCCATATCAGTTCCGTAAGTAGAGTATTCAACGTCCTAAACATTGATGCAGGGGCCATGAAGGGTAGGTTCGTGAAATAATAAAGAAGGCGTGGTAGTACCACCATCTTAGAGATGGCCACTCGACTGGCCACCGATAGGGGCAGTGCGGTCCAGAATTTCACCTGGGACCTCAGCGCTGAAATCGCCTTGCCCAGGTTACAGTCAACCATGTCCCTCGCCCCTCTATATACTTGTATCCCCATGTAGCGGAAGGTGGTCCCTGCCATCTGGAAAGTGTGTGGAGGGAAGGTTAACTGGGTAGTCTCTCCGGGGGCACTGAAGCAGAACCCGTAAGACTTAGGCTCGCTAATTGTGAGGCCCGATAGCGCCCTGAAATCCTCCAAAATTTCGGGAATGGGGTCGAGTCCGCCTCTCAGGTCGTGGAAATATAGGATAATGTCATCCGCATACGCTGACACAACGTGAACTGTCCCGGCTCTCTGTATGCCCTTGTGGCGTGCAGAGGTCCGGAGTTTACACAACAATGGTTCTAGCGCCAGGATAAACAAAAGTGGGGACAATGGGCATCCCTGCCTAGTTCCTTTCGCTATGTTAAGTTGAGTCGAGATGTACCTATTCGTACGAACCCGAGCCGTCGGGCGGGTGTATAGCAGCCGCACCCAAGCGGCATATTCGGGAGGTATCCCAAATTTTTCAAGCGTTGCAAACATGAAATCCCACCTTAGTGAATCAAATGCCTACTTCAGGTCCAGAGAGACACAGCCCTCCGTCTCCCCCGGTGTCCGCTCGTGGAGCAGGAGTTGGCTGAGCCTTTGCTGGTTCATGGCCGTACACCTGCCAGGTACGAAGCCGCACTGGTCGGGATGTATCAGTTGTGGGATGTACTGGGCCAGTCTCGCCGCAAGGACCTTACTAAGTATTTTATAATCTGTATTTAATAAGGACAGGGGTCTATAATTAGCTAGTTGTAAGCCATCCCTGCCCGGTTTTTGGAGTGATACAATCAGCGCTGGAGGGACGATTGCGGTAGCCCATGTGACCTCAGTGCTTCCTGAAACACCACAAGCAGGCGTGGTGTAAGCAGGTCAATGTAGGCCCTATAGAATTCGGCCGGGAGGCCGTCCGTCCCTGGGGTCTTATTCCGTGGGAGCGCACGTATGGCCTGCCGTATCTCTGTGAGCGTGACTGGGCCTGCTAAGTCCTCCTGCTGGTGTGTCTCTAACCGTGGCAGTTCTAGTTCCAACATAAATTCCTCAAACGCCTCCTCTGACAGCTGTCGGTGTGGGCCGTACAGTGTCCCATAGTAGTCCCTGAAGGCAGTATTGATGTCCATCTGCGTCGTGACTGTCGTCCCCCCCCCTGGTCAATGACCTCCATTATGGGCACATGTACAGGGTCATCCCATAGCAGACGAGCGAGTAGAGGCCCAGACCTCTCCACCTGTGCGTGCTGTCTGCATATGTATTCCCTATGATCTAACACGCGCAGTTCCTCCAGCAGTTCAGCATGTTGTATGTGCGCCTCCTGCAGAGGCGTGAAGGGTAGGTTCGTACCCGCATCCTCGCTTTCAAGCATGGCCAGTCGGTCCTCTATTCAGTAAGTGTGTGCACCTCCACATGTCAGCCAAGTCCCATCCCTCTGCCCACTGCGCAAGAGCGTCCGCCTGTCTTCTACTCTCAGTGGCATGTAGTGGTGGGTGTGACCTGTCTAGGGTAATGTCTAAGACAGCATTAAAATCCCCCCTATGAGCCAAGGATAGTCCACCCAGTCTGCCAGCACTCCATTAATGGTAGTTAAGAAGTCCGACTGGCCGGAGTTCGGTGCATAAACACTGCCAAACACAACAGGAGAACCATCCAACAACCCACGGATGAACACATATCTACCCCCCGGGTCCAGTCTTTTCTCCATCAGTTTAAAGGGAACAGAGTTTCTGAGCCATATAACCACCCCTCTCTAAAACACAGAGTAAGTAGTTGCATATAACTGCCCCTTCCACTTCTTAAGCAGCTTCACACTCTCTGCACTGTTCAGATGGGTTTCCTGAAGGCATGCCACCATGACGCGCCTTCGATTAAGTTGTGCCAAAAGTCTGTGTCTCTTGTGGACTGACCCCATACCTCGCACGTTCCAGGTGCATAGTTTGTATGTGTTAAGAGTCCCCATTGTGGTCATTGCCAGAAGTCTCAAACAGGCCTTGTGCTATTGAAAAGTAGTGCATTAAATGTAGTGCCTTAAGTGCCATTAAAACTTGTAACCTTCGAACTTCAAGGTCCCCAAGCAAAAAAGCCTGAGGTCCGAAATTCATCGCCCAACTTGGGCGACAGATAAACCAGAACATGACTATGCTTTGGGGGGTGGTACCATTTACACTTACCCGGGACCTGTTTGGTGTTTCTACAGCGTGCCCTCGGCTAGTGTGTGTTCCAGCACCCTACCCACCCACTCCTGTCTCGGTGCCTCAAAGGTCTCCTCCTCCAGAGACACCTCCAAAAGTAATTCACGTCCTCTTGCTATTTGGAGGAAGACTCCCCACTACTGATATTTTCTACTTTCCATGACCATGGGAGTGCCTTCCCAGTGTTTTCCTGTGGTGGGAGTGTCTGCCTTTTTGCAGTATTCTCCATGTACTTGTGTTCGGTGCCCTTTTGTAACATGCACACTACACTTTGCCCATGTATCACACGGTTGCTACCTCTCACATGTTTTTACCTTTGATACTTGCACAAGGGCCACCTTGCCTACGTAACGCCTGTTCTTGTGCCAGCACTTATTGCAGTATTATACCTCAAATTATACTCTGTTTTCTCTTATAACTGCACACTTGTCACTTTTCCTCTTGTGCACTTTTGACTACCTCATGTATTTTTGGTTGCTCACAATTTTTACTACCTCAAGTATTTTGTTTGCTCACAATTGTCACTATTACCTTTACTACCTCATGTATTTTTGGTTGCTCACAATTTTTACTACCTCAAGTATTTTGTTTGCTCACAATTGTCATTATTACCTTTATTACCTCATGTATTTTTGGTTGCTCACAATTTTTACTACCTCATGTTTTTTTGTTTGCTCACAATTGTCACTATTACCTTATGTAAGTAACGTATGTTTTAGTAATCTGCTCTTTTGTAATGTTTCTCATTATGTTTCATTTCTGTTCCTAATGTGAAGCGCTCTGACGCCTTCGGGTAAAGTCCGCGCTATATAAAAATGCATAAATAAAATAAAATAAAATAAAATAAATAAGTGCAATTCTCATACGTTACCAATCGAAGATTTCTACGGCTGCAGTCAAAAGGTAGCCGCCTCTTGGGCAGTAATTTTGGGGAAGAGCTGTAAGCTGGTAGCAGAGCCCGACACCTCTGTACGGGAGTCCGAGTTGCTGCCCACATCCGATTTGTCCCTCGCATCGTGGGCAGCCAGTGCAGCCTCAGTCAGCAGAGCTATCCCCGGGGTTTTCTGTGCGCGGTCCAGTGTGTTTCCTCCACTTGCTGGAGACCCCCTTGCGCGCTCATCGCTTGTGCCAGGCCTCTGTTCCCTTCGACGCAAAGTTTCCCCATCTTGGTCTTCCTCAAGCGGGTCCTGCGTGGTCAACGGCGTTAGAGTCACCTCCATCCACTCCGCTGCCTCTTCAGGCGTGTCAAAGAAATACGATTTGTTGTTGTGTATTATTTTGAGGCGGGCCGGGAGCAGCAGGGCGTACTTCAGGTTTCTGTCCCGCAGTTTGCGCTTCACCCCCAGGAATGTCGACCTTGCCTTCTGTACCGCTGGAGTGAAGTCTGGGTATACTGATATGGTCTTGTCCTCGTATCTCAGGGGTGCCTTCTCTCTTGCCGCTCTCAGCACTGAATCTCTGTCTTTGTAGTGCAGAAGGCGCGCTATTAGTGGTCTTGGTGGCGCGCCCGGTTTAGGTGGTTTTGCCGGCATCCTGTGTGCCCTCTCCACACTGTAGAGTGGGGTGAGTTCCTGTGGCCCCACAATCTTTTTCAGCCAATCCTCAACAAACTGCGTGGGGTTCCTCCCTTCGCTGCGTTCCGGAATCCCCAAAATTTGCACATTGTTGCGTCGAGCCCATCCTTCCACGTCGTCCATCCTGTCCCAGATTAGTTTAAGCTGTTTCTCCATCTGCTCTATTTTCGTGGAGTGATCCGTCTGTTGCGGGATCAGGTCGTCTAATGCGATCTTATGCTCCGTGACCTTTTCAGCCAATTTGTTGTGGTCTGCTCGAAGGAGCGACAAGCCGGTCGCCATGCTGTCCATTCGTGACTCAAGCGCCTCCCTTGATGCCTTTATTTCTGCCAATATGAGGTCCAGTTTAGCGTCCTGCGTATCCCTGCCCGTCGGTGGTATGATCTCACCGCTGGAAGAGGCCAGCGGGTCGTCCGAGCCAGTGGACTGTAGATCCGCAGTCGCACCCTGGTCCTGCGCTTTTGCTCTGTTCCTCCCCATGGCTCGCGTCTGCAGGATGGTGGTGGGGTGGGTCCACCTGCGCTTCCAACACCAGTGCCCGCTACTTGTAGGTACTCTCCGCGTCACCAGGACGTGCAGAAGGTCAGGTACTGCACAACTCGTCAGGTCAGCGTCTGGTCTAAGCGCCTCTCCCCGCCGATGCCACGGGCCAGTGTCAGTTAAGCGGGCCGTTATCTCTCCAAGCGTTCGGTCCCAGGGTAAAGGAGCGCAATGGCGGCTCTTCCCGCCGAAATCAATCCCACCTGGAGCTTCGGTGTGCCAGGTGTTCTCGCCCTTCCGTACTCCAGGGGCCGGCACCACATTCAGTCAGCAGGGCGGCGGGCAGCTCTCCACAACCTGCAGGAATACCCTCGCCACTCCAGCCGCCCGCCCAGATCGGGCACCGCAGGGGGGGGAAATCCAGAAGGGCAGGATGGGTCGCACCTGTTCTCACAGCACCCTCCGCAGCTCCACACCGGTACTCCACACCGCGGCGTCGCCCGTATGTGTCCACTGTTGTCTGCGTACCGCACACGGTGCGGGCCTCCGTGGGGCAGGCCCGATCTTGTCAGGATAATGGCGGCCAATATCGCCAAGATCAAGATGGCGTCTCCAGGCACAGGGCCGTCCAGAGCGGCGCGTACTTCTCCCGCTCCGGTCGCCCAGTACACCCCTGAGGCCAGCACACTCCAGGCAACGACCTCAGGGCTTCCAGATCTGCACCCGGTGGCACCGTAGCTCTCCAGCTAGTTTCGCGGTGCAGCCATCTCCTCCGGCGTCGGTGCGGTAAATGTCGCGCACCCGCGCTCCAGTGAGGCCCCGGGGTATGTGCCGTATCAGCTCTTCGCCGTTTCGGTCCTTGCTCTAATGGTGATGTCAAGTGTAGTGCCGCCAGGTACACCGTCGCGGCTACAGCTACCACAGGACCACAGGAAAACGCCGGTAAGCCCTCGGCGTGTTTGTGTCTGCCAGTGCTTTTCCAACTTTTACAATTACAGAAGAAGCTGACCCCTTATTTTACACTAAACTGCCTATTTATTCATGTATGGCTATTTATAAAACACAAACACACACTTGAAACGAGTCTCTTGGTGCTATGCAATGACACCTTTGGCGGGCCAAATGACGCAGAGGTAGTTAGGGTATCTGAGGAAAAAGCCCAGGTGGAGTGATTTCCTGAATTAAGGCAGACAGAATTCAGTGCGGAGTTTCAAGGGGAGTTGGTTCCACAATTGATCACTTTTATCAAGGAATGCTCTACCCCCCTATTTAGAGTGATTGATGGGATTTTAAAAAAATGGCTTTATCCCATGTAGTTAGTTTAAAGGTAGAGGCATGTTTAAGGAATTTCTTCACAAAAAATGTAGTACCAGTTTTATCAACCATGTTATAGATGGTGAAAGCTGATATTAAAATGATGTTTTTTTCTGAACAGGTAGCCAGTGAAGACATGGAGTAATTTTTTCATGTTAAACATGTATCTGCTTAAAACATTTTTAATGTTATTGCAGGCGATAGATGCTCTTGTTAGGAATGCCAAAATAGGCACAATTGCCATAGTCTATCCTATGCTGTATAAATGTACTGAGTAATGAGAATTCTGTGAGAGAAGGACAGATAGGTGAAAATTCAACAGAGACCCCATAGTTGAGAGAGAGTGGTCTTTGTAATGGCAGAGGTTTCCTTTTCTAAGCATAAATAATTATCAGTGACATGTCTTGATTGCTAATGGTAGAGAAAGGAGTAGGGCACAATCCCATTGTGGGAGTGGCATAGGGTCGCCGGTTCCGCTCACGCTGCCTTCAGCTGATCTCGCCGATCTCGGCTCCCCCACCACTTTAGGTCGCGGCTCGCGTCCCGTAGCTAGGCCTCTGTGGCGTCGGACGCCGCGCTCGTTCCCAGGGGAGATCCGGGGTATGCAGCTCGAGCCCGCTCACTCGTTTCACTTTCCTTGGTTTCGGGGCCTGAGTGGGTGTCCGGAGGGTCCGGGGAATCAGGATAATATAGCTTATATATCGGGCAGAGGACGGAGCTGTTTCAAAGCACGTCCGCCATGCTCGGCTCGTGGCCACGACCCCTTGATCCTATTTTTAAACACATTTCCAGATAGGGGATGCAGAACAACTGTCCCATGCTTTAGAATCGATTTGGGTTTATCTTCTTTCAAATGTCATTCCTGGGTTTCTCTCCAGATACAGCCTTTGTGTAAAGTGATGCTTGTCACAGCAGGTACCACTGTGGCAGTCTCCAGGTAGGAGTACCCACAATAGGGCCATAATGAAGTGTGGGATCTCTGCACCAGGATGTCATCAGACTTCCTGAAACAGTAATCAGAGACCATGGCCTAGAAACGTTCTTACCTTCAGTAACTGCCTTTCTACTACTCACCTATAGCATCCTTCAAAATATACATGCTCAGGGAGAACTAATCAGCAGCTCTTTGCTAACAAAGTTTAATGGAACTTTTAAAGCTAGTCCTGTCTCTATCCTTGAGTAACCTTGTCTCTAACTTCTAACCACAGGAATTCAGGGAATATGCTTCCACTGTCTGGAAAAGCTCTCCCCATCCTTCCCTCTTGTCCCATGCTACAACCAGTTGTATCCAAAATGGAATCCACTGGATTGAGTACTCAGACACACACACACACATTGTCCTACTACTATTCATGTACCCCCCACACACTGTCCTACTAATATTCATGTACCCCACATACACAAACACAAACACACACACACACACACACACACACATACACACAAAGGGGCATGTTCAAAAGGAAAGTGGTGAAGCGTGTTGTTAAGCAAAGAAGGCTAACAACATGCTCCATCTCTTTAGAAATGCAGGGCTGCACCATATTTACAGGGATATGGTGCAGCCCTGCATTTCCCCCTGCACTGCCGCTAAATTTAGGTGCCTAGCGCCAATGCAGGCACCCTTGCCTGCGTTGAGGTGAGTGATTGTTTATGTACAGGAAGGTGCCCCTACAAGCATATAAACATTCTGAAATGGCGATTTGAAATTTCTAAGTGTCCTGCCTAATGCACACTCAGAGAAGTTACAAAACATAATTTTTTTAATGATTGTTCATGCGCAGGAATGGGCACCTTTCTGTATATAAACAATCAAAGGCATTTTGCTGTTACCATGTGTGCTGCACAACGCATATGGAAACAGCAAAAAAAGGAGATTAATAAACATTCCTCCTCGTTTCACCAGCGTAAGACTAGGTTTTTCCTGGTCTTAATTTTGGAGCTGCTCCATATTTACAGCACCCTTGTAAATATGGGGCAGCCTCAAATCAATGTGAGTTGCAATGGAACGCCCACAGCAACTGCCCTCCCCTTTCATGTTAAGTTTAGCGTGAAAGAGGCCTTATTTACGGCAGCTTTAAGCCACGTAAGTGTAAATAATACGAAGCCCATATCGCCACCACAACGTCTTTAAGCTCTTCGGTGCTCAGGACGGCACCCAGCCGCCCGACGTCATGGTGGGCATGTGCTAAGGACGGCCGGGGGCCGTCCGAATCCAGCCCACTTATTAATTCTACCACACAACGGGAGAATTTGCGCAGCGCTAAAGGGGTTAAAAGTGACATTGTGGTAGCAATAGGGGTGTAGATATCCCCCACAGTGTCCTATTACCATTCATATGTCCCACCCCTACTGTGTACATGCTTGACATAAACATGGGATGTCCACATCAGGTTCAGGACCTCACATAGAAATGGGACCTTAGGTAAGGGGGACCAGGCAACCCTGCTCTCTCTGACATAAAGAAAATGGTCTGGTTACACTATAACGATAGAACAGGGTATGCTGCCACCATCACAGGGACAGTATTCTGATATCTTCTATTAGGGCACACTAGGTCCACCCCTCCAGGTCACAGGACAGGTGCTGGACCTCACATTGTCAGGGATAGGCCTAACCCCTGCACACATGCTAGATTAGCATGATGCCAAAACAAAAAGTAAAATTGGGCACACAGAACAGGGGGATATGCCTGTATGCCATGATGAAGACATTGCTGTCCCAATGTATACTAACACTGCTTTCGATTGTTGACCTTGGCTATTGTGCTGTCTGAAGCACAGTATTATCAAAGGGGAATGCTCTGACCATTGGACCCAATGCCCCCAGTCCTTTAGCTCTGAAAATGCTTTTTGAAAAGGCTACCCAATAAATAGCTTGTCGGTACCCTCTGCACCCTGTTCAGTTGCTAGTGCATGAATTTTATTTCAGAGATGTCCATTCTCAAATTATTCCAAAGTTCACTGCACATCTTCCCAGTGCGTTTCTTATCCAGCAAGTGCCTCAGTAAATTGACAAAGTGCCACTTCAGTCTCTTCTTTTAATGCTAATCTTGTGATGTGAAAGATGCGGAGCGTTCCTATTTCAGCATTCCCTTGGTATCCTCATAATTCTGGCCACGTTCTGAAATGGAATTATTGACCCCCCCTTGTCAAAAAAATGAAAAGAACACCCCCTGATAATTTACATCAATACTCTCATCAGTCTCACTCAAGGTATAATGTTCTACAAAGATGCCTGATAGTGAGCAAAAAAACTGCTTTTGTGTTCTCGGGCTTTTTAATAAACTGATTTCAATGAACAAAATCCTGACAGTTTTTATGTGTTGCCAACGGCCATTCATTTCACCTTCCAAAATATAAGTGTGATACCCCATATTCATGGCTGCCCAGGAGCACTGCTGAAGAAACCCTCTGTGGACCCTTCAATGCTCGCCGACTACAAACCAATCTTCCTGCTGTCATTCTCAGCCAAGGTTTGAGAGAAAATTATAAAAAAAAACACCTCACCCAATACCTCAGTGATCACTAACTCTGTCAGGTTACAGACGGAACAATAGCATGGAATCTGCCCTCTTCACCACCACAGATGACACCCACATGTCTCTGGACAGAGGAGATAAGGGGGCCCTCATACTGCTGGACCTCACCGTAGCATGTGACACAGTTTACCACCCCATCCTCACTCAATGCATACACAACATTGGAATCCAAGGATAAACACTCTGATGCAGTATACAACCTTTACCACGGATTTTTTACCACGCAATACCTTTACCACGCATTTTTTACAACGCCCGATCCATTACAACGAAGTACCATTACAACACATTTTTTTACAACGCAGATGCCTTTACAACGCATACCATTATAACGTAAGTATTGGTAAGTATTTAATTATATTTAAAATGTTATAGGTTTGGGTTTTTGGGTAGTCAAGTCAAGTCAAGAAATTTATATAGCGCACTACATACCCAGAGGGTCTCAAGGCGCTTGAGGAGGGGGGGGGGGTTTACTTATCAAATATCCAGGTTTTAAGCTGTTTTCTGAAGGCTAGGTGGTTTTGGTTAATGCGGAGGTGGATGGGGAGGGAATTCCAGGTTTTGGCCGCTAAGTAGGAGAAGGATCTTCCCCCCATGGTGGCTTTGTGAATGCGCGGAACAGCGGCGAGGGCTTGGTTGGTCGAGCGCAGTTGGCGGGTGGGAGTGTAGAAGGAAAGGCGCGTGTTGAGGCAGTGAGGTCCCAGTTCGTAGAGGGCTTTGTGTGCGTGGGTGAGGAGACGGAACATAATCCTTTTGTTGACGGGGAGCCAGTGAAGGTCTTTCAGGTGACCGGAGATGTGGTCTGTACGGGGGATGTCTAGTATGAGTCTGGCTGAGGCGTTTTGAATGCGTTGGAGTTTTTTCAGCAGTATTGCGGTGGTGCCGGCGTAAAGGGTGTTTCCGTAGTCCAGACGGCTTGTAACCAGTGCGTGGGTGACCGTTTTCCTTGTTTCGGTGGGGATCCAGCGAAATGTTTTTTTGAGCATGCGTAAGATGTTGAAGCATGATGATGAGACGGCGTTGACTTGTCTGGTCATTGAAAGAGTGGAGTCCAGGATGATGCCCAGGTTTCGTGCGTGGTCCGTCGGTATGGGAGCTTTTCCTAGGGCCGTTGGCCACCAAGAGTCGTCCCAGGCGGAAGGGGATGCACCTAAGATGAGGACTTCCATTTTGTCCGAGTTCAGTTTCAGACGGCTGTGCTTCATCCACTCGGCTACTTCTTTCATCCCTTCATGAAAGTTGGTTTTGGCGGTGGTTGGGTCTTTGGTGAGTGAGAGTATCAGCTGGGTATCATCAGAGTAGTAGATGATGTTGAGGTTGTGCTGACGTGCGATGGTTGCGAGGGGGCTCATGTAGACATTGAAGAGGGCTGAGAGAAGATCCTTGTGGAACGCCGCAAATGACTTCGGTGGCCTCTGATTTAAAAGGGGGGAGGCGGACTCTCTGAGTTCTTCCAGCGAGGAACGAGATGATCCAGTCCAATGCTTTTCCTTGAATTCCGATGTTGCTGAGGCGTTGTATTAGGGTACTATGACAGACTGTGTCGAAGGCTGCGGAGAGGTCGAGGAGTAGGAGGGCGACTGTGTCTCCGTTGTCCAGTAGTGTTCGGATGTCATCTGTTGCTGCGATGAGGGCGGTCTCGGTGCTGTCTTTGGCTCGGAAGCCAGACTGTGAGGAGTTGAGTGATTTGTTGGTTTTGAGGAAGGCGGCGAGCTGATTGTTAACGGCTTTCTCAATGACTTTGGCAGGGAATGGGAGGAGCGAGATGGGGCGGTAATTTTTGAGTGCGGTGGGGTCGGCTGTGGGTTTCTTCAGAAGGGCGCTGAGTTCGGCGTGTTTCCATTTTTCTGGGAATGTGCCGGAGTTGAGGGAGCAGTTGATGACGTCTCGGAGATGGGGTGCGATAATGGAGTCTGCTTTGTTGAAGATGTGATGGGGGCAAGGGTCTGTGGGGGATCCAGAGTGGATGGAGTTCATTAGGCGAATGGTGTCTTCTGTGGTGATTGGGTTCCAGTTGAGAAGGTTGTTCGGAGGGGGTGCAGGTTCGGGGGTGAGAGGGGTTGACTGGTTTATGGGTTGGTTGTCAAAGCTGTTATGAATGTCGGTGATTTTGTCATGGAAGAAAGAGGCGAGGGAGTCGCAGAGGACTTGAGAGGGGGTGATGTCGTTGGAGCTGGCGATGGGGTTGGTGAATTCTTTGATGATGTTGAAAAGTTCCTTGCTGTTGTGGGCGTTGTAGTCTAGTCGGTCTTTGAGTGCTGATTTCTTAGCTGTCCGGATTAGTTGGTGGTGTTTGCGGGTGGCATTTTTGAAGGCGGCTTGGGTGATAGTGTTTGGGTCTTTTTTCCAAGTTTTTTCAAGGGAGCAGCAGAGTTTCTTGGATTTCTTGAGGTCATCATTAAACCATGGGGCGTTCTTGCTTCCTTGCTTGAATTGATGTTTTTTCAAGGGTGCTAGTTTGTCGGCGGTTTGGGTTAACCAATGTGTGAGGTTGATGGCGGCTTGGTTAGGGTTCGTCGAATAGGCAGGGGGTTTTTGAAGAAGTGATGTGGAGATCTGGTCGATTGAGATTTTGTTCCAATTTCTTCGCAGAGTTGGTTGAGGGTGGTTGTGAATCGTGGTCTTGTTGTAAATGAAGTGGATGCAACTGTGGTCTGTCCAGTGGAGGGTTGTGGAGTGAGTGAAGGAGATATGCTTGCTGGAGGTGAAGATGGGGTCGAGTGTGTGTCCTGCGTAGTGGGTGGGGGTGTTAACAAGTTGTTTGAGTCCGAGATTGGCAAGATTGTCCAGGAGGGTGGTAGTGTTCCTGTTGTTGCTCTTTTCCAGATGGAAATTGAGGTCACCCAGTAGAATGTATTCTTCTGAGGGGAGGGCGTATGGGGTGATGAAGTCAGTGATGTCTTTGCTGAATTGGTTACGGGGTCCTGGGGGTCTGTAGAGGAGGGTGCCTCTGAGTGTGGTCTTGGGGTCAGTGTGGATCTGGAAGTGGAGGTGTTCTGCGATAGCGAGGTTCTCTTCTGAGCTGGTTGAGACGTGGATGGTGTTCTTATGGACGATGGCGATGCCTCCTCCTGTTTGCTTGGTGTGGTCCTTACGGATGATCTTGTAGCCGTCTGGGATGGCTATGGCGATGTCTTGAGCAGATGAGGCATTCATCCAGGTTTCTGTTAGGAAGGCGACGTCCGGAGAGAAGGTGTCGAGTAGGTTCCAGAGGTCGGTGGCGTGTTTGTGGACCGAGCGGGTGTTGAGAAGAATGCATTTAAGGTGGTTGTTGTCGGATCTCTGTTTGGTGTTAGTGGATTTGGTGTGGGTCTCGAGGGAGTCGTACTTGCAGGAGTGGCAGGTGAAGGGTCCATGGGTGTGTCCCGGGGCGGCCTGGGCACAGTTAGGGAGTCGGCCAGGGTTAAGTGTTAGGAGGGTGGATGGGTCGTATGTAATGCGGGAGGGGTGGGTGATGCGGGGACCAGGGGGTGTGGCACTGGGCGCGGTCCAGGCGCGGACGGGCGTAGACGGGCTTACCTTTGGCGCACCTTCGGCGCGGCCGGAGCGCGTGGACGCTGCACGTTGGGACATCTGTCATATATGGATAGTTGAGGGGGCGGAGCGGGGGAGGGGCAGCTGGGAGGCTGGAGGTGGGCTGTAGGTGCTGGTTAGGCACAACAAACAAAATGGTGGGGGGATCGAAATTCAGCCTGGGTGAGGTTGGGGCGCAGGGAGGAGAGACGCTGAGGGCAGTGGCACCGGCGCAACTCTGAATAAGAAAAGTGAGTAGTACAGCCAATCAACAGTGCAAGCTGAGCGCTAGCTGATAATAAATGAAAAAATGACGAGATGCACGTTTACCCAATCGGAATTACACACACAATGCAATTTTTTAAACACACAAAGTGCAGGTATACAAAGCGGCAGCAGTGGCAGGCAAAGCAATGGCAGGCAGGCGTATAGCGCTACGATACCAGTAACAGTCTCTGCAAAGCGCTGTGGCAGTCGGGCAGGGTGCAAGGGGAGCGGCCGCTTCCTACGTGGTAGGAGAGGTCACAGAGGAACAGCAGGCAGGGCAAGCCTTCTGAGTCCGTGCGGGGGAGGGGCAGCTGGGAGGCGGGAGGTGGGCTGTAGGTGCTGGTTAGGCACAACAAACAAAATGGTGGGGGGATCGAAATTCAGCCTGGGCGAGGTTGGGGCGCAGGGAGGAGAGACGCTGAGGGCAGTGGCACCGGCGCAACTCTGAATAAGAAAAGTGAGTAGTACAGCCAATCAACAGTGCAAGCTGAGCGCTAGCTGATAATAAATGAAAAAATTACGAGATGCACGTTTACCCAATCGGAATTACACACACAATGCAATTTTTTAAACACACAAAGTGCAGGTATACAAAGCGGCAGCAGTGGCAGGCAAAGCAATGGCAGGCAGGCGCATAGCGCTACAATACCAGTAACAGTCTCTGCAAAGGGGGTATTTTTAGGGTTCAGGGCTAGGTTTGGGTTTTTGGTTAAAGGGGTATTTTTAGGGTTCAGGGCTAGGTTTGGGTTATTGAGTAAGGGGGTATTTTTAGGGTTCAGGGCTAGGTTTGGGTTATTGGGTAAGGGGTATTTTTTAGGGTTCAGGGCTAGGTTTGGGTTTTTGGTAAAGGGGTATTTTTAGGGTTCAGGGCTAGGTTTGGGTTTTTGGGTAAAGGGGTATTTTTAGGGTTCAGGGCTAGGTTTGGGTTTTTGGGTAAGGGGGTATTTTTAGGGTTCAGGGCTAGGTTTGGGTTTTTGGGTAAGGGGGTATTTTTAGGGTTCAGGGCTAGGTTTGGGTTTTTGGGTAAGGGGGTATTTTTAGGGATCAGGGTTAGGTTTGGGTTTCTGTGTAAGGGGGTATCTTTAGGGTTCAGGGCTAGGTTTGGGTTTTTGGGAAAAGGGGTATTTTTAGGGTTCAGGGATAGGTTTGGGTTTTAAATAAAATTAAATTAAAATTAAAATAAATTAAATTATATTAATTTAAATTACTTACATTTTTTAAAATATTATATACTTACCAATACTTACGTTGTAATGGTATGCGTTGTAAAGGCATCCACGTTGTAAAAAAATGCGTTGTAATGGTACTTCGTTGTAATGGATCCTGCGTTGTAAAAATTGCGTGGTAAAGGTATGCGTGCTAAAAGTATGCGTGGTAACATCATACATCCCTCTGATGCACATCACCTGGATGGCTAACAGAGTTAAGAGTGACACCCACCCTTACCACTCATGACAAGAACCACGTGATCATCGTTGTCAGCAAACTCAACATGACTGTCCAAGTCAATGCCGTCACAGCCTCATGCTTCCACACCCTGAAGATGCTGCGGAAGTCTTTCAAATGGCCCTCACTCAGCACCCTGAAAACCATCACACATTCCCTGATCACAAGCAAGATGGACTACGGGAACACCTTCTATGCTGGGATCAACAACAAAACTCACCTGCATTTTGCCGAAATAGCTGTACTGGGGGTGAAAGTTTGACATTGTTCAGCATGATGTTAAGGCTACTGAGTTTGATTTAGTGGTGTGTGAGTAGAGGATATATGAGGAATCGTAACCTGGGAATGAGTCTGAGTCTAACGCCACCACAGGGGTGGTGTTAGGGCAGCGCAATAAGGAGAAATATCCTTATTTCTCCCAATTTTCCTCCCTTTCTATGTGAGCTTTATTCTGCAGCACACATAGAAAGAGGAAAACACTTCTTGTGATTGCTTTTAGTGCAGGAAGGTGTCCCTTCTTGCACAAAAACAATCACCTCTACATCATGGCGCAAGGGTGCCTGCGTTGGTGCATAGCAGCCCACTGTGCGCCAGCTCAGGGTAAAAGGACAGGTTTGCGCCGTATCTCATAGATATGGTACATTCTTGCCCTTTTCTTTTGATGCACGGCAGTAAAGCAAGAATCCCTGTTGGCACTGCCCTGTGCCAAAACCTCGTAAATGAGGCCCTGAGTTTACTATGAAATAGGAATGGGACATTTGCAGACGTATGCCATATTCTCTTTCTTCCACTTTTTCATGTTGTCTGTAGGCGTAGCCCAGGAAAATTGTTTGGATGACACATTTCAGCATTGGTCCCTTTAAAGTACGATATTAGAGCTGGTGCAATGAACAGCAGACCCAGGAGGGTGGACTTGTTTGGTATCATTGTTAATTTTCCCAACTTTTCTTCTTTATACAGATTTTTTGGTCTGAATTCTGTTTGTAAATTAGTACACCTTGTCTTACTTTACCACTTTGCTCTACTTTCAAGTATGTGCAGTATTGTGGACTCTAAAGTTTATAATTGTTTTTCTTTCTTTCCCTTATTCTGCCCTTCCTGCATTGGCATGGGCAGAACTCTATTTGAGTAGTATATTTTAACCTGCCTCTCACTCTTTAAGGCTTTTAACATCACATCTGTGCTGCAGGTGGGCAGAGGACAGGGAATGTCTGACCTACAGCAGGTACAAGGCACAAACGTTTTGTCAGGACTTTGTCTTACCTTCACTTCAATTAACTCTGCATTTAACATGTTTAAATCAAATTGTCCTAGGTCTGTGCACATAGTAGTGTGCTATTTTTAGTGAAGAATACTTTCTTCATACCAACAATGTTCATTTAGGTATCATCTAAGACAGTGCATGTGCTGGCTGTTGTAAAATGTACTGTTAGCTTAGAGTGAGATTGAAGTCTGTCCATTACCATTGGTCGCCATTATTGTCACTCACATTTGCTTGCGTCTTATTCACTAGCTTCTGTGGATATCCTTCCTTTTCTGATGTTTGTCCCACCCCTTGAGCAAGGACACATTAGTTGAGTCATTTCACTACTCTCATTTCAGGTGCTACCGTTTTTCTTTTAGTTTAAGCATTCTGAAAGAGTGAGTGTGTATCAGCTGTCTTCCTTGTGTGTTTTGTGTTTCTGTATCTCACCCATGTGTTTCTCTCCTCGTCCTGTGCTGCTGTTCTTGCTTCTTCTGCGCCCATCCACCTTCCAGTGTCGTCTTGGTTCCCAACCCCCTTTGTTTTCTGTTTACTTCCTCGTCCTCGCCCACCCTGCTTCCTTAGTCTATTTGCTGCCCCATCCTCACGACCCACCTTCCTTTGTGTCTTTGCTTCCCCATCCTCACATGTCCTCCATTGTCTGTTATCTTCCACAATGACACCTTTCCACCCTCCGTTGTCCATGTGCTTCCGCATCCCTGCCTGCCAACTCTTCATTGTTGTTATGCATCACCATTCCTGCCCATTCTCCATTGTCCGTGTGCTCCCCCATCATCGCCCATCCACCCTCCGTTGTCCGTGTGCTCCCCCATCATCGCCCATCCACCCTCCGTTGTCTGTGTGCTCCCCCATCATCGCCCATCCACCCTCCGTTGTCCGTGTGCTCCCCATCATCGCCCATCCACCCTCCGTTGTCTGTGTGCTCCTCCATCATCGCCCATCCACCCTCCGTTGTCCGTGTGCTCCCCCATCATCGCCCATCCACCCTCCGTTGTCTGTGTGCTCCTCCATCATCGCCCATCCACCCTCCGTTGTCCGTGTGCTCCCCCATCATCGCTCATCCACCCTCCGTTGTCCGTGTGCTCCCCCATCATCGCCCATCCACCCTCCGTTGTCTGTGTGCTCCTCCATCATCGCCCATCCACCCTCCGTTGTCCGTGTGCTCCTCCATCATCGCCCATCCACCCTCCGTTGTCCGTGTGCTCCCCCATCATTGCCCATCCACACTCCGTTGTCCGTGTGCTCCCCCATCATTGCCCATCCACACTCCATTGTCCGTGTGCTCCCCCATCATCGCCCATCCACACTCCGTTGTCCGTGTGCTCCCCCATCATCGCCCATCCACCCTCCGTTGTCCGTGTGCTCCCCCATCATCGCCCATCCACACTCCGTTGTCCGTGTGCTCCCCCATCATCGCCCATCCACCCTCCGTTGTCCGTGTGCTCCTCCATCATCGCCCATCCACCCTCCGTTGTCCGTGTGCTCCCCCATCATCGCCCATCCACCCTCCGTTGTCCGTGTGCTCCCCCATCATCGCCCATCCACCCTCCGTTGTCCGTGTGCTCCTCCATCATCGCCCATCCACCCTCCGTTGTCCGTGTGCTCCCCCATCATCGCCCATCCACCCTCCGTTGTCCGTGTGCTCCCCCATCATCGCCCATCCACCCTCCGTTGTCCGTGTGCTCCTCCATCATCGCCCATCCACCCTCCGTTGTCCGTGTGCTCCCCCATCATCGCCCATCCACCCTCCGTTGTCCGTGTGCTCCCCCATCATCGCCCATCCACCCTCCGTTGTCCGTGTGCTCCTCCATCATCGCCCATCCACCCTCCGTTGTCCGTGTGCTCCCCCATCATCGCCCATCCACCCTCCGTTGTCCGTGTGCTCCCCCATCATCGCCCATCCACCCTCCGTTGTCCGTGTGCTCCCCCATCATCGCCCATCCACCCTCCGTTGTCCGTGTGCTCCCCCATCATCGCCCATCCACCCTCCGTTGTCCGTGTGCTCCCCCATCATTGCCCATCCACCCTCCGTTGTCCGTGTGCTCCCCCATCATTGCCCATCCACACTCCGTTGTCCGTGTGCTCCCCCATCATTGCCCATCCACACTCCGTTGTCCTTGTACTGCCCCATTGTTGTCTCTCGATGTCTTTCTCTTCCCACCTACATCCTTTTCTGTAACCCTCCTCCCGCCATACTCCCTCGTCCCCTTCCCACGCCACACCACCAACCCAAGCCTCTGTTTCTTCTTTGTTTAAATCCCATAGGAGCTATATGAAAAGCATAGTTTGTGAAACTTTTAATTTACGAATCCATCTTGGATTCGTAAAAAAAAGGTTGCCGCGTTTCGTAGGTGTGCACATCCTTTTAAGAGTGCGCTTGCAAAATGACGTGAGAGCCTTGTCATAGCTCTTTTGTTGTATTATTTTGAGTAATACTGTACAGCATGGCTAAAAATCATTGCCAACGCCTAAAGGTCTCACAGGCAAGACCTATAGGCTTTGCCATTGCTTGTTACACACTGCAGCACACATGATAGCCGATAGTAAATTTGGACCTTTTTAGCTGATGATAGATGTTTGATTCCAATAACTTGTCACTGTCCTGGGTGCAACTGTTCTCCTGCTGAGCGTCTGTCATCAATGTTTGCTTATAGTTTTGAAGGTAATTCTCGTGGGGAAATGCATTACTTTGCAGACAATTAGGGCCATGTTTATCATCACATCATGCAGCGCATCGAGTCACCTTGGTGAGCTGTACTGCATTATATGGAAAGGGCAGGAAAGTGCTGTACTTAACATTGTACAATACATTCCTGCCTTTTCAAAGCGCTGGTGTACAATGTGCCGATTAGCGCCAATGCAGACACTCTTGCACCATTGCGTAAGGGTGCCTGCACTGTAAGCAGGATTGTTTTTGTGCAAGAAAAACAACCCTGCAGAAAAACAATCCTGAGGCATTTTCCTCCTTCTATCTGTGCTGCATAATGCAGCACACACAGAAAGAGGAAAAAACAAGGAGAAATATTTCTCCTTGTTACGCCTCATCCTGGACATCCCCCGTCGCAGCCACATCTCCGGACACCTGAGAGACCTGCACTGGCTCCCGGTCAACAAGAGAATCACCTTCACGCACACAAAGCCCTACACAGCCAAGGCCCAGGATACCTCAACAGCCGCCTCAACTTCTACGCTCCCAAACGCCAGCTTCGATCGACCAGCCACGCCCTCGCCGCCGTCCCCCGCATCCGAAGAGCCACCACAGGGGGACGGTCCTTCTCCTACCTCGCCGCCAAGACCTGGAACTCCCTCCCGACCCATCTCCGCCTGACCCAGGACCACCTCGACTTCAGGAAGCAACTCAAGACCTGGCTGTTCGAGCAGTAGCGGACCCCCATCCCCTAGCGCCTTGAGACCCTCTGGGTGAGTGGTGCGCTATATAAATGCCTTGATTGATTGATTGATTGATTGGGGAGGCGTAGAAGTTTTGGTGCATTCCCAGGTCTACTACTCATGGTAAATCTGGAATGCATCGAAATCCATTGGTGGGTGCGTGGAAACACCCATTCAATCCCCATGGTACGCCTCCCCAGGGCAGATTAACGCAACCCAGCGATTTGGGCAGAGTTGCATTGCTCTGGGGGCCTTGCGTGGCCTGATAAATTGCATCTCATGGGTTGCGCCTCTTTTGCACCCTGTTGTGTGGTGCACAAGCGGCGCAACCCTAGATAAATATGGCCCATTAGAGTAGACAATCTCCTAAATGGAAATATCAATCAGTCCTCACTTGCCTCTCTTCATCCCACCACTCATTAGCTCTCACATCTCATCTCTTATTCTTTATCGCTCCCACTTCAATCCTCACTTCTCAGGACTCACTGATCACCCCTCCTCAGTACTCACTCTTCACCCCTTCTCTCCTGCACCTCACTGAGGCCACGTCCACGCAATTTGTTCTTTTCTCCTCATTCCTTGCTGTCACTTTTCATTCCTCGTTCCTAACTCTCACATCCTACCTCTGACTTCTTATTACTCCCTCCTCAATCTTCCCTCCTCAGTACCACAGATCATAGCTCACTCTTTACCCCTTGTTCCTTAGCCCTCACATCCCATCTCTGACTTCTTATCACTCCCTCCAAAATGCTCACTTCTCAGTACTCACTGATCATACTTCACTCTTCACCCCTCCTCTCTTACACCTCACCGAGTCCACATCCCCGCACTTTGTTCTTTTCCCCTCATTCCTTGCTTGTCACCCTTCACCCCTCCTTCCTTATCCCTCACATCCCATCTCTGACTCTGTCGCTCACTCCTCAAACCTCACTTCTCAGTACTCACTGATCATAGTGCACTCTTCATTCCTTAGCCCTCAAGTGCCATCTCTAATCATTTATTGTTCCCTCCTCAATCCTCACTTCCCAGTACTCACTGATAGTAGCTCACTGTTCACCCCTCCTATCTTACACCTCACCCAGTCCACATCTACACACTTCGTTCTTCTCTCCTCATTCCTCGCTTGTCACTCTTCATTCCTTCAACGCATACGGAGGGGAAACAGGGGACAACCCCCAGAAGACAAATTAGATCCAAAACCCGTAGGGGCAGGAGGGCCAAATACAGAAGAATACCGGAGGAAACTGAGATCAGGAACGATGAGAAACTAACCCCACTAGACTTAGAGGTACAAGTGATCAACCTTTCCTCTCTTTGTCTAACCCCTGACATGACCTCTTTACTAAGTAAGGGCCTCAACTTCAACCCCTATCTGACAGGAGATATCTGTAAGACTAAGATTGATCTTTTTAAGTTTATCAGAAACTTGAATCTAAAAAAACATTTTTCCTGTACAGATGTGAGCAGCAAGACAACTAGAAATATTCCTGTATCTGTTGAATCTGATGCATTATCAATAAATGACATACAAGCAACACATTTGCTTCTGACTTTGACTGATCTAGAAGAAACTCCTTATGACATGGATAGGCTGCTTGATGAATTTATTATTGAATCAGACTGCAGCATTGCCAGTGGGCTTAAGTCCAGGTCCAAGTGGATTCCCACTCTCCCCGGGGGCAATGCTATAGACAACTTTCACAAACATGTACTGGAGGACTTAAATAAACTGAATACTAAACACAACAACCGTGCGTTTAAATACAGAGATAACTTAACACAGGGTGAACGCGCGGCACTCGCAATCTTACCCAACAATCCAGATATCATTATACAAGAAGCGGACAAGGGGGAGAATGTTGAGGGGATGAATGTTTGTGATTGCCACAAACAACTTTCCAACCAACTCCAAGATCTAACATGCTATGAACAACTGTCACAAAACCCTATAGGACCTCTCACGTTAGAGATCAACAGCAAATTAACAACCTGGAAACAATCAGGTCTGCTCAACGATGATAAATACCTCTATTTGAAAGTCTTCAGGCCATCCTATCTTTGGCTTTACATCCTGCCCAAAGTTCATAAACACCTTCCTTTCCCTCCAGGGAGGCCCATTGTTTCAGGTATGGGGGGACCAGCTGAGAGATTGTCTGAATATGTGAACCTTTTCCTAGTCCCTCTCGTACAAAATTTGCCATCCTACATACAGGGCCCAAAACACATACTAAGCATATTGACAGACATTCAGTGGCAACCAGGTACTATCCTAGCAACCATGGATGTAGTATCACTCTACACCAGTATCAACCCCGATCTGGGCATTCAAGCCATTAATAAAATACTGTACAATAGGCCCGCCTCCATGTGGCAACACACCAACATACTAACTTCTATGATGGAACTGATCCTGAACAATAATGTTTTTATCTTTGACCGGGTGTGGTACCGACAAAAGAGGGGAGTGGCAATGGGGTCGAAATTCTCGCCCTCATTTGCCAATCTCTTCATGGGCGCCTTGGAAGCTGACCTCATTTGGGGACTCAAAGGGGCACAATATATTGACTCCATAATTTTTTGGGGCCGGTATATTGACAACTGCATTCTTCTTCTTCTCTGGTCAGGCACTCAAGAACATCTGCAAGACTTTTTTAAACACTTAAACACCAATACCTGGGAAATAAGTTTCACTATGGAACACAGCACCACAAATATCGAGTTTTTGGATGTGGATCCATACGTGGATCGAGACACTTTACATAGCAAGACAACTGCCTGCAACGCAGTACTCCATGCCTCCAGTTCACACCCACCACACCAAATACGTTCCATACCATATGGAGAATTCCTGAGGGCAAGACGATACTGCAGTGAAGAGGCAGAGTTTAAAAGATGTCTTGAAAACATGAAAGATAGATTTTCTAAAAGAGTTTACCCTGAAGCGACATTACATAAGGCAGAAAAGGACTGAACAAAATTAAGCGATCTGATACTCTGAAAACACAGGCCACAATTAAATCCTCCGACAATTGCGTACGCCTGATCACAGACTTTAATTCCATGCACCACACAATTCGCAAGAGCATTACCAAGCACTGGAATATCCTACGGGCAGACTCTACAATCATAGAGTGTATTCCAGAAACACCACAGATTACATTCAGAAAAGGAAAAACACTGAGAAATAGGTTGAGCCCCACAGTTCCAAATAACACCGTTGCTAGTTCCTGGATTACTCAACACAGTATAGGTTTTTTCAAATGTGGGTTCTGTTCCATATGCAGATGGGTGAAACATGGAACCAAGAATTTCAGTGGAACTTACAATGAGAACTTTACCATCAGACAAAACATTAACTGTACAACCAAATTTGTAGTATATATAATAGAATGCCCATGTGGCAAGTACTACGTAGCAGTGGCGGCTGGTGAGATTTGGAAGTGGTAGGGCAAAAAAGTTTTGGTGTAGCATGCCGTACGAGCGAGCGCAGCGAGCGAGACTGAACAACCTAAGGAGGGTTCGGGGTGGGGGGGATCTCCCCCCGAGAACATTTTTAAAAATTAGCAGCCAAATGGTGGATTTTCAAGACTTTCGAAAGCCATTGTGCTTAACAGAAACAGGCCACTGCCTCCCCTAAAATTATCATCCGTTCTAAGGCCTCATGAATAAACCATTCTAAATTGCAATAAACCACAATTAATTTTAACAATGTTGCATAAATAGGTTGGATCTGTCTACTGACCAAGTGGCTACTTGAGATAAAGTGGCATTCAAGGTAGCCCATCAGAGTAAAATGCCTACTTTTTCCACATAGAATTGAATATCATATTGGTTAGTGTTCATTTTTTGAAACTCAATAGCATGCATAAAGGCACCATGTATAAACAAAAACACAAAAGCATACAGAGATAAAATATATACATGCAACACATAAAATGTTTCCCCTACCTGTGCTTGTCTGTTTCCTTTATGAATCATTTGTTCAAAGCCAAGTACACAGGAGGTGAATGAAATCTTCATATGATATAATTGGCTACAGATAGAAATATTCATTTGAAGAAAAAAATAATTCAATCTTATAGACTGTCAACCAAACTTTGAGCCGGCTAGCTTTACAGTTGAAACACGAAACGTAAATATCCATCACCCCAAAGCCAATTGTTCAAACAGTAATGTAGAATGCTTTATATAGATTTACATTTAAACAATCAAGTACGGTCAAATCCTTTCAAAAAAAATTAATAAGGAGCAGGAAGATGACCAAAACCTTTGTGTAGAGAAGGATTAACTGTACAAGAAGTATGTTTTATATACTTTAAATTTAAATACTTTGTACATCACTGCTAAAGTGTCTGGTTAACCAGTACTTTAAAAAACTTGCATATTTACATGAAATATGTATTGGTGCATGGAAGAAACATAACTTTCTCAAAGTTGTATGGGTTCACACATTTATATTATCTAACACCCATGAGGCCACCAACAAAATATTACTAGTAGATAACTCTATATGTTCCAACAAGAAAACAAACATGGCTATATCATTTATGAAAGTGAAATGAGCCAACATTCAGACTCCTTGCATGCAAATATAAGTGCTCCCTTATAGATGTTGCATCACTGCAGATGGCAATTTGCATCAGATTCTGCTAAAGTAATGGAGTTGATGAACATGAAGTGCTGCCGCCTTAATATAATTGTTTGAATTTTTTTTATGGTGTGTTGAGTATTAAGTATGAGGTAATGAGTCATGAGTAGATCTAAAGATATGCAATTGTGTCAAATCTAGTATGCTCTTCAGTTCAGAAATGAACCCTATCATTATAAATGAAGTAATATTATTAACAAATCCACTCAGTATCAGTCCATGATGGTCAGTGGTAGAGATCGTTAAAAAAATACGTCCAGGATTCTACAGGCCTCTACCACACAGCAACACTACAGTGTATCAGTTTGCAATTAGTAAAAGAGCAAACAAACTACAGCTTCATCTAACGAATAGCCAGAAGAAAATTGTTTCTCCTAAAGGCCACTGCATTACAGCAAAAGTTTGTAAAACGAGAATGTATTCAGGACTGATTATAATACCTGGATCAGGACTGACTATAAAGATGAAACCAATAAACAATATCCTGTAATTCTTACAAGACTGACTGTAGCCCAGTATGCACCATCTTTAAGTATGTAATGGAAGGTGCATGACATCAGTGTGTCAGGCTATAGTTTGTAAGTTAGTGCAAAGCTTGCCAGAGTGTAGGATATTCACAAAACTGGGTCATGTTTGCTGGGGAACTTTGTAAAGAGAGGTGCATTAGCTAATACCCTGAAACAACACTAAGCTTATGTGGCTTTATAATGATATGTCTGAATTACTCTCAAGTCATGCAAGGTACTGAAACATAAATTTAATACATGGTACATTTGCTTTCATAGGTTCCTGGACCTGCAGTATACTTGAATGGCTGCTTGCAATACAAAGTAAACAAAAACTATATTTGTTAGCACCAATGATTCAAAGCACCACTTGCATTTTCATGGTTTCTATTTGTACAGAAAGTTTGCACGCCGTTCTTTAATGTGAGCAAACTTTTCAATCGTTCTCTTGTTGAAATCTGGAATCTGATTTATTAGTTCTTTTTCCATTGACAGCATGGCCAATGCATTAAGTCGAGCTTGGGTCATTGTGTTCCTTAAAAATGTTTTTATCCTTTTCAGTGTGGAAAAGCATCTTTCAGCCTCAGATGTTGTCATAGGTGTCGTGATGACAATTCTCATTAATTTAAGAGTCTCACAAAAAGAAGTATGCAAGTTGTTTTGACATAAGAATATATATAAAGCCATGGCACCACCTGTAGCCTGCTGAAAGTCCTGTCTTCCATACAGGATTGATAGTTCAGTGCGCAATCGTGGCTTATTTAGCATTGGATATGCTTCCATTGTTTCATTGAGAGCTACAGTAGGAAAACATTTGCTATGTTTTTGAAACAGGCCACTATGCAGTAGTGTTGCACTGACTAGATGCCTTGTAAATGCAACGATACCAATAGCTAACACTAATGAAACCTCCCAAGACTTCTGTAATAAAATGGCCGACTTTTTCAGGACCAAGGTAACAGAAATCTTCGATAAATTTAATAACATCACAAATGAGGAACTGGCAGATAACACCAAGAATATAGAACTTACATCCTCATCTCTGACTGAATTTATCCCTCCATCACTGCTAGAAATAAAAGATCTTATCAAAACCACCATGTCAGGCTCCCCTCTTGACCCTTGCCCACCAACCATTATCAAATTAACATCCGATGTGGTAGCACCAATCCTGGAGAACATCTGCAGCACTATTTGTGACACAGGAAAATATCCCCAAAACTGGAAAACCGCTATAATAAAGCCACTTTTAAAGAAACCAACCCTTAACACCTTGGAATTAAAAAGCTATCGCCCTATAGCAGCCCTCCCCTACCCTTCAAAAATACTTGAAAAAGTCATAAATAAACAGCTGGCAAACTACATCGATCAAAACAACCTGTTAGATAACACCCAGTTCGGGTTCAGGAGTGGACATGGAACGGAGACGGCGCTCATTAAGGCCTCTGAAGAGATCAGACAGATCATGGACCAGGGCGGTTCAGCTGTACTGATCCTGCTGGATCTATCAGCGGCCTTTGACACGGTCGATCACAACATCTTGATCGACCGTGTCAAAGCCATGGGCATAAGGGGTAGGGCTGCGGAACTGCTGACCTCTTTCCTGGCCAATAGAGAACAGTCAGTGAAGATGGGGAACTTCTATTCACCATCGTTTGTACTGCCTTGCGGAGTCCCCCAGGGATCCTCGCTGAGTCCGACGCTTTTTAACATCTATGTATCGGACTTGGCGAGGGTCATTAAAACCTATGGAATGGGAGTGACTTCGTACGCCGACGACACTCAGTTGGTACTCGCAGTACACAAGAATGGGATCGAAGTGGCAGCCAACTTTCAGACTGGGATGAGAGCCATTAGTCGCTGGATGGACAGTAATTGTCTAAAACTGAACACGGACAAGACCGAGGTGATGGTGTTTGGAGATCTAAAACCATCCTGGTCTCCGATCTGGTGGCCACCGGAAATGAGCAACCCACCCATCCCAGTCCCAAAGGTTAGAAACCTAGGAGTGTTGTTCGACAGCAAACTAAGTTTCACCAACCACGCAAATGCAGTAGTCTCCTCTGCCTTCTTTACGCTGCGGAAGGTGAAAAAGATACTACCCTACCTTCCATTATCGGCAGGGAAAACCCTGATGTCCTCCTTGGTGTTATCCAAGGTGGACTACTGCAATGGGCTTCTGCTGAATGCCCAGGAGTAGGTCTTTAAAAAGCTACAAATGGTGCAGAACGCCGCGGCGCGAATTCTGACCAAAACTCCCAAGTTCGCACCGATCTCATCAGTCATTTACCAACTGCACTGGCTCCCAGTAAAAAAGAGAACAACATTCAAGGCTTTGTGTATCATATACAAGGCACTGAATAGCCAAGGACCCGACTTTTTTAGGGAATCACTGCAGCTGTATGCTCCCAAAAGAGCGCTAAGATCTGCCTCCTCCACATCACTATGCATTCAACGAGTGAGAACAGTCAACTGGGGAGATAGACGCTTCTTGGTGGCTGCCTCGAGGCTCTGGAACTCCCTGCCCCATCACATAAAAACCAGCCCCTCACTGTTGCTCTTCAGAAGGCAAGTGAAGACATGGCTGTTCACTCAATAATGCACAGGTAGTGCCTCTCTGTCTGCCCAGCGCCGAGACACCATTCGTGGTATTTGTTCGCCGTTTAAAAAATTTATAAATAAATAAATAAATAAATAAACAAAGCGCTCCTTGGCATGCACCACAATAATGTTGCATACTTCCTTTCCTTCCTGAATCAAGGTTTTTATCTGCAGTTTGCAGTTTGTAAATCGAGAATCATCTGGCAATTCAGAGTCCAAATTATCAATGGATTCTCGTACTTTGTTGATGCTGATCATAAAGGCTGAAGTGTATTTTTGGGCAGATACAGTATCAATGTCTCGTTTTTGTAATTGCTCATACAACACATTGACTTGTGGCATTATACCGTGGAACAAATAAAGAAAAAAAAGAAACTCCATGTCTTCCAGAGTCCTGGTAAAGCCCTTAGCTTCACACACAGAAGTGGAATCAAATGTACGGTCTTCTGTAATAGATTTCATGCATTCTAAAAGGTCACCCCTGTGTTCGTGAATTATATTGACAGCTCGGATGTTGAAGTTCCAGCGAGTTGCAGACCCTCTCGGTATTCTTTTTGCCACTATCTGTTCAAGCACTTCAGTCCGTTTTGGCGAACGGGAAAAAAAAGCAGTAATACCACCCAACTCTTTAAAGAAAATTCTGAAACTGGATATTTTTGAAGAAGCCTGTTCCATGATTAGATTTAGTTGGTGGGCATAGCAATGGACATAGTGCGCATTTGGATAGATGTCTCTGATCTTTTTCTGTACCCCACCAGAGGCACCACGCATGACACTGGCACCATCATAGCTCTGAGCAATTAGCTTCTCTTTACCACTGTGCTCTGGGAAAATATGTTTAAGTTCAGTAAGAATAGATGCTGAAATTGTATCTGCAGTTGAATCTTTAAGATTCGAAAAGCACCAAAATCTTTCTACTACCTTGGAATTGCCATCAATGTAGCAGAAAACAAGTACTGACTGTGTCTTGGTAGAGACATCAGTTGTATCATCGGCCTGGATAGCTACGTAATCAGTGCTTCTTATTTGCTGTACAATAGTTTCTTTTGTTACCTCCAGCATACAGTCAAACAACTCATTCTGGATTGTCTTGGAAGTGCCTTTAAATACAGTTGCACTTTTTAAGTGTGCTTCCATTGCACTGTCTATACTTGGCACAAAATCAAACAGCCCTTTGAAGACGCCAGGATTTCGGGAATGTTCAGTTTCATCGTGGCCGCGCAATGCCAATTCAAAAGCTCCACAAAATTTTACACAGTCAATCAATTTGGATAATATATAATGGTTCTTATCAACCTCCTCATTGTGTTTGATTACCCCCTTGCGGTAAGCTTCATTTAACTGTAGTGCAATATTTGACTTTTCAAACAAAGACAACTTTAATACATTGGTCAAGTGGGCTTCACTGAAATCATGCCTCTTTATGTTTTCTGCCAGATGTTTAAGGTCAGTAACTCCTGTTTTAGTCCAGCTAACTTCACCCCCAAAGAGCAAGCAGAGGAAACAGAACAAGGCATTCTTAGAAGAGCTGGCAGTTAACCACTCCATTTTATCAAACCACCTCCGTGTAAATCTACGTGTGTAACCCTTGCCCCGGTCTTTTGTAGACTGTTGAATGTTTATTTCAGGTTTATCAGGTCCAAGTCCTTTCACCCGAAGTTTATCTTCGTGTGTCATTCCCAAAAATGGATTTGTGAGTAAACTGTCATCTGTGTTCATTTTGCCAAACAATAAAATGAACAGTTCAAAGAAAGCCTAAACTAGATTATAGATGTATCACCTAACAGAGGTCACCTACTTTCCTTGTGCTTATCAAACTATCTCTTGATTTCCTGTTGGCGCCTGTCGAAAACCTTTCTGCCGGTTTCCTCTCTGCTGCCTGTAGTTTCTTTTGATAAACTATCTGTTGATTTCCTCCCTGGTGCTTGTCAAGCTATCTGTTTATTTTCTCTGGTGCCTGTTGAAAAGCTTTCTGCTGATTTCCTCTCTGCTGCCTGTAGTTTCTTTGATAAACTATTTGTTGATTTCCTCCCTGGTGCTTGCCGTACTATCTGTTGATTTCCTCCCTGGTGCTTGTCAAGCTATCTGTTGATTTTTTCTGGTGCCTGTTGAATAACTTTCTGCTGGATTCCTCTCTGCTGCCTGTAGTTTCTTTGATAAACTATCTGTTGATTTCCTCTGCCTAGTGCTTGTTGAACTATCTGTTGATTTCCTCCCTGGTGCTTGTCAAACTATCTATTGATTTTCTCTGGTGCCTGTTGAAAAGCTTTCTGCTGGTTTCCTCTCTGCTGCCTGTAGTTTCTTTGATAAACTATCTGTTGATTTCCTCTGCCTGGTGCTTGTCGAACTATCTGTTGATTTCCTCCCTGGTGCTTGTCAAACTATCTGTTGATTTTCTCTGGTGCCTGTTGAAAAGCTTTCTGCTGGTTTCCTCTCTGCTGCCTGTAGTTTCTTTGATAAACTATCTGTTGATTTCCTCTGCCTGGTGCTTGTCGAACTATCTGTTGATTTCCTCCCTGGTGCTTGTCAAACTATCTGTTGATTTGCTCTGGTGCTTGTTGAAAAGCTTTCTGCTGGTTTCCTCTCTGCTGCCTGTAGTTTCTTTGATAAACTATCTATTAATTTCGTCTGCCTGGTGCTTGTCGAACTATCGGTTGATTTCCTCCCTGGTGCTTGTCAAACTATCTGTTGATTTTCTCTGGTGCTTGTTGAAAAGCTTTCTGCTGGTTTACTCTCCGGTGCCTGTTAAACTATCTGCTGATTTCCTCCCTGGTGCCTGTGAAAAGGTAAAAAGGATGTAAGCTTTGAGAATAGTGTCCACTGGATACACAGCAGAATCCACTGAACAGCTTGAACAATTTGAAAGCAGCTGTTAATTTCACATTTGCATCAAAACCAGATGCCCAACGCCACAGGGACTGAGGTGTGTAGGTTTCTCAGTAATATAGGGTGAAATGCATTCTTATAGGTTTCATGTACGTTGACGTTGGGGTCTGTGGTGGAAGCATATGAAATAATATAGGCAGTCACGGAGTAGTGCTCTGTGGCACTTCTCCTGAGACATGGTGGACCTGCACCACAATTGAAACCTACAGTCCTGTATATACTCAGAGGGTGAAAAAACAGTTGAAAACAGGAATTTCCTGGGGGCGCTGGCATGCTTAATGCACCTTGCATGAGGCCTCTTTAGGTTTCATTACATCAGTGTACTGCAGTCACATGCTAAAGTATATTCAACAATTTCCATGTCATCACATTCAATACTGCTTTAAAGCTGTCTGAATAATTTTCAGTAGTAGCTTCTTCCCTATCGTGCTTTCCATTAACATACACCTATCACAAAATGAACAGTTTCACTAAGTAAAAAACCATGGCCTAGATGTATCAAGCCGTTTGCGATTCGCAAAGGCCGGAATTCGCAGAATTCTGGCGTTTGCGAATCGCAAACGGTCTTTTTGCATGTTTTGGCATGCAACAACAATTCGCAAAATAAGAAATTGCAAAAATTTGTGATTCCTTATTTTGCTTTAGCATTTAAGGAATCGCAATTTTGCGATTCCTTAAATGCTATGTATGTAGAATTTTGAAATTGCGAATTTAGGTTAAGAAATCGCAAATTACCACCAACTTCTAGTTGGTGGTAATTTGCGACTTCTTTTAAAAATGCACAATTTGGCATTTGTGAAGGTGGCATGATACGCACATACATGCCCATCAGCATGCTTCCAGAAATCCAACTTATGTACGTTTAGACAAAGACCAACCAAATCTTTCAACAGGAACTGCAATGAGGCACAAGCACAACACCTTAAATAACGTCAAACTCATCTATCTAATCTTTTAATACACCCAGCACATGCCCTGCCACTTATATTTTGGAGATTAGTGGGCCTTTTCTGAGCACAGTTTAGTTGGAAGAAGGGATGCTACTGTAATTGACAATCACAGCCTCTAGGATAAAGTTAACACTACAGCAATATACTCGGCCACATTAATTACAACCCAGACTGCGCCAACAAGGCCCCAAAAGAGGCCTGGGCTGTCAGATGCATTAACGCTTACACGTACCCAGTACCTCACGAACCAGATCCAAAACAGGTTATTAGAAAGCTTTTACAACGTGTCAGAGAATTATTCAGCACCAGCCGAGGTGGTGGTTTTTCAGGCGCCGTATTAAAAATGCTTTCCTTTTAACAGTGTATAAAATCAAGTACGTATTATATCCCTTACGTTTCCCTACATTTCTACGAAATAATAATAATTAAGAACAAGCAATGGCATAGCCAAGAGATCTCGCCTTTGGGACCAAATAAGTGTTTAGCCATGCAACAGTTGATGTTGTTGCACCAGGGATATTGTGCTGGATAACTAAACAGTTATAAAGTCCCAAAGGTGAGACCTATTGGCTATGCCAATGCTTGTGTGTAATGTCTTTGTTGTTATTTAGATACATAAACAGCAAACACTTCATGTTGCACTATAAGCATACCCAGAAGCATATACAGACAAAATGTAGAGAGATATGCAGTGAGACAATACACAAAAGGCAACATGCAAACACAGGTGGTTGTCAATGGATGCGCTGATGGCTGTTAAGAGGAATACATAGTTAAAGAGACTGTTGGATGACTGTATGTGCATATTATGGTGGATCGGTGTTAATCACATAAGTAGCTTGATGCACATGCGAACATATGGTTGAACAGCCGGGTGTTAGAGGATGGATCAATGCGCAGCTAACAGTAGATGGATATGTGTTTGGTTGAAGGTGGTTCAGGGATGAATAGGTATGGGTGGATATACAACTTTACGCAGATCCATGTGGATAACTGAGTAGGATAAGTGTGCGTTCAAGGATGGTTGGGCCAAAGATTAAGTGAGTGCATAGCTGGGGGCATGGGTAAGGGTAGGATGTGTGGGTGTAATTGCATAGGTGAATGGAGGAATGCATAAGAGTGGGAGTGGATGCCTCCAAAAACATTTAAATTAAATGAGTCATGGTTTGCTCGTGACATTTTAAACATAAAACATTGGGACCCATAGAGGATTAGTGTTGAATTAGTATAGTGAAACATGCAAGTACATTTTAAGTAGTGGATAGGTTAGTCAGTTATTTGGATTTGGAATGATAGCACGCAGAAGGGTAGAGGAGGAAAAAAGGTTTGTATTTACAGCACAGGTTCACAAAATGGGAACTCTCTTAAAATCATGTAAGTGTGCAATAAGTGGTCCTAAAACAGGCACAAAAACGAAATAGCAATTGATTCATAAAATATAGTAGCATGCCTTAGGGAGCATGTGTGGATTTGTATTTTAATACTACATAAGCTTGTATGCAAGTGAACATACTTTTTCAGTATAATAAAAGAGCTTTCCTTGCCTACTCAAACTGTGACCCCATAAGCATAACCACTGTACTAGGCCCAGTTTAGTCAGAACCCCTATGTCAGCCTATTAATATCTGAAGTGTAGGGTGCAATTATTGAATTAATCTCAGCCAAATGTAACTACCCAGGGACGAATTCTAGTCTATTGCTTACTGTTCCAATACACACAGCAAGCCCCTTATGCAAATCAGTATAGGCCACACCACAAAAGGGACCACTACAACAACGAGGCCTACTATGTTTTTCTGTGGTGTGCATATGTTCTCCACTCGTTTTTTGGTGCCCTTCTGCCCTCTGTACCACTCGTTTTTGTGCCCTCTGTTCCACTCATGTTTTGTCCCTTTCTGCCCTCTGTTTCAACTCTTTTCCCCCTTGTTTTCCCCTCGTTTTTTGTGCCCCTCTGCCCTCTGTTACACTCATTTTTAGGTCTTGTGGTGTGAATAATAACAGCTGTGAACCCGTGCCTAAGGTGCATCATCGGAGATGTGTGAATAATAACAGCTGTGAGCCCGTACCTAAGGTGCATCATCAGAGATGTGTGAATAATAACTGCGTCAGCCTCATGCGTGAGGTGCATCATCAGAGCTGTGTGAATAATAACAGCTGCAAGCCCGTGCCTAAGGTGCATCATCAGAGATGTGTGAATAATAACTGCGTCAGCCCTGTGCGTGAGGTGCATCATCAGAGCTGTGTGAATAATAACAGCTGTGAGCCTGTGCCGGAGGCGCATCACCAGAGCTGTGTGAATAATAACAGCTGTGAGCCCATGCCTAAGGTGCATCAGAGCTGTGTAAATAATAACTGCTTCAGCCCCGTGCATGAGGTGCCTCATCAGAGCTGTGTAAATAATACCAGCTGTGAGCCCGTGCCTAAGGTGCATCATCAGAGCTGTGTGAATAATAACAGCTGTGAGCCCGTGCCTAAGGTGCATCAGAGAACACACAAAAACAAGTATATCTTCTAATGAGGGGAAAAGACTTGGTGGTTTGATCCCTTGCATCCCTGATGAGCTGTCAGTTAAATAACTGGACAATCTCAACGTCACAATTAATTTATAACTGCATTCAGCCTATGGTTAAAAACCCAAGCATCATCAAAGCAAATAAGCAGGCAGGAAATCCAAATGATTTGATTTGGATTTCAAAATATTTGCCTCCACGGGGGGCGTGGCTTGCGCGCCGCTTCTGCATGGCGGACTGCGCTTGAGCTCCGCAGGCGAGTTCTCCCGTCGGGCTGATTTATCCGTTCCCCGACAGCCCCTGTGAGCGGAAAAGGCAGCCTGCAACAGCGGAATGTGAGGGGAGCTGTTTGCTGAGGTTTTCCTGCTGCTTTTGACACCAGCTGCATGTTTTGTATCTGACGCTCGTTTTCCTCACGGATGGCCGCCATTTCCTTCCCCTGACGCAGTGACATTTTCTCCTCAGGAATGCCGGCTTCGCTACAATGTTGCAGGTCGTGGGGGTTGCCCAGTGAGTTTCTTTTATGATGCCTGCACTTGGTAACGTTTTTGTCTATTTTATGCTATTTTCTTGCTGCTTGGCTGGGAATTAAACTGTCTACGCGCTATTTTTCTCTCAGTGCAACTTTCTCATTCAGGTGTGGAGATTTTTTCCTGCGAACTCCGTGCTGTGCCCTCCTGCATTAATTGTAGCTTTATCATTCTTTGGCTACCTGTCTGCCTTGCATATAAGTCCGCCGCTATTTTATTATAAGTGCCCATTCAGCTCAGTGTGCTGTATTTCTTATTTTGGGCTGAAGGCTGCGCAGTTTTGGCTCTTCTCTCTCCTTCCAGTGGCTATATATTTTTTCTTTGTGGTTACTCCTTCATGGCTACAAGTATGGGTCGCCCCATGAGTAACAAAGACACTAAAGATGTTGGTACGTCACTGAAAAGACCTAAGGCGGTGTCTCCTACGCCTGAGTCTGCTCAGTCAGACACTACCTCCACGCTGGACACCATCTTAACGCGCCTTAATGAGGTACATGATATTGCGCAGTCCACGAAAACTAACACGGATTTATTACAAGTGGAGGTGTCTGCTATCAGGAATGACTTTAAAGCCCTCTCTCTCCGTGTATCTGCTACAGAATCTCGAATCAGTTGTGCAGAGGATGGTATGCATAAGCAATCCAGATCCCTCAACCACTTGGAGCGCTCAATGGCGGCGTTGCGCAGAGACCTAACTGAGCAGGAGGACCGTAATCGTAGATCTAACCTACGCATTTTTGGGCTGCCGGAAGATTCAGAGAAATCATCTTCATCTATGATAGAGTTCTTATCCCATTGGATTCCGGATACCCTACAAATCTCTTTCCACAGAGACTTTGAGCTAGAAAGAGCACACCGTGTTCCAACGTTTCGGTCTAAGACAGCTACCCAGCCAAGAGCAATCATTTTTAAACCATTGAGGCATCAGCATACTGAACTGATTCTCTCTCATATGCGGAAAGCTAAACAAGTCGTCTGGGAAGGTCATCGGATCTCAATTTCTCAGGACTTTGCCAGAGATACGGTTATAAGGAGAAAAGGCTTCCTGAATCTTCGTAAACGTCTTTCTGAGATGGGTATTCCCTTCTCGTTTTCTGGTCCATCGAAATTCCGCATTACTTATAAAGGACGTTCTAGAATTTTTGAGGAACCGGCTGATCTAAATACTTTCCTGGACAACCAGTTGGAGATAGAGATGGAGATTCAAAAAGCGACTTCACAGTCTCCTGGTGCCTCGGGCACTTGAACTGTCTTCTTCTTCTTATCTCTGGATGTATCTCTCTGCATGTTTGGTTCTCTCTTCTCTCCTGTTGTGCTTATGGGCCGACCTTAATGTCCATAAATGGACATGATATTTTTCTGTTCTTCTTATGTTCACACTCATTTCTGTTCTATCCTTCTTTCTGACATTCATACTTGTCTGTTCCCTTTATCGCTCTCTTTCTAATAGTACCTCTTAGTATCTCTTTAATGTGTTCTTCTCCCCTATTTTACTCCGCTTCTTCAACTTTTTCGTTCTTTCTTCTTACTCATTTAATCATTTCTTCTATGCTGCTCTGTTAGTTGTCTTCCATTATTCTTATTTCTCATCTCTGTCATCTTTTCTTTCGACTTATGTCTCCATTTTTTTGATGCTCATCTCTTTATAGTTACTTTGCTTTTTCTGTAGGGGATTTTTTCTATCCTTCTTTTTTCTCTTTTTTCCTCCTATTCTGATATTTTCCTGCTTTTCTTCTCTCACATATATAATGTTTTTTTAATATAGTTATAGTGTATTCATTGAATATGTAGTTATTTTTTTTTTAGGATATACATATTGCGTGTCATGCATTAATCTACTGTTCATGATTTTCCTCATGTTTTTTTTTCTTATCAGGTTTTCTAATAATATTTCGTAATATAGCTATGTTTCGAGCCATTGACTGCTTTATATGTGCTTATACATTATCTCAGTTAGAGTATGCTTATTTACGTTATTAAGCTGCTTGGCGGGACTGTTTTTTTGTTTGTTACCAGTTTCTTTTTTCCTGCCATCCGGATATTATAGTTTTTTGGGGCTATTGTTATCAACTGTTTTTTCGACTAGTACCGTCCCTTACTTGCCTTTCCACGCTCTCCCTGATATGCTGTCGACGTCTTAGTGCTATTATATGCAGTTATGAATTGCTTATTCACTATGCAGTTTTCTTTTCTAGGACTTAAATTTTGTTTGCCATGCTGTACTCTAGTGTTCATGCTTTACATCTTGCTGATTATTCTCTTTAGAATTTGTTCTCGTATATTTGGTACTATAACTATGTTTCTCTTTATTAGACTGTTAGCTAAATGTGTTTATGTATTTTATTAGCTATAGTTTACTTATTTATCTTCTTCAGTTGTTGTGTGCTGCTACTTTTGTTTCTTACCAGTTCCCCTATTCCTGTTATTTGGTCACCATATCTCTTTGGGGCTATTGCTATTACCTATTTATTTGCCTAGTACGGGTCCCTTACTCGCCTCTCCACGTTCTCCCTAATATGATGTTGGTCTCTTTTAGGCCTTCCCTCCTGTTTCTTCTCTCCCTCCTTTCTTTTCTCTTTTCTTCTCTTCTCCCTTTCTCTTTTTCTTGGATTCCCCAAATTTACCCGCCTAATGTGGTTCTTTTGTTTGATGATTGGCTCCTTGTAGTTCTGTCGTTGGTCTTGTTTCTGTCACCCATGTTGTCTTTTTTCGATTTTTATGTTTTTCCATGCCGGGTTTGAATGTATTATCCCTTAATGTTAAGGGGTTAACTCATCCGGTGAAGAGGTCAAAAATTTTAGATTATTGTAAATCCCTGTCGTCTGATTTGGTTCTTTTTCAAGAGACCAAGCTCACTAACAAAGAAGCGTTGTTTTTGAGGAAGGAATGGGTTTCGGATGTTTGTTGTTCTGATGCCCTGGGTAAACGAAATGGAGTTATTACATTAGTCTCAAAGAATTCTGGGTTATCGCTCCTTTCTTCTGAGCATGACTCTGAGGGTCGTTGGTTATTATCTAAATTGTCGGATGGCCAGCATGATTTGTATGTGATGAATATTTATGCACCTAATATTGATGATTCGTCCTTTTGGAAATCGGTTACCAAAAAACTAAATGACACCCCGCACTCTGGCAATCTTATTGTTGGTGGTGATTTCAATTTACCAATGGACCCCCTGTTAGACAGGAATTCTGCATTCCAGTTTTGTCCTCCTAAATCCCACAAACAAATGCTCAACATGTGTTCCATTACTCAGCTTCAAGACATTTGGCGTCTTCATAACCCCACTGGTAGTGATTTCTCTTTCTTCTCTTCGCCTCACTCTTCCTTCTCTCGTATTGACTATCTCTTAGTTCATTCTTCTCTTGTTTCATCTTCTTCTTCTCCGCTTATACATCCTATTTTAATCTCTGATCATGCTGCGGTCACTTTTACTTTATCATCGTTTGCCCCTCGTTCACGAGCTCGCTCGTGGAGATTGAATATCGAAGTTTTACATGATTCTTCTCAGGTTGCTGAATTCTCTGAAGATATTGATACCTTTTTTCGTGAGAACGAAGGCTCTGTCTCTTCCCCAATTGTTCTATGGGATTCCTTTAAATGTACTTTCCGTGGTCAGGTCATTAAATGTATGTCCAAACGTAATTCGGCTATTAAAAA
Source organism: Lissotriton vulgaris (assembly GCF_964263255.1). Classification (NCBI taxonomy): domain Eukaryota; kingdom Metazoa; phylum Chordata; class Amphibia; order Caudata; family Salamandridae; genus Lissotriton; species Lissotriton vulgaris. Next base: position 87,189,066 of record NC_141691.1, on the reverse strand, counting down.
AGAACTTACGGACTTGTCATCTGAAATAAAGACTTTGGAAGCTTCCTTCAGGCATTCTAAGGATCCGACTTGTTTACAACAAATAAAGTTACTTAAATACAAATATAATACCATTGTTACTAAAAGAGCCTATATTGGGGTACAAGCTCAAAAATCAAAGAAGTTGCTGTTAAAAAATCGAGCTGGGAAAATCTTGGCTGCTACACTAAAATTTCAGGACTCTTCTTTTAAATCCTCGCAGATCTCTTCTATTACTGACCACGCCGGTTCTAAAAAATTCCAAACACAAGAGATACTGGAAGTCTTTCGTGACTTTTATAATAAGTTGTATACTCCCTCTAATCAGTCCTCTTTTGACCAGTGTCAAGCTTTTTTACAATCGGTTCCGATTCAGTCGGTCTCTGATGCTGATCGCTCTTTTTTGAATAAACCGATTTCCCCCGACGAAATCGAGTCTGCGATTAAAGCTACTCGGTCTGGTAAAGCTCCAGGTCCTGATGGGTATCCAATCTTATTTTATAAAACTTTTCTCCCTACACTTGTCCCCAAATTAAAATCTGTTTTTGACTCTTTTATTAAAGAGGGGTCTGTATCGGGTACGTCCGCTGAAGCTACTATTGTAGTGATTCCGAAAGAGGGGAAAGATCATTCGGATCCTAAAAACTTCCGACCTATCTCCCTCCTTAACATGGAAGCAAAGATTTTTGCTAAAATCCTGGCCAAAAGACTAGAATCCTTTGTCCCTCTTCTTGTTCATCCTTCCCAAAATGGATTTGTGAAAGGCCGTCTTGCGCGAGACAATGTCCGCACTTTCTGTCATGTTCTCGGTGTTGCCAAACGCTCTCTACTTCCTGCCGCGGCCTTGGCCCTTGATGCGGAAAAGGCTTTCGACAAGGTTTCTTGGCCGTTTCTTCGTGCGGTTTTATGCGCGCACAATCTTGGTGACTCTTTCATTAATATGATTATGTCCTTATATTCTCAACCCAAAGCTAACATTAGAGTTAATGGTGCGACGTCCTCTTTTTTCAATCTTAGTCAGGGCACTCGACAGGGTTGTCCCTTATCCCCACTCTTATTTTTATTATCCATTGATCCTCTTCTTCGTTTGATTGACCTACATCCTGATATCAAGGGTTTCTCTTTTGGCCCTCACTGTATTAAAACTGCTGCATACGCAGATGATGTTCTTATTTTTTCGGATGATATCGCTCTGGCAATCCCGGCTATTTCTAACATCATTTCTCTATTCTCTTCGGTTTCCGGATATACCCTAAATAAAGACAAGACGGAAATGTTCCCTTTAAATGCCTATTGTTTCCCCTCGCATATGGGATCAGCGGGCTTTAAATGGCAGTCTACACGCTTGAAATACTTAGGGATTTATTTTTGTTCTACTTTGACTACCACTATTGCCTATAATGAATCTCAGACTATACTTAAGGTGCGTCGTCTTTTGGATACATGGTCTCCGAAACATATTTCTTGGTGGGGTCGCCTCCAAACTCTCAAAATGATGATCACGCCGATTATTAATTTTGTTTCATCCATGCTGCCGATTAAATTGTCAGATTCCTTTTTTCGCGAAATCGATATTCTGACCTCTAAATGTTTGTGGAATGACAAACGTGCTCGACTTGCCTACAAATTTTTGCGTCGTCCTTGTGATATGGGAGGTTGTAATTTTCCTGACTGGGAGAAATATCAGACTGCTTTTTTGGCGTCTCAAGGTGCTTTATGGTTTTCTCCGCCATCTCTGCATGTTCCTTCTTGGTTGCTCATAGAACAGCATTTAGCATCTCCTTTGCCTACTGCCTCTTTTTGCACTGCATCCACTTTGCATATTCTATTTTCCCGATCTATAATTCTTGATACAATTGCGGCGGTTCGTAAAATAGATAAGAAGGTGGCAATTCCGTTGCATAAAACCAGGTGGACATCTATCTGGAGGAATTCCAAATTTAAGCTTATCATTTCTCCCACCCTCATCTCTTATTGGGCAGACAAAGGAATCTCTCTTGTTAAACATTTATATGGTGCTTCTGACGAACCATTACCCTTCTCTACCTTGGCTCAGAACCATTCCTTAACAAATCTTGATTTTTATACTTTTCTTAAAATTAAGGTGGCCATTGCTAAAGTTCGTCTTCATCCTACTTCTTCTACTATCTCTCTTTTTAATATTTGGATCAAATCTGGTCATGTTGCCTCCAAAATTTATAAATTTTTGTCCTCTGCTTCACTCCCAGACCAGACGGTTGCTCATCGTAAATGGTTACATCATTTTGATCATGCCACTACAGAACATATTTCCTCTGAAACTTGGCAATCAATTGGTAAATTCTCTCTTCGTAATAAAATCGCACCTTCTTTAATGCAGTCTAAGTTTTTTTCTATTAATCTTCTTCATTGGACGCCTGTACGGCTTCACTCACTTCACCTTAAAGAAGACAACTTATGCTGGAGCTGTGGCCTGGTGGCAGGCGACTTTCCTCATATGTTCTTTCATTGTTCCTTGCTTCAACCTTTTTGGAACCTCATTCAGAAACATCTCTCTCTTATCTTTGGTATTGAGCTCCAACTTTCCTTCCCCGTAATTTTATTAGGCCCACTGGCTGCCCCTACTCCTCTTTGTTTAGATCCATTGGAGTTACAGTTGTTGGATCTTCTCCTGACTGTAGCGGTGAAAATTATTCTTATGGAGTGGAAATCCTTTTCGTCGGTTTCCTATCATACGTGGTGGGCTTGGGTCTCCTTTTTACGTAGTGCTCATACTTCGGTTGATCAAGCTCACCTCTCTCCATCTATCTCTAGTGGGGTTTGGAAAGCTTTGGATGATTATATGGAATTGTCTTCCAAGGGGTTGGTTCCTCAATTTCCTTTTGATGTGTCTGTCTAATTGTTGTCTGCTATTTGGTCTCTAGGCTGGGTTAGTCATGTGGGAATCCTTCTTCTCTCTTTTTTCTCTTCTCTCTTTCCTGTCTTCTTTTCCTACTCATTCTTTCTTTACTCTTTCTCTTTTTCTCCTCTCTTCCTCTCTCTGTTTCCTCCCCTATCCCCTTCTCCTCATTTGATAGTGATACATATGTTTTAAGGCCTTGGTAGAGGTTTTTACTTGAATGAAATCTATAGCTCTCATGGGCTATTGTTCATTATCTATATTTAATATCTTGATTTTCCTATCAATTTTAGCCCTTTTTGCATATCTCTATTGCATCGATTGTATCACTTGTATTGCATTATATATTCATTATTCTTACCATTATTCTCATCAATAAAATTTTCTTGAAATGATCAAAAAAAAAATATTTGCCTCCACATGTTTTACTCTATTCCAGAAGACGACCACCAGCAAATATCTGAACCATAAAATAACAGAATGGGAACAAAAGTTCATGGTTTACTCAGTTGGCATCACCACTTTTAATATTATTTGGGTAAGAAGGCAATTGGTTCTATTTGTTTTAACTGAGCCACTGTGCAAATTATAAATTATATATATACAAGAAAATGTGGTCTACTGGACCCTTGGCACTCAAGAGTTTTCTTGTCCAAAAGAAATGAGTTATTTGTGATCGAAGCAACTGCATCTTTGTCATCTTAGTGGCAAAAGATATTAATCCATAGGGACAAATCATTAAAATGATCACGGCGGTTGTGCTGTTTCTTAGAATATAATTGCATGAGTAATGCCTTTTTAAATAAAAAATATTGATTAGGGCTGTTCTGTGCATATACTTAAAAGACAATATTTTTGTGGACCCCACTAAATAATTTCCCAAGGGATGATCCTTGGAGTCAGCCTATAACAGCAAAGTGTTTGGTATGGAAATTGGAGAGAAAGAATTTGACACCACAAGTCAGCAGTATTGCAATCTTCTATCGGAGATCAAATGTAAGGGCCAAGATCCTTCTGAAAGTATTTAATGGAATGTATATTAGGTATTTCAAGGCACATTCAGAGAAGATCACTCTGCCCATTGTATACATGTGTCCAATTGTTGCAGCACAGTGTTAGATTACATGTTATACATGCAAGTGTATATCATTACTGCATAGTCTTTCATATCATGATCTGTTAAGAAACCAACCATCACTTAGGTGTTTGTCTTATAATCAAATGCTAAAAAGTTTGTTGACACTCGATCTATAGGGACAGAGACTCACTTGCAATCCTCACGAAACATTAAAAGATTTAATACACGGGGGCGTGGCTTAGCGGGCGAAGATGGCGGTCGCAGCCTTGTAGAGCTCCCGCCGGCCCGGACACAATTTGCTTAATTATCCAGGCCCCCGAGCCCGTAAGTTGTACCACCTGTGTGGCGAGTGTCTCTGGCGGTGCCCGGGGCTCTCCGGAGTGACGAGCTGTCCTCCCGGGTGATCCAGTGCGCCAAGGTCATCAGCGGAAGAGTGCGGCCTGGTGCTCGTCGGCGGAGCCGGGACCTCGATTTTTAGGTAGCTGAGCGGAGGACCGGTGGGCGGCGGCCGGTGGGCGGACCGGCCGGGCGATACTCCGGCTCAGGACTGTGGCACCGGGAGTCAGTGGGGCCGTGGCAGAGCCCCGAGTTGCCACCCTCGACGTCGAGGAAGCGCCCAAAGCAACGAGGAAACACTGAGGCCTGTACAGACCCCAGGCAGCCGGGGCCTCGAGTTCCGCGACCCAGGGGCCGGCCCCATGCCTGGATTGAAGCGGATCAGCATTGGTGGCACCAGGAGTTGGTGGGGCTGTGGCTGTGCCCCGAGTTGCCATCCGGTGCGTGGAAGGGGTGCCCGAGACGACAAGGAACCACTGTGGCCTGTGCAGACTGCGGGCGGCCGGGGCCTCGAGTTCCGCTACCCGGGGGCCGACCCTGGACCTGCACTGGAGCGGACCGACGGCGGGAGCTGGGTGACCGCTACCCTGGTGTGGGGCCGTGACTGACTATTGGTGCGGCTGCGGAGCCCCCCCCCCTGAGGCATCTTGTGGGCCGGTGAGCGTCCAGCGACAGGAGTGCTGCCCCAAGACTCATCATAAACAATGAGTGACTCCCCTGGGATTGCCGGGCTGGTGGAGCCGGCTGTGGTGCAGCGGGGGTTGAGCGCTGGAGTGGGCCACGAGACTGGACACACGAGGTGGCCGGCGCAGTGGGTGCAGACCTGGGCCGGCTCAGAATTACTTTGTGGCGCATAGTCTGGTTCGGCCGGGGAGCCCGCCTACAGTCGGAGTCCGTGGAGCCGCGGCCGCCTTCCCCCGGGAGTTGAGGGGGGCCCCCAGTGCTGATCTGGGTTGGACGCCTTTGGCGATCTGAGGAGCCCACACGGGCGCAGACACTTGTGGTGTAGTGAAACCGGGACTGCGCGCAGCCATGACCAGGGGAGGTGGCGGTCCGCCCAAGCAAGATCCCATTGATAAGTTTACAGGGCCCAGTGGAGGGCCTGGCACGTCCAGTGGTGGCAATGGAGCGGGGCCGGACAATGAGGCGCTCATGGCGGCAATCACCCAGTCCAGGGACATGCTGGACGCCAAGATTGGGGCAGTGGGTGCGGATGTAACTCTATTGCGTCAGGATCTACGGAATGCGGTGGCACGGATCACGGAGACAGAATCCAGGATCTCGGTGGTTGAAGACGGCGTTGGGACCCTGAAACGGAAAATGGCGGAGATGGAGCACGTCCAAAAGAACCTCGCGTCTCGAGTGGAGGATGCTGAAGGGCGCCCACACAGGAACAACCTCCGCTTTATAGGATTTCCAGAGAGATGTGAGAAGGACAATATGGAGCAGTTCCTGTCCCAGTGGCTGGAGAGCTGGCTCCCCCCGGGGGCTCTCTCTAATTTCTTCGTGATTGAGCGTGAACATCGGGCCCTAACACAGAGGCCGCCGGAGGGTGAGCGTCCCAGACCAGTCATTGCCAGACTTTTGAATTATCATGATCGCGATGTTATATTGCGGGAGGCGAGAACCAGAGGCTCCATCTCCTATGAAAATCGGAAGATTATGATTTTTCCCGACTACACTAAGCTTGTACAGCAGTCCTTCGTGGCTGCCAAAGCCAAGTTGCGGGGCCTGAAAGTCCAGTACTCCTTGCTGTACCCGGCCCGCCTGCGGGTGGTTCACCAGTCCCGGACCCACTTCTTCGATTCCCCGGAGGACGTCTTCAAGTGGACTGACAAAACTGTGCGGATCAGGCCACATGCCCAGCCAGGTCTGGACCCAGGCGGCTCAAGGGGATCGTCACGGGAGCGGACAGACCGACCGGCCCGGGGTGGACGACATCGGAGGTCCCGATCACGCAAGAGATCTGCCTCCGCCAGCGCGACACAGAACAGTGGAACAATGGAGTCCGATCATTCTGAGAATGGACGCTGAAAACCTGGGGGGATCTGCTTTTCTCTACGAAGGTGTGGACTTGGACTGCCGGAGGTCCCACGGCTGGACTGCATCTCTAGCGATGCCGCTGATGCCTAAGCTGCCTGCTCTGAGTAGTACCTTGATCATATGTGGTATCACAGTTGGGGTTCGGGAGGCGACTTGATAGGGGCCACCAACCTCCACACGCTGTGGGAGTTGACTTGGGGGGGGTGTGATTTTACGGTTTTAAGGGGTGTTGGGATCCATTGGTATGGTTGGTCCTGGGCCCTCGGTTTTGGGTCCGGGGCTGTCCATGCCGCGACAGGTACTTCAGAGTTCTATGAGGTATAGGGGTGGGGGGACTTGGGGACAGGGGGGGTGAGAGGGGGAGTGTTGGGGGTGGCGAGGGACTGGGTCCAGGCGGGGGTAGATGTTGTTGTTGGGGGTTCTGGGGTAGGTGGGGTGGACCGCACGTGCTGTTTTCTGATGTACTGAGTAGGGTGTGGGGTGTGTGGGGGTGGCACAGAGGGCCTGCTTGGGGGAACCCAATTGACTATGGCTGAACGGTCTACTACGCTCCCTAACGAGTCCCTGCGTGTAGTGATCTGGAATGTTCGGGGGATGCTTGATAAGATTAAACGTGGGGTGGTATTGCACCGGGGGAAAAGGGAGGCAGCTGATGTGCTTTTGTTTCAGGAAACACATATGCTGGGTTCAAAAGTACTTAGCCTACAGAGGTTTGGCTTCCAACAGGTCTTTCATGCCGGATTTTCTAGAGGGTCCAGAGGTGTCGCTATTTTGGTACATCGCAGGGTGGCTTATGTTCACGAGAAGCAGTGGGCAGACCCGCAGGGTCGATATATTTTTGTCAAGGGGATGGTGGGTGCTGAACCAGTGGTCTTTGGAAGTGTCTATGCCCCTCCCCCCCTGCAGTGGGCCTTGTCTGAGAGGTTGTTTACGATATGGGAAAATATCCCAGAGTCCTTGACAGTAGTTGGGGGGTATTGGAATGAGGTGATGGATGTCTGTGTGGACCGTCAGAGGAGACAAGGAGTGACAACGGGTGCTTCCCCCCCTCCCCCCTACCTGGTTGCGTGCTATGGTGGAGAGTATGGGCTGGGTGGATGTGTGGCGCCATATGCACCCTGCGGCACGTGAGTACACGTATGTATCTGCGGTGCATGGCTCCTTCTCGCGGCTGGATTATGTGTTTGTACCCAGTGCATGCCTGAGTAGGGTGCGGGAGGCCGTGATGTTGCCGAGAGGGCTGTCTGACCACTCCCTAGTCTTCGTCAAGATAGAGCTTCACACAAAATGACAACTATTCCATTGGAGGATGTCTTCGTGGCACCTGCAACAACCCGAATATGCCCAACACGTAAGAGAGGCGGTTGATCATTCTGGCGGGACAATCTTGTGGAAGGGGTTGACGCTGTGGTGGTTTGGGAAGCGATGAAGCCACTATACGGGGAGTCGACATTGCTTGGTGTGCGGCAGCCCGCCGGAAACACCGGGAAGCAATTACTGCTGCAGCCGCACAAGTAGAGGTCTTGGAACAGTGAAGCCGGGGAGGGGGAGACGAGGTTGCGATACGGTTGCACCTGCAAGCGCAGCAATCCTATGCTTCTATCTTACATGATGAGGCTAAACAGGTGTGGCTCGCTACGCGGAGTAGAATCTACCAGTGGGGAGATAAGTCCTGTATGATGCTTCATAGGCTATGTCAAAGCAGCCTTCAACCAATTACACTGCCAGGCCTCACTGCGGAAGACGGGGCAGTGATAACAGACCCGGCTGAACTGGCGGCAAGTTTCGTCCGCTACTTCAGGGAGCAGTATGCCCCACGAGATTGTCTGGAAGCGGACGAGGTGGCTAAATTAATCGATGACCTGCCACCAAAAGCGGTCTCGGATGAGGCCAGGAAGGCGCTCGACGCTCCGCTTACAGCTGAGGAACTTGGGGAGGCACTGGGGCAGCTTAACACCGGGAAGGCACCCGGGCCGAGTGGTTACCCATGTGAGTTCTATAAGAAATTTCACCTCCTGTTAGGGTCCCATTACCGACGTGCGCTCGAGGCTGAACGAACCCGGAGCAAGCTACCATCTGATTGGCGCCACGCGGAAATTGTAGTGTTTCAAAAGCTGGGTAGACCCCCTGACAGGCATGACTCGTATCGCCCCATATCCCTGCTAGACATTGAGGCCAAAATCCTAGCAAAAGCTCTGGTGAATCGCCTACTTCCGTATATCACGGACCTGGTCCACCCTGATCAGGCCGGATTCATGCCTCATAGGGCGACGCGTCACAACATCCGGCGGGCACAGGCGGCGTTGGATGCCATGGGGGCCTTGGGTGAACAGGCAGCTTTGCTGTTGGCAGACATGGACAAAGCCTTCGACTCTGTTAGTTGGACGTATCTATTTGCACTCCTGCCCCGTTTCAACTTGGGCCCGGTGTTTTTGTCGTACCTTAAGCTGCTGTATACTGACATCACGGCCTCAGTGCGGGTCGCTGGGGCGATCTCCGAAAAGTTTCGGACTGGTCGAGGAACCAGGCAGGGATGCCCATTGTCCCCATACCTGTTCGCCCTGGCTATGGAGCCCCTGCCCTCTTGGGTGCGCATAGATGCACAGATGCGAGGGTTTGTGTGGAGTGAGGATCTAGTGTACAGAATTGCATTGTATGCTGACGACGTCCTCTTCTTCTCTTCTTCCTTACAGATTTGCGACGCTCAGGGCCCCGAGTGTTAGACATTATGCATATCTTCGGAGAGGTTTCCGGCCTTCGGCTGAACCTGCACAAGTCCACCCTGTGGGTGCTGGGAGGTGGAGCCATAACGGACCCCTGGGCGGCAGGACTGCGGGTAGCGTCTGACGGGCTGAAGTACCTGGGGGTGTTCCTGTCGGAATCGGCGACAGTTGCTTGGGAACACAATATAGTGCCTGTATGGGAGCGAGTTCAGGCTGATACCAAAACGTGGTCTAGAATGCCTTTAACCATATTCGGCAGGTCTGCGATCTTCAAGATGGTAGCGCTTCCACGCCTACTACATCAGCTGCAGAACTACCCCCACCCCATCAGCCCGCAGTGGTTTCGACAAGTCAACTCTGTGTTGGGACTCTTCCTATGGGCTGGAGGAGCGGCCAGGGTGGCGCTACGGACATGCTTCTTGTCCACATATTGCGGTGGCCTGGCCACTTCCGATCTGTTGTCCTATTACCAGGCCTCCCAACTGGTTATTCTTAATGAATGGTGGTATGGCGACAGGGAGGACCCGGCCTATGCTCTGGAGCGCTCGCTAATGGGGGAAAATACGCTACACACGATCTTATACTCAGCCCGTTTGCGGCGGTCGTTACCGTCTGTCACGAAAGTGGTCTTTGCTGTCTGGAGACAGGCGCTGCGCCGCATGGGCTGGTGGGGCAAGCTGACGGCGGAAACGCCACTGTGGAACAATGGACTGCTCCTGGAGCTTTCTACTCTGGCCGGTTTTGATAACTGGGAGGCCATTGGGATCTCGTTGCTGGGCCAAGTGATGTCCGGAACCACCCTCAAATCGTTTCAGGAGCTCAGCGCGGAGTTCCACATGCCTCAATCTCAATTCTCCCGCTATTTACAACTGCGTCATGCGCTGGCCCCCAGTATCGCTCACTTGGAGTCTCTCCCTGAGTTTAGTCCGGTCGAAGCGAAGGTCTTTATGGGAGACCTAGGGGATAAGAAGGTCTCCCGCATCTACCAGACGCTGGTTACTCATTGCTCCTCCTCATTACTTCCCCTTAGGGCGGCATGGGAGGTAGATGTAGGTCCTTTAGATGAGGATGATTGGAGGGAGGCCCTGGAATCCCCGCGAGGGGCTGCTATTGCAATGCGGCTTCGGCAGATCCAATTTAAATATCTTCATAGGGCCTATTACACCCGAGAGCGACTGTGGAAGGCGGGACTGATTGAGTCTCCGGAGTGTCTGCGCTGTGGGGCCGCACTGGGTACGCTGCTGCATACGGTGTGGTCGTGTGCTAAACTGTCTGGCTTCTGGAGAGGTGTATGGGGCTGCCTGTCCGAGGTCCTGGGGTGGGATCTTCCCCGTACTCATCGGCTGGGGCTGCTCCATGTCATGGAGGGTATCGGTGGGAACATATATAAACGCCACTTACTGTTGTTGGGACTTGTTGTGGCCAAGAGAGACCTGGCCCGGGCATGGAAGGGAGAAAGAGCCCCCCCCTTGTGTGCATGGAAGGCTGGCCTGGATTACTACATGGGACTCGAGAGACCAGTGTTTGAAGCAAGGGGATGCCCCCGTAAGCATTTTAAGATCTGGAAGCGGTGGGCTGATTATAGGGGGCTTTCATTGGAACCCCCAGTGGAACGTGAGGAGGACGTATGAATGAGATGTGCCGTGTAGGCCTGAGATCTGTGGCATACCTGTCACATCGCACCCAAGTATTGCCTGCACTTTTATGCACACATGCGTGGGGTTAGCATGGGAATTGGGGGGGGGTTGTGGGGTAGTGGGGTAGTGGGAGTTGGTGTGGTAGGGGTGGGATAAGGGGTTGTTCTTCTTGGGCTTTTCTCCTCTTATTGATTGGACATTGTGCATGCATTATAAACTGTACCATAACTCTTGGTGGTGATCTCCTGACTGTGGGGAGCCACAGTTTTACTCTGCTTCAACTGCTCAATAAAATCTGTTGTGAAAAAAAAAGATTTAATACACTGGGTCGATCTATAAAATTGATATTTAGTGAACAAATACAGTTTTGACTTTAATGAATGTGAAATGTGCTATTAAAAGTCGGATGCCAATCACTGGGACACATGACTACAAAAAGGATCTGAAGAATTTGAATGTATTCCAAAAATGCGCGGTATGAATGAGTAGTGCAAGAAAGGAGAAGCTAAGTACAAAATCTAGTTTCATCAACAAATAAAGGGGACTTTCCATCCAGCTCATTTGTGACGATTTCTTGGCTCCACTACAAAATCCCAGAGTCACCCAGTCATCCTATGTTTTTCCAAAAGTACCACGTTTGAAAGCAGAAAGTTAGTACTTGGAGGCAGCCATCTTTTTCTCGCCTTTTCTTGTCTCGAACATTTCAAGCGAAAGACAGGTGCCTGACACTTTATGGGAAGCACGTATGCCAAAATAACTGCATAAACACACACACCCCTGAATCCCCCTTCTCTGGCCAGAGGGCACATCAAACAGCATCACGCATCAGGCCACGCATAGAAGGGTCTATGCTCACAGGGTTTGGGTGCAGGGCCTTTGACCATGCACAGTTGGCTCTGGGGGCATAGTGTCTGGGCACAAGCAATGGCCTCTGCCCATGTCCATGCACAAATCCCCCTGAGCCTGGCCAAAGGCCATGTTGATGTTGAGATGTTTCTGTTTATGACCAGGTGCTAATATCTATCGGTAAAAAAATCTATAAAAATTACTGAAAACTTTGTTAAAGGGAAGGTTTAGTTCTTTATTCGGAAGAGAAAGTAATGTTTATTTAAAAATACATTTAAATTCCACTAGAAAATGTACTTGAAGAACCATTATGCTTCGGTTGCAGGCCCAAAAATATCACTGAAATGTGCTACGGTGGGCAACACAAACAAAACCTCCCCATGTCCTCTGCGCATTCAGCCTGGTGTCAGGAACCGAGTAAGGATTTTCAGAAAAACATCATTGTGCCTGCTGGAGCACTCCCCATACACTGTCACAAAAGGCAACTTTTTTTTGTGTGCTCCCTTTGTTGTTATTTGGCAAGGTTGCCTCGCCTCATGGAACAGCCAAATTGCCAGGGACCCTTGACTAGTAATGTTCCAGCAAGTTACACCAATATCTCGACCCCTCAATTAACCCCCCATCTCTCACACAGCATGGGGCCACCAGGGGTCTGAACTGGAGCACAAGCCCAGCAGGGCGGGGTCTCCGAGATATGCCTGCTTGTCTTTGTTTCTCTTACTGTAGGTAGGCCCGAGACCAGAAGAGTTTGCAGCAATGATGACAAGGGGAGGAGAGCGGCATCTTAGAAGACAACGTCGGTCTTAGACTGTGACATTCCTTTTGAGTGTAATTTATCATGTTTCAATCAATTAGGATTCGTAACGGTAATAAAATAAAAACTGCCCGCCTGTGGGGCCCTACCTGCCCGAGTTGAGTTCACACGTCTCTTCTACTTCGGTGACCCGGTCCGGACAGCAAACTGGCAGCCTGCAACCAAAATGGATGGACTAGGCTGCTGCTGCAGGGCACGACCGGTCCGCTTTCTTCAGAGGCTCCGACCTTGACCTCGGCTAGTCTCCGCTCGCTTGACCGCTCCAGGGAATGCAGGGAAAGACAGTCCGTCTGCAAAATGGCTGCTACTCTCCTCCAACTGCAATCATGTGCGGGAAGAAGTCAGAGTCTGCGCAGAGGGTCCCTATCCCAACTCATCACAGGGTGGGTCTCACCACACCCTGTGACAAGTTGGGAGGGTGTGGGGTGACACAACAGCAAGCTCTCCTCCACTCTCTGATTGATGTGGAGACGTTAGCAATCCCGGGCTTGTGTAAAAAACGCCCGGGTCTAATTTAATCTCCACGCCATCAGGGGGTGGAGACTGGGCTTCCAGGCTATGTCTTTGCCTACCTGATGACATCACAGCATTCAGGGCTGTGAGGTTCTCAGCCGACAAAGACATAGCAGGTAGTGCAGCGCGGCGGTATTGGCAGTGGGAGGCAGCAGACTCCAAGACAGTGCCCCGTGTTCTTTGCAACGCGTTCTTTGTGTTTTTTTTTGTTTTTTTTACAAATAAAAAAGAAACGTACTGGTGATCTTTATTTTTAAAATCCACGGAAACGTGATAAATTACCTGGGGCTAAATTACCTGGGGCGGAGCACCAACGCCCACAAAGAGAAACCGCCACTGCTACGTAGGCAGCACTATTAGAGCACTGAAAAAGAGGATTGCAGAACATATGAGGGCTATACAAAAACAGGACCCTAAAATAAAAAAATGGATACTTGTATAGCGCACTACTCACCCGCAAGGGTCTCAAGGCGCTTGTACGAGTACCGCTGTGGAACCCATCTTGGCTTTCCCTGGGAGACGTCCACTCCTGGGCACCCCCAAGGTGGAGGCTTCCTTAGCGTTGTGGGGGCCGTTGTGGAGATTAAGCAAGCTATTGCCCAGAGTTGCAGAGTGGGACCCTGATTGGAATAGTCACCGAGGCGAGAATTATCAGGCCCGTGGAATTTTGAGCCCAAGACCCGCTGAGGCGGGGAATTGAACCCTGGTCCTGGGCTACACCTCTGCATCAGGGTCAGCCACTCTAATCATTGAGCCACACTTCTCCACCCTAAATATCCCGTGGCTCTACATGTGGCAACTTGTCATGCACACGATGATGACATTAAAGTACGTTTCTTTGGCATTGAAACAGTAGCAAATAATATAAGGGGGTGGACCGAGAACTCAAACTGCGACGCAAAGAGGCAATGAGGATCATGCGCTTGCGTACTGTCGAACTCGATCTTAATTATGATCAAGAGCTACAGTATTTCTTAGGGGACTGAGGGTTGCACCGAGTAAGTTAAAAGTGACACTCATAACAAAAATCCCCAGGGAATTATATTGATGTTTGAGGTGTTTTGACTCGTGATGATGATGTCCTCTTCCTTTCTGTGCCACTACATGTATTTACCATCGCATGACTGCTCTTTCTCTTTCTAATATATGTCTCCAAACTCATTATGTAAATTCTTGTAACTGTAGTTGATAGAGAGAAAACAACATTTTGATGCACTATATTTGGTTGACAGGCTTATAAACCAATTGGAACACGCCTCACTTCTTGGATGGGGTCCTAAACCTGTTTATTTTCCCACATCTAGATTAAGCATGTATATTTTTGTGACTTTTGTTCTAAATGCTTTAACCTACTCTGTGATCGAGGGGCCGATTCACAGAACTAACTTAAGACAAAATCCTAAACTTACTACTTTTGGTATTCACAGAAGTTAAGATTTTGTCTTAAGTTTATCTTAAGACAAACTTAAGACAGACTTAAGACAGAATCCTAACTTAAGTCTGTCTTAAGTCTGTCTTAAGTTTGTCTTAAGACAAATTTAAGACAAAATCCTAACTTCTGTGAATACCAAAAGTAGTAAGTTTAGGATTTTGTCTTAAGTTAGTTCTGTGAATCGGGCCCATAGATCTTATGATCTACACTGTATGTAATAAGACCTGATTACCTGCTTGAATCCATTTGGGAATCGGCTTTGGCATGATAAACCTTACTATACTGTATATGTTTGTAGTATGAAGTTTTTTTCTGTAATCTGGATACTATTCAACTGTCGTCGCAGGATTCACTGCTTTTAATTACTGTGCCCAAATACCAATGTATAATGTCACAAATAAGACACAATCGGGGTGCAGTTATATTTAACACGCACTTATGCAACAACAAGTTTTCTGCCGGCACACTTCTCTGCACCACGTACTATGCTGCATGTGGGCACTTTTATTAACTCTTTTTCAATTCTGATGCTCGGAGTAGGGCCGGTTTCCAAATTATTTCTCTTTAAGTGGTCTCTTTTCTTTTTTGACGCTTGGCTGACACTTAACACAGGAAGTACCGTTTCCAATGTTTAGGTCAGCGCTATATTCCTCTCTCTATGGGCATATCCTGGGCGATTTACCCAGTACTTCCTACTTCCGGTCATGTGTCCTACACTTGGAACACGGCGACCCGGGAGAACCAGAATCGGCATATACCACTTGTTTACGAAGTAAGTCCCAACATGATTGCTCTCACCACTATATTCTGGAAGTTTTCTCAACCTCCGTATAGCACGTTCTCGATAGATTAATACCCTTCCTCCTGGAAGTGATCCGCTCCAGTGTGATTGCCAGAAACATTTCCCGGGCTTATTGCCAAGTAACACACGTCTTGAGGTATTTCTCACCAATGTTTCTATGTCTGTCCAAGTCATAGACAGGTCTCATTACTATGATTTGTCTCGACATTTTGACTTGTTTACAGGAACACTGAAAAAACACGAGAGCTTACTTAGTATTTGTATTTGCATTGTGTATTTGTAAAGCGCAACTATCGCTCCGGAAGGAGCATCCTGGCGCTGGTTAGATAGTATGCATACATTTACAGAAGCAGAATTAGATGGCGGCCATGACATATTCGTCTGGGAGATTGAAAATCCATGTTTTTAGTTGCTTCCTAAACTGGGTTTCCTGAGTTTGGGACCTGAGATTTTTAGGCATGGAATTCCAGGCTCTAGAGGACAGATAGGTCAGGGTTTTACCGCCTTTGGTTTTGAGGTTGAATTTAGCTAGTTTTATCAGGTTGTCATTAGAGGATCGTAGTGTCCTGGAAGGATTGTAGTGGGGGTAGCGCCTGGTAAGATACTTAGGGCCTGTGCAATTGAATGCCCGAAAGCCGATGATTAGAATCTTAAAAAGTATCCTTTTATGCAGAGGCAGCCAATGAAGAGTTTTCAAGACAGCTAATACTGAGGATTTCCTGGGTAGTTTTAGTACTAATCTGGCTGCTGAGTGTTGCACACTTTGAAGTTTTTTCAGTGTAGATTTTTTCACTCCGGCCATCAGACCATTGCAATAGTCTAGGCGGGCAAGGATTAGAGCCACTGCTACCGCCTTTCTTGAGTCAGTGGGTAAGAAGTCAAAGAACTTTTAAAGAGATTTTATGATACCAAAGCAGCTTCCTGCCACATTCCTGACATGTTGGTCAAAGGATAACTCGGTGTCAAACAGGACTCCAAGATTTCTTGCTGTCGCTACGGTCTGGGGGGGAGCGGTGGAGTCCTCTGGCCACCATAGGCTGGGACAGAAATTGACATTTTTTCCCATTGGGAGGATTTCTGTCTTGCTGGCGTTACATTTAAGGTGTTTTTTTTCCATCCAGTGGAAGACGTCCTTCAAGCAATTTTTAAGATTTTGTTCAGCATTAGTGGAATTTTCATCTAGTGGCACAATGAGTTGAGTGTCATCGGCATACGATGTCACGAGTTTACTGAATGATTCAATCAGGGAGATAAGTGGGATCAGATAAACATTAAAAAGTAGAGGGCTCAAAATGGAACCCTGAGGGACTCTCTCATGCTCTTTCTTTCAGCACGATTTCCACTTTGAGTCATCGATGCATCTGTTATAAGCAGAGTGACATTGTACCCTGAACAGATACGCAGGAGTACTTCTTCTGCTTTGGTATGTCCCATGTAAATGTAATTTAGTTTTGACCTACCATTTATGATTCACTAGAGATCGCTAATAATTATTTCCCTCCACGTTTTACTTTCACTCTACAGCAACTTTTATCCAGAAATTGCTCCTAGTTGGTCACGGGTCCCGCCGGGTCGGAAGTATCACCGGTGGAGCGGTGAGCGCACTCTTAATCCCAACACCCCTAGCTTTGATGAATTTTTGCCTATATCTGGCATCCTTTTCTCCCTTGAATTTCCATTTGCCCATGACCCTTGTCCCCTTGTTCTTCTTCTCTTTTCCTTCTACAGACCTTTTTCCTTTGCTAATTATAGCGCAGGTATGATTTAAATGGTCGTACCCCTCGCACAGAGCACGTG
Source organism: Lissotriton vulgaris (assembly GCF_964263255.1). Classification (NCBI taxonomy): domain Eukaryota; kingdom Metazoa; phylum Chordata; class Amphibia; order Caudata; family Salamandridae; genus Lissotriton; species Lissotriton vulgaris. The sequence goes on along the minus strand of NC_141691.1, from coordinate 87,172,149 downwards.
TGATTCTGAAGCACTTTTGTAAATGATGTTTAAATGGTTGATCCGTCCGTCACGTTGCTTCACACTGTCACTCCCTCACCTTATTGCATAGGAACAAGATTGCATGATTAGTGGTTTTTGGCCACAACAGATGTACTTCTCGGAGATTGAGCATCTGCTTACTCAGCAACGGATGGGGCACAACGTCACTCGCCCTTAAGATATAGGGCCTGTTTTTCGACACTACGATGTACGTCTCACCGGGTGACTCTTACGTTCTGGGCTAAACACGAGAATGGATGCCTTATGAATTTTTTGCAACTGTACACATCATGTCAGATGTTCTATTGTATATATTTTTGTATCTTTCCCAGCCCTGAGTAGTCGTGGACACACTGTTCCTAATGCGACGAAACACGTGTCGGCTGGTTGTGGAACCATCAAACCATTGAAACTACAGCGATACTGTGCCAAGAAATGTGCTTTTTATGTTGACTTTGGCTTATTTGAACTGTGTTTTAGACATAGACACGACTGTAAGAGATATTTCTTGTGTGTGCATACGAGGAACTCCTTATTGTCAAGTTTAACACGGCCGTCATATGTCTTAATGAATTATCCGAAATCTATCAACTTTAAAGAATGTTTCTGTCAGTCACTTCCTTTACTTGGTAAAGGCCTCCAGTTATATGTATCATTTTTTTCCCCTTGACATTTCAAATAATATGGGGTGACACGCTGTGTCTTTAAGTACCCTTTTAACTATTCCCGCCTAAGGGCGGGCCCTGACCGAATCAATGTTGCATAAAATCGTGGGACCCCATAGGCTACTAGCATTCACTCACGGCGCCTGCTCGGGAGACCAGTGCTCTGCTAACGCTGCTCGATAGACCGACTTCGCTCCTGGTAAGATGCTCGCTCCACCGCCGATCCCCAGAACGAATGTCTTGTTTCTAATTTCTGACATTTCGTCTTTCTAATGCGACTTTCATGTTTTGTAGCAGTAAATTCAGGAGTTCGCATGCTGTCATACTTTGAGCTATAAAACCGCATCGGACAACGCCGATCAGGTACACCGCAACTTTGTTATGAAAGAAGCCTTTTGCTACATCTGCTTTGTTTAGCTACATTGCTAATTTATTGTTATTCTTATAGATGTGTAGTGATTTGATCGGGAACTCGTCGATCAAGCGTGTTGTTTGGGAACCGATTAAACCTTCGCTTGCCCGTAAACCCACAGCCTCCGGACTCAATTTGCGCACGTCCCAAGTTTTAGCGTACTAATCCCTCGGTAAGCGACACGGTTGCCTTTGGTCCTACCCAAGGAGTTCCTTTTTGGTTTATTTTGACTAAAAACAATTTAATTCCCAATTTGTAACAGCATGATTAAAGGCCGACTGTTGAACTTCCGGTACCTCTATCTTCCCCATTATGAAATGGACTTTCAGAGACACTGGTAAGTCATCGATCTTACTGTTGTACAATCGTGTGCTAGATAAAAGGGTCTAAGTCAGTGCAGAGCTTCAAAACATTTTTTGTTTTGCAGGTTGCCCGCATTCTACAAAATATAATTCTCCGCCGTGGACCCCTTGCTGACATTGATAGGTAATTTTAAATTCTCCCCCCATACCCTATAACACTTGTTACCATGAATTAGTGCAGGAACACTAAACCATTCTGCTCCATTTTTTCTATTCTATCTCTGCAGGAGTCTTCTACACTGCATTTAGTTTCATCCTATAACTGAAGAAGGTAAGCTGTGTGTGGTCTTGGTGTTGTTCGCTCACTAGTTCTCTTAATTGGTGGGAACAAGTTTACATCTAGAGCATGTTTTCTGTTTTTCAGAAATTCCTTGGCCCTGAGGAAATCCCATTGTCATCTATAGGGATTCGAAACGCGTAGGCCTCTGTCTAATGGTCTGCTTTTGCAAATTCAAGTGTTGATTTACACCACATTTGAGTTCAATTTCGAGTACACATCTTTGATGAAATGTTCTTTGATAATTATCATTGTGACTAAATTTGTGGAGTGTACTATTTTTTAGAAAAGTTTTGTAATCTTAGTTTGATTAAGAAAGCAGTCCCGTCTCTTTTTCTATAATTCTCACATTGGTACATTTGTGCTGAGTCTTGTACGAATGCATGTATGTGAGTTGAGCGACTGTGATATGTCTGACTAGTGCAAGTGTGTGTGTTATTTTATTGTGCTGTGTCCAATTCACTTTTATTACACGTATGTAACTTTTTTGAAATGTATCCATGTGTTGCATTTTTTCATTATGATGGAATAAATAGCTATTAATTAGCAAACCCTGGTTGAAATTATTTTTTCTTCTCTGGAAGCCATTTAATGTCTTGAAATTGCCATATCAGTTTAGGCACTCAATCTTGTTATATTGTGTGTGCATAAGGCATTTCTGTATTTACTGTTTTGGTATGTTAGTTGAGTCTAACATACTGTTGAGCGGTTAGAGGGTCTTCTCCGCTCACCTGGTGCACCACATTCACTAACATAGCCCCAGCAACCTTCGCGCACACTTCAGGCAGAGCGCCCTTTGTTACTCTGAGATATATAAAAACCCTTTCTCCTGGTAATATAGTGCACTCTTCATTCCTTAGCCCTCAAGCGCAATCTTTAATCATTTATTGTTCCCTCCTCAATCCTCACTTTCCAGTACTCACTGATCGTAGCTCACTGTTCACCCCTCCTATCTTACACCTCACCCAGTCCACATCTCCACACTTCGTTCTTCTCTCCTCATTCCTAGCTTGTCACTCTTTATTCCTTTTTGAATGAATGAATGAATGAATGAATGAATGAATGAATTAATTAATTAATTAATTAATTAATTAATTAATGACAGGATTTGTAAAGCACCGGAATCGCCAGAAAAGGGGTATCTCCGTGCTAAAGGAGCAGAAATGCCTGGTTAGTGGGCTCATTTACTGAAGAGTTCTGTTTTCAGGAGTTTCCTGAAAAGAAGGAGATCTGAACACTTACGTAGATGTACAGGTAGAGAGTTCCAATGCTGTGGGGCTAGGCAAGAAAAGGCTTTGCCCCCAGCACGGAGTTTCAGGTACTGGGGGATAACAGGAAGAGCTTTCTCTCCTTAACAAAGTGATATGCCAGGTTGATAGCGAATACGTTTTTCCACAAGGTAGCTTGGACCTCTACCATTAAGTGCTTTATGGACAAAACAGCAGATTTTGAACTTTATTCCTTGGCAGATGGGTAGCCAATGAAGACGCTCCAGCAAAGGGAGGGAGGACGATCCAAGGGGCATATGAAGGGCCAGACGAGCTGCTGTGTTTTGAACTACTTGCGGTCTATTCAGCAAGGCTTCATTTGTCACGACTAGAAAAGCATTCCAATAATCGAGGCGACTTATTACCAAAGCATGAATCAGGGTCCTACGTAACAATAGAGGGAGGTGATAGAACACTCTGTAAAAGACTCAGCGTATAAAAACAAGAGCCTGAGATGGCCCCTACTTTATCTCTCATAGTTAGAAATTGATCCAAACAGAAGTCAACGTTTTTTGCCATCATTTTAGGGGTAGGGGCTAAACCCAATTCTAGGTGTAGTTCCGTAGTTTGAGGGTCTGAGGTTCGGTGGTTCCGAACCCGTTCAATAAAGGTCGTCGGAAATAGACAATCTTGGTGTCAGCGGACCGCAAATCATGAGTGCGGTATGTACGAGTGTTTTTGCATTAATCGATCAATGAGAACACTATGTATTTAGGGATTTCGTTTGAACCTTCGGGTTCCATTTTGTGAACGGCAGCCATTTTGTGTGGTTGCCCTCACATAGGCCGATGACTACGGCCAAGCGAGTCCTTGGGACACGTACTCCTTAGCTGACTTCTGAATGACCTGGCCGAACTGACTCCCTTGCCCGAGGCTGACTTCGCTGAGCCAGTTCCTTGTTAAGCAGCTGGTCAGATAAAGATCAAAGAGCAGGACATGCTGAAGTTTACAGTACACTGCACCCACTTTCTATCTTGCTTCCAATCTGTTTCTGCTCCTTCCTTTACAACATGATTACTGATTTGGGTGAGGTTTTACGAGTTTGTCCGGCCTGATCGAACAGGAATATTGGAATTTGCTCATTTCTGGTGGGCTGGACAACGGAAAATGGGATTGTCGTCATGTGATATGTTTGAAATGTCACAAAGCTATTGGTTAGTTTGTACGTAATTGATGCTAGCCTGGAATTTGATTTTTGGCATAAAAGACCATGTTTCGCTCATTGAAATTGTGCAGTCTCTAGCGAACCACCCATGTTGTGCTTCGTAGACCTCTGTTCCTGGTTGCAGCCAATAAACTTTGGTCTTTGACGTCATCAAGAAGTGTCCTGTGTCTCTGTTTGCAAAGACAGGGGAACTCGAAGGCATCTGGAGTTTTCCCTGACGCAGCTGGGTTCTAAAACCCGGTCCTTCATAGGGGCCACCAATCTGAGGACCACAAAGTTTGAGAGTTGCAGAATAATAAGATTCTTTTTTTTCAGCATTAAGCAGGAGGAAGTTTTCTGTCATCAAGCCAGAAATTGCTTGCATATCGTCAGAAAAGAGAGTTTTAGTTGAGGCCGAATTATTATCAAATGAAAAAAGAAGTTGGGCATCATCCGCATAAGAAAAGGGAGTGAACCCATGGTCTCTAATGATTTTTGCTAAGGGGCCACATACACATTGAACAGGGTAGGGGTAAGACAATAACCCTGTGGTACCCCCTTCGTGAGAGGCCTGATGCAGGAGCAGAAAGGACCCAAGTTAACTGTTTGGGTATGCTGGTCTAAGAAACCTGAAAGCCATTGTAGACCAAGTCCCTGAATTCCACTCTCATTCAGTCTTTTAGCCCTCACATCCCATATCTGACTTCTTATCACTCCCTCCTCAATCCTCACTTCTCAGTACTCACAGATTGTAGTTCACTCTTCACCCCTCGTTCTTGAGCCCTCACGGCCTATCTCTGACTCCTTATCATCCCTCCTCAATTCTCACTTCTCAGTACTCACAGATTATTATCGCTCCCTCCGCAATCCTCACTTCTCAACACTCACAGATCACAGCTCACTCTTCACCCCTCATTCCTTAGCCCTCATGTCCTATCTCTGACTTCTTATCACTCCCTCTTCAATCCTCACTTCTCAGTACTCACAGATCAAAGCACACTCTCACTGAACATAGCTCACTCTTCACCCCTCCTCTCTTACACCTCACCCAGTCCACATCCCCACGCTTTGTTTTTCACTCCTCTTCGTTATTCAGCCAATCTCTTCACTTAGTCTGTACCCCCCATCACTTGCTCTGTACCCCTCATCAATTCCTCTGTATCCCTCATCTTGTGCTGTGGTCTTCACCACCAAATGGAGGATTTACATATTTGTCACTCATTGCATCCCAAAGCACATGTTTACATACTAATTAGGGCATAGTCCCTCACTGCGCCCTTAGGGATTAACAATAGTGGCTGTGTGAATATTGATCTAACAAACAATATAATGAGATTAATACAATTTTTTCTCAAAGAAACAATTGTGCAAATTGTACAAAACGAGATCAAGAAAATTGCCATCATGCAATGAAATAATGACTGTGCATCTTCACAAGTTCCCAAATAGTGGTTGCCATGCCACCCTGCTTAGTAACAGGTCCCTATGCAAGCCCAGTGAGGGGCCACTGGTGGAATTACCCATCGACCCATCTGCAGGTTGCTTTGGGGTGTCATGACAACACTGGCCCATTTTCCTCACATCTCAGGTGATGGGTGAAAAGGACCAATCATAAACTACTAAAAGGTCCATTGTAGTAGAGACAAACTTTGGACGTCCCAGTATCCCTGGGAACGTGATCACTGAAGCAGTGCTCTGAGAAGACAGTGATGGTTGCAAAGCTCTGTGACTGACCTATGGGTTCTTTACATCATTTTACCACTCCTATTTTAGTTCTTTACCTGGTTTTGCCTTGTTAGTCGTTCTTCTAGTAAGGAACTCATGTGTCAATGGCTTACTTAACTTTCCAGAGGGCTGATCATTTTCTAATGTCTTTGACAGAGTCCTGATGATGACCAGGAAACCTGACAGTATTAGGGTCATATGTTGGTTGGTCTACAGTTTTGACTCTCCCTGTACCACCCGTTCAGGTGAGGCGTAGCCTTTCGACTCATTCCCACCCTCAGTGCTTAGTTTGTAAAACTATAAGGCCTCATTTATGAAAAGTGGGGCATTGCTGGTCAAAAACACTTTTCATAGCGCCATCCTTGCAGCACCATGGATGCGCCCTATTTACACTATGGAGCTCCATGGCGCAAGGACTTAACAGATACGTCAGGAATCCTGACGTATCTAGTGGCACAATAATGATGCATTGCTGGATGGTGTCATATAACTGATGCAACTCCGGCACTGTGTCATTACACATGGGCGAGTCCCATGGGAAAAGCCCTGCGTCACAATCCTTACGCCTGCTTAAGCAGGCGTATGGATTGTGACGCAGTCAAGTCGTGGGAGTGGTGCAGTGATATCTATTAAATTTCACGGCACCACTTCTTCGAGGCTTTCTTGCCTCGGAATGCCCACCCTGCATCCATTCTGCCTGAAGCAGGTATAGTGTAGTGCAGGCCTTTACAAAGTGACGCATCTGCCTAGATGCTTCGCTTTGTGAATAGGGCGCAGAGTGGTGCATTGATTTTGCTGCCGCAGCATCACTTAAAAATGACGCAACAGTGGTGCAAGTTCTTCATAAATAAGGCCCTAGGTGTATGGGTCCACATTTTAGCTCAGAAGCGCACAGCCAGGGATATTGAATGCCAGGTTTGCCACATGCCAAGGCTGCATAGGCTTGGCTCCACGTCAAGCCTACCTTATCGAACAACAGGCATTTCCTGCCCATTTATATCTCTCATGCAGGTTGTTTTCATCTCTACTTTCTTTCTTTCTTTGTCACTGGCTTTCTGTCTTTCACTTCCTCTTTCTTTTCCTCTTCTGTTTTTTTTCTCTTGCTCTGGGTTAAGGTCTGATGGGAAAAAATAAGTACCGGTCTCCCAAAATAAGTGCCTGTGGGCCCCACCAGCAACCACTGGCTCAAATTAAGCACTGCCCACCTTTAACTTTGCTTGCATTTCTTACTGTCAATGTTCCAAATTTCCCTTGTGCTTAATCTTTTCACTTTGTTTATACAAAATTAAGTCGCTAGATCACTATGCCATCCCACTACGTGCTATTAAGTACTCTTCTGTTTTTAAATATTATTTAGGCAATACATCATGATAATATTGTGAATATACCTGTTTGGTCTGTTTTTTATGGTTTTTATATTGTACCTTGGTATATTGTTTACTGCTTGAAATCCCTGTATTTTCACAGGACCATCTAGCATAAGTGGTTTATTCCTAGATGGTCTAAGTCTAGAATCAATGACACCAAAGGAACCATCTTTTTCCTTCTTGTACCTGCCCACTTTAGGGCATCTTCAACCATATTCCACACTTCTTTTCTATTGTCCTATAATCCCCATTTCTTTTTCATCCTCACTTCTCTATAGAATAGCGAATACATTGTTGCTATGGACTGTCCCCCAAAATAAACATAAACTCAGTCCTTCATTAAGTGTTAATGGTCAGCAAAACCTGCTCTCAGATCTCTCCACTGGCTCCCCATACGGGAGAGGATTAAGTTTAAATCGCTATGCATTACCCATAAACTTCTTCAAGATAAAGGACCTCCGATTATGAAGAGCCTAGTTACGCCCTATAAGGCTAATAGGCCCTGCGTTCCCACAATGAGGACCTGGAGAGAGTGCCGAGAGTCAAGAAAGCACGCACAGGAGGCCGCCGCTTCTCTGTGTATGCGGCACCGCTATGGAACTCCCTCCCCTTGAAATTGCGCGCGGAACCTGGCCATCTGCGCTTCCGGGAGCTCCTGAAAACCTTCCTCTTCCCTAAATGACCCCCTGTTCCCCTTTTCCCCTTGCGAGCCTGATTCTACCGATGCGCTGGGATGCCTCTTGGTAACCATGAGCTATATAAAAACGTGTTACATTACATTACATCTCAAGGCACGTGTTTGGATAATACGTATAAACGTGTTCATCTTTGAATTCCGTTTGCATGCAAGTCACGTTTCTCCCTGCATCCTAGTCTACTTTGGGCACAACTTCCATGAACTCTTCTGCTCATACAGAGGAGTTTCCTGCTCCACCGACCGCCCTCTGAACAGCGGTGCACAGTGGTGCATTCTGCTCTTGAGGGACGCAGAGTGTAGCATCTTCCCCGGCCTGGGTACCCACCAATGACTACGCCACACACGGAGCTTAGTAGAACACGTCTTTATTCTGCTGTGTGTAACTGCAAACGCTACATTCTAAAATAAGATTTTATGCCGTTGCGCTCTGACACCTACGTCACAAGTCTATGGAGTACCATAGGAGCCACAAAGGCTCAGTCATAAAACATGGCAAGACACTACACAAAGGATATGGGCAGCACTTGTGCAGCACACAGTATTTAAATTAGCTTCATTTGAGTTAAAATGGCAGAAATTTTTAATAACAGGGGGGCATATTACCAAGCAATAGCGATAATTATCGCTATTGCTTGGTTAGCGTGAAAAAATTATCGCAGAGCTGCGGCGATTTTTATCGCAAATAAACCTTGGTATTACCATGGTTTATCGCAAATGCGATAAAAATCGGCCGCAATGCATGAATATCGCTGAAAAGTCAGCGATATTCATGCATTAGGGAGCTAATGCTCTTAGCCATGTTATCCACCTCCCATTGGATAACATGGCTAAGAACAGCTCAGGGCAGGTGTTAGCTTTTGGAGATATTCGCGCTTAGCGCGAACATCTCCAAAAGTTGGTAATAGGAGATAGCGATGTTAGCGACTGTTTCCAGTCGCTAACATCTTGGCACGCCCACTTTGCATGTCATTAGTGATAAACATGCAAAGTGGGGCCCAAGATGGTCGCTATCTCCTATTAGCTGGGATGCCTTTGCCCTTACTGGACTCGCCCCCTTGATTTCACAACTAATCAACCCCCTCTCACCAAAACCTATTCATTAGGATTAGTGAATTGTCGCTCTTTACTGTGTCATGCCAATGATATTTGGCTATTATTGACTTCTACTTCCTGGGACATATTATTTCTAACCAAGACTTGGGTCAAAGATTCCTCCAACCCTGACATCTCCCTCGCGGTACCCACGGGCTACAGCTTCTCGGGACTATGCCGTGAAGGGCTCAAAACTGGTGGAGGAATCGCAGTAATTTTAAAGAGCCACCTGAAAATTACTTCCAGGAAAATTGCGAACATCAAGCCCATTGAAGCAGTATATTTCTCTATCTTGGATTTTACCACGTCTGTGTCTTCAGGGATCTTGGTCTACTGCCCCCCGAACACCCCTCAGTCTGCATTTCTGAACTATTGGCAATTACGGCGGATCTCTCCATCAAACACCCCCACTTCATGGTACAGGGAGACTTCAACCATCATGTTGATGTAAGTGGCTGCAATCGGGCCACCTATCTCCTAGAATCCATGGAACACTTAAACCTGACACAAAGGGTTGAGGGCCCCACTCATATCGCAGGTCATACCCTTGACCTTATTTTTTCAAACTGCAAGAAGCTTAAAATTCTTCAATCCCTACCTCTGACATGGTCTGACCATTCCTTAATCCCATTCGAGATATGTTCTACTCTTAATGTCAAGAAGAAGTCTGCCATCAGAACACAAGGCAGAAGATGGCACAAAATCTCCTGTATGGCCCTAGAGCAACACTATTACAACAACCTTACTCCTTTCCCTGAGCACATCAACGAAGCGGTGCTTATCTTTAACAATGATCTTACGACCGCCATTGAGAAAGTAGCCCCCCTGCAAACTCTCACCTCCCGCAGACAAAACCCTTCGGCTCCATGGTTTACTCAGGAACTAAAGGATCATAGAAGTAAGTATAAAAAGATGGAGAGTCAATGGCGGCAGTCCTATGACCCAGAAGCCAAGGCTCGTTACAGACTAACCCTCAAGGAGTTCCGCAAACTCAAACGTAACTCCATGAGCACCTACTTTGCAGATACTATTGCCAAGGCTAAAAACTCCACTAAAGCTCTCTTTAATATTGTCAAAGATTTCACTAATCCCAGTGCTCTGTCTGTCTCAATTCCCCCTTCCCAAGCACTGAGCGAAAACGTATCTGATTTCTTTGAGGAAAAAATCGCAAGCATTACGGCAACTATCCTTCAGAACGGTACCGATAACGGCAAAGACCCTGTCATCATCTGCAAACACGCCTTTACGACCTTCCAACCACTTACCAAGGAGTGTGCCCTAAAGCTATTCCTGAAATGTAAACCGGGCTCTCCATTGGACCCAGCTACAGCCTCAATCATGAATGAAATTGCCCCTTTAGTCATAAACCCCCTCCTTGAAATATGGAATTCCTCCTTATCCTCTGGCGTGGTCCCCTCCGCTTGGAAGCACGCAATGCTAATTCCTATCCAAAAAAAAGCAGGCATTGACTCTACCTGCTTAAGTAATTATCGACCAATTTCTCTCCTACCCAAGCCCGCCAAAGTGCTTGAAAAAGCGGTACAAGAGCAGCTATCTACTTACCTTGAATCAAACGCTTTGTTCCATGATACTCAATCAGGTTTTATACCAGACTTCAGCACAGAGTCAGCTCTGCTTGAGGTATACGAGTCGATTCGGGAATGCACGGATAGGGGGGTGGAGGCCATGTTGGTCCTCCTCGACCTATCCGCTGCATTTGACACCATCTCCCATGACATATTACTTGCCCGTTTGCAAGAGGTAGGGGTTAGCGGAATTCCCCTCACCTGGGTTAAATCTTTCCTGACGAACAGATTTCAACAGGTGATGTTAGGCCCCTTTTTGTCTTCCAAGAAACCATTGATTTGGGGCGTTCCCCAAGGTTCCGCCCTGAGTCCGCTCTTGTTCAACCTGTATCTTAAACCACTGGCAAAAGTGGTTGAATCTTGGGGCGTCAAAGTAACTTTTTACGCTGACGACACCCAACTAGTTTTCTCCTTCAAAGACCACTCCGAAACATCATTTTACAACTTTCGCCACTGCATGACGAACATCGCGGCATGGATGTCTGCCAATAACCTAAAACTTAACACAGATAAGAAAGAAGTCTTATTTTTTAACCAGAAATCCCCCACTCCTTCCATTCTCTGGGGGCCTACTGAACTCAACCCTCCCCCGGAACCAGTCCAAGCGGCCCGTAACTTAGGCTTCCAATTTAACTCTGCCCTCTCCTGCAAGACTCAAATAAACAAAGTCACCTCATCTTGCTTCGGAGAGCTCCGCATGCTAAAAAAAATCATCCCCTACCTACCATTAGACTCTCGTAAGACAGTAGTCCATGCCCTCATCAGCGCTCATTTGGACTACGCAAACAGTCTTTATGTAGGTGCACCGGCGTACCTCGTAAACCAACTACAGAGAATCCAGAATGCAGCGGCTAGGCTGATTTGCAACATCCCCTACCGCCATTCTATCTCACCCCATCTGATTAAACTCCATTGGCTCCCAATAAAACTCTGCATTCACTTTAAAGCCTTAACCTTGGCCTTTAGAGCGCTAAATGATCGAGGCCCCATCTACCTGCGTCATAGAATGAAGCTCTCACATGCACCCCGAAATCTCAGATCCAACTATCTCCGCCTTATGATTTGTCCCTGTTATCGTCTGGCACGCATGGGAGGAAGTCCGAACCACTTTTCCGTAAAAAACTCAAGACCTGGCTGTTTTCCCTCATTTAACATCCCCTCTTCCTTCTTTATCCCTCTGATCCTCTCGAGATAAAAGTCTTCAGCGCCGCGACACCTCCGTCAGGGGTAGCTGAGCGCTCTATAAACTAATAAATAAACAAATAAATAATAAATAAATAGCTGTCGCTAACTGGTGTTAGCAACAGCTAGGTAATAGGGAGATAATTTTATCTCCGCTTTCTTGGCTTTTAAAGCCAAAAAAGCGGAGAGAAACCCCCTTGATAATATGCCCCAGAATTTTTTGTTTCGTATGCCCTATTTAGACTCAAGTCAATCATCATGTTTATGCTGGAAAAACCTACTGACTCAGCTAGCAGAAATCTAAGACTCATAGCCCTACAAACCTAGGACTATTGGTCTAAGTATCTCAGACCATGAAGCCTATACTCTCATTTTTTTCCCAGTTTACGACAGCCAGGAGTAGCTTGGTGGTCCTGACTAAAAAAATAAAAAATTTAAATTAAAAATGTCCGTCACATCTGGGAAGAATCCTCCAATTGGGCTAGAGCGATTGGATATTTGTTTCACATAACAAACTACCAGCTTTGGAAGAACAAAAAAGTTTGCTGAGCTGCCCATGAAACATGCTAATTGCTCAGAAAACTTGCATTGCATTTGGAGAAGCTGCTATGGAATACATTTTTCTTATAGGTTCAAACATGATTTGCTGTTGTAAAGAGATAATGTTACTGCAAGGGAGACAGTCCACCCAAACGAATCAAACAATGGCTCATAAAGAGTCCACTCGTTTTAATGTACAACATGGAACTCACCACAGGGTGACAGAAGGGTCACAAGGTGAAATGAATTACAAATATAGATGTACAACATCTTTATTTTCTTTTTTTCTCATTATTTAGTTTATATACTTTTTATTCAAAACATTGGATAGCATAGTACATCAATTAATAAATAAGTAGAAATTGCATCAATAAATACACATAATATGAATTCCCCACATCAACCTCTCAACAGGCATACACTCTTTTCTCATTCAGTCACACACAGACATCCACAGATATACCACACTAGATACACATTCCTTAACGTAATCCCCAGAGTGACACAAGAAAGGGACCCTGCGGAGCCTTCGTAGCACACTGCCAGGAAGTCCAGATCGATAAGGGAGGATCCAGAATTCATGTAACGCCAACGCGTGTTTCGGTGCAAGGCCCAGATCTGTGGGCGCACCTTCATCAGGGCTTTCACGCCGAGGGAGAGGGGAGAACACGACACATAAAAGATACACCAGTGACCAATCTTAGCCACTGGCTCAGGAATACAAAAGGTCGCAGCTTGATATATCACTGGTCTGACCCAGCAGGCATAGAACCCCCTCTAATCCGCTCGGAATCCGCTAAAGATATTTGTTCCTCCCAAGGTCTTTAGTAGGTCTCACACGGATAGTAACTTCCTGCTTCAAATGGTCCTGTGTACGTATATCGTACGAAAAACAGCAAAGGAGGTAATAGTTTCCAGCCCACAGTCGAGAGGAGAGTTTTCTAACGCTTCCGCCCACAGATATAAAAGCTTCGTATTCTCAGATATAGTGTGGTAAGGGTGACTCTCCTCTCGTCTAACGATCCTTCCAAGCGGTCAACGGGTTTCAAGCAAGTTGCTTGAAACCCGTTGACCGCTTGTAAGGAGGTTGATGTGGGGAATTCATATTATGTGTATTTATTGAAGCAATTTCTGCTTATTTATTAATTGATGTTCTATGCTATCCAATGTTTTGAATAAAAAGTATATAAACAAAATAATGAGAAAAAAAGAAAATAAAGATTTCGTACATCTATATTTGTAATTCATTTCACCTTGTGACCCTTCTGTCTCCCTGTGGTGAGTTCTATGTTGTACATTAAAATGAGTGGACTCTTTATGAGCCATTGTTTGATTCATTTGGGTGGACTTTCTCCCTTGCAGTAGTGTTATTTTCCCCTGACGTCTGCCCTTATTCGTTGCAGGGGGCCCCTTTTGTATTGGCGCGTAAAGAGATAATGTTCCTGCAAAGTACAGAGCTTGAAGTATGGGGGAACTTCTTCTGAAACAAATGGGTTGTTAGCATGTTAGGCAAATTATTTGGAAAGTTATTTTCTGAAATATGAAAACTGGAAACATTTGTTTAGGAAAGAACCCTTCAAATATTCTCCCAGTGTCAGCCTTGCTCACTCTCTTGCTTACTCAAGACTGACAGAGGAGCCTTCAGGGTCCAGCACAGTCCTAAGAATGGGATCGACTCTAAAGGATATTATGTTGTCAATAATGTATGCTACTTTTTGCCAGGTCTCTGTAAGAATGACCTGGGATTCAGGGAATTAGAGGTGTGAAGAGGATCTGGGTACTCAGTAAATGTAAAAAAATGTAAATCCAGTACTTGTACGCACAAATCACCCCCGAAGGGGTATCTCGGCGCTGGGGGCCGTTGGGAAGATTAAGCGAGCTATTGCCCAGATTCGCATGGTGCTGGGCAGACCCCTGCCGCCGGAGCCAGGGATCGAACCGTGATCCCCAGCGTCAGTTGACCTGGCCTCGGCGCCACACCTCTTCCCTGTCCCAGGAGTCTTTGCCAAGCTATCCTCCTAGAAAGAGATTGGGCACAGCAAGACAATTTTATGAGCTGTGCAGAAAGGAAGACACTGGGGACGTCTCTGTGTGTTTCCCACCACTGGGTTACATGTGTGAGGATGGAAGGACTTTTCTCTCAGCGCCTTGAGACCCGTTCCGGGTGAGTAGCTTGCGCTTTATAAACCCACTGATTGATTGATTTAGCACCGGGAAACCCTTTTTGGGTAGCTGTCACGCTCTACAAGCTTAATAAATAAATAAATAAATTGATTGATTGACTTTTCGGTGTACTAGCCTAGGTCAAATAAATCAGCAGGTAGGTACCTGAAAGGGAAGACAAGGCCTGGTACTATTTATTAGTGCAGATTTCAGAGCCTATAAAGCGTTATTTGATGAATCGAAGTTCTCAATTGAGACTGGTCAACAAATGAATACAGTTAAATAAAGTGAAGCACATTACTCTCCACAATGAAGACACAGAATGAGGATGTTTTCAGACCCTAAAGGTTTATTAAAGTGTAAAATGTTGGCAGAAGGCAAAGTGAACAAGTTAATATCAATCAAAAATGAAAATATGAATGTAACAATCAATATGAAGTTCATTTTGAATAGGGTCGTAAAAGAAGAGAATAAACTAGCAAAGAGTCGCAGTAATGAAAAGGTTTGAAAATCAGTTCGTCCATAAAGAGGGTAACCAACCCTACTCTACACGGTCTCAAAAACAGACACAGCATGTCTGAGTTGAAATCTACTCTGCAATTGTTTATACCACACAATTCGAACATTGGTACACCTGCACATAGTTCCCATTATCCAACACTCGGTCTGGATTTTACACCTATAGTACAAAAATGAGGTAGGTATTAAAAACTTGATACAACTTATTTGCAAGTGTGGTTGAAGGTGGGTATTGGGTACATTACCGGTGATGTTGTTCTAGTATGGACCTCCGTCTACACTTCTAATGGGTAGGTCACCTATTGGGCAGAAAGAGAGTACTGGGTCAGGACCCCTCTCCCAAGGGTAATCGACTCCAGGTGGTTCTCAAAACTGCACGTGACTGAACTCACCTAGGGCCAGATGTATCAAGATACCATTTTGCGAATCCTAAATAGCGATTTTTTGCGAATCGCTATTTAGAATTCGCAAAACGGTATGTATGTACAAAATCGCAATTTTTTTGCGATTCCTTATTATTCTTTAATTGCGAATTCGCATTTTGCGAATTCGCAAATAAAGAATAATTTTCAATGCATTCCTATGGGCCAGGAGGTCCATAGGAATGATAGTGCAATAATTCTCAAATTGCGAATTCGCAAATTGCTAATCGCAATTTGAGAATTATTTCAAGGGTGCAGGGGTGTCTCAAAGACACCCTGCTGCACCCCTCAAATCTACATGTGTGTGCATTTGGCACACATACATGCCCTATGGGCATGTATGAGTGTCACATGTAACCCTAACAAATGCCGATTAGGGCATTGTTAAAAGAAATCGCAATTTACCACCAAGTACAAGTTGGTGGTAAATTGCGATTTCTTAACACAAATTCGCAAACCAAAAATGTGTCATACATATCATTTAAGGAATCGCAAAATTTGCGATTCCTTAAATGCTATGGCAAAATAAGGAATCGCAAATATTTGCAATTCCTTAAATTGTGATTTTTTGATACATTACAAAAATCGCAAATCGGCCGTTTGCGAGTCGCAAAGGCCAAAATTCTGCGAATTTCGGCCTTTGCGACTCGCAAAAGCCTTGATACATCTGGCCCCTAGTATCTTGTTGGTGGTTCAGAGGATATAATTTGACTTTCGTTGGTGGTAAAATGACTCTCTATCAGGCTGGTGTTCTCAATGGGGCCTGTGGAGGATGGAAAGGCAATCAGAACCCCTTTTGTATATAGTTTAAACGTTGTCTTATTCAGTAAATATGCAGGGGACTTACTGCTAAAAGGAATTAATAGCGCGATCCTACCGGTGCCCCCTCGGGCATTCCGGTGTTGTAGGTGTCTTGCGATGCCTCTATCGTTAAAGTTCGCCCGAGCACTTATGTAAAGTTTCTCTGGCAGGTACTCGAGTTACCTGATATTGAAAATAGAGAAACGGGAGGAGTGAGGGGTTGATCCATGTGCCCGATTTAATAAATTATAGGCAGGTTGTTCATGAGGAGTTTTGACATAAGAATTTCGTTCTATTCTTACCTCCAGTAATATTTAATTAGGCCGGGTATCGCAGGAAGGCTTATACCGCAGGGCAGCCTCTGTCGGCGTCTGTTCGAAGAGAAGCACCGCGTTTGGGCTGTGCTAATACTTCCGTGTTTGGATATCACGTGTCCACGTATCGGCCAATCAGGAAGGATCGGGTCGAACAATAGACAGTGTGAAGTGACTCGTTTGTGTAGAATAACAAGAAGTTTGAGTCGTGATCGATCGATTCTCACATGTTTGAATGGTTTACCTACTACCTGGTTGGAGTCATTCGAATGTGTTCAAAAGGACTCGCTTATAATCTTATCTGTATTAATCCATATTATTTTAGGGCTGGCTTCCAAATGAAGGAAATTTTTAGATCTTTTAACACATTATTTCGAACTTAATATACACTGACAATTATACATACAATGAACCTTATAAGGTTTAACACCTTATTTCAAACAAACATAATATACAAAGACAATTATACATACAATATGTGTATGGAAACACAGACGCCATTAATGTCAATACATTGCAAAGCAATACTGTTCGGAAATCCAAAAGTCATCAATGTCAATACAGTACAAGGTACAGAAATTACATATCTGACATGTCATGTGTGGTCTAGGTTTATTTGGAGTTCTGTTTCATATGGGGAGGTTGCCAAGTGAGCATCGTCCAATTGACCATATGTAATTTGAACAGAGAAGGCATTTATAGTTAAGTATAGTGGTTAACCGTTACGAATTGCCACCATTTGTGTAAGCACCTCCTCGCGGTCGTTCAGGCCGCGATTGACAGTGTCCAATAAATGCATCCAGCGGCATTCTCTAGTACTTAGAAGTTTGGCATAATTGCCACCCCGTGGATTTTTCGCAACCTTCTCTATTATCCACCATTTGAGACTTTCAGGATGGTGATTAAATTTGAGAAAGTGATCCACCAGTGGGGCCCCTTGCACCTTGCAGCGTATTTTGCTACAATGTTGTAGAATACGGGTCTTGGTTTTCTGGGTGGTTTGACCGATGTATAAGAAACCACATGGGCACATTATAGCATAGATAGCTCCCATCGTGTTGCAATTTGTATGTTGTTGTATCGTGTGGGTGTAATTGTTGTGGGTAAACGTTTTTGTCTCTGATACCATGGTACACGCTTTACAACTGCCACATTTGAAGTGGCCCAATACAGGGGGGATGTTCCACAATGAAGTTTGACTTTCCATATTTTGTTGACTAAGCATGGAATGCACTACAAAGTCCTTCACACTCTTGCCTTTGCGGAAGGCGTGCATTGGGGGTTCAGCTATTCCTATCTCCTCAGCTATTAGATGCCAATGTGTATTGATGGTTTGTTTAATTTCCGTGCTACGTGTATTGAAGGTGGTCACACATATGAGTCTGTTTTCTGTGGAGTCAGATTTAGGTTCAGGTTCTAGGAGGAACTCCCTATTGTTAAACCATGCCCTTTTGCGTGCCTTCCGAACTAGGCTTCTGGGGTATCCTCGCTCTATGAGTCTTTTAATCAGGATATCAGATTCTTGAAAGTAATCAGTCTTCTTGGTACAATTGCGTCGCAACCTCAGGAACTGCCCAAAAGGTAGGTTGTCCCTGAGGTTGCGAGTGTGATGGCTAGAATATCTGAGGAGTGTGTTTTTTTCAGTTGGTTTCCTGAAAAGTGTGGTGTATAAAACACCACTTTCTTCTTTGATGGACAGGTCAAGGAAATTTATGGCCTTGTTACTACTCTCAATGGAAAATTGTATGTTGTTGTCCTTTTCATTTAACCAGGTGTGAAAAGTCATCAATTCCTCATGTGTGCCCCTCCAAATGAGGAGCACGTCGTCGATGTATCGACGCCATTCTGCAATTTTTGTTCTGTGGGGATTGGTGTTGTGTAGGATCCATTTGTGTTCAAAATTATCCATAAAGATAATGGCAAGGTTTGGAGCAAAGCTCGCCCCCATTGCCACTCCGCTTGTTTGTTCATAGAATTGTCCATCAAAGATGAAATAATTTCTTTTCATAGCTAATTCCAAAAGTGATAGGATGAAACTGGTTGGAACCCTCTGTGGGCATGTTCTATTGTCTAGAGCTTTTTCAATCTCAACCATTGCAGTTTGTTGCGGGATACTGGTGTACAAGGACGTGATGTCCATGGTCACCAATAGTTTCTTTGTAGGGTCGAATTTACTCCCATCCATAAGTTGGATTACCTGCATGGTGTCTCGTAAATAGCAGGTTGTAGTTTCTGCAATAGGCTTTAAGAAGATGTCAATGAACATACACAACGGTTCTAAAATAAAACCACACCCCGAAATGATCGGCCTCCCTGGAGGTGCCGCTAGGCCCTTATGGATTTTAGGTACTGTGTATATCGTTGGAACACGGGGATGGGCATTATTTAAATATTCGCTTTCCAGCTTGGTGATTATGCCTTCCTGGTGTGCTGTATCTGTTAGCCTTCTGATTTGGGTGGCTATGTCATTGGTAGGGTCTTTGGATAATTTCCTATAGTTACCCTCTCTGGCTAGTTGTGTTAGAATTTCTGCCTTGTATGCCTCTCTACTCTGAATGACGATTGCTCCCCCCTTATCGGCAGGTTTTATCACTATCTCATGGTTTGTGTTTAGATTGTGTAGTGCCTATCTTTCAGTTTTGGTAATGTTATATTTGACATACTTTCTATCCGTTAGTAGTTTGGTGATATCGCCCATTACCATTTGTTCATAGGCTAGAATCCTTGGTGGCATCATGTGTGTTGGGGGGGTAAAAGAGGAGGGCGGTCTTAGGCCTGTGTTACTATTCAAGTTGATATGGGGTGATTTATTGAAGTGATATTTGAGGCGAACCTTGCGGAAGAATTGGAAAAGTTCTAATTTCAAATTGAAACTGTTGGGGAGACTTGTGGGTACAAAGGATAGTCCCTTTTCTAACACCTGTTCTTCCTCGCACGTTAGATTGTAGTTGGATAGATTGATCAGAGGACTACTCTGTTTGGGTGTTGTGGTGGTATTTACCATCTGTAGTGTTGCGATCGGGTTCGTATGTCGCCATGGGACTCCTGTCTGAAGTGTACCTGTTTCCCTGGTTTGTCTCTCCCTTGGTTCCAAGTCTGCTGTCCCCTGTTCTGTTTCCAAGATGCTTGGCCTCTCCCCCTGGGTCGTCCCCAGGGGCGTCCCCTCCCACGTTGATCTACCCATGGGTCCTGCTCTAAAAAATCTTGGTCCCCTTCTTGTCCTGCAGTGCTGGTGGATGGTTGTTCTAAATCTGAACCACTGCTAACGGAGGAGTTGGAGAACGTATTATATCTCCGGTAGACTCCCCTACCTCTGGTTGTGTATGTTCCTCTAGAGTCTTGATTATAGTATCCGTCTGTCAAATAGGGGTACACCTTCTTTTTGTCAAAGAATTTTATATCATTGGATAGTTTATCCAATTTGGTAGTTTGTGTAAAAATGTCAAATTCTTTTAGAGTTTTTTCAAGTCTGTCTAATGCTTCTTTGGCGTTCTTCAACGCGGTGTCATCCAAAATCTCCTTTCTCAAGTCAGCTATTTCTTTGGTTAAACGGGTGACTTCTTCCAAAGCTGTTTCAACCCCAAGCACCATCCAGTGCCTGGAGCAATTATTGGATATGAAACTAAACTTGCCTTTGAATACAGGGTTATCTACAAATATAGCTGGTTCGTTGCGAACCTGAAGGCCTACGGGGATCACGTTAGCTTGAAGGTATTGAGCCAATGCGTGTCCATGGAGTCTAGTTCTAATGAGTTTCTTTTCTAGTCGTTCTAGTTTGTTGATTTTGTCATTTAATGTAGGGTCTAATGTACTGACTGGTCTTCCTAGAAAGTTTCCTCCTCCCTGTTCGCCAATCAGGTTTTTGATATAGTCTTCACTGTATGTTAGGATTTCATTGTCAACCATGTCTATGGAAGTTTGATATAGATTTATGTACTCACAGACACTCTACTACATATACTTGACATTAAAGCACAAAGCAAACAATTAACAATAGACAATGACAACCCTCGCAGGAATCCCTGCACAAGAGACCATTAAATCAATGGGGTTCACCCACAGAATCAAAGGACCTGGGTATGAATAGTATAGAGAGAAGTGGTCCTTGACAGTGATTTAAATAAACACTTATTTGAATAACATTTGTTTTTAAGTTATGCGATTAACTCTGCATATATTGATTTAATCAAGACAATGGGAGAGAAGTATTCAATGGTGGACAATACCCAGAAAGCTTGACACAATTAACCATGAAAAACAAGAAGATATTAGAAAAACAATTGAAATAGGACCACACTGTGAATGTTTGTTAAATCAAAAAATTCACTTATTTATTTACAATTTGATAAAACAGTTGTCTGAACGGCGCAAGAGACTATCAAGAGTATAGTCGGTGAAGAAGGAAAGGGGTGCTCAAGTGATTTGGAAAAAAGAAATAGACAATAGTGGTATACTGTTATAATATTTACATAACACAAAGCGGGATAGCCTCCGCTATCATATGACCTTGTTCCCTGTAAATGTCAATTAGGGGCGAAAGGAATCACAATTAAACTGGGGGGATACAGGCGAATCAAAATGGTAAGCGTCGACGTTTCGACCCTGGTGCTCTTGGGATATTGGGGGACCTCGGCTGCGGGTCTTCTTCAGGACTATGGAGGGGGGGTTGGGGGTAAGTTAGGCCGTTATCCAACACTCGGTCTGGATTTTACACCTATAGTACAAAAATGAGGTAGGTATTAAAAACTTGATACAACATATTTGCAAGTGTGGTTGAAGGTGGGTATTGGGTACATTACCGGTGATGGTGTTCTAGTATGGACCTCGGTCTACACTTCTAATGGGTAGGTCACCTATTGGGCAGAAAGAGAGTACTGGGTCAGGACCCCTCTCCCAAGGGTAATCGACTCCAGGTGGTTCTAAAAACTGCACGTGACTGAACTCACCTAGTATCTTGTTGGTGGTTCAGAGGATATAATTTGACTTTCATTGGTGGTAAAATGACTCTCTATCAGGCTGGTGTTCTCAATGGGGCCTGTGGAGGATGGAAAGGCAATCAGAACCCCTTTTGTATATAGTTTAAACTTTGCCTTATTCAGTAAATATGCCGGGGACTTACCGCTAAAAGGAATTAATAGCACGATCCTACCGGTGCCCCCTCGGGCATTCCGGTGTTGTAGGTGTCTTGCGATGCCTCTATCGTTAAAGTTCGCCCGAGTACTTATGTAAAGTTTCTCTGGCAGGTACTCGAGTTACCTGATATTGAAAATAGAGAAACGGGAGGAGTGAGGGGTTGATCCATGTGCCCGATTTAATAAATTATATGCATGTTGTTCATGAGGAGTTCAGTCAAACCACCCAGAAAACCAAGACCCGTATTCTACAACATTGTAGGAAAATACGCTGCAAGGTGAAAGGGGCCCCACTGGTGGATCACTTTCTCAAATTTAATCACCATCCTGAAAGTCTGAAGTGCTCTTATCTCTCTTTCACTTGCTCCGCCTGGAGTGCTCCGCCTTCTCTATCCAAGTCAATGTATGTTTTAACTATATATAATGTGTTCTGTGAATAAAGAATCAGATGACGATCCTTCCTGATCCCTAGTGGTGATGGAACCCGATTCTCCAGTAACTCGTGTTATTGTATTAAAGCCCTTCTGAATCGGACACCACGGACTCTGCCTCTCATTATATGCATGATCCTTATTAATGTATAGAAATTCTGACAGGGTAATTAATTTATTTACCACATTAATCTGGCGCCCGAATAGGAACCAGTCCCCTTCCCCACGCGCCGGCGATGTAGGTCCAGCCCCCTGGCCCCTTCGACAGCTGTGACGGACTTCAAGTGTACACGACAGCGGGATTTCCTGCCTACTCCCTCAGGCCCACGGAGGAGACGGAGACTGCGACCAGGCATCCACACGAGGCGGTGAGGATCGCGGACCATCCCAACCAGAGCCCAAGCCAAGAGAGCAAGGTCCGAGGTATCCCGAAGCCCACCTGTTCCGAGGCGCAAGCGCAGCCGCAGCAGCAGCAGTAGCAGTCACGCAGTATCGAGTTTCCGAGGCCTTCAGTTCTGCTTCCCGGTGAGTACCGTTATTGGGAACGCATAGAGACGGGTTCATTTATTTGAGCCCGGTAAAGACGTGTCTGGGTACACAGATACGGTAGAGACGTGTCCATTTTGGTGGACGCGGTAAAGACGTGTCTCTTTACGAGACCGGTATGGTTGTACTGTTTTGCAGTACATAAAGTAAACAGTTTTTCAGGATTGTGTTCTTTTTTTCTATGTACTAGTTAGGACGTATCTGTTTTTAATGTTTTAATGTTGTAGTGTGAATGGTTGTTTCCAGTCTATTCTTGTGTATATTGTGTTTTCATTAAGGTTAGTTCCAACATGCCACTGTTTTCGAAATTATGTCAGATAGGGACCAGGAAAGGGATACTCGAAGAGGCAGTCCCCGTCCCGCCTAGAGACACACCTGGCCATTTTATGTACCAGAAGCATGGGCTAGATGCCATACTGTTTTTAGACTTATGGGTAGATTACACGAAGGATCTGGAAGAGAAGTATAGATGGCCTACCTCAGGAACATGGGATGCTGATTGCATTATGAGAGTAGAGGAAGCACTATGGAAAAAGAAAGCTAGACAGTCCCAGAAAGATGCCATTGAGTTATGGCGTAAAGAAGCGCATAGGAGATCAGAGAAAGAATTCCACAAAGCAGAGAGAAGTAAAGATGCAGCAGAAAAAGCCAGAGAAAAAGAACTAAAGGAAGAAGGGGTACGGGTCAAGGCAGAACAAGCAGATAGAGAAAGAAATGCCCTTATTAAAGCCATGTACCCCGTCCTCGCTGAAGGACTAGCTAAAGTGACCCCGGAAGTACCCGGTAATTTGCCGCCACCACTGATCCCGACTAAAGTACGTAGTCATAAACAGACAGCCGCGGAGGTCTTCCTTTCCTCCTATTTAGAGGAGCCTGCTCCGGATTATGTTAACCCAGACGTTCCTCCTCCTCCTGGCAACAATCCTTTTCTCCCTCTGACCGCATCACAGGATCAGCATGCACAACTGCTTCCGCCACCGACAGTGAAAGACGATTTAGGACAAGGGGCAGTGGGAGGGGGGACGACAAATACGCCACAAACACCGCCACCAACACGAGCACTCCAAGAGCTAGCATTACAACGAACGCCGCAAATGACAGCATCACCCTATAAGCATAATGTAACGATTTCACATTGTATATACGATCCAGTACCAGGTGTGGGCCCAATGCCCAATGCTCATGTACTCACTACGGTTAAGACGCGTTGCAGAGTATTTGATCACATTACCTGGCATGAAAGACAATTTAGACAAAATATACCATTTTATTAGAACGGGGGAGGGACCCGAGAGTATACATGAGGCCATGGCACAAAGAAAGGTGGAGGGTCAATGCGCAATTTTACGTTTTTTGATTAATTGTCTGATCAGGGAACAAGACCAGCCAGATAAAGGAGTAACTAGAGGTATGATTGATTGGAGTGACAACATAGCTGCCTGTAAACATGATACAATGGCAAAGATAGAATGCATGTGCAGGAAAATACGAAAAGAGATTCTAAACCTACACAGGAAAGAGTCAGACGAGAAAGAGGACGACTTAGCATCAGATGATGCTGAGCCCGAAACAGAGGAAATGGATAAAATGAATTACGTAGGCAGAGCAAGACAGTTTGACAGGCCCAAGTGCCTCGACTACAGCAAACATGGACCTCCCATACCAGAAAGGTATTCTCTTGAACACCTATTCCAAGCTACTGAGAATGCACTGAAAAGACGAGTAGGGGGCGGTAGACCCCACACTATACACGAACAGGAACTAGCCCGGTCAGCCGTTCAGTGGGTGACTAATTCTAACATATATAATAGTGACGTAGTGGCTCAGACCTTTTTGAGCCTTCCCCCGGAAGAACAGCGTTTGGCTGGTATTTACATGGTTCAACATCTGATCACGTTGTATGAGAGTCAACGTTCCAATCCCGGTCCCTTGTATAAATTACTGGACGATATACTCCTAGAGAGATGGATAGGCCTAGGTACCGAATTAATTAATGTCATTCTAGACCAACGACATAAGTACTTGACTTTTCTGACCACGCACATGATTCCTGCCCCACACCACGACAGAAGGATCTTACACATAGACAGACAGAACCCCCTACGAGAGGTACATCCCGTCAAAAATGCAAACAATGAGCTCCAACGAGTATATGTTTACACACCCTTGACGAAAATAGAAATACTGGAAATGAAAAAGTTGCTCCCCTGCCATGATAAAGACCCAGGGGGATTCCACCGTGAATTAAAAGACATTCTCCGCATAGGGGATTACACATACGCTGACATCATTAAATTATTAAAAGTACTGTTACCAGCAGGCATTTATGAAAAGTTAAAAGAAAAAGAATGGGAGGTGGGAGAGAAAAAGATAAATTGGACAGAATTGGAAGATGAGGATAAAGGCCGGCACCCTGGTGTTGGTCTTGGGGACAAAGCTAAGGAATTGCCTGAACTCTTGATACAGGTCCTGCCGAGACTATTGGTTACTAAAAAGGAAGATTGGGATGCTATTTCAGCATGTAAACAGAAACAAGACGAAGATACCAGTGATTTTTATTCTAGATTCGAAAAATGTTTTACTAATAATAGTGGCCTTAAGCCAGGTAGTGAATCGTATCCACATCTTTTTGTGAGCAAATTAGTAGAGAATTCCTTACCCCCGATCAAGAATAGAGTACTGAAGGTTGAGAGTACCTGGCAAGCAAATAGCCCTTCCCAAATGTTGCAAATGTTACAATACCACCAGAACAGAATTAGAGAGGAACAGAAACATGAAAAGAGACGCATCAAAGATACGAAAATGAAAGTGCTAGTTGCACAATCAGTACCAGCTGATGGCCATAAAAAGGGCACGGCACCTGTTAAAGGGAACTGTAATTATTGTAAGCAACCAGGTCACTATGTAAATGAATGTGCTGTTCTGAAACACAATATAGCTACAGGCAAGACAAAAGAAAGGCCGCATCCTCCCAGACAGAATTGCACCCCACAGAACACGCAAACGCCACAGAACACGCAAACACCACAGAACACGCAACAGACAGTAGCGCTACCTTCACCCATAGCTGCCACACAACAAGTCACGCAACAAATGTACCAGTACGCACAGAAAGACCGTGTCCTCCTAGACAGGATAACACCCCGCAGAACACGCAAACGCCACAGAACTCGAAACAGACCGTAGCTACACCGCAACCAATAGCTGCCACACAACATGTCACGCAACAAATGTACCAGTACGCGCAGTCAGACTATCCAGAATATCAACAGTACTCATGAAATAGCCTAGAGAGAGAGGTTGGCTTGCCCCTTATTGAGGTTCCTGTAGATCAAGAGGGTCCCTATGTACATAGTCGTGTATTGGGAAAAGACAGAAAATTTCTGATTGACACAGGGGCGAGCAGAACTACCATCAGTCATGACGAAGTTCCAGGGGCACCCCTCTCAGGCTCACAGAATATTTCCCTGGGATTTTCAGGAAAGCCTATTGTTAACGAAGTGTCAAAGCCAGTTTCCCTAGGAGTCGGTCCATTGTCCCGTACTACGGACTTGTTACTTACTAAGTCATGTCCAGAAAATTTGCTTGGTATAAAGACATTGAAAGAACTAGGAGCATAACATAACATAACATAACATAACATAACATGTGTATTTGTAAAGCGCACGTTCACCCAGAGGTCTCTTGGCGCTGAATAACAGATGTTCATTGTTACCCAACTCAATGGTACTCATTTTATCGACCTCAGATGGATGAAAGGCTGAGTGGACCCGCCGGGATTTGAACCTGTGACCATGAGGTCGAACACAGGCCCCTGCAATGGACGCATTAGTCCACTGAGCCACCAGACCCGCAGTAATTTGTTGTTCTCCGGAAGGAGTGCGATTGTTTTTACGTGATTTTAAAGGACATTATGTGTTGAAAGATTTTGATCCCAGACTCCAGAATGTACCACAGCATTTATGGGCACAAGGTCCGACTGATGTAGGTTGCATGCTCATTACGCCACACCGTGTCACTCTCAAACCAGGAGTAGTACTGCCACGAATCCGACAATACAAGTTACCACCTGATGCCGTAGTAGCATTACTGAAAATTGTTGACGAACTCATTGCACAGGGAGTGGTAGTAGAAACTGACTCAAATGTATGTAATTCACCTGTCATCCCTATTCTTAAACGAACTGACCCTAATGCACCACCGGTATACAGACTAGTGATTGACCTCCGGGAACTGAACAAATGTATAATACCACAGTACCCAGTGGTCCCAGACATTTCTTCATTACTGACTGCAATTGATTCCGAAGCGACGTTCTTTACTGTAATTGATTTGAAGAACGCCTTCTTCAGTGTCCCAATACATCCTGAGAGCCAATACCTCTTCGGATTCTGTTTAAATGGACGCAGTTTTAAATTTACGAGGGCTCCTCAAGGATTCACAGAAAGTCCTAGTATTTACAGTCTAGCATTGAAAAGACAACTAGACAGTATTCACATGCCTGCCAACACCGCACTGCTCCAGTATGTCGACGATATCTTGATCACAGCACGAACAGAACGAGACTGTGAACGTGCATCACTGACAGTCTTATACTTTCTGGCAGACAAGGGGCACAAAGTGTCCCCTTCAAAGTTGCAATTCTGTGCACAGCAAGTGGTGTACCTTGGACACTTGCTGTCCAAGAGGGGTAGACAGCTGACACAAGACCGCATTCAGTTAATTGCGAACCTTTCACAGCCCAAGACACAAAAGGAAGTACGGGCCTTCATTGGCCTCACTTCTTACTGCAGACAATGGATTCCCCAGTATGCATATCTAGCAAAGCCACTCATACAGTTAACAACACAGGAGGCAGCGTCTTCGACTGTCCTCCCTTGGACACAAGAACATACACTTGCATTTGAAGAATTGAAAAAAGCTCTATGTCAAGCACCAGTTTTAGCGACTCCTTGTTACAGCAAGCCTTTTACACTTTTTGTCTCTGAACGAGAAGGTACAGCATTATCTGTCCTTACACAAGATCAAGCAGGAAAACACAAGCCTTGTGCTTATTTTTCTAGTACATTGGATCCAGTGGCCCAGGCTCTGCCTGCGTGCCTGAAATCAGTTGCAGCAACAGCCCTAGCAATAAGACAGAGTGATTCCATAGTGTTAGGACACCCCCTGACAGTACAGGTTCCAAATTCAGTGGAAGTTCTCTTGAACAGGACTCAGACACAACACCTGACTGTAGCAAGACTGACAGAATATGAACTGACATTATTTCAGCCACACATAGAGATCAGACGATGTAATATTTTAAACCCTGCTACACTCTTGCCCTCAAGCACAGCGGACACTGCACCACATGACTGTGTGGAAGTAGTAAATACAGTGACGAAACCAAGACAAGACTTGACAGACATTGCATTGCCAGACCCCGACCTTACACTTTATGTAGATGGTTCATGCATGAGAACGAGCACAGGAGAGTTAGTGGCCGCATATGCAGTGACCACTGATACTGAAGTCATAGAGACACAACGAATTGACACATTGTCAGCACAAGCAGCAGAGCTCATCGCTCTGACACAAGCCTGCATACTAGCCAAGAACATGAAAGTAAACATATACACAGATTCACAGTATGCCTTCGGGGTCGTTCACGACTTCGGAGTTCTATGGCAGGAGAGAGGTTTCCTGACCTCTCATGGGGCCAAAATTCAGCATGGTCCCCTCATTCAGGCTCTGTTAGAAGCTATACACTTGCCAACAGCCATAGCCATCATGAAGTGCAAAGCACATACGAAAGTCACTGACACCATTTCCCAGGGTAACGACCTGGCAGATCGAACAGCTAAACTTACAGCCCAGACTCCAACAGACACGACAAAGACAGAAGTACCATCACTGACAAATTGCATGACAGTCAGGGATCCCTCACAAGATGTACTCGACATACAGACACATGCCACTCCAGACGAGATAAAGAAATGGACTGAACAAGGAGGGGTCCAGACTGACCAGGGTTGGATGAAAAAAGGCAAAGCTACATGGTTTCTCCCCGACTCTATGGTTCAAGTCATCATAAACACAGTACATAGTCCCGCACACTTAGGAGAGAAGGCTATGCTAGACAGTTTACAGAATATTTGGTTCAACAAACACCTGCGTGCAGCAGCAAAACAGAAAGTACGTACCTGTATCATCTGTTGCCAGTTCAATCCAGGCAAAGGCATTCCAGTGGAACAAGGTGGATTTCATCCTCCTGACCACCCTTTTGAAGTCCTCCAGATGGATTATATCCAGATGGACAGATGTCGAGGATACAAATATGTCCTAGTAGTTGTATGTGCACTATCTAGATGGACAGAAGCGTACCCAGTCCCAGATTACACTGCTGTGACCACTGCCAGGCAGTTGGTTCGAGAGTTCTTTCCGCGGTACGGATTGCCCCGTGTCGTGTACTCAGATAACGGTCAGCCATTCTCCTCTGAATTAATGAAACAAGTATCTCTTCTCTTAGGGTACCAGTGGAAGTTCCATTGTGTACGACACCCAGAGGCAGCAGGCCTTGTAGAGAGACACAATCAGACACTTAAGACAAAATTAGCGAAAGTCTGTGCAGAAAAAGGCGTGGATTGGATGGTAGCCTTGCCGGTTGCCCTCTTTTACATGCGTATGGTAGCTCATTCCAGAACAGGACTGTCCCCATACGAGGTGGTTTTTGGTAGACCACCGAATATGTGGGGTACGCCTATGCCAAAAAGAATTACCGCTGTTGACAGTAATATGCTGACAGATTACCTGGCTTCCTTGATGTCTGCACTCCTCTCTTGTCGTTCACAGGTTGCAGCCGCCTTCCCCGACAACACCGAAGTTAAGGAACACTCCATCGTTCCTGGAGATACAGTGTTGGTGCGGAATTTTGACCGTTCAAGTCCTCTCGAGCCCCGCTGGCGAGCACCGAAGCTGGTACTTCTCACAACGAGGACCGCCGTCAAGGTCGAGGGAAGGAAGGGCTGGATCCATGCCCAACACGTCAAAAGATTCCATGGACACGGAACTGTAATCAAAACTAAGGACTGCCCAGAAACCAGTGACTCAAAGCCCCCTTTGCTAGACAAGACTCCGCAACAGGAGTATAGGTCAAAGTTACGGTCTAGTAAGTCAGACAGCGTTTAATTGTTTAAGCCCACCCTGTGGTGAATCGGTTAGACAGGTTCCTGACATGTATAAGATCGTAGACCAGAATAGTAGACAGAGAGATAAGAAAGAGAAATACTGCAAGACCTTACGTAGCAGATGTATAGTAACTCTGATCATTATGTTTCTTCTAAGTATATTGATTATATGTATAAGCTTGACGTTACATGTTTTCTTTCCTCCTCTTGGTTCACATATACATTCTTCTTTTAATAACACTGTAGAGCACACATTCAGTGATCTGCCACCCCATGAACTGTCATATCGACTAGCACTGCGCAACAATACTTTTATTCGCATGTTGCACCATTCTCATCAGACCAGCAATGTAACAAATTGCTGGGTATGTGGCCGACTCCCACCTTATCAGAAAACGAAGGGAGTTTTGCCCCTCTTTCCTTTCCCGTTCTCGCACAATGGTTCGTGCGGAGCATGGTTTGCTTTAATGTCATCACAAGACAGAAAGTTCACGGATTCCCAGAGTGAAGGGATTTGGGGAGATTTAAATAAAGTAATGCATGAGGCATGTTTTCCAGACAAAGATGGTCTTCCCCACGGAAAAGGAACAGATCTAGAAAATGAAGTGTACGACCAAGGAAATTTTTCCCTTAACTTTATGATTCTGAATGTCCAGTCCGAGAAAAATACAGGTTCACCGTTCATAACAGTCTTCCCAGTAAAAGGTGAATTATGGGTTAGAAAGAAAGGCTCAGTGCATTTAGGACACAGTGATTGTAATACTGTGGTAGAGTTCAAAGATAAAGGAAAGTCTACTTTCAAAGCTTCCTGCCATTCCTATTTTATTTGCGGTCAGACAGCCTATGTGCGTCTGCCCTTAGACTGGGGTGGGACGTGTTATATAGCGTTCCTACTGCCACCTGTTTTTCTAGCCCCATCCCATTACCATAGAGACTCCCGACTAGTACATGTTAGACACAAGAGGGAGACTGATTCCCCAGTTGTCGATCAGACTGAGACAGCTTTGGAGCAATATACAGATTTCAATAGAGGATTCTTTTTCTTCATAGGTCCCATCCAAAACAGTAAAGTAATACGTAGGTTAACGAGAACACTTGTGGCAGTAGTGAATGAGACTACTTCTGCTCTAGCTAACTTGACCGAGGAGCAGTCTGCTATGAGACTTGTTGTTCTTCAGAATCGCCTTGTTCTTGACGTCATCCTGGCAGATAGGGGCGGGGCTTGTAGAGTGATTGGCTCCAGTTGTTGTGTGTTTATTCCAAATAACGCGCCATCCGTATACGCAGCAATAACAAGACTCCATAAGATAGCTCACGAGATACACCAGGATCCAGGCACATGGACTTGGTCCTGTTGGCTCTGGAGTGTAATATCAGCATGGGGATGGAAGGTATTGTCGTTCCTAGGAATAATACTACTAGCTATATTCAGTTGCTGTCTCTGTCTGCAATGTGGCCCAGCGATTTGCGGCTTGTGTGCCACTGCCTGTATTCCCTGTCCACGTCCACGTGTACAAAAGAATAAAGATGAGCAAATGATGCTGTATGATCAGATATATGGTATCATGAATATAGATGTGTCCTGAAGGGCACAGTCGGGGACAAGGAGGGAATGAGGAAATAGAAATTTTACGTGACCAGTGTGCCCCCTACATGCACCCTATGTCTGTACATATACCCCATGTATGTCCATGTCAAGTCAAGTCAAGTCAAGTCAAACAATTTATATAGCGTACTACATACCCAGAGGGTTTCAAGGCGCTAAGGAGGGGGAGGAGGATTACTTGTCAAATATCCACGTTTTAAGCTGCTTTCTGAACGTTAGGTGATTCTGGGTGAGGCGAAGGTAAGCGGGGACTGAGTTCCATGTTTTGGCAGCTAGGTATGAGAAGGATCTGCCTCCCATGGTGGTCTTGTTGATGCGAGGTACAGTGGCGAAGGCTTGGCTGGAAGAGCGAAGTTGGCGGGAGGGGGTGTAGAAGGACAGTCGAGAGTTGAGGCAATCTGGTCCGATGTCGTAGAGTGATTTGTGTGCGTGGGTAAGCAGTCGGAAAGTAATCCTCTTATTGACGGGTAGCCAGTGGAGGTCTTTAAGGTGACCAGAGATGTGTTCGTTGCGTGGGATGTCTAATATGATTCTGGCTGAGGCGTTTTGGATTCGTTGTAGTTTCTTCTGGATTTTAGCGGTGGTGCCTGCGTAGAGGGTGTTTCCGTAGTCCAGTCGGCTCGTGACTAGAGCGTGGGTGACTGTTTTTCTTGTTTCGGTGGGGATCCAGCGAAATGTTTTTCTGAGCATGCGAAGGATGTTAAAGCAGGAAGAGGATACGGCGCTGACTTGTCTGTTCATTGAGAGTGAAGAATCCAGGATGACGCCAAGGTTCCGTGCGTGGTTTGTCGGGATGGGTGCATTTCCGAGGGCTTCCGGCCACCAGGAGTCGTCCCATGCAGAGGGGGATTTACCTAAGATGAGGACTTCTGTTTTGTCTGAGTTCAGTTTCAGACGGCTTTGTTTCATCCATTCGGCGACTTCTTTCATTCCTTCGTGTAGGTTAGTTTTGGCGGTGCTGGGGTCATTGGTGAGAGAAAGGATCAGTTGAGTGTCATCCGCGTAAGAGATGATGTTGAGGTTGTGTTGGCGGGCGATGGCCGCAAGGGGGCTCATGTATACGTTGAAGAGGGTGGGACTGAGTGAGGATCCTTGTGGTACGCCGCAGATGATTTCAGAGGCTTCGGACTTGAATGGTGGGAGGCGGACTCTCTGGGTTCTTCCGGTGAGGAACGAGGTGATCCATTCCAGTGCCTTTCCTTGGATTCCGATGTTTCTGAGGCGTTGTAAAAGGGTGCTGTGGCAGACTGTGTCGAAGGCTGCAGAGAGGTCGAGGAGGATGAGGGCGACTGTGTCTCCATTGTCCAGTAGAGTTCGAATGTTGTCTGTTGCTGCGATGAGGGCGGTCTCAGTGCTGTGTTTGGCTCGGAAGCCAGATTGTGAGGGGTCGAGTGATTTGTTGGCTTCGAGGAAGGCGGCGAGCTGGTTGTTGACAGCTTTCTCGATGACTTTGGCCGGGAATGGAAGAAGCGAGATGGGGCGGTAGTTTTTGAGTTCGGTGGGGTCTGCTGTTGGTTTTTTCAGAAGGGCGGTGAGTTCAGCGTGTTTCCAGTCTTCTGGGAAGGTAGCGGAGTTGAAGGAGCAGTTGATGACGTCTCGGAGGTGCGGAGCTATGACGGAGTCTGCTTTGTTGAAGATGTGGTGAGGGCATGGGTCTGTGGGGGATCCAGAGTGGATGGAATTCATCAGGCGGATGGTGTCCTCAGTGGAGATTGGGTTCCAGGCGTTAAGGGTGTTAACGGGGGGAAGATGGTCAGCTGATGGTAGGGTGGGTTGGCTTCCGGGTTGGTTGTCGAAGCTGTTGTGGATGTCAGCAATCTTGTTGTGGAAAAACGAAGCTAGGGAGTCGCAGAGGGTTTGAGAGGGGGTGATGTCGTTGGAGTTGGCCGAGGGGTTGGAAAATTCCTTGACGATGTTGAAAAGTTCCTTGCTGTTGTGGGCGTTGTTGTCCAGTCGATCCTTGAATGCTGTTTTCTTGGCTTTTCGGATCAGTTGGTGGTGAGTACGGATGGCGCTTTTGAAGGCGTCCTTGTTGCTGGTGGATGGGTCTTTTTTCCAGGCCTTTTCAAGGGAGCGGCACAGTTTCTTGGACTTCTTGAGATCATCGTTGAACCATGAGGCCTTCTTGATGCCAAGTTTGTGTTGACGTATTTTCAGTGGTGCTAAGGTGTCGGCGGTGTTGGATAACCAGAGGGTGAGGTTGGAGGCGGCTTCGTTGGCGTTAGAAGAGAGGGCTGGGGAGGTTTGAAGGAGCGATGTGGAGATCTGCTCCGTGGTGATTTTGTTCCAGTTTCTTTGTAGAGTTGGTTGGAGGTGGATGATGGGTTTCGGCTTGTTGTAGGTGAAGTGAACGCAGCTGTGGTCAGTCCAGAGGAGATTCGTAGTGTGGCTGAAGGAGACATGATTGCTGGAGGTGAAGATGGGGTCGAGTGTGTGGCCTGCGATGTGGGTGGGGGAAGTGACCAGTTGTTTAAGTCCGAGGTTGGCTAGGTTGTCCAAGAGGGTGGCGGTGTTGCGGTCGTTGATCTTTTCAAGGTGGAAGTTGAGGTCTCCCAGGAGGATGTAGTCTTTGGAGGGGAGTGCGTGTGGGGTCATGAAGTCCGTGATGTCTTCACTGAATTTTGCGCGGGGTCCTGGTGGTCTGTAGAGGAGGGTGCCTCTGATTGGGGTTTTGGGATCATGCAATTCCCTTCTCATGCCTGTAATAATAATGCCTCTGCATTTTCGTCCAATGTTAGCATGTCAGTTAACAGGCCCTCCATGAATGGAACGTTAATTCTGCACTGAGGCCTAGGTTGCCAATGCATTTACATGGTACACGTTTAAAAGTCGAGATGAACTCGTTTTCGTGGCTCAGCCGAGCCAGGACCCGAATTCAGGCTCCAAGCCCCCTGACACTCTGAAAGCTGCAGTTTAGCTATGTATCCCTGACCTCTCACATAATTCCTGCTCAGCCGAGAGGGGCCCAGCCTGGCCTGCCAAGACAGTATTTTGCCTACAGTTATCTGCTCTGCTCCACAGAAACACATTCCTGTCTAATGAAAAGGGTAAACATATTCCGCCAGCAGAAGATAGGGCCTAGCCTTTCTGTCTCCATTCAAGTGATTTACAGAACCCGAATCCATAGAAGGCCCATGGCCCCACGTAATGCACGAAGAAATATAGGCACACACTAGCATTTAGTAATGAGCAGCCTTTGCTCCAGCGACCTTTAAGTCAGATGATACATCCTCCAAGCTCAAGATATCAGATAATACCAGAGGTGCAGGTCGTCCTGACATCCAAGACTCCTCTACTAGCACGAAAGTCAGCTCCCCCCAGCTTTCCCCCAGTTACACGTCAATTCCACGTCATGACCAGTTTGCGCGCACAAGTAGGGTAAAGGTTCCTGCTGACCATGCAGACCCCCTCCATGTATCCACCCACCTATGACACACCTATGACTCATCAAGTGAACACCCACGTGTACGCCTTCTTACACGCCTCTTTTCACGCCCATGTGCTCTTATCTCTCTTTCACTTGCTCCGCCTGGAGCGCTCCGCCTTCTCTATCCAAGTCAATGTATGTTTTAACTATATATAATGTGTTCTGTGAATAAAGAATCAGATGACGATCCTTCCTGATCCCTAAAACTGCATAAAGCCATCAGAAAAGCAAAAAAACAGTACTATGCGAACTCGATTCAGCTAGCTGAACATTCAAGCAAAGAAACCTTTAAAATAGTTCAGTCATTTTTCAAACCCATATGTATTGAGAGGGAAGTTTCCCCATCAATCTCGTTTTGCAACAGCATTTCGGACTTTTTTGACTCTAAAATCAAGAAAGTATATGAGTCTTTTGGGCCAGTGAAGACCACGGTTAAATCCGATTTAGCGGGCTTAACACCGAACTATGCTACCCTGACACAATTTGATTCAATAGACCTAAATACGGTCAAGCAGGAACTAAGTCGTTGCAAATCGGGCTCGCCAGACGACCCTTGCCCTCCTAAACTCTGGAGCCGCATAGCTGATTTCGTGGCCCCCGCTATTCAACGCATTTGGAATTTGTCCATCTCATCGGGGGTGTTCCCGGATATTTGGAAACATGCCACTCTTCTCCCCTTAAAGAAAAAATCTAATGGGGACCCTAAGGATCTCAATAATCTCCGTCCAATCTCCCTCCTTGCAGCACCAGGCAAAATGCTTGAAAAAGTTATCCAGCGGCAATTAAATCAATTCATTGAATACAACAAAACTCTACATGAGACGCAATCAGGCTTCCGACCTGGTTTTAGCACCGAAACAGCTTTAATTGAGGTGGCAGAGTCAGTAAGGTGGTCGATGGACTCGGGAGACTCAGCGATGCTGGTGCTCCTGGATCTGTCGGCCGCCTTTGACACGGTCGACCACGCTATACTACTGTCTCGACTAGCGGAGATAGGCATCCAGGGTCAGGCACTGAAGTGGCTACAGTCCTATCTGACTCAAAGAACTCAGAAGGTGGCATTAAGGGACGTCTTTTCTACACCTAAAGCACTGAACTGTGGCGTTCCACAGGGCTCGGCTTTGAGCCCACTTTTATTTAATGTCTACCTGGCTCCACTCTTTACGCTGATCGCCAATTGGGGGATCAAGGCAATCTCATACGCCGACGATACCCAATTGGTGTTCCCATACTCAGAAGTATCAGAGGCATCCTTCTCAAATTTTAAGGGGTGCCTACAAGACGTAGCCTGCTGGATGAACACCAATAAATTAAAACTCAACACTAGTAAAACTGAGGTGATCTTCTTTGGCAGAGACCCCCCCCCACCATCTGATTTATGGTGGCCGGCAGAGATGGGTATAGCTCCCTCGCCTAGCCATTCTGCAAGAAATCTAGGTGTGCGGTGGGATGATAAGTTGTCCTTTGTTTCACACATACAGCAAGTTGCTGGCTGCTGTATGAGCAAGTTGAGGAATCTACGTAAGATTCTTCGACTTCTACCAGTCAGCTGCCGAAAAACCGTAGTCCACGCCACAGTCACATCCAGGCTGGATTACGCCAACGGTCTGTATTTGGGCCTACCAAGGTACCTTATACAGCAACTACAACTGGTTCAAAATGCGGCTGCGAGACTTTTAATGAGGATTCCGTTCAAGCATTCAGTCTCTCCGTACCTACTCTCCCTTCACTGGTTACCAGTTGCTAGTAGAATAAAACTCAAAGCACTTACTCTGGCCTTCAGATCCTTATATGGAAACTGCCCAAATTACCTGAAAGTTCGACTTCCAAGGTATTCCCAATCTCGTTCGCTCAGATCCAACAACCATGTGCGTCTGACAGCCCCTAGAGTAAAAAGAGCCCGGCTGGGTGGACGAACCTTCTCGGCCAATGTGGCCAATCTATGGAACTCACTACCCATCACCCTCCAACAGGCCCCATCTGAAGCCTGTTTTAAACACCTGCTGAAAACCTGGCTGTTTACCCAGTCTCGCTAAATGCTACCCTCTCCAGCCTCCATGGTCTGATACACTTGTTCTATCAGCGCCGGGACACCTCCTCGTGAGGTAGCTGTTCGCGCTATACAAAATTCTGTATTATTATTATTATTATTATTAGTGGTGATGGAACCCGATTCTCCATTAACTCGAGTTATTGTATTAAAGCCCTTCTGAATCGGACACCACGGACTCTGCCTCTCATTATATGCATGATCCTTATTAATGTATAGAAATTCTGACAGGGTAATTAATTTATTTACCACAGTCAATCGCGGCCTGAACGAACGCGAGGAGGTGCTTAGACAAATGGTGGCAATTCGTAATGGTTAACCACTATACTTAACTATAAATGCCTTCTCTGTTCAAATTACATCTGGTCAATTGGACAATGCTCACTTAGCAACCTCCCCATATGAAACAGAACTCCAAATAAACCTAGACCACACATGACATGCCAGATATGTAATTTCTGTACCTTGTACTGTATTGACATTGATGACTTTTGGATTTCCGAACAGTATTGCTTTGCAATGTATTGACATTAATGACGTCTGTGTTTCCATACACATATTGTATGTATAATTGTCTTTGTATATTATGTTTGTTTGAAATAAGGTGTTAAACCTTATGAGGTTTATTGTATGTATAATTGTCAGTGTATATTAAGTTCGAAATAATGTGTTAAAAGATCTAAAGATTTCCCTTAATTTGGAAGCCAGCCCTAAAATAATATGGATTAATACAGATAAGATTATAAGCGAGTCGTTTTGAACACATTCGAATGACTCCAACCAGGTAGTAGGTAAACCATTCAAACATGTGAGAATCGATCGATCACGACTCGAACTTCTTGTTATTCTACACAAACGAGTCCCTTCACACTGTCTATCGTTCGACCCGATCCTTCCTGATTGGCCGATACGTGGACACGTGATATTCAAACACGGAAGTATTAGCACAGCCCAAACGCGGTGCTTCTCTTCGAACAAACGCCGACAGAGGCTGCCCTGCGGTATAAGCCTTCCTGCGATACCCGGCCTAATTAAATATTACTGGAGGTAAGAATAGAACGAAATTCTTATGTCAAAACTCCTCATGAACAACCTGCCTATAATTTATTAAATCGGGCACGTGGATCAACCCCTCACTCCTCCCGTTTCTCTATTTTCAATATCAGGTAGCTCGAGTACCTGCCAGAGAAACTTTACATAAGTACTCGGGCGAACTTTAACGATAGAGGCATCGCAAGACACCTACAACACCGGAATGCCCGAGGGGGCACCGGTAGGATCGTGCTATTAATTCCTTTTAGCAGTAAGTCCCCGGCATATTTACTGAATAAGACAAAGTTTAAACTATGTACAAAAGGGGTTCTGATTGCCTTTCCATCCTCCACAGGCCCCATTGAGAACACCAGCCTGATAGAGAGTCATTTTACCACCAACGAAAGTCAAATTATATCCTCTGAACCACCAACAAGATACTAGGTGAGTTCAGTCACGTGCAGTTTTGAGATCCACCTGGAGTCGATTACCCTTGGGAGAGGGGTCCTGACCCAGTACTCTCTTTCTTCCCAATAGGTGACCTACCCATTAGAAGTGTAGACGGAGGTCCATACTAGAACAACATCACCGGTAATGTACCCAATACCCACCTTCAACCACACTTGCAAATATGTTGCATCAAGTTTTTAATACCTACCTCATTTTTGTACTATAGGTGTAAAATCCAGACCGAGTGTTGGATAACGGCCTAACTTACCCCCAACCTCCCCCCCCCCCCCCCTCCATAGTCCTGAAGAAGACCCGCAGCCGAGGTCCCCAATATCCCAAGAGCACCAGGGTCGAAACGTCGATGCTTACCATTTTGATTCGCCTGTATCCCCCCCCCAGTTTAATTGTGATTCCTTTCGCCCCTAATTGACATTTACAGGGAACAGGCTCATATGATAGCGGAGGCTATCCCGCTTTGTGTTATGTAAATATTATAACAGTATACCACTATTGTCTATTTCTTTTTTCCAAATCACTTGAGCACCCCTTTCCTTCTTCACCGACTATACTCTTGATAGTCTCTTGCGCCGTTCAGACAACTGTTTTATGAAATTGTAAATAAATAAGTGAATTTTTTGATTTAACAAACATTCACAGTGTGGTCATATTTCAATTGTTTTTCTAATATCTTCTTGTTTTTCTTGGTTAATTGTGTCAACCTTTCTGGGTATTGTCCACCATTGAATACTTCTCTCCCATTGTCTTGATTAAATCAATATATGCTTAGTTAATCGCATAACTTAAAAACAAATGTTATTCAAATAAGTGTTTATTTAAATCACTGTCAAGGACCACTTCTCTCTATACTATTCATACCCAGGTCCTTTGATTCTGTGGGTGAACCCCATTGATTTAATGGTCTCTTGTGCAGGGATTTCTGCGAGGGTTGTCATTGTCTATTGTTAATTGTTTGCTTTGTGCTTTAATGTCAAGTATATGTAGTAGAGTGTCTGTGAGTACATAGATCTATACCAAACTTCCATAGACATGGTTGACAATGAAATCCTAACATACAGTGAAGACTATATCAAAAACCTGATTGGCGAACAGGGAGGAGGAAACTTTCTAGGAAGACCAGTCAGTACATTAGAACCTACATTAAATGACAAAATCAACAAACTAGAACGACTAGAAAAGAAACTCATTAGAACTAGACTCCATGGACTCGCATTGGCTCAATACCTTCAAGCTAACGTGATCCCCGTAGGCCTTCAGGTTCGCAACGAACCAGCTATATTTGTAGATAACCCTGTATTCAAAGGCAAGTTTAGTTTCATATCCAATAATTGCTCCAGGCACTGGATGGTGCTTGGGGTTGAAACAGCTTTGGAAGAAGTCACCCGTTTAACCAAAGAAATAGCTGACTTGAGAAAGGAGATTTTGGATGACACCGCGTTGAATAACGCCAAAGAAGCATTAGACAGACTTGAAAAAACTCTAAAAGAATTTGACATTTTTACACAAACTACCAAATTGGATAAACTATCCAATGATATAAAATTCTTTGACAAAAAGAAGGTGTACCCCTATTTGACAGACGGATACTATAATCAAGACTCTAGAGGAACATACACAACCAGAGGTAGGGGAGGCTACCGGAGATATAATACGTTCTCCAACTCCTCCGTTAGCAGTGGTTCAGATTTAGAACAACCATCCACCAGCACTGCAGGACAAGAAGGGGACCAAGATTTTTTAGAGCAGGACCCATGGGTAGATCAACGTGGGAGGGGACGTCCCTGGGGACGACCCAGGGGGAGAGGCCAAGCTTCTTGGAAACAGAACAGGGGACAGCAGACTTGGAACCAAGGGAGAGACAAACCAGGGAAACAGGTACACTTCAGACAGGAGTCCCATGGCGACATACGAACCCGATCGCAACACTACAGATGGTAAATACCACCACAACACCCAAACAGAGTAGTCCTCTGATCAATCTATCTAACTACAATCTAGCGTGCAAGGAAGAACAGGTGTTAGAAAAGGGACTATCCTTTGTACCCACAAGTCTCCCCAACAGTTTCAATTTGAAATTAGAACTTTTCCAATTCTTCCGCAAGGTTCGCCTCAAATATCACTTCAATAAATCACCCCATATCAACTTGAATAGTAACACAGGCCTAAGACCACCCTCCTCTTTTACCCCCCCAACACACATGATGCCACCAAGGATTCTAGCCTATGAACAAATGGTAATGGGCGATATCACCAAACTACTAACGGATAGAAAGTATGTCAAATATAACATTACCAAAACTGAACGACAAGCACTACACAATCTAAACACAAACCATGAGATAGTGATAAAACCTGCCGATAAGGGGGGAGCAATCGTCATTCAGAGTAGAGAGGCATACAAGGCAGAAATTCTAACACAACTAGCCAGAGAGGGTAACTATAGGAAATTATCCAAAGACCCTACCAATGACATAGCCACCCAAATCAGAAGGCTAACAGATACAGCACACCAGGAAGGCATAATCACCAAGCTGGAAAGCGAATATTTAAATAATGCCCATCCCCGTATTCCAACGATATACACAGTACCTAAAATCCATAAGGGCCTAGCGGCACCTCCAGGGAGGCCGATCATTTCGGGGTGTGGTTCTATTTTAGAACCGTTGTGTAAGTTCATTGACATCTCCTTAAAGCCTATTGCAGAAACTACAACCTGCTATTTACGAGACACCATGCAGGTAATCACACTTATGGATGGGAGTAAATTCGACCCTACAAAGGAACTATTGGTGACCATGGACATCACGTCCTTGTACACTAGTATCCCGCAAAAAAAACTGCAATGGTTGAGATTGAAAAAGCTCTAGACAATAGAACACGCCCACATAGGGTTCCAACCAGTTTCATCCTATCACTTTTGGAATTAGCTATGAAAAGAAATTATTTCATCTTTGATGGACAATTCTATGAACAAACAAGCGGAGTGGCAATGGGGGCGAGCTTTGCTCCAAACCTTGCCATTATCTTTATGGATAATTTTGAACACAAATGGATCCTACACAACACCAATCCCCACAGAACAAAAATTGCAGAATGGCGTCGATACATCGACGACGTGCTCCTCATTTGGAGGGGCACACATGAGGAATTGATGACTTTTCACACCTGGTTAAATGAAAAGGACAACAACATACAATTTTCCATTGAGAGTAGTAACAAGGCCATAAATTTCCTTGACCTGACCATCAAAGAAGAAAGTGGTGTTTTATACACCACACTTTTCAGGAAACCAACTGAAAAAAACACACTCCTCAGATATTCTAGCCATCACCCTCGCAACCTCAGGGACAACCTACCTTTTGGGCAGTTCCTGAGGTTGCGATGCAATTGTACCAAGAAGACTGATTACTTTCAAGAATCTGATATCCTGATTAAAAGACTCATAGAGCGAGGATACCCCAGAAGCCTAGTTAGGAAGGCACGCAAAAGGGCATGGTTCAACAATAGGGAGTTCCTTCTAGAACCTAAACCTAAATCTGACTCCACAGAAAACA
Source organism: Lissotriton vulgaris (assembly GCF_964263255.1). NCBI lineage: Eukaryota > Metazoa > Chordata > Amphibia > Caudata > Salamandridae > Lissotriton > Lissotriton vulgaris. The sequence goes on along the minus strand of NC_141691.1, from coordinate 87,130,180 downwards.
GACTCATATGTGTGACCACCTTCAAAACACGTAGCACGGAAATTAAACAAACCATCAATACACATTGGCATCTAATAGCTGAGGACCCCCAATGCATGCCTTCCGCAAAGGCAAGAGTGTGAAGGACTTTGTAGTGCATTCCATGCTTAGTCAACAAAATATGGAAAGTCAAACTTCATTGTGGAACATCCCCCCTGTATTGGGCCACTTCAAATGTGGCAGTTGTAAAGCGTGTACCATGGTATCAGAGACAAAAACGTTTACCCACAATAATTACACCCACACGATACAACAACATACAAATTGCAACACGATGGGAGCTATCTATGCTATAATGTGCCCATGTGGTTTCTTATACATCGGTCAAACCACCCAGAAAACCAAGACCCGTATTCTACAACATTGTAGCAAAATACGCTGCAAGGTGCAAGGGGCCCCACTGGTGGATCACTTTCTCAAATTTAATCACCATCCTGAAAGTCTCAAATGGTGGATAATAGAGAAGGTTGCGAAAAATCCACAGGGTGGCAATTATGCCAAACTTCTAAGTACTAGAGAATGCCGCTGGATGCATTTATTGGACACTGTCAATCGCGGCCTGAACGACCGCGAGGAGGTGCTTAGACAAATGGTGGCAATTCGTAATGGTTAACCACTATACTTAACTATAAATGCCTTCTCTGTTCAAATTACATCTGGTCAATTGGACAATGCTCACTTAGCAACCTCCCCATATGAAACAGAACTCCAAATAAACCTAGACCACACATGACATGCCAGATATGTAATTTCTGTACCTTGTACTGTATTGACATTGATGACTTTTGGATTTCCGAACAGTATTGCTTTGCAATGTATTGACATTAATGACGTCTGTGTTTCCATACACATATTGTATGTATAATTGTCTTTGTATATTATGTTTGTTTGAAATAAGGTGTTAAACCTTATGAGGTTTATTGTATGTATAATTGCCAGTGTATATTAAGTTCAAAATAATGTGTTAAAAGATCTAAAGATTTCCCTTAATTTGGAAGCCAGCCCTAAAATAATATGGATTAATACAGATAAGATTATAAGCGAGTCCTTTTGAACACATTCGAATGACTCCAACCAGGTAGTAGGTAAACCATTCAAACATGTGAGAATCGATCGATCACGACTCAAACTTCTTGTTATTCTACACAAACGAGTCCCTTCACACTGTCTATGGTTCGACCCGATCCTTCCTGATTGGCCGATACATGGACACGTGATATCCAAACACGGAAGTATTAGCACAGCCCAAACGCGGTGCTTCTCTTCGAACAAACGCCGACAGAGGCTGCCCTGCGGTATAAGCCTTCCTGCGATACACGGCCTAATTAAATATTACTGGAGGTAAGAATAGAACGAAATTCTTATGTCAAAACTCCTCATGAACAACTTGCCTATAATTTATTAAATCGGGCACATGGATCAACCCCTCACTCCTCCCGTTTCTCTATTTTCAATATCAGGTAACTCGAGTGCCTGCCAGAGAAACTTTACATAAGTACTCGGGCGAACTTTAACGATAGAGGCATCGCAAGACACCTACAACACCGGAATGCCCGAGGGGGCACGGTAGGATTGCGCTATTAATTCCTTTTAGCGGTAAGTCCCCGGCATATTTACTGAATAAGACAAAGTTTAAACTATATACAAAAGGGGTTCTGATTGCCTTTCCATCCTCCACAGGCCCCATTGAGAACACCAGCCTGATAGAGAGTCATTTTACCACCAACGAAAGTCAAATTATATCCTCTGAACCACCAACAAGATACTAGGTGAGTTCAGTCACGTGCAGTTTTGAGAACCACCTGGAGTCGATTACCCTTGGGAGAGGGGTCCTGACCCAGTACTCTCTTTCTGCCCAATAGGTGACCTACCCATTAGAAGTGTAGACGGAGGTCCATACTAGAACAACATCACCGGTAATGTACCCAATACCCACCTTCAAACACACTTGCTAATATGTTGTATCAAGTTTTTAATACCTACCTCATTTTTGTACTATAGGTGTAAAATCCAGACCGAGTGTTGGATAACGGCCTAACTTACCCCCAACCCCTCCCCCCTCCATAGTCCTGAAGAAGACCCGCAGCCGAGGTCCCCAATATCCCAAGAGCACCAGGGTCGAAACGTCGACGCTTACCATTTTGATTCGCCTGTATCCCCCCCAGTTTATTTGTGATTCCTTTCGCCCCTAATTGACATTTACAGGGAACAGGCTCATATGATAGCGGAGGCTATCCCGCTTTGTGTTATGTAAATATTATAACAGTATACCACTATTGTCTATTTCTTTTTTCCAAATCACTTGAGCACCCCTTTCCTTCTTCACCGACTATACTCTTGATAGTCTCTTGCGCCGTTCAGACAACTGTTTTATGAAATTGTAAATAAATAAGTGAATTTTTTGATTTAACAAACATTCACAGTGTGGTCATATTTCAATTGTTTTTCTAATATCTTCTTGTTTTTCTTGGTTAATTGTGTCAACCTTTCTGGGTATTGTCCACCATTGAATACTTCTCTCCCATTGTCTTGATTAAATCAATATATGCAGAGTTAATCGCATAACTTAAAAACAAATGTTATTCAAATAAGTGTTTATTTAAATCAAAGTCAAGGACCACTTCTCTCTATACGTTTTAAAATGAAGGCTTCGGTGGTGGCTCCTTCGCTAAGGAGTATTGCCCCACTGCGCAAAAGAATATGATAATAATGTATCGTTATTATCATTTTATTTTTCCTAATGAAGTCAGTGGCACTCTGGGCGGGGCAGACAGAGCAGGGGGAGGAGTGGTTTGTACTCTTTAAGTGCATATTACTGTTTGGCTGGCCCTCTTGGGCCGGTCAAACAGTCATGCGCATTTTGCATGTTCCCCACCAGGTTGTAGGAACATGAAAAGTCTCCCAGTCCTTGTCTGTGCTCCGAGCCACAGCGCTCAGACCAATCACAACACTGCATTTCAGAACTGTGATTGGCTTAGGGGAGCCTTGAAGCCCGGGTGCTTTCTGCTGCCGTTGGAGACAGGAAGAAGGAAGACAATTGAGGAGAGGCTGCAGCCCGGGTAAGTGTTTCTTTTTTTCATTTCCTTGCCCCCCTGCCCCCACCTCCACCGTTGCTCACCACTACCGTCCGTTAGCAGCCGCTACTGGAAGGCCTACAATATCTAAGCAAGGTTTATATAAATGTGAATAATACCCTGTTAATAACATTCATATGTTTACATTTTATTGTCAATTTAAAGTAACACATTTAATATGGAAAAACCTTTCATTACACACCTCTGGAGCAATAAAAAAACACACCAAGGACAAACAATAGGAGGAAAGCATGTATAGAAGGATCAAACAGGGTGCATTGCCTTGCCCTGTAGGAGACATAGATTAATGGAACAGTGTCAGAAACACTAAACGAGCCCTTGATTGGGCAAGCATACTCACGAGGAGCCCGAGTACTCAGACTCCACCCCCAAGAGAAGCGCACCTTCCTTTCCAGGTTTCCAGCACATGCCTGATCACAGTCCGGGCCCTGGAAGAAAAGTATCAGCATTGCAAAGTCATGAGTTGGATCGGAGATGGGCTGTCCATTTTGCCCATAGGTCTCAGGGCAGAGGGAAGCCATGGTGAGCAAGAACACCAAAGAAACATCGGGTTCCAGGCAATCTCTCATGATGGAAGGAGCAATGATGATGATCATCATCATATGTGACTTGTATAGTGTGACTTGTCACCTGCGAGGGTATCCGGGCGCTGGGCTGCGGGATTTAAAGAGCCAGGTCTTCAGTTACATCCTGAAGTATTTCCGTAAGGGTGGTGTTCAGAAGTGCAGGGGGAGGGGGTTCCAGGTCTTGGCTGCAAGGTTGGAGAAGGAGCATCATCTTGAGCGGCAGCGGTGGATGCGCGGCGTCTGTGCGAGTGTGAGGTGGGCGCAGTGGAGGTTTCTGGATGCTTGATGGAAGTTCAGGCAGTGGTTCATGTATACAGGTCCTTGGTCATGGAAGGCTTTGCAGGGGTGGGTCAGGAGCTTGAAGTGCCATCTCTTCTGGATGGGGGGCCCGTGGCGGTCTCTCAGGTGCTGGTGATGTGGGTCCTTTTGTGCAAGTTGAGGATCAGTCTGGCTGCTGCATTCTGCATCAGCTAAAGCCTTCTCATGAGTACGCTGGTGTTGCATGAATAGAGTGTGTTGCTATAGTAAAGACGGCTGGTGATGAGGGCCGCATCTCTGTTTTTTTGGTGCTGATGGGAAGGCATTTGAAAATTCTGCAGGGCATGCGGAGAGGTTGGAAGCAGGCAGAGCAGATGGCGTTGACCTGTCGTTTCATGGAGAGTTTGCTGTCCAGAATGATGCCATGGTTCTGGGTGTGGCCTTTCAGTGTGGGGGTGGGTCCCAGTTCTGATGGCCACCAGTGACCATATTATAGAAGTGCCCCGGTCCCACAGCGGGCGTTTGCCGCTGCTTTGCCTGCCCCTGTGGCACTTTGGTATTACAGAAAGGGCCACAGATGCTTGTACGTCCCCTTCTGTAGCACTGGCATACGTACAGCACCAGTGCTTCCTCAAGAGGGCGTTTTCTTATTTGCATGGGGGCATGCCCCATGCAAATGAGGGAATCCCTTTGCCTCTGCACCCGCGGCGTATTACAGATGGGGGCACAGAGGCAAAGAAGCTCTCAGGAGGCGCCCTGACAGTGCGCCATTTAAAAGGTGGTGCACTGTTAGTGCACCCCCAGATTTCAGCCCTCTGGAGTGGGGAAAGGGGGTCCTATTGACCCCCCTGACATCCCCTTGCAGGCAAGTGTAGTCACTTACTGCACCTGCCTGCAAGGGGACCTCTAATCCCTTTTAAAACTGCAGGCAGGTGCCCTAATACGGCGCATTTTCCTTGATAATGCCGGGCACACATTTCAAGAGGTGCACCCTTCTCAATCTAGGAAAATGCACCGTATGCATAATACGGCCCCAGGTGTTGTTGCAGGGGAAGGGGCGGCTGCCGAAAATCAGCACTTCTGTTTTGGCCTTGTTGAGCTTCAGGCAGTTGTCCTTCATCAAGATGGAGATATTTTTCATGCAGTAGGAAATTGGACTTCATGGTGGTGGGGTCCACTGGGAGCAAGAGGACAAGTTGTGTGTCGTCGGCATAGGAAATGATGCTGATGCCTTGGGTTTTGACGATGTCAGCTAACAGTGTCATGTAGATGTTGAAGGGGGTCGTACTGAGGCATGAACCTTGAGGGACGCTGCAGATGGTGCAGAACGTGGAGGTCACTGGCACCCACCAAAGGGACAAGCAAGCAGCGGATGAGTGTTCCAGAACGTGGAGAGTGGAGTCGGAACAGGGACATGAGCAGTCGGAATAAGAAGGGTGAAGTCTGAATCTCTCTGTAAAACCTGATCTAGGTGGATTCCACTTCCTGTGGACCGTGGCATACCTGAGCCCACAGAAATTGGCTAATTCGCCCCTGAGGGGGAAAGTACTATGGCGGATATTATCAAGAATGGCGTTAAAATTATCGCCTGTTTAGCGGCAGAAAACTGCTGCTAAAGTGGCGATTATGGGCTTGATAATATGCCCTGGAGAATCCCAATAGAAGCCCAGGCTCACACCAGAACAAGGACTTCTATTGGAATTCTCCAGGGCATATTATCAAGCCCATTATCGCCGCTTTAGCTGCAGTTTTCTGCCGCTAAACAGGCGATAATTTTTAACGACGTCCTTGATAATATGCCCCCATGTCCACACCTGAGTTTCTTTGTAACACTATAGCTGCCACTTTAGGAGGACAGTATTAGAAGAGCTGTTGCACGAACAATGCAGCAATGAGTCCATATTATGTTGTGTGATGTTGAGCAAATCACTTTGATACGTTTTCAGGGCATCTGACAATAAGCTTTGGACTCTTTAAACCATGCTACATATCTGTCATATATATAAAGAGATAATTTACATTTACGTTACTCTCTGTCTCTGCTTCTTGCTCCATAAGCCAAATGCACACAAGACCACGCGAGCCCGATCTGTACAAATACAAAACATATTTGAAAATATATCTGGCCGCCTCAGCAGACAGCAGAATGGAATTGTCATCCTAGAAATATTGCAGGCCCCCCTTCTCGGTCCGCAGATGTGTGAAAATCCCTGCGTCACTGCCCCAGATGGGAATGCTCTTATCAGCCCTGCAGCAGGTAATCACAGCTCAGCCTATGCAGTGTGCCAGGCCTGTTCTCGGGGCAGGCAGGTTTATTAGTGGTGATAAATGTCCCTCCCTGGAGCAGGCAGGTAAACGGCTGCCGCATAAAACCAAATGTCCAACATGTTCAGCGAGGAAATAAAGGATGCAGAGGCGTCCATTTCTCTTCCTCTTGTTATTCCCTGATCACAGTTGCACGAGGCTGGGGAAGTAACTGCTGACGTCTCTTCCGGTGCGACAGGCGGCGGCCATTAATCTGCGCCCACGTGCATTTCTCTGGTTTTCTTCTCTCATTGATTTCTTGCTCAGCGGGAAGTGAGTTGGGCCTTTGGGACCGGACCTTTTTGTTTTAACTGAAGAGTTTTAGTTCAGACATCACACTGGGATTGGCACCAATTTAGTAATTAGTTAGTGCTAGTTAGCACTTTAACAGAATACTGCAGTGCTTAATTTGTAAAATATAAAGTACCAGGGCTCTGACCAGGAGGCCACTGCAGCCTGCGCCACCCTTCGCCCTGGTCATTGCTGCCAAACAAACTACTAACCATCTCTCTTGCATGTAAATGCGACAGTTCAGATTATTGCAGGTCCCCAAAGCTAAAGGAGTGGCTGGGGAGGCAGGTATGAGCAATTTTTTTTAATGTATATTGCTTTCCTAAAAAACTGTTATACTGCTTATCTCGAAATTACATGAGCAGCTCCACCATGTGGCAGACTGACCTAAGTGTAGTGTTGACAATTAAGTGCCGGTGCTCAGCACCGGAAATCACCGGCTCAAATTAAGCACTGGAATACTGTAGACCCCTGGGCAAAACATAACCAACTACCGGGGACATTTTAACCCCTTTGATGCTAGTGACAAAGCCAGCTCGTCATGGGCGTTACCTGCGCTGCGCGCATGACGAGCTGGCTTTGTCACGTAACGCGGGTTTTTTGAATTTTCAGCGCACAGCGGGAAAACCCGCTAGCGCGCATGCGGTTAAGGATTTCAGGAGCTCTGTGCACAACATGTTTTGAGGGGCCCTGTTCATAATAGCTTTGAATTTATGATCCAGTTCCAGCTTTTTCATGCCCTCTTTGGCCAGCTCACTGACAGTGCAGAGGCACGCTGGCCCAAATCCTAAATGTGTTTACATCTAATATTCAGGGATAGAGACGTGTGATATTATTATAGTACAGCAGCATCTCACAAATATTACTGCAAATAATCTTTGTGACCCCCCCGCCATTTCTCAAATGTGACTTCCTGTTTTGATCTGAAAGAAACGGTTTTTATGGAAGTTGCATGGTTGAACAACAAACATTTCTGTGCCAAATTTCTGTTATAGACTCCAATCAGGGCCGGACTGGGAACCAAAACCGGCCCTGGCAAAGTGCTTGGTCGGCCCCCCTCCCCAAGGGGGGCTGTGGGTGCCGCCGAGCTCTTTGCTGGGGCCGGTTTTTGCCCGATTTTGTTACTGTAACAAAAACGGCCCCCAGGGGCCCCAAACCGGCCCCCCACCCGTGCGGCGCACCGGGGGATTGCCCGGTGCACGCTACGGCCAGTTAGGGCCTGACTCCAATACATCACCCACATTAAAAATAAAGGTAAGTGGTATGTAAGCAAATCTATTAGGAATTATTCAAGGTCATCAGGGCAAAAACAGAGCTGGCTCTATCAGGGAGTCTCCTGAAAGGCTTGGGCACCTCGCCTGGGCCAACTTTGCCCATGCCTTAATTTGTAAAACATAAGTGCCAAGGCTCTCATCAGGCCGCCACAGCAGCTTGTACCGGTGATTGCCTCTGCCACGCAGCCAGTGATAGCAGGAAAACAGCTACTAACCATCACACTGCTACAGATGTAACAATTCTGACTATTTCAGGCCTCCAAAGCTATAAGAATGGCTTGGACGGCAGGTAATAGTCATTTTAATGTATATTGAATTAATAATTACCTGTTGTTGTGGCCATCTCTAAATCAGCCAGAGAGCACCACCTTGTGGCAGACTGTCACTCATAAGTACTGGTGCTGAGCACAGGAAACCACTGGCTCAAATCAAGCACTGCTTAAACGGTCTCTGATAACTACACCTTATCTTTCTTTGCTCTGAACTCACAGTCATGGGGAAAATAACAAAACTAGTGGCAGAATGCAAAAGTAAAATTCAGCACTGGATGAGGCACTGCCCATAGCATGAGGCATCCTGTAACGAGAGTAATTTATATAGGATCCCCTGCTCCTCTCTCAGCATTACCGCCTTCGAACACACTGTTATGTTGTCCCATGCCAGGCAGGAGACTGAATATCTAGTTCATCATTTTTTAAATCATAATGCCATTCCAGATGCCAGCCATATGCAAATCAGCCTCCAGTAGGAACAGACAAATCCTAACTGTGAGGCCAGGTCCCGTCTGAATACACAAACAAGCAAGCAAAGACCCGTAGGGGCCCAGATGTTGGTCCTGAGTGATTGCCATTGGGTGAGACTTTTGCAAGAATCCCACTCATCACTTTGGTGTTTTGCTCAGTGCGGATCTTCAGGTGTGAAGTATATGTCCAGACTTTGGTCCTGTTCTTAGTGTGCCACAGGACTCAAGCTATACCTTACCAATCAGAGGTAACTAGGCTAAAACGTGTGTGGAGTTGCTGAAGTTCCTATTCAAAGAGGCCTAGGCAGTTTGGGCTGTTCTACTGGGCAGGAACAGGGCTGATGTGTGTGTGATCTCTTTCTGGGGTGGCATGGTGGGTGAAAATAATGGACTGGATTGCAGACAGTGATGCCATTGGCTGAGACTTTTGTAAGACTGAGTAACAAACTCAGGTCATTGCACAATAGTACTCGGTTTATTATGAATAAAACAAACCTACAAGTACCAGACACAGGGCTGGACTGGGAACAGAAACCGGCCCTGGCATACTGCTCAGCCGGCCCTCCCTGGGGTGAGGGGGAGTGCGGCCGAGCAGTTTGTGAGGGCCGGTTTCGGCCGATATTGTTACACTGGGCCGATTTTGCTGACACCCGGTAACAAAAATGGCCCCCAGAGGCCCAAAATCGCCCCTCGCCCTAGCGGCCCACCGAGGAAAGGTCCAGTGCCCGCTATGGCCAGTCTGGCCCTGACCAGGCAATAAAGAAAATCAAAGACTGGATGAGGTACAGAAACTTTGTCCCAGTGCACCAGTACGGAGAAATGGACAGTGTTCACAGCAACCCTACTTTGATTTTCCCTGGCACTTTTCTATGGGTACCACTTTTCTACGGAAACCATAGGTCTCCCAAAGCCTCTCTATCTTTGCTGGCTCTGTGCATTAGTGAAAGGGTACTGAGGCATCGAAGAGCCCTAGGATCACACCTCTAACCCGACGTGCAGCAGTGCCATCTTAACGCATGGGCACGCTGGACAGTTGCCCTGGGGCCCCACGAGCATAGGGGCCCCATGCCAATCTATGAACCAACCAGAATTTATTATAAGTTTATTTTATCGATAATGTACATTTTTATTCCTGTGAGTGGTTGTGTAGGCAGGGCCTAGTACACTGCTTTGCCCGGGGGTCTTTAATGCTGTTAAGATGGCTCTGATGTACAGTTCACTGTCCTATGCTTGACTCTCTTGCAATGCACCTCCATCAGGACATACATACTTCCCCACCATATAGAAGTACTGGCTCAGCTGCCATTTTGGAGACTGAAAAAGTTTTCATCTTGTTTGCAGTCCATGAGTTTGAATTCTTATTGGCTGCTGTTTTCAGTGATTTTTGTTGTAACAGTTATTCTGAGGTTTTTCTAAAATAGCAAATTTTCACAATAGCATTAAACCATTTTATTGCCTCCCTAGGGGGCATATTATCAAGGGGGTTTATCTCTGCTTTTTTGGCTTTAAAAGCCAAGAAAGCGGAGATAAAATGATCTCCCTATTACCTAGCTGTCGCTAACACCAGTTAGCGACAGCTAGTAGGAGAAAGCGACCATCTTGGGCCCCACTTTGCATGTCAGTGATATTTATCACTAATGACATGCAAAGTGGGTGTGCCAAGATGTTAGCGACTGGAAACAGTCGCTAACATCGCTATCTCCTATTACCAACTTTTGGAGATATTCGCGCTAAGCGCGAATATCTCCAAAAGCTAACACCTGCCCTGAGCAGTTCTTATCCAATAAGAGGTGGATAACATGGCTAAGAGCATTAGCTCGGTAATGCATGAATATCGCTGACTTTTCAGCGATATTCATGCATTGTGGCCGATTTTTATCGCATTTGCGATAAACCTTGGTAATAAACCTTGGTAATACCAAGGTTTATCTGCGATAAAAATCGCCGCAGCTCAGCGGTAAATTTTTGTCTCTAACCAAGCAATAGCGATAATTATCGCTATTGCTTGGTAATATGCCTAGCATGGATGGCGCGTGGGCAGGAGGGCTTTCTGGCACTAGATTTTAGGAACTAGGCTGCAGGCTGTTCTCTCACTGAGCACAACTTGATTAAAAATGTAGCCTATACACGTGCTTTCACTGCATATTTAGAATTCAGAATACCCATTCTGCTGCAAATTGCACTGACCCCCCCAACTGACGTTTCTAGCACGATTACTTAATTAGCTGGTTTAAATTACATTCCTAGAAATATGCAAAGCACAAATTATTTGTAAGGTGCTTGATTAAAGAGTTTTTTGCATTAACATACGGTAAGTGGGAATTATTAATTTCGCTGCTTTAAACATAAATTGTCCTGTCTGATTTAAAGGTCAACACAATTATATTAAATTGATCATTCTTAGATTAAGGACTATTTTATAATTTATATGATACTGATATGAGAGATCTATTAGGGACATAATTGTGTAATTAAGAATGAATTAAACGAATTTGGTACCCAGTCGTCGCTTTACCGCGCAAAGGCTTGTAATAACGGGCACAAGGAGGGGGAAAACTGCATTACTTCATTTTAAATTGTGTTACTTCACTTTTTCATACTATCTGCAGCAATGTAGTAGCCAACACATTATTGGGGTGACTGATTTTCTGGCGTAACACGTCAACAGTTCATCCTATAGGATGATATGTGTGCGCCTTATTCCGCCAACGGCCACTGCAGCCCAGAATGTGGCCCATCTGAGTTAGATGAAGATGTGTTTCCATAAAGTAAGATGTCTACTCTGAACTTTATTCTCTTGCTTATTTTTCTCCAATTCCCATAATGCACACAAATCATGGTAACACGAGATCTCATTTTCACGTGGGCTGGCCCATCTCTGGCTTACCTTTGCCAGTGTATTAATACTGTACTATACATTGCGCGTTTGAAACGCGCCATGTATATACTCAGTGTTTCTATTAGTCATCTCAAGCATGTCTACATGGTTCAGAATTTGGAGGCACTGAAACAGATTTGTTGGTCTTTTCATCCTGCGATCTGTAGGTTTGGCAGAGAAGTGGTGGTCATTTTGTGGTACTAGGAGGATACAGCTCAGGCCCCTTTGTTGGCCTTTGGTACCCCTGTCACTGCCTGCTCTTTTCCTGGTCTACGGTCTGGTCTATGGTTTTTGTTCTGTTCCCTTCATCCACCCCTCAGTAGTAAATAGGATGCTGCTGAGGGGCTAACAAGTGGGTGCTTTGGTGATGGTTGCCAGGGTTGAAAGGTGAGATGCGCACATCATCAAAGGACAGCATCAGCATGAACCTACAGAATGTTAATGCAAGAGGAGGCGAGGAAGATGCTGGCTTGAACATGGCTGACGCCATTGCTTATTTAAGCCGACAAGATGGCTCAGTGAGCTAAACTCTTCCTGCTGATATCTCTGGTATCCAGGCGTCCATGAGGTCAAACGCTTGCAAAGCAAACACAGCCTTCCACACTGTAGATCTCAGTAAATTTAATATGAGTAAGATGAGAAATGGGGACTCTTGCTATCTACAGCGCTTTGAAGTGGCAGACGTTTGGTAGGAAGTGCTATACAATACAAGTTCTATTATCCACAATGGCACAGGCAGCTGCAAAGAGTGATGGAGGCAACCTCTCACGCCCTAATGGACTTTAAACCAGTAATGCCCTTGCTCCTGAAGCCGCTGTCCACAGTTGGTGGAGACAGAACCATGACTTTGGGAGCCCTGATTGAGAAGGCTTGATAAAGAGTTGTACATGGACTGAGACAGCAGGAATACACATATCCTGGACTCTTCCTTAGTGTAGTCACCATGGCTAGGAGGATGGAATGTTGCGCTGATCTGACAGAGGTGGCTCGTCCTGTGGAATCACCAGGAGGTAGGAGGGTGCTCTCTATTGAGTGATCAACATGGACTGGTAGTAGAGCTGCCTAGTCAGTTACCACTCAGGATGTAGACAGAGTTCAGAGTGCGTTCTGGTGGATGAGTGCTGCCAAGGAGATGGATTCCTGCCTGGTCCTCACTTTGGGTACATCTCACCAGCATCATCTAGGAAGGAAGAGTCGCAGACATCCCCTTTCCTGAAGCTGCTGCTGATGTGTGCTCTTGCTGTAGCCTGAAGCCAAGAGAAGCCCTGTCCAGTCTTCAGCCTGAGAGTCCAAAGGAAGTGCTTGTCTATGAACTCTTTAGGCTCCCCACTGCGGTTGATCTGAAGACTTCACGGCTATTGTTACTTGCTTCACTACACTGGTCACTTACTCAGTCCATCTAGTTCAGCTATCTATTTGTCTCACCTTGCTCTATGTTTTAGGTTAGCTCATCAAACATTGTTTGGAGTGCATGTTTACTACTTAGGTACCACTTATCACATTGAATTATTGAGTAGCCTACTGTACCATGTTAACCTCATGGGTGCTGCTGACGAAACCAGCTCGTCACGGCTGTTGGAACATTCGCACGGGGGGCTAATTTCCCCGCTGTGCTGAACCTTCCAAAAACGGGTGCGGCCGTGACGAGCTGAGCTCGTCATGAGGACAGCTCCGCTGTACTCTATGACGAGCTGAGCTCGTCACCAGCATGCGGGCGCTGCGTGCGCCCCCCCGCAGCGAAGGGGTTAAGATGTGTTGCCATATAAATGCCACAACGCTGTATGTGATGGTATATTGTATCGCACAAACTTGGCTGAAGCAAAAGAAGAGGTGAGCAAGGGTGCACATCTCATGACATCATTCATGTTCATTAACAAAGTGTATGGATCATGATTCTTTGTGCTGTCTTGGGAGGTAGAGCTCTTTGAACCTATGGCTTCATTTATTACTGTGGAAGGATGGAATCCATTTGGATGTGGATGGGGATATTGTTCCAGATCTCTTTACATAGATTGCAAAGGACTTCTTTCTGGCATTTTCTTTGAATTTCTTCATCTTCAGGTTACTGATGTCCTGGCTCCTAGTTTGCTGGTTATTTTTTCTGCCAGATTGAGGGGGTGCAATTTTTGATGGCCTTGCAGGTGATATAGCTGGTCAAGAAAGTTATGCTGTCTTGACTAGGAAGACTCGTTAGTTCCTTCAGTGTTGAGGTGATGTGGACAAACTTCTTGAGGCCTATGACAAGACAAGCTCCAGCATGTAGGGTGCCTTCCAGGGATGCCAATGTTGCTTTCAGAGGCCACTGAGCCTAGTGGTGCCTTGATTGAAGTGGGAGAGAACAAAGGCTTGAATTTTTTTCTGCTCATTTCTGTTGCAGAAGATAGGGTTTTGCTTTTTTCAGGAGGGAGAGCTGATACCTTTCTGTCTTGGTTTTCACTTGGCTCTTCTCTTTCAAAGACTATTGTATGTCAATCAAGGACTTAACATTGAAAGTCAGTTGCCGAGAGAAGTTGCCAAGATTTGAAACTTGACAGCTTCTCTCTCCGTTGACTGGCGCCAATGCAGTTCGTTTGGTGCTGCTGACCATCAGGAGTCATTGTATCTTAGATGAATCAAGCTTAGCTTTGGAGCATGACATCTGGGCTGGATTAGATAGAGGCAGTTTGGAGTCACTGGATGTCGTGCTCAGCTGAAGGGTTAAAAGAGATCCGAATTTTGATCTATTGTTAGTGCTCTTCCATCAAAAGAGTCCAATGTAGGGATGAAGATGATGATGGTTGGGTAGAGGATATATTCCTGGAATATTCTGCAGGATGTGGGGAATCTCTTTGGGCTTGAGGTTGCCACCTGAAAGAGTTGGCTGTCGGTTCTCCATTGTATGACTTAAGCAGAGATATCAATGTGTGCTTTGAGTGTGTGGATCTGTGCTCGAGGGCTGAGTGTGCTGAAAGCTGCTGAGAGATTGACCAGGGTCAGGAGGAGGGGGACCTTTTGTCATTGAGAAGAAGAACAAGGTTGACCATTTGAACAATGAACGTATCCATGATGTAGTGTGGTCTCTAGATGGATATTTTTGTGTGAGAGTTCTGCAGGCTATTGTAGGTGTGGTTGTAAAACTGAGTTGTCACTTCTTTTTCAGTTATTTGTTTTGATGAAGGGTAGGTAGGTTGTGGAATGTTAGTTGGGAAAATCATCTGGGTCAAGATAAGTTTTTAGGAGAGGGAAGATATATTCAATTTTGAAGTTTTCTGGAAATGTAGCTTGGCTGAGGAAAAAGCTGTTGATTAAGAGGAGGGGCATCCTAATTGATGGATTTCACCAAATCAGAGAATATAATGTCATCTTTGTAGGAGGTGACCTTGAAGGTCTGGTAGTTTTTATTGAGTTTATTGTCCAATTGGAGGTCAAAGGTTGTCAATTTGAGGTTGTCATAGTGAGAAATAGGAGGCAAGATAAATGTCAGCTTGGGGTGTCATTGTGGGTTTTAATTGTGTTTTGTTCTCGCTGACAAAGCAATGGGTGGTGTTGCACTTCTCCATTGCTGGTGGGACTTAGGTTCCACAATTGGACTGATTTATTGGTTGACTCCCTTGTTTCATTGATGGACATCTTGTAGAAGTTAGCTTTGGATATAAGGATGTGGGATCTGCGTGCTGAGTGAAATGTTTTGAGTAGACTGAGGTCATTAGGGTTGTTAAATCATCTCAATTTAATTTCTTGTCTCTGGATGGTGCATATGCTTTCCACAAGTCTCCAGATGTGCCAATGGGATGTCAGCCAGGGTTTGGAACCCAGGTGTGTGTATATCCACATGGTTTTTTGGTGCATATTGTATACATTAAAAGGTAGGCTGACATTTGGGTTGCATTAGTAAAAGTTGAAGAGGTTGTTAGGTGCATCCTAGAAAGGGGTTCAATGGGAATTTCTTCAAGGATTTGTATCTATGGTTAATTTTTGGTTGCTGTTAGTTCATTGGTTTAGTATACTAGGGAGGAAAGAGATGGTGACATGGCATATCCAACCCAGGATTACTGAACCCATGCAGTAGATCATGCTTATTTCCGGTCAACATGTTCACTCCAGGACCATATTGATGGACAGCCTAGCACATTCAATCATGTCGTTGCATCTCAAAGGCGACCCTTTAACAAACTCCCCTGGAGACAGTACTAATCCTTATGGCATATTTATAAGCGGATACTGCCACCAGAACCTCACTTTTAGTGAATTTCTGCTGGCGATATCTCCTTCTCCTTATTTACAAGGTGGCGTTAAGCAACTTAATGTAACTCAGCGCCGCCTTATAAATAAGGCCCCTTTTCACGCTTCACTTAGAGTGAAAGGGACGTGCAATGGATGATACCTCCACAACACCCATTGCTTTTTTAATCTGCCCCATATTTACAAGGCTGAGGCATTGTCAAAAACTAATTCCAGGGAATACCTGGTCTTAGGATGGCTAAACAAGGAGAAATTATTATTTCTTCCCGTATTTTGCTAATTCCATGTGTAGCACACATAGAAAGAGCAAATCATCTTTACAGATTTGTTGGAAACAGCCCTTTTTGCAGGATTATCCCCAAACCTTTTGCTTCTTCCTCCTATTTTTTCCTGACCTGTTTGTGTTGGTTTAAGGACTCTTGGCACTTAACCACTGCTAATCAGTGGTAAAGTGCATATGCTCTATGTGTACATTGTGAAATGGATTGCTGTTTCCATAATTGGATATTTGATTTACTTGTTAGTCCCTAGTAAAGTGCACTGAGTGTGCCAGGGCCTATAACTGAATCAAATGCTACTAGTGGGCCTGCAGCACTGATTGTGCCACCCACGTGAGTAGCCCTAAAAAGGTAACTCAGACCTGCCATTGCAGAGTCTGCACGCAGGTTGTAACTGTCATGTCGACTTGTCCCGTGCACACACTGGCCAGTTCCTAACCTTCCCTTTTCTTACATGTCAGGCGCCCCTAAGGTAGACCCAAAGTACCCCTGTGGGCTGGGTGCAGTGTATGTGAAAGGTAGGACATGCCCTGGTGTGTGTGGCATGTCCTGATAGTGAATTACAGCCCATTTCGTTTTTCACTTTTGCAAGACTACCTGTTCCCTATAGGACAAAATGGGAAGTCTGTTTATAACATCTTATAAACATAACTGGCCCAGGGAACTAGGTGGGAAAATAAAATTTAGTATGCCTGAACTCAGAATCTAACGATGCATCTTGTAGTAAAAGTGATTTTTACATTCTGTGTTTGAAAATACCACTTTTAGGAAGTAGGTATTTTCTTGCTCAGTCATCCCGTGTGCCCCTACTGGAATGTGGATTGCCTGTCTGGGTTTTGGACGACAGAAGGCTAGGAAGCAAGGGTGGATAGTCTAGGTAGGTCAGGAAAGGGCTGAATAGACCTGGGATGCGAAGGGGAAAGAGGGAGGAGATTTCCTTGCACCTAAAAGGGCCTGGTCTGCCTCTGACAATGCCCTTTGCTTTGCTGGGAAATCACACCAGAGAAGGCAGAACTGGTTATGGCTGGGCACAGACACCCTCTGCCTAGAGGATTAAAGGATGTTTGGATACAAATACTGGGGCCTAGACCCCTGAACGTTAGAACTCTTTTGGACCAAGAAGACTGTCAAGAGGAACAGCTGGAGAAGCTGTGACGAGGAACTATCACATTGCTGTGTGCTTTGCTGTGTTGGCCTGCAGTGGCTGCTTCTGTTTTGAGCAGTGAAAGGACTAGACTGAACTTTCTGCAATCTACTTTTGTGAGTTTCCCCAAGGGCTTGAGGTAGAGCTTGCCGCTGTCCAAGAGGGCTTAGGAACAGCAAGGGCTTCATGTTCTTCTGCCCTCAGCACTGGTGACTGTGTGTTTTGTGCTGAAACTGAAGGACAGCAACCAGACGACGTGTATGATGCAGCTGCTGACTCCGTGTCCTGAAGGCATCACAGAGGGCACCACCGCAACGCCGCACCATGACCCTGGGCTCACCAACAACGCCTGCTGATGCTGCCACGAGCCGCTGCTAGCACCACCACCTGTGGGCACCGCACTCCGCACTGCCTCACAGCACGATAACGCCTTGGCACCGCAGAGGACGCGGCCGCAATGATGCACTATGACCCTGGTCTCACCAACAACATCTGCTGACGCCGTCACTGAGCCTCTGCTCGCACCGCAACCTGTGGGCACCGCACTCCGCACCACCTCAATTCATGACAACGCCTTGGTATCCCCGACGTTCCACGTCGAAATCAATGCCGCTGCTTGCACTGTGTTTCGATGGCACCGGTGCGTAAACTTACATGATGCACCGCCCTCATCCCGCACCGCAGACTTGCCCTACCGACGCCGGCGCCATCGACTCCAGTTCGTCAGCCAATGACAGCGGCTCAGCCACAACGACGACGCGGCTTGCACCGTGACCTGCCAGCACTGTGACAAGCAGCGTCTTCATCTCGCACCGCGACCCGGGTCTAACTGACAACGCATCTGACGCAGCCACTGAGCTGCTGCTCACACTCCTATCTGAAGGCACCGCACGCCGCACCACTGCACTTTGCACCACAGCACACGACGCCTGCCGACGTCAGCACTCCAGACTCCATTAGAGTGGAGATTGACTTGCAACGGGTGTGACTAAGAGGGCCCCTGATGACTCCTGCACCAACCTCCGGAAACAACGCCTACGGATGCCGTGTTTTTGGAAGCTCAAGGAGAGGTAATCGACGCCCTGCATTTCTAAAAGATACTGCTTGCAGGTCTTCCCGACACCATAGCTGGCCAGGGACGCCGCGGTCACCAGAACTGTTTCGATTTGTTTGCTCACAACGCCGTGATAACCCCGGACGGAGCAATTGACATCAAGGAACTGTTTAAAGCATATTTTGATAACTGAAGATTTTGAAGTACTGTATTGTGAATTTTCATCGTTTCTGGTCTTGTCTTAAGTATATAAGTATATTGGATATTTTTCTAAACTGGTGTGGTGTCCTTTTGTCGTGCTTACACTGTATTACTGTTGGTTATGTGCAAATGCTTTACACACTGCCTCTAAAATAAGCCTGACTGCTCGTGCCAAGCTACCAAGGGGGTGAGCAGGGATTATTTTAGGAGTGTAACTCCCTTATCCTAACTAGAGTGGCGGTTTCTGCCTGGTATTGGCACATGCCCTAGCCTCCCAAAAATCCCATTTCTACATTGGTTTTCAGCGGTGAGGATAGGACATGCGTTTGCACTTGACACACAGTGATTAGTGTGCACTACTACTGTTTCGCAGACCATTACGTGCCACATACTGGTTCTTTTTCTTTTTGGCCTATTTTTGATCTTGTCAGTTTGAACTTGCTACTTCATCATGCTTGAATCAATTGCATCATCTGTTGCATCCTTGGAATAGGCCTTTGAGAAGGAGAGGTTAGAAACCTACAATGTGAAGGAATTGAAGGCGATCTGCAAAAACCTCAAAATCCAAATCAGGGGCCTCACCAGAAGAGAGGAGCTAAAAAAGGCGCTGAGGGCCTAGGTAGCAGCCAGAAATGCTAGTGAGCTGTCTGGAGATCTTGGCATGGAGGCAGAGGAGCCTATTCCAAGGATGGATGTGATGTTGGGAGAGGGGGCACCCTCTAAACGAGGCAGCAGCAGTCTGTCCCCAGAGGAGCTGGAGGACAGGCGGGAAACAAGGAAGTTCGAGTTGGAGAAACTCAGGATGGAAAGTGAAAGGGAAGACAAAAGAATAGCCAGGGAGGAAAAGAAGATGATGTTAGATCACGAGTTTAAAATGAGAGAGCTGGACTGGAAAGCCCGTGGGGCTAGATCCAGCCCAGATGGTGGCAGAAAAAGTGTTGGGTCCAGTACTGAGGAGAGGATGAGGTACACACACACAGGTTTGGGGCCCTGCTTCAAGGAGGGGGTTGACGTACACCAGGGGGTTCAGGATTGTGAGGTTACTCAAGTGGCACGCAGTGTCCCTGAGGTGGATTGGGGAACTGGCACAGGGGATCATTTTCCTGGTAGTGGGAGGGGCACTCTACTGACTCTAGATGAGAGGTGCATGGAGAGGGGTCCCCCCCATAGTAGAAGCCCTGGTAAGTGAGTAT
This sequence comes from Lissotriton vulgaris, assembly GCF_964263255.1. Classification (NCBI taxonomy): domain Eukaryota; kingdom Metazoa; phylum Chordata; class Amphibia; order Caudata; family Salamandridae; genus Lissotriton; species Lissotriton vulgaris. The sequence continues at coordinate 87,110,642 of NC_141691.1, read as the reverse complement.
GGAGACCAGCCAGAAGAGTATGGGTCAAGAGACCGCAACAGTCAGACACTGTCTCACCAGTCTTGTGAGAATACAGTGGGGTACTTTTCTGAGGCACTGGATGGTTGGGTGAAGGGTAGTTTGATTAACACCTGTGTTGGGCTGTGTGATTCAATTGTTGGAGAGCATATTTTAAGTCCCTGTTTTCCAGAGCTATGCCAACACCCACTGGAGTGTGAATTCTCTGACCCCAGGGAGCTTGCACGTAAGGCAAACCTTTTGGTGGATTCCAGAGGGTCTCGAGAAGCAACTGGGGGTGACCCGGAAGGAAGTGGCTTAGGTATTTACCAACCGACGGTGTGGGAAAGGTTTGTGGTAGCCCAGATAGGTCCCGTGTCGTGGGAAGGGTGTATGTGTGGAAAAGGAGTGGGAATGGGCTGCGGCCCAAGGGGCCCAAAACCCGGTCCCAGAACCTGGGTGGTTCCAGGAGGGAACACCAGGTGGGGAGCCTAGGCTATACTGGTAGGCTGTCTGTTGAGGGGGATCCCCTAGTGTCAGGAGAACATGGAGTGTCTGTAAACAGAGCTCCAGTGGTTCTGGTATCTGGTGGTGCCGCTCCTAAGTGGAGGGTACATAAGTCCAGATGGAGGGGTAAGAGGGGGATGTGTTCTGCAGTGAGAGAACTAATGGGTCCAGGGCCAGCCAGAAGGGCTGAGACTCCTAGGAGTGACCATGGTGACACTACTTCTGTCCTGGGAGAGCTTCTCGCACTGTCAGATGGACGGGTAAGGAGATCTGCGCCAGGCAGACAGTCGCACAACACATGAATCATGTGTTACCCTCAGGGGGGGCATGCATGCTCCCAAGGAAGTCCTGGTGCGCCGGGCAGGTGCTCAGCCGCATGGGTTAGTCCCTGGGGTAAGAGGACAGGTTCAGGTCCTGCCTGACCTGGAGGAAAGGACGACTGATAGCAGTGTCCTGACCGCTTTATCTTCTAGGTGTACCCCTCCAGGTGGGAGGGTACAGAACTCTGGAAGGGGGTGCAGAGGGAGGTACTCCTCGCCTCTGACCCCTGTTCAACCTGAGGATTTATAACCAAAGGTGGTGGGTCAGTTGCAGGGTCAAGGCCCTGAGTTGGTGGAAGAATTGTGTAGGAGGTCTAGTTCCAGCGTCCTGACAGTTTTTGGTTCTGAGGGTGCTTCTCCCGGGAGGAGAGTGTGTTGGAAATGGCCCTTTTTGCAGGGTTATCCCCAAACTTTTTGCTTCTTCCTCCTATTTTTTCCTGACCTGTTTGTGTTGGTTTTAGGACTCTGGGCACTTTACCACTGCTAATCAGTGCTGAAGTGCATACGCTCTCTGTGTAAATTGTGTTATGGATTGCTGTTTCCATTATTGATTTACTTGTTAGTCCCTAGTAAAGTGCACTGAGTGTGCCAGGACCTGTAAATCAAATGCTACTAGCGGGCCTGCAGCACTGATTGTGCCACCCACATGAGTAGCCCTAAAAAGGTAACTCAGATTTGCCATTGCAGAGTCTGTGCGCCAGGGGTGTAACACCCCCCCCCCTGCATCCACTGCGGTGCAGGGGGCCCCACTCCAAAATAAATAAATGGGGGCCCCTCAGCTCTTTGGTGAGAGCTCTGAGAGAGGCTTGCGCTGAAGCAATCCTCTCTCAAGCCTCTCTCCCTCTAAAGTAGTTGCAGGCTGTCTGCAGCCCGCTCTGAGCCCCTCGCCCCCTCCCGCTGACTGAAGAGAAACAAAGTATCAACATACATTGTTTCTCTTCAGTCAGAGCGTGCCAGGCCGGAAAGGGGATGGGGTGGGGGCCCTGTACTCTTGAGAAACATGGCTTTTAGGGAGAGAGGTTAGACTGGTAAAGGGCAGGAAAGATCAATATTCAGCAGCATTGTCGGTAAGTCTAGCAGTTCTGATTGTGAGCTCCTTCAAAAAACATGCTATCCTGTGGGTTGATAACAAATGCCTAATATGTTTTAAAATGCAGCATTTACATTTCTCAGCTATAGATAGTTAGGTTATCTGGGATTTTAATTAGTCCCAGATGTAAATCTCCTCCTGTCGCTGACCCTTTTCTCTGTCTCACAACACTAACACGTGCAGGATATGTTACCTCCTGCCTCCAATTTTACCATCCCCGTCCCACCCTTCGTGTTAGTTGGCACTAGCTTGCCTTTATTTTACCTTTGCCAATGCTTGATTTCTTGTTTCACAAGCATTGGCTGCCCCTGCATAGCTCCCATGTGCCGGCCTTGCACTTCGGAACTGAGGAGACCCGTCCCCCGTTGCTGTAGACGCCTCGGTGATGTTGCTCCACCTCGGTGTAGGCTGCCAGCTCCTCACTCTGACCCTAAACTTTACTCATCAGCTCACAGCCTCACATCTACCGGGGCACATGAGCTGAGCTACTGGGACTAGTTTGTGTTGGTTTTGGCGCTGTTCTGTGGTATTGCTTACTGTGCTGGAAGGAGAGAGGGCTCCTTCCTGTCCACCTCTAAACAGGTGCCAGGGACTACAGGGATGGACAACCCTGGTTGCATATGACAATACATTACCTAGTATTACATTCTCTCTATAATGGAGAGTTCAAGTCAGAACATGCCAAATGTGGCCCTCGTCTAAACGCACTGCTACTGGGCGCCAGAGACATCAAAAATCCCTATTCGGCTCCGGGCATCAGCTAAGCTTTATCCAAATAGTTCTGAAGGGCTGCTCATGTGGTATTAAGAAGTCTTTTCTTGCACTTCTTCGTTGACAAGAACGTTACAGAGACCGGTCTGTGTGCAACCCATTACCACAATAGCATTCCTGGATCTCACCATCCTTCATTTTGAAGGTGAACTTTTGACCAGGCTATACAGGAAACCCACGGAACGCAATACGCTTCTATACTATAGAAGTAATCACCCCAGGGCCCTGAGGGACTCGCTGCCATACTCGCAGTTCCTCAGAATCAGACGTAACTGCTCTTTTAAAACCGATTATTTCAGAGAAGCCACAGTACTCTCCAACAAACTGAAAGACCAAGGTTATCCTGGTAGAATAATAAAGCAAGCCTTCAAACGAGCATGGTATTGTCCCCGGGAGGTCCTTTTGGTGCCCAAAGACAAGGATCAGAAGGAAAGAATAGCTTGTGTCACCACATTCTCACCAGTGTCCAATAAAATTAAAAAATCCATCAAAACACATTGGCCAACATTAAATGCAGGCGTGCTTAACATAGATGCCCCACTCTTTGCCTTCCGCAAAAGTAAAAATCTCAAAGATCATCTAGTGAGAGCAGAGCTACCACCCACACCACAATGTGCAACAATTGCCTCAGCTTGGGGTTTACCGCCTATTATAGGCCATGTGAAATGCGGTGGTTGTAACGTTTGCGAGTACACGGTGGAGGGTAAAAAATTCACTCACAATGGCACCACGTTTGAAAGACGTGCATTTTCCAACTGCAACTCGTCAAATGTAATATATGCCATACAATGCCCATGCCTGAAGCTCTACATTGGACAGATGACACAGAAAGCAAAGACGCGCATCTGCCAGCACAGGAGCAGAGTGAGATGTAAAACTGCCAATGCTCCTTTGGTGGACCACTTTATCACGGAAGAGCACAACGAGAAGGACGTTAAATGGACAATACTGAAAGTATTGAAAGTACCACCTCGTGGTGGAGACATTTCACAGATACTCAACAGAGAGGAACTAAGGACAATGATCCAATTTGACACAATAAGGAATGGTCTAAACAGAGCAGAAGACTGGACCACTTTACTCTAAACTGAATCTTGCAAAAGTGGATATAAAGTAACTTGTTACCCATGGCTACTCTGGTTCAAATAAGATTGTATATATTCTGAAATGTAATTTTAATTGATCACTTTTATCACATGTTTCACCAGCACTTTTTTAACGTATGAGCACTAATAAGGAATCTCACGCAATTTCCAAATATGCAATTGGCAGTCCTGCATTTATTTCCTAATTCCTAACCCGAGTTTCGAGTGTCACCAACCCATTTCCCTCTCCAAAGATGGCCAACACTAACTCTTCAGTCCTCTTTCTATAGCAATTCCCCTGAACGCGGTGCACTTTAACAAGCGGAGCACACCCATTGCTCCACATAGCAGACAGATCGGACATTGTATCCAAGTCTGCAGACTCCCAATTCCACGGAGCGTCCAGTTCTTCGAGGTAAGACCTCCCGAATGCCGGATTAGCCGCACGCACCCGCCCAACATATCCCCTCCAACGAATTGGAAACTGACCGCCTCATTTTTCCTATTAGAAAAAAACTTCAGAAGAAACGTTCTGGACCTTGATTATCCCCTCCAATGTGAGTCGATGGACTCTCAAAGGTAAGCGCGTTATGAGTTCCTCAGGTCATCCTTGCCCGGAACCACACGGGTTCTCTTGAGTGTAACTCAATGCACCCATTTCCTCTCCTAAGAAACAATCTGGACCTCACAGCAGTTTAATACTGCCCGGATCTCAAACCGCCTGCAAATAAGATAGAGGTAAACCGCTGCCAATCACTTGCCTTTTAAACTGTCACACTGCCGTCTCTGTTTTAACAAAGAACCCCTTCTTCACCCCCAGGTCATTCACCCACCCCAGCCACAGGCGCTGCTGACAAGACCAGACCCCCCGGTCCTAATTTAATTAATTGAATTCGGGGTAAGCCACATCCTCCGTCTACCACCGAGATGCATGGTTTGAATGTTTACGTATGACTGCACACCCGAGGGCTCGAATAGAATCTAAATGCCCCGTCGTCCGTGCTGTGAAGAGCTTCAATATGGGGGAGCCAACTAAACCTAGGCTGGCAGTTTAGATTTAAATTATTGTTTACAACTTTATTTCAAGGCTCACGAAGTCACTACTCACTCGTACACCTGCCCGTGTATGACAGTTGTAATTTTCACAACCAGCCACTAAACACTACGAGTCGATTCCGATTGAAAGTAAATTGTGCAAAATAACGGACATGTCCGAGCGTTGAAGAAATAGTGAGTAATGTGGCCCTTGGCCCCCTCTCTCCTTTCCCCTTTTTTCCTCCCTAAACAGGCGGATTCTGATGTAATTCAGGCAGGCAAATGTTTTTTTTAAACTTTAGTCCTGAGGATGATCCCAACCAACTAGAGCAAAAGGGATCGAAACGTCGACTGTTGTAAACACTTTCACAGCCTAACCATTGTGTTCTGACCTTGCTGTGTCTAGTGTTTTTTGGCAATCTTTAAGATTGTTAAGAAGTTAAAAGTGAGTCGATGGACTCTCAAAGGTAAGCGCGTTATGAGTTCCTCAGGTCATCCTTGCCCGGAACCACACGGGTTCTCTTGAGTGTAACTCAATGCACCCATTTCCTCTCCTTAGAAACAATCCGGACCTCACAGCAGTTTAATACTGCCCGGATCTCAAACCGCCTGCAAATAAGATAGAGGTAAACCGCTGCCAATCACTTGCCTTTTAAACTGTCACACTGCCGTCTCTGTTTTAACAAAGAACCCCTTCTTCACCCCCAGGTCATTCACCCACCCCAGCCACAGGCGCTGCTGACAAGACCAGACCCCCCGGTCCTAATTTAATTAATTGAATTCGGGGTAAGCCACATCCTCCGTCTACCACCTAGATGCATGGTTTGAATGTTTACGTATGACTGCACACCCGAGGGCTCGAATAGAATCTATATGCCCCGTCGTCCGTGCTGTGAAGAGCTTCAATATGGGGGAGCCAACTAAACCTAGGCTGGCAGTTTAGATTTAAATTATTGTTTACAACTTTATTTCAAGGCTCACGAAGTCACTACTCACTCGTACACCTGCCCGTGTATGACAGTTGTAATTTTCACAACCAGCCACTAAACACTACGAGTCGATTCCGATTGAAAGTAAATTGTGCAAAATAACGGACATGTCCGAGCGTTGAAGAAATAGTGAGTAATGTGGCCCTTGGCCCCCTCTCTCCTTTCCCCTTTTTTCCTCCCTAAACAGGCGGATTCTGATGTAATTCAGGCAGGCAAATGTTTTTTTTAAACTTTAGTCCTGAGGATGATCCCAACCAACTAGAGCAAAAGGGATCGAAACGTCGACTGTTGTAAACACTTTCACAGCCTAACCATTGTGTTCTGACCTTGCTGTGTCTAGTGTTTTTTGGCAATCTTTAAGATTGTTAAGAAGTTAAAAGTGGACAAACCTTGCTCAAAATTTGCCTGTGTTCCCCTTTTCCTTATATGTTTATTTGTCTCAAAGCATGGTACAGGATTGTGCCTTCTAAACAAGTATCACTTTCTTATTATTTGAAATAAAATACCCTGCCCGGCTGGGCAGAGGCAAATATAGTCTCCTATTATGGCCTATATTAATTTGTTCATGTTGATTCTGATAAGCTAAGGACCTTTGTGATTTCAGAGAATCTGTAAATATTCCTTAGCACGCTGCGCCACTGGTGCGTCACGCAACATGATGCATCGGCGGCGCATGGGGCTTGTAAATCTGCCCCATAAATTGTACCTATTTCAGCTGCACGCAAGTTACCAACTGAAGCATGTTACAATAGTGCTTAATAGAAGGTCCTTGCTCTTCATCTGATGTGTGCATAAAATGAAAAGCATGTCAGGCTTTGTTAGCACTGGAGTCTTAGAAGAATATGGAAGGATTTTCTGTCTTCGTCTTTCTTTCCTCATCTTTGTTTCTTTCACTCTTACTTTCATTACTCTTGCACTTAATTTACTAGCTTATGCCTACTGCTGATTTTTTTTTTCTACTCATATGTTTCATACTTCCTCTTACTGTGCCACATAACCTCTGCATTTTACCTTTCCCTTACACCTCATATTTGTTCTCACTCTTACGATTTATCAATCCAACATACTTTTGCTTCCACTTACAACTTATTACGCCTATTTGCCGCTGCTCTTACTCATTTCTCCTCTTACTCCTATTACGTCTACTTACTGCTATTCTTACTTTTACTACCGTATTTGCCAATGCCCTTATTACCATTAACTTAGTCCTACCTACTCCTACTTCACTCCTACTCCTGCATACTCCCACTTGAACCTACCTTCCACTACTTTTACATCTACATACTTTAGCTCTTCTGCTTAGCCCTTCGTATGCCTATTGTTACTCATACTTGGTAGAGGAGTTGGCCTAACGGCTAGGGCGGTCAACCTCGAATCTGGGGAACTGGGTTTGAATCTCGGCAATGACGCTGAACATCCTGTGATTCTGGGCACATCACTTAATCTCCCCGTGCGTAACAAAAATGAATGTGTCCTCATGTAACACAACTGGTGCTCGTGTAAAGCGCTCTGATACCCGATACGGGTCAAGTTCGCACTATATAAAACTCCGTAAAAAAATTAAAAATTAACAGGATCTGCCGGGACTCATTGGAAGGTAATAAGCATTTGCAATGCAATTGGTCTCGCATTTGTGAGAGTTAGAGCTATTGACGTTGTAAAGGACAGTGTACTTTACCTATGTGTTTTCTGCTTGGAATGGAGTGAATGTGTGTAGTGTCAAGTGGACATATGTGGTTTGGATTGGAATTGTTAGTTGTGGAATTGTGTTGTGTGGATTGGATCTGTGTAGTGAAATAATGTAATTATGTGGATAGTAAATATGTCGTATTGAGTGTACTGGAATTCTGTGGAGTGGGATTGTGTGTCATGGAGTAGGATTGTGTGTCTTGGAGTGAGATTATCTGGAATGATATTTTGTGTTGTGGAGTGGTATGTAGTGGAGTTTACTTATGTGGTGTGCTGTTAAATATTGTAGCATTATGTGGAATTTTGTGGTGTAGATTGGATGTTTGTGGTGTGTTGTGTAATTCTGTTGTTGATTTGAATTATGTAGATTGTTGTTGAATTATGTGGTGTGGAATGGAAATGTGTAGAGTTGAATTGTGTGACATGGAAGTGTGCGCTGCTTAGTGAAAATTATGTTGAGTGGTATTATGAGGCATGGTGTGAAGTGTAGTTGTGTGGAATGTTGCTACATGGCATAGACTGGATTTATGTGGAGTGTATTTATGCAGTATGGATGAGAGCATAATTATATGAAGGTTAATTATGTGGTGCTGAGTGGTATTATGTGGAGTGTAATTAAGTTGTGTGATTAATTGTGCGGGGATGAAATGTGGAATTGTGTGACATGTAGAATTATGTGGCATGGTGTGGTGTATAATTGTGTGTAGTGGAATTATGGAGCATGTTGCAGAGTTGTATTTTGTGGAGGGTAATTCTGTGTTTTGTAGTTGAGTGTAAATATGTTGTGTGACGTATAATTATATAGGTTGAAGTGGAATTATGTGTAGTTGAATTGTATTGTGTGGAGTGTAATTATGTGGTTTGGAGTGGTATTAAGTTGTGTAGAATGTTATTATGTGATGTGGAATTATGTGGTATGGAGGGAAGTGCAAATATGTGTTTTCTTCATTATTAGGATTGTAATTATGTGGTATGGAATGTAGGATTAAATTATTTTTAGTTGGATTGTCTAGCATGGAATTATGAGATGTTCAAATGTGCTGTGTGTGGTAGAATTAGGTGGCGTGGATTTGAGAAAGCTGTGCATGCTGAGGCTTTTATGTCATCGGGTATAAAGTTGACAATTGTTTATTTTTCTTTGAAAAAATAATTTGGGTTGTTTCTTTACCTTCTGGTACATTTCTGAACAATTTGTTAAGCTAAATTGTAATGTTGCATTGTGTGCAACTGCAGGGATGAACGAGGGTCTGGCAGATATGCAAAAAATCAACCTACGTCTCAGTAATTCCAATCCTAGAATGAGTTACCGGTTTGCTTTACAACGACAGTTAGTAAAACAAGGAAGTGCTTTGCCAGCCTGTATAAGTAGCAAAGGTTTTAAAGGGGCTTGTTTTCATGCAAGGCATTGCTTTTCCCAGTTCACGGAAGGGGTAAAAAACATCTCCAGATAATAATAGGAATGACAGGATGGTGAGATAGCAGAACATTGATACGTGTGGATCTGGTGAGTACAGCGGGCAGCAAGTGCTTGATACGCCATTTGCATAAGAAAATACTATATATTTTTTTCGTTATCCTTCATTAGTTATTAGTAAGGAAGGGGGAAGAGAAGCGTTCACTGACAGCATTCGGTTAGTCTTAGGGAGACAAAGAATGCTGTGGTCTGAGGTAGATGGTGCCCAAAAGGCATAGGTATATGTATCAGGAGCTGCCATTGAAAGGATGTGGAAATGCGCTTTAGATGTTGCCGGTATTGATGGCTACTGTGCGGTTGCAGACTTCGCTGGGCTGACAGTGGATGGAGAAATGCTATGTTGTCACTATAGGTTTAATTACATGAATGGCACATTCTCTCTGGTGTTTGTCCGTGAGGTACTTGCTGACTGGTGCCACACATGGGATGAGGTTTGCCTTTGACAGGAGGTATGGTTTAGTGGGGTACATAGTGTAAATTAATGTTGAGGTGAGGAAACAAAAATTGGACCCTTTGTACATTTAATACTATTGTGTGCATCATGCCGAAAATGAAAAGTAGCAGGAATGGCTTTGATGCCGTAGAGGCTAGCAGGAAGAACTGTTTTCAGGTGGTCAGTTGAAGAGATTGTTTAACATGTTTTAAACTTCCACAGTGGTATTGGGGAGGCCAGCAGCTGAAAGGCTCTGTCTTTACTGGTAGGCAGTGGTTAGATGGGGACCGGCCATCAGTCTTTCTGTCGGTGGTGGACAGGGGAGCAGTGGGTGGCGGTCACAGGTTTGCAGTGACATCCGAGGGGTGGTTTTAAAGGTGGGCGGAAAAGCATAATTGCGTTTTTTATAGGGGTGACAGTAGAGTGTAATGGAGGCGTTAGTAGCAGGCACGACGGAAGTGGTAGGCGTTTGGATGTGGTTAACTGAGCGGGCTTCGCTTGAAGGTGGGTCATCAAGTAGGAGGATGCATTTGGTGGGCCGGCTGAAGGCAGTGTTATGTAACTTTGCTTGAGGGCGCAGCAGCAGTATTTACTGATGTATGTAAATCACCAGATGAGAGGGCGGATGTGACAAATGGAGGAACCAGAAATCAACGTCGCTGCTTGCACCGTGGTTCGAGAGCACAGTTTGTAAAGTTACACAATGCACCGCCCTCATCCTGCACCGCAGCCTTGGCCTACTAACAACGGCGCTATTGACTCCAGTTCGTCAGCTGACGACAGCGCTTCAGCCATGATGACGCCTCTGCTTGCACCGTGACATGCCATTACCTTGACAAGCACCACCTTCATCTCGCACCGTGACCCTGGTCTCACCAGCGATGTCATCTGATGCTGCCACCGAGCTGCAGCTCGCATCATGATCTGAGGGCACCGCACGCCGCACCGCTGCACTTCGCACCGCAGAACATGACGCCTGCCGACGTCTGCGCTCCTGACTCCATCAGAGAGATTGACCCGCAATGCGTGTGACTTCGAGGGCCCTCGATGAGTCTTGCACTGACCTCTGGAACTGACGCCTGCGGACGCTTTGTTTACAGAAGCTCAACGAGAGGTCATCGACACCCTGCATTTCTAAAAGGTACTGTTTGCGGGTCCTCCCGACACCATAGCTGGCCCGCGACACCGCGGTCAGCCAGAACTGTTTGGATTTTGTTTGCTCACGACGCCGTGATAGCCCCGGACGGAGCTATCGACATCAAGGATCTATTTTTAAAGCATGTTTTGATTAGTGAAGATTTTGAAGTACTGTATTGTGGATTTTTATCGTTTTTGGTCTTGTCTTAAGTATATAAAAATATTGGATATTTTTCTTAACTGGTGTGGTGTCCTTTTGTCGTGCTTACACTTTATTACTGTTGGTTATGTGCAAATGCTTCACACACTGCCTCTAAGATAAGCCTGTCTGCTTGTGCCAAGCTACTAAGGGGGTGAGCAGGGGTTATTTTAGGAGTGCAACTCCCTGATCCTGACTAGAGTGGTGGTTTCTGCCTGGCTTTGGCACATGCCCTAGCCTGCCAAACATCCCATTTCTAACAAGATTGTTTATGTGCAGTAAGGTTTCTCTTCCTGCACATAAACAATCGTCCCTCAAGCGCAGGCACCTTTGCTCTCTGACATTTTATTGTAAATATCCCCCTCATGTGTCTTTTATACAGTATTGGTAAGATGCTAAAATTGCTAAGGTGTGTAATACCATCTAAGAACACTTGAAGCCACCCTCTGGATATAGTAGGGCTGGTTCATTATTATTCAGTACCTAATCGTATCACAGTCATTCTGGAGTCTTTCCTGTACCTCAAACTTTGAAATGTTCATCACCTCTCGATGCCACACCAAGCACTTTGAAGCAGTTGCCAGCTGCAGCTACTAATTTGCAATTACAAGCAAAATAAATAGATAAATACATACATAACCAGATCTGATGAAGTGATGAAGAATGCTAATCATGTGACCTAGTCTTAGTTCATCGCTCTAGAGAGGCTGAAAGAGAGACTCATGTTTAAGCCCTGTTCACCATCCAAATGCAAGGCCCTTGCTGTCAGCTGCCCTTTGAGGTTCTAAAGTGCACTGCACCCCTTCATGTTATCAAAGGAGCTCACTTTGCATAAATAGATTCACTTGTGATTAAGACACTTTAGAACTTGACACACACGCATGATTAATTGCAGGCTGGACTCCATGCAATAATGGTATCCACCCCTTTGAGTTAAACCTATAAGCATGGTATTCAATATATAGGATTTCCTGATCTAACACTATTTCTTACACCCCCACTCCCATCCTGCAGCCACTTGCAGCTGCTTTTTCCCCCCTTTAACCTACCTGACTGGTTCATCAAATAAACTGATTGAATTCCTGTCAGAGGCAATATGAGAAACACAAGGCAGATGCTTGAGCTGGCTGCCTGCCTTTGACAAGGCTCTCATGAGATGATACACAAATTAATCTGAGTTATTTCTGATGGGACACAACTCAAGAATGAGGTCTGGCAGCAATAACCATCCTTTCAAAGACGATGAATGAAAACACAAAGAAACAAAAGTTGGACGGCTCGACCGACACTAATTGCTGAATAGGCAAGATCAGGAGAGCAGAGACCTGATGCGATGTGTCCCCTGTCAGGCTGGCCAAGAAGCTGAAGGAACAAGAGAGTACTGTGGTTGCCAATAAATCTCCGGCACTACAGCGGTTCCTCTCTGGCTGGAACAACTGCGCTAAGCGGCAGGGTATTAGGGTGCCCGCCTGGCACTACGAAGGATTGTTAGGAATTTAGATTACAAACTATGGTTGCCCTAAAAGCACAGATTGAGGTGCCCAGACACAATGCAAGTGTGTTTATATGACCAGTTGCAACTTTATTAATCGCCAGGTTGCAATGAACAGGTAGCCAGTAGGTACTAACATCATGAAAATCCTAGTGAGTACATTATGTAGTGCCGTTGATAGAAACTAAAAGGACAGGAGCTACAATAGAAAAGTCTGAGAGCCCACCAGGTGGGTCAGAGCTCTCCTAGGCCTTCCTCACATCTAAAGTTAGCGAATCCAGTTGAAATTCTCCTGAGCTAGGGTTCCCGCGCTTGTGGTAATCCGCAGGTAGCCACTACTGTTGCTTACCGGCCCCATGGAGATCATGGGGCACTATTAACACGGCCTTCATAAACCACACCCAATGGTGGATCGAAGTGAGAGCCTTGAAATGGGTTTTAGACTGCACCGGAAGTCAGGAAAATGTCATATGAACTGGAGTGACATATTCTTTACAGGAAGAAATTACCACATACGGTTAAGCTCTGGCAGTTTGAGTGAACTGGAATTTTCTGACTACACCCGATTAAACTTTACGTAATAGATCTCTGATCCAGCAATGGCCCGCGGACTGGTGACGCTGTGTGCTTCATCTAGTAAGGGACGGATATGACGCAGACGTTTCAAGTAGACTCCTAACTTTCCTGGGCTATACCTAGATTCTAACCGGCATGCTGTGGAACCCCGCTCGTGCTTCGAATATATTTATGTAAACAAATAAAATGCTGACAAAACGCATCCTGTAGAAAGGTAATTTCAGATAGCTGCTATAATTCTTATTTCTTTGCTCAAGTCGAACTTTTGCCAGAACTTCAAACAAGCACTGGAACCCCCCAGCTAAGAAGTGCAGGCTAACAAACTGCTTTTCTGACACAAATACCTAGAAAGTAACATCCCCTTAGCAGTGCAGAGAATCCGGCATTCCACCACACCCCACCAAGGGCACACCTCACTTGAGCCTCAGTCCCCTGGGGCCACTAATCCCTTTTGACCTCAGTGTGACACTGAGGTCAATGCACGGTCCTAGCCTTCCCCTGGCCTCAATTTACCTCATGGATGGGGCTCAATTCATTAATTTTGGCCACTGAGTCACTGTGAACAGAGAACAATCGATCTTATTGCAGAGCCGTACCACCCCTCGCCTCAACATCTTTGGCAAGTCATGTACCCAAGAGGGGCATCTAAGCCAACATCAGTAATGACCACCAGACTCAGCTAATATTACTAGAGAGGTGGTCGTATAATTGAATGCATAAAAATTTGAAGACATTCAACTTTTTGGGAAGTTTCAATACTTACACACCTAATATGTTGGGAGCATCTGATTTACTCAACAAACAAAACGAAAGTCAATTGTTGGATAAAGTACCAGCCTGCGTTGCACATTCCTGCCCTCTCCCTGTCACGCAATGCAGTGTTGCGTGACGTTTTGATAAATCTGCTGCTTCGTTCTTGGGGGGAGAGTAATTCCATCGCGCTGAGGAGCTGAGGAGACACACTACCTGGCGGACAAAGACTCCTGGGTCCCTAACGCTGCAGTCTCGCCGCGCCGCATTGCTACATCTCGCGGCCCGCGGCTGGAGACTACAGCTCCCAGGGAGCCTAGCGGCAACTTCCGGTTTGCCGGTATTTCTGCAGGACGCTTCCTCGGTGGAGCGGGGGAGAGTAATTCCATCGTGCTGAGGAGCTGAGGAGACACACTACCTGGCGGACAAAGACTCCTGGGTCCCTAACGCTGCAGTCTCGCCGCGCCGCATTGCTACATCTCGCGGCCCGCGGCTGGAGACTACAGCTCCCAGGGAGCCCAGCGGCGACTTCCGGTTTGCCGGTATTTCTGCAGGACGCTTCCTCGGTGGAGCGGGGGAGAGTAATTCCATCGCGCTGAGGAGCTGAGGAGACACACTACCTGGCGGACAAAGACTCCTGGGTCCCTAACGCTGCAGTCTCGCCGCGCCGCATTGCTACATCTCGCGGCCCGCGGCTGGAGACTACAGCTCCCAGGGAGCCTAGCGGCGACTTCCGGTTTGCCGGTATTTCTGCAGGACGCTTCCTCGGTGGAGCGGGGGAGAGTAATTCCATCGCGCTGAGGAGACACACTACCTGGCGGACAAAGACTCCTGGGTCCCTAACGCTGCAGTCTTGCCGCGCCGCATTGCTACATCTCGCGGCCCGCGGCTGGAGACTACAGCTCCCAGGGAGCCTAGCGGCGACTTCCGGTTTGCCGGTATTTCTGCAGGACGCTTCCTCCGCGTCGTGGGACGCGCGCGGGCGACGCCGGGCGGAGCCCGGGCAGAGGGCGGGCCATCTGAGGCCGTCAGAGGCAGGAGGAGGCTGGGCTGGGCCAGAGACCCTGTGAGTACTCTACTGTGCACCTCTTTTTACTTGGAACTGCGACGGATAAGGCTGTGGGTCTTCTTGTACATACCTTGAAAAACTGGGCACAGAGTTCCTTGTGACACCTTCGCAAAGGCTCAAAGAAGTATTGTATTGTATAAACTATTTCCATGTCGGGCACAAAGAAAGATAAGGTGGTCACGGGGGCAGGTCCCATTGACAACTTCTTAGTAAAAATGGTGAACAAAATCAACAATGACAGAAGGGCTTCATTGGGCAAAGGTGGCTCATCAGACCATGATCTTTCTTTAGTAGGATTAACTCCGTTGGAGGCTCCACCAGAGATTGAAAATAGCACTGATTGCGGGCAAGGTGGAGTCAGTGTAGCTAGTGCAGTAGTAGCACTGATCCATCAGGCCCCCGACACAGCAACGCTTGACAAATCATCTTCGGACTCTGAGGAAGAGGTGGTTGCAGAGAATAAAAGCACGAGACCTGTCAGAACTTGTAGAAAGCAGCAAAGCAAAAGGGGGGGGCAGGATCACCCATAGGAGAAGGGGAGACACTCACTTGCCTGATAGCCACATCTCCCCTAAGGTGACCCCGAACTTAGAGGGCAAAAAAGAGACAAGCATTACCCTGAGTCCTGAGCAGTTTGGCTTGTTAATTAAAACCATAGAAGCCAAAATTGATCTAAAACTCAAGGAATCCCTTAACTCCCTAGCGGCCAAACTGGATACTGCTAATGCTGAGATAACAAGACTAGGAGGCCTGTTAGAGCTGCAGCTGGCCAACCTAGATAAGGTGAATCCCCCACTCCCTTCAACTAGTACAGTGAGCTCAGAGGCTGTAGGGAAAAATGCTGTAAAGGTCTCTAAACCATCCGACTTAACTCTACAGGTTAACAGAGCCGACAATAGTCCCATTGCCCCTTCAGGTTCCTGTTCTTTGCCAGTAGACACAGCTGTTATACATCCAAAGTCAGGTCCAAAGCCAGGTCTCGCACAAAACACAAATACCATCCAAAGTAGGCGTAGTAATTTTATCAATCTACCCCCGGATTGCGCCCCCTATGTAGTTGTGCTGGCAAATGTCCCGGCCTATAACCCGGCTACATCCGAGCCACACGAGGAATCTCACGATTCCCTTAAAAACAAAGTGGTGGCTTGGCTAAATTCAAAATGTGGTTTTCCCACAAAATTTGCCGGAGAAATCATCACGACCAGGAGGGTAAATTGGATCGGTCCCTCGAGAAAAACATGTAGAGGGGATTGTGTGGTAGTGAACTTTAAATACCCACAACACGTGGCCACAGTTCTCTTACGGGCAGCATCATTGACGAATGACAGCAATGGTATTCAAGTGCGCCCGTTAGGGTATTTTTACAATCATCTCACTATAGCCTCTCCCTCTAGACAAGGGCTAAGTCCCTTTACTCCGGTTGGGCCCAGATCGGCAAGTCAAAGACAGATTCAGGGAAGCGATAATCTCTTCATTTTTGGACCCCCCATTGCAACTCACAATAGATTCGATGCTCTTTCAGGACTTGATCTTTGCGATTGACGGGGTGCCGGAGAGGGTACAGTGGATGAAGTTATAGTGGAATCTATCCCCACGGCTCCTGTACCTTCTTCCGGTGAGGATGGTAATATTTCAACTGAGATTAGTACTGTAAAAGGGGACATGGTCAGGCTGCTATCCTGGAACATTGCTGGCTTACGGTCAAAGAAGGGAGACCCAAACTGGTCGAACTTTGTAAAGCTTTATGACATTATCGCTATCCAAGAGACCTGGGACATGGAGTGTGATTATTGGTTGGATGGTTTTACTTCCTTTTTTGTACCTGCCTTGCCCTCCCCAGCAGGCAGGAATAGAGGAGGCCTCTTGACGTTGGTATCGGTGAACATCAAGGGCAAAATTACTATGATTGACTGTGCCTCTCACAATTTTCTTGTCTTAGAGATAAAGTTGGATGATGGCTGTAAACTGCTTCTTGTAAACTGTTACAATGCACCGAACGGATACCCAGAAACTGTGTACCTTGCATGGTTAGCAGATTTTTTAACTCTCTATAAGGAAAAACAAACCACTTATTGTCGATTTATTTTAATGGGCGATTTTAATGTACATTTATGTTCTAATTTTGCTTTAACAGATGAAGATGGGCCTGATAGTATTTCCCCCCTCATCTAGAACATACCCAGAAGGGTTTGGTGCTCGAAAATTTATTAAGGGAAAATGATTTGTACGAACCAGAGTTTTATGATAGCAGTACACGGGTTGCTACTTATACGGGAAGGGCTAGTGACTCGATAATTGATTTCATCTTTGTTTCATTAGGTTTCCTTAAACATGTGATTTCATACAATGCGATCGCTATGCCAATGAGTGATCATAATCCTGTGGGGTTGGAGCTAGCAAATAGCTCTTTGCTGTTAAAAACATTTGTTACCCCCCAGGCTATATTGTCACTAAAGGTTATGGATCAGGGGAGAAGAATTAAATGGGAAAAGGTTGTTCCTGATGATTTTTTCTTAAACCTAACCTCTTTGGCTGCTGAAGATCTGAATGTTTGTGCTAATCCCCTCGCTGGGAGCGAGGAGGTCATATCCTCCTTTGAAGGTGTTTGTCGGTTTGTGGCTACAAGCCTCACAGCTAAAGGTCAGGGGGGTAAACAGAAACCGGTGAAGGGCTGGTTCGATAACAACTGCAGTAAAGCTCATAACCGCCTTAAGAAATCACTCAATACTCGCCCAAGGGACAAAGCCCAAGTTGCGCAACTAAGAAAGGATTATTCTATGGCAATTAAAATGCGTAAAAACGAACTAAAGAGCGATGCCTGGGCAGAACTTATGGACAAAGCCACCCTAAAAAACAGTGCAAAGTTCTGGTCAATTATCAACACTCCTTTGTTCTCAGGTGACCAAAACTCTGTGCTGGAACTTAATATATCCGAGGCAGATTGGCTTAGCCATTTCGAAAAAAAATTTGATAGCAACAGGGAGCTGGAACCCTTTGTAGTCCCTACTTCTGATACCCCCCTGGAGCCTGTGAGTTTTGATATAATTGAGGTGCTCAGAGCAATAGAGGACACTGCAGGACGAAAGGCCCCGGGTCCCGATGGAGTACCAGCGGATATGTTTAAGGCAAATCCGCTGTTTTGGGCCAATATCTTAACGAAAGTTTTTAATGCTTCTGCAGCAGTGGGATTCCCTTATACCTGGTCCTTAGCTACGATAGTACCAATATTTAAAAAAGGGCAGAGAGGAGACCCTAGATGCTATAGACCTATATCTCTGTTGGACTCCTCGGTTAAAATTTTAGGGAAGGTTGTCCTGGCGAGAATAGCTTCTTGAGCCAAAGGGAATAATATTCTGTCCGAGGCACAATACGGATTCAGGTCAGGGAGGAGTACAGAGGATCAATGCCTCAATCTCCACCTTATAATTTCCAAATATACAAGGGCAAAAGGGGGAACGATATTCCTAGGCTTCATGGACTTGTCCACAGCCTTTGATCTTGTTAATAGATCTAGGCTGTGGGCAATGCTCTTGAAGTTGGGCCTCGATAGCTCCCTGGTACATTTCCTGGCTGAGCTCCATAAAGATCTGAGAGCCTGCATCAGAATGACAACAGATGGGAAATGTACGGCAAGCTTCAGATCAACTAGAGGGGTCCGTCAGGGCTGTATACTGGCCCCAATGTTATTCACATTATACGTGAATTCTTTGGAGGATGACTTAACGGCAGCCACGCAGGATATCCCGAGCATGGGGGGCGCACCAATTCCAGTGCTCCTCTATGCCGATAATGCGGTGCTAATAGCCAGGACCCCAATTGCCCTGCAAAAGTTACTTGATTCATTTCGAAACTTCATGTCTAGTCTCGACTTGGTGGTTAATAAGAGTAAATCCCACACTATGTCAGCAGGTTGTAGCACATTTAAAGAAAAAACCTTCTTCTGTGACGGCGAGGTTATCACAAGTGTTAAAGTTTTTACCTATTTGGGGGTTATTTTTGATCAAAGGGGTACTTGGTCACCGCAGTTAACATCAAAAGCAAACGCGGTGAGAAGTTCATCCTCTGCAATCCTGGGGTTCGCAAAGAGACTAGGGGGAAAACCAATCGAGGCTATCTTGGCCATCTACAAAGCCAAGACTGCCGCGATTGCTAGATATGGGGCTGCAGTCTGGGGATATGCTAATTCTAAATGTATCCAGACAGAGGAAAATAAATTTCTTCGATCTTTGCTGGGACTACCTCAGTCAACTGCTACTCATTCCCTACACCTTGAGCTAGGCCTGGGCTATATTCTAGATACAATAAATCTAGCTCCGCTCCTGATGTGGATCAAGCTCTGGCTAAATCCGAACCTTAGCCTTAACCACAGGATCATTAAAGACTGTCTTAATTTAGACCACAGGAGGGATATTCAGTGGTTGTCCTATGTTGAGTCCTTGGCCGCGAAGCTGGGACGCCCTGAGATCTTCGATAGTCCAGAATCCCTGTGTAAAGCTGACCTAATGTGGGTGAAGACTAACTTTATCAGGTTACGTGTTGCCGAGCGTGAAGCTGATGAGCTATGCAAACCCTCTGTGAGGACACATGTAATGATAACCTCATCTTTTGAGCTGGCTCCTTACCTGGCAGTGGTCACTAATTTCTTTCATAGGTGGTTACTGACCAAGTTCCGCTTCAATCAAATTTATACGGTCCTGTGGGACGAGAAAGACTGGTGTAAGCTTGAGGAGGCGTCCCCATGCAAACGTGACGGTTTCTCCACCCAGGATAATGCGCATTTTTTGTTCTTTTGCTCTTTTTATTGTGAACCTCGTATTCGATATCTAAAACCAATCCTGAAGGAGATGGGTTTCACGCAGTACAAGCCCGCACTGTTATATTTACAGATGATGAATTCTCCTGTAATTATGTATTGCACTGCTAGTTTCCTGGCTGCATCTGTTAGAAGTAAGAGATTTAGGTCAAGATTGGATTTACAATTGAGGATAGATCATTAATTCCTGTCTACTGTACTGTTGAGCGCAAACTGAAATGAATTTTGTGTAAATATTCTTTTTTAAACTGTCTTTTAAATCTACGTCATGTTTAATACTGTATTAATTGATTTTAATATGTCTGAATTGTCTGATATATGTCTAGAATACTTTTATGATTTTAACTAATCGAATAAAGTGGTTTTGACTTGACTTGATAAATCTGCTGCTTCGTTCTTGTCAGTTGCTCTGCAGCTTTTGACAATGACCATTGCACCACCCTGCTCCCACATTCTCCATGCCTGCTGTACCGCAGTAGTTCTCTTGTTGCATGTTCTCTAGGTTTATAGAAGTGATATAGAAAGTGGGAGCTATCAGAGCCGGACAGGCCATTTATTCCACTGGGCATTTTCCCAGTGAGCTGGATCCCTTGGAGGTTAGTTTTGAAAGCCCAGAGCCACTCCTCGTGCCTCTCTGTCACTTTCCCCAGCTCCCCGAAGTAATTTGCAGCAGGCACAGGGAGGCTTAACTCCTTCGGTGCTGAGGACGGCTCCCAGTCGTCATCAGTTACAGTGGGCGTGTGCTGATGACGGCCGGGAGCCGTCATGACCACGCGCGCGATCGGAATGTGCCGCACAGGCGCAGAATTCCGGCCGCGGCGGAGGGGTTAAAGATAGGGGGCCTCTTTGGTGTGTTCTTCCCGCAGGGCAGCGCAGCAGGCCTTCCTGCTACGCTGCCCTTTGGCAAAAGAAAATCTATGAGGTATGGCGCATTCCTGTCCTTTCCCCCTGCGACGGTGCACATGGGCTGCTGTGCGCCAACTCAGGCACCTTTGCACCATGGCGCAAGGGTGCCTGTGTTGAGGGTATTGCTTTTGTGCAGGAAGGAAAACCTTTCTGTAAAAAAACAAAAACGAGGCTTTTTCCTCTTACTATGTTTGCTGCAGAATGCAGCACACATAGAAAAAGGAAAAATGAGGAGAAAGAAAGATATTTTTCCTCGTTGTGACTCCCTTACACCTCCCCTTGGGCGGCGTACGTTTTTGGCGCTGCCTTAGATTTACGATTTCTCGTAAATCTGGGGCAGTGTCAAAATGCCATGGATGTTGCTGGGAACACCCCCAGCAACACCCATTGCACGCCCCTTTAACGCCAAAAACTTCCCTAAAGGGGACAATATTTACGAGGCAGCATTTTTGGCTTAGTGCTGCCACGTAAATATGGAGCAGGCTGCTGTGCCACGGAACATCACAAAAAGTGACGCTCCAGCTGTGCAAGGGGCCTCATAAATGAGGCCCAGGGTGACCAGGCAATCTGGATTTGCCTTCACAGTCTAGGTTTTTGGCCCAGCAGATTTCACTGAATCATTATTTGTCGCAGTTTTTAGAAATGGGGGTGTTAACAAGCTTTTATGTGTTCTAGTGCAGGAGTAGCTGCCTGACGTTTCAGAAATCAATTTAATTAGTAATTATAAAATGTAAAAGTTGTATTTCATGTATTCCACTTAGTACCTTGGTGATATTTTTCACCTCTTGGTGGATGTGAAATTATAGTCCTACTTCTATTTTGTGACAAGTCCTGGTAAAAAACTGGTCACCATACTTAAAGGGAGAGGGAGGGAAGGTAGCGAGAAAGTGATCAGAGAGGGAGATGAGAGAGGAGAGAAGTAGAGTGAGAGAATGGATGGATAAAAAGAGAGAGATTGCCTGACGAGACCGAGGGCGTGGGGCTAGTTTGAGCATTTTTGCCAGGACTGATTTCGATTCCCCAGTCGGGCCATGGGAGCAAAAAAGACAAAAGGAGAGACAGAGAGAGGGGGAGAAAAGCAGAGGATAATTGAGAAGAAGTGAGGGAAGGGAGTGAGAGAGAGCTCCCCCTGAAGCTTGGGGCCCCCAAGCACCACGGGGGCTGCGGGGGCCTGTGTTACGCCCCTGGCCCCACCCCAGCCGGCCTCACCAATCTTACCTGCAGTGGCCGCGGCTGATCATAGAGTACAGCAGGACCCCTGGCTTGGCTTATCCCCTGGGTTCTCTGGCTTGCCCTCTCGAAACAGAAATAAACAATCCTTTCACTGACAAGGAGTAGGAATCTGTGAATGGAAGAGTACCGCAGAACCTCATCACGAGACCTGATATCCCTCTGTCTCCCTTACAACCTCTGAAGACTAAGCTGCCCACTCAGTGAATTCCAAGCACCTATCATTTGGGGTCTAGGAATTCCCTCTTGAGGTGTGTACCCTTATTGTCTGAGGGGGAGACATGTAACCCTGAGCACTAAGCACCCCGTCATTGAGCTTTGGGTACCCACCTCTCACACCCCATGCACTCCTCCCACCAGTGCCAGACAGTCACACTCTCTGAAATATGAGCACCACTCTTCTGTAGAGTGACAGGGGCTGACAGTAATGGCCTGGAAAAGTGTGTGCCTACAAATCACCCAAAACCACAAACAACTGAAGGACAGCAGACCTCTCCAGGAGCAGCTGTATACTTAAGTATGGAATGAAAGAAGAATGCAAGACTTTGGAAATATTTAGAACTACACAATGGAAAAGTGGCTGATACCTTTGTGCTGTACATGCTCAGAGCGACAGGAGGAGAGGAAGGGAGATGGGGCCAATTTAGCAAAAATAGAGGCTCAGCAGACTTTGAAAAATAAACATGCTGATACTCCAAGGTGTGCAAACATTCCAGAAGGTGTTGAGCTCCCTGTAACCAAGGTCCATTGTGTTCAATAACAATAGTGAATGAGTCGGTACACAGTGCAGCGCCTTTACTACAATAGTGTGATTATGTAATTTGCATGCTATTAAAATGATGTTGGTAGTGTGCCCGTGAGCATGGGGCACACGTGCCAGGTAAACATCGCCAGCGCTTGAGATTACAAAATGCTGTGCCTTCTTAGAGACCACTCAACATACCAGAGTTAGTTTCCAGACTGCGGCTCGTGCACCCAGCCTGCCAGGCCCCCAGGGGCATGAGTCCACGTCATTGCTTCACCCTGGGTGGTACCTTGTCAACGTTAATAAAATAAAAACAACTGTTATCAGAGACCTTCATGGCCTCAGTTCAACAAAAATAATCTTTAAGGGTCTGATTTAGGGTTTGACGGAGAGGGTATTCCATTGCAACTGTGACGGAATACCCTCCCCGCCGAAGCAGAGGGCGGGCCTTAGGTACGTCAGTGACAGTAACTACTCAATCGCTGACATAATCCTCCAGCGGCCTGACAGAGTATATATGGCTCTGGGGCCTATTAGCAAGGGCACTATCGCCGCTTTAGCGGCACTGTTTGCCGCTAAAGCGTCAATATTTTTATCGCCCTATCAGCACGCTGTCGATAACAGTAGTTAGCGACAGCTTCCAGGCGATAGCGACCGGTTTGTGGCCTGCTTTGCATGTCAGCGATATTTATCGCTAATGACATGCAAAGTGGGTGTACCCAAACTGGTAGCGACTGAAAGCAGTCGCTAACACAGCTATCTCCTATTAGCAACGCAGGCGAAGCGATAAAACCGTCACGCTAAGCGCGATTATCGCTATTATTTAACACCTGCTGTAAACCTGACTTGCCTGTATTCCTCAATGGGAGGTGGATTTTCAGGCTAAGTCCACCATGGCATTAATGCGTGAATATCGCTGGATTTCCAGCGATATTCGGGTATTTCGCCGCTCTTGCTTGATATTTTATCACAGTGGAGATAAAAGTTGCCAATAGCATGTTTTCTCCGCTAAAATATCCAGCGAGATGCTAGTAACAGCGAAACATCTACCTCGAACCTACTGTGACCATTCGCCTGTAAAAATTACATTAAGGTCTACAGACCTTGGCCCTCCAAAAACTGCCTGGCATTTACAACCTGCGATGTTACTGGACAATACATTTCAAGAAGAACTGCGCAAAGAAGCTTTAGATTTTTTTAAACGCAACAAAGACTCAGTCAAGGAGGTAGAGACTATCTGGGACGCCTTTAAGGTAACCCTAAGAGGGATCTGGATAGCCAAGGGGTCGGGAGTACTTAAGAGTATAATGTCGAGATTACTTAAACTAGACACTGAGCTTAAACTCCTTGAAACATCCCTGGCTGTCTCCCCGGATGATGCGACCCTCACAAGTATACGTGAAAAATTGACTGAATATACTGACGAAGCCGCTTGGGAATCCAAGTTTAGGGGTAAACACTGGATAGCTCGCCGATATGGTGAAGGCGAAAGACCAGGTAAGGGCCTTGCTGCGACGATTAAATTAACACGTCAGCTGAACTTTGTCTTAGAACTCGAGGGGCCGGATGGAATGGTGTATAGAGATACTACGCAAATTCTTAACGCTTTTGTGACACACTACACAGCACTCTACACGTCCACTAGGACTGGCAGTCTCCAACTACAGGAGTACCTAGATGATGTGTCCCTGGGCTGGTTGAGTGATGCACAGAGAGCGTTCCTCAGCACCCCTTTTGAACTGGACGAGGTGCGTGATGCTATCATGCATATGCAGTCGGGGAAGGCTGCGGGATTGGATGGGATCCCAATAGAATTTTATAAAACATACATAGACTTTATGGCTTCGGTGCTGCGGGAGGTCTATGAAGACGCACTGGAGGTCGGTCATCTTCCCCTTCTATGTGCGCCGCGCTTATCACGTCACTCTTGAAACCTGGGAAACCGCGACTAGTTGCGACTCTTACAGGCCCCTATCTTTGCTTAATTGTGACGTGAAAATACTTGCTAAATTAATTACCACTCGTATCAACCTCCTGCTCCCTACTCTTATTCTGCCCGACCAATCAGGCTTTGTCCCTGGTAGAGTGACATCGCATAATCTACGTACCTTCTTCTCGGTCTTGAACATGGTCCATGAGGACCAACCAATGGCTGCCATATTCCTTGATGCCACCAAGGCCTTTGATTCACTGGAGTGGGACTATGTGTTTCAGGTGATGGAATGTATGGGATTCCCAGCAATCTTTATCTCTTGGATTAGACTATTATATGAATCGCCTGTGGCCAAAGTGACTATTAATGGTAGACTGCCATCGGAGTTCCCCATCACTAGAGGTACTAGTCAGGGATGCCCTCTGTCGCCTCTGTTGTTTGCGATTGATACAGAACCACTTGCGGCAAAATTGCGGCAGCACCACAAGGAAAAAGCGTTAAGATGTTTCCAGAGGCAGATACTGATATCGATGTATGCAGATGAAATCACCCTATATGTTCGGGACCCTAGCCATAACTTAAACCCCATTCTTAGGGAGTTCATCCGCTTTGGTAGGCTCTCCGGAATTCAGATAAATTGGGGCAAATCCTGTATCTTCCCATTCACGGCGTTGTTAGACGGAGACCCGGAGGGTCGGCCGAGTACAGGGGGAGAGGCCCCCGATGAGGGCCCTCTCCGGTAATCGTACAGACAGGTAACTTCCCTCCCACAGATGGATACCACACAGAGATGAGTTCTGCACACTTTTATATATATCTTGAGGCAAGGTGATAAGCGATACAGCAGGACCAGGATACGAGGATCCTGTCAATTCTAGTCTCTCTTGGGAAAAGGGGTAGCGGGACAGTCTGAGTACCGATCCGGTACAGAAGCAGCACGAGGTGGAGCTCACAATCCTCGAGCTGGAGGGTTTCACAAGGATGGGCCGCGGCAGCGCCAGCAGGCTTCGTAGGTGGTTCACGATGAGGAGGGCCGCGGCAGCGCCAGCAGGCTTCAAGGGTGGTTCACGATGAGGAGGGCCGCGGCAGCGCCAGCAGGCTTCGAGGATGGTTCACGATGAGGAGGGCCGCGGCAGCGCCAGCAGGCTTCGAAGATGGTTCACGATGAGAAGGGCCGCGGCAGCGCCAGCAGGCTTCGAAGATGGTTCACGATGAGAAGGGCCGCGGCAGCGCCAGCAGGCTTCGAAGATGGTTCACGATGAGAAGGGCCGCGGCAGCGCCAGCAGGCTTCGAAGATGGTTCACGAGAAGGAGCCGCGGCAGCGCCAGCAGGCCTCCAAGGATGAGTTTGTCTCGGTGTCTCTCGACTCCAGGATACAACTGCCTTCCTGCTCTGGAGCTGCCCCAGTTATAGGTCTGGCCCCCTTTGATGTCCGGACCCTCGCACTTGGAGGTCGGAAGGTCCGGGATGAGGGAGTCCAGACACCCAGCAGGGGGGTGGAGCCAGCGCTTCAGGGAGGCTGGGGGCGATCGACACCTGGCGGAGGAGAGCCATCACCGCGCCTCCTTCCATTGACCTGCCAAGTGGTCTCTTCACCCCCTGGGCGGATGGTGGTGCCTCGATGTCGGGGCCTGGCCAGGCCCGGGGTTGGGGTCGACCCGAGGCCACGCGGCCTGGTCGTGTAGTGTCCAAAATGGCGGCTGGGCCGGGGGCAGTGGTTCTGGAAGGGGGCCCGGGCCAGCCGATACCGGGGTGTTCAGTAGCTGGGGTTCCGTCGGGGACGGGCCGTGGGTGGCCCCGATGGGTTGCTGGGATAGTTCTCGTCTAGTACATAGGAGGAGCAGGGGTTCGGGCCCCGCCATGCGGGGAGGGATCGGGCCTTCCACGAGGCCTGTCCAACATGCGTCCCCCCAGCTGAAGGCAGGGAGAGTCACCCATCCTCTTGGGTACTCTCCTCGCCGAGGCGGAAGAAGCGGGACAGGCCGTCTGCGTTGGCGTGGTCTTGGCCGGGGCGATGCTCCACAGAGAAGTCCACCCCCTGCAGGGAGATGGACCAACGTAACAGCTTCGGGTTTTCTCCTCGCATCTGCATCAGCCATTGCAGGGGTCGTTGATCTGTTTGCACCCGGAAGTGGGTACCGAAGAGATAGGGCCGGAGCTTCTTGAGGGCCCACACTACGGCGAAGGCCTCCCGCTCAATGGTGCTCCAGCGCTGCTCTCGGGCCAGCAGGCGCCGGCTGATGAAGGCCACCGGCTGATCAACTCCCTCAGTGTTGAGTTGGGAGAGGACGGCCCCCACGCCCTGATCTGAGGTGTCCGTCTGTACTATGAATTCCCGGCTGTAGTCGGGGGCCTGGAGCACGGGGGCGGTGCACATGGCAGCCTTCAATTTCTCAAAGGCCGCCTGACATTCAGGAGTCCAGTTGACTGTCTTGGGCTTCTTTTTGGACGTGAGTTCTGTGAGGGGCCCCACAATGCTGCCATAGTCTTTTACAAAGCGCCGGTAGTACCCCGTGAGCCCCAAGAAGGCTCGGACCTCTGTTTGGGTGACCGGAGGTTCCCAGGCCTGGATGGCAGTGATCTTGAGCTGGAGGGGGGCCACCAGACCGCTTCCCACTTGGTGTCCCAGGTAGGTCACGGACCCTTGGCCAATCTGGCACTTGCTGGCTTTGATGGTGAGCCCGGCCTGCCGGAGGGCATTCAGGACCTCCCGGATGTGGTGGAGGTGTTCGGCCCAGTGGCGACTGCACACAGCAATATCGTCCAGATAGGCGGCGCTGAATTCCTCGAGCCCCGCCAGCACTTTGTTTACGAGTCTCTGGAAGGTGGCGGGGGCGTTTTTCATGCCGAATGGCATCACCTTGAAGTGGTAGTGGCCATCCGGGGTAGAGAAGGCGGATCGCTCCTGGGCCCCTGGGGTGAGGCCGATCTGCCAATAGCCCGCTGTCAAGTCGAAGATGCTCAGGTAGCGGGTGGCCCCCATCCGGTCGATCAGCTCATCTGCCCGGGGAATGGGATGAGCGTCGGTCCTGGTGACGGCGTTCAGACCCCGATAGTCCACACAGAACCTGAGCTCGGGGGCGACGCCCGGGGCGGCGACCTTGGGGACCAGTACGACCGGGCTGGCCCATGGGCTGTCGGAAGGCTCGATTACTCCCAGAGCCAGCATTTTGGAGACTTCCGTCTGGATGCAGGTGCGTACCCGATCCGGTACTCGGTACGCCCTGTGTCAGATAGGGGGGCTATCCCCGGTATCAACGTCGTGAAGGCACCAGGGGGTGACCCCTGGGATGAGGGAAAACAGGTCGGCAAATTGGAGCAGAAGGTCTTGACAGTCTTGGCGTTGCGCTGGGGACAAGGCATCGGAGAGGTTGACCCCTTCCACGGAGCCGTCCTTCTCGAGCGTTTTCAGCAGGTCAGGGAGGGGCTCGGAGTCCTCTTCAGTCCCACTGTCTGTAGCCATCAGGAGGCTAAGTTCCGAGCGCACAAAGTGGGGCTTGAGTCTATTGGCGTGGAGGACACGTAGGGGGTTCCGAGGTGACTCCATGTCGATCAGGTAGGTGACTGGTCCCTTGCGCTCTACTACTTTGAAGGGTCCCATCCATTTGTCCTGGAGGGCGCAAGGTTCAACCGGGGACATCACCCAGACCTGTTGTCCCGGCTCGAACTCGATGGATGAGGCATGCTGATCATACCATCGCTTCATGTCCTCTTGGCTGGCTTCGAGGTTGGCTTTGGCAAGTTCCCTAAATCGCCGGGTCTGGTTACGGAGGGTCAAGAGGTACTTGGATACATCCGGGGGAGTCTTCTGAGGGGCCACCTCCCACCCCTCTTTGACCAGGCTGAGGGGGCCCCGGGCGGGGTGTCCATACAATAGTTCGAACGGACTGAAGCCCAGGGATTTCTGGGGGACTTCCCGGTAAGCAAACAGGAGGAACGGGAGCAGCACGTCCCATTGGCGACGTAGGGGTTCCTCCAGGCCCATGATCATCCCCTTGAGGGTGCGGTTAAACCGCTCTACCAGTCCGTTTCCTTGCGGGTGATAGGGGGTCGTGAATTTGTAGGTGACCCCGCACTGTTGCCATAGGGACTTCATGTACTTGGAGATAAAGTTCGTGCCCCTGTCACTGACGACTTCCCGGGGGAAGCCCACCCGCGAGAAGATCCCCATCAGGGCTCGCCCCACCACCGGGGCCGTCACGGTCCGAAGAGGAATGGCCTCGGGATAGCGGGTGGCGTGGTCCACCAGGACCAGGATGAACCGGTGCCCCTGTGCTGTCCGGGGCTCCAGGGGCCCCACAATGTCTATTCCCACCCGCTCAAATGGGGTGGTGACGATGGGAAAAGGTTGCAGGGGTACTTTGAGTTTTCGGCCGCTCTTCCCGCTGGCCTGGCAGGTGGGGCAGGCCCGGCAGTGGTTTGCTACATCGTTCCGCATCTTCGGCCAGTAGAAGTGGGTCACCAGGCGGCTGTACGTTTTGTCTTGCCCCAGGTGCCCGGCAAGAGGCACATCGTGTGCCAGGTTCAAGAGGAAGTCTCTGAAGCGGAGGGGGACCACCAGCACCCGGCTGGCTCCCAGCTCGGCAATCTTTTGCTCACTGTAGAGCAGTTCATTGTCCCAATAAATCCAGTGGGCCCCCGATGTATCTCCTGCGCTCTGGGCTAGGGCTTGTTGCCGGAGTCCCTCGAGGGAGGGACACGTTCTTTGCTCCTGTCGGAATTGTTCCTGAGTAGGGCCACCCTCTTGACGCCACTGAGCCAGCTCTGGGAGGTCCCGGAGCCGATCAAGTTCTTCCTCACTGGACTCCGGGGGACCGGGCTCCGGGGTTGTTTCTTTGGTGACGATCGGCGGAGGAGGTTCCGGCCATTCCGGTTCCTCGGGGCTGGAGATGGCGCGGGCGGCCATGGACCGGGTCGTTATGCAGACCCATTCAGGGAGGCCCAGCATCCCCAGGTGCTCCCACCGCTCAACGGCGGACCAGGGGGAACTTTCGAGGTCGTTCCCCAGGAGGCAGTCTACTGGGGCATCGTCGCGGACAGTCACTTTTAGCATGCCGGACACCCCTCCCCACTCGAAGGGGACGCAGGCCATCTGACACAGGCTTTCGGAGTTGTCGGCCGACCGCACTGGACAAAGTACATTTGGTAAGATCTGGTCAGGGGTCACCAGATGGCAGTGGACTGCGGTCACACTGGCCCCTGCTTCAGCCCGGTGTCCATTAATGGTGACCCACTGGCTGTACTTCTGCATGTTGGCGGGGAGGGGCGCCCGCAGAACCATGTCTCTTTCCCCTAGACAGACCAGGGACATGGCGGCGGGGTCCCACTCAGGCTGGTATGGTTCGTACTCTTCGGCGTCCTCTTGGGCCGGTTCTTCTCCCAGGGCGGCGGCAGCGACCTGGCGGGGCATGGGACTCTGGTTTTTCGGGCAGTTGGGATCATTGGCGTAGTGGCCGGGTCGTTGGCATCAGTGGCAGGTAACGTTGGCGCAGAACCCTGGTCGCATTGGAGGGCTTCCTCTTCCGGCCGGGGGCGGGGTGTTGCTGGTGGTGGGCATCGTGACGGTGTCCCTGCCCTGACCCTGGCCTCCTCCTCCCCCCCGGGGGCGGTGGGGCCCTTGGGAGGCCCTGTTCTGTTCGCTGGGCCAGCTCCGAGGAACTCGTGTGCTCTCCCATCGGTCTGCTTCGATGGCGAGTTTCCGAGGTTCAGTCAGTTTACTGTCAAGGAGGTGCTGCCTGAGTTCGATGAAGCAATTATTGGAGAGATGCTTCCATACAATAAGGTCGAACAACTGCTCGTAGGTGGTCACCTGGCTGCCCTTGATCCACCCCTCGAAGGCTCGGCTAAAGAAGTTCACGTACTCCACCCAAGTTGTACCCGGGATTCGTTTGCAGTCGCGGAACCTCTGGCGGTACATCTCGGGCGTGAGCCCATATCGAGTGAGGAGGGCGGCCTTCATGTGGTCGTAGGATGTCATCTGATGGTCGGGGAGTTGCAGCAGGGCGTCTCGCCCTTCGTTGACGAACTTCCCCCATAACCCGGCTCCCCAGTCGCTCCGTGGGATTCGGTGGGAGGTCATTGCTACTTCGTAGGCTTTAAACCATTGTTGGATATCATCGTTCCGGTAATATTCCCTGACGACATCCTTGGGGATGTGGACCTTGGGGTCCGTAGGGGCAGGGGGGCTCTGGCGCCCGGAGACTCCGAGGTCTTTGTTCTGCCGCCGAATTTCTAGTTCCTTCAAGTTGCGCTCATGCTCGTAGGCTAGTCTTTTCTCTTCCAGCTCTCTCTGACTCTTTTTCTCTTCTCGCTCCTCTCGGAGCCGTAAGTGTTCTAGGGTTATTTTTTGTTCTGCTAATTTGAGTTCTCCATCTAAGCGAAGTCGAGCCAGTTCCAATTCGTGGAGTCGGCTCTTCTCCCGTTCTCGGACCTCTTCGGACGAGAGGCTCAGTCTTCTTTCCTCTGTGAGAGCGGTACTTGTTTCGGTGGTCTCGAGGCTTTGATTTTGTGGTGAGGATGTTTCCGTCTCTACCCAAGACTCTAAGGCGTGTTTGAGGTCATCTTTCGTGCTCAGTCCTGTGGTAGCAATGCCCAGTTCTATACAGAACTGTTTTAGTTCCTTGTGGCTGTATTCTTCTAGCTTCTCCATCAGGAATTTTTCTGTTGTTCCACTCTCCTTTGTCGTCATGGTGGCTGTGTGTCGTGGGGTGAGTTACTCTCTGTACGATTATGCATCGGCTCGGATCGCGCCGCTGGCCACCAATGTTAGACGGAGACCCGGAGGGTCGGCCGAGTACAGGGGGAGAGGCCTCCGGTGAGGGCCCTCTCCGGTAATCGTACAGACAGGTAACTTCCCCCCCACAGATGGATACCACACAGAGATGAGTTCTGCACACTTTTATATATATCTTGAGGCAAGGTGATAAGCGATACAGCAGGACCAGGATACGAGGATCCTGTCAATTCTAGTCTCTCTTGGGAAAAGGGGTAGCGGGACAGTCTGAGTACCGATCCGGTACAGAAGCAGCACGAGGTGGAGCTCACAATCCTCGAGCTGGAGGGTTTCGCAAGGATGGGCCGCGGCAGCGCCAGCAGGCTTCGTAGGTGGTTCACGATGAGGAGGGCCGCGGCAGCGCCAGCAGGCTTCGAGGAGGGTTCACGATGAGGAGGGCCGCGGCAGCGCCAGCAGGCTTCGAAGATGGTTCACGATGAGAAGGGCCGCGGCAGCGCCAGCAGGCTTCGAAGATGGTTCACGATGAGAAGGGCCGCGGCAGCGCCAGCAGGCTTCGAAGATGGTTCACGAGAAGGAGCCGCGGCAGCGCCAGCAGGCCTCCAAGGATGAGTTCGTCTCTGTGTCTCTCGACTCCAGGATACAACTGCCTTCCTGCTCTGGAGGTGCCCCAGTTATAGGTCTGGCCCCCTTTGATGTCCGGACCCTCGCACTTGGGGGTCGGGAGGTCCGGGATGAGAGAGTCCAGACACCCAGCAGGGGGGTGGAGCCAGCGCTTCAGGGAGGCTGGGGGCGATCGACACCTGGCGGAGGAGAGCCATCACCGCGCCTCCTTCCATTGACCTGCCAAGTGGTCTCTTCACCCCCTGGGCGGATGGTGGTGCCTCGATGTCGGGGCCTGGCCAGGCCCGGGGTTGGGGTCGACCCGAGGCCACGCGGCCTGGTCGTGTAGTGTCCAAAATGGCGGCTGGGCCGGGGGCAGTGGTTCTGGAAGGGGGCCCAGGCCAGCCGATACCAGGGTGTTCAGGAGCTGGGGTTCCGTCGGGGACGGGCCGTGGGTGGCCCCGATGGGTTGCTGGGATAGTTCTCGTCTAGTACATAGGAGGAGCAGGGGTCCGGGCCCCGCCATGCGGGGAGGGATCGGGCCTTCCACGAGGCCTGTCCAACAGGCGTCCACAGAGAAATTTGTGTTAGATTACCCCATTGCATGGTGTGAACGAGATTTCAAATACTTAGGGATCCACATAGAAAAGGATAGGGATGAATTAATGCGAGCAAACTATGGCACAACCATGACCCGCATTGCAGACTATGTAACGAGATGGATCACCCAGCCTCTGTCCATGGCGGGCAGAACGTCTTTAATAAAAATGGTAATTTTGCCACAGTTACTTTATCTGTTTTTGAACATTCCATTCTATCCGGGTAGGTATTTCTTCCAGCAACTTCGAACGGAACTTATTTGCCTGGTCTGTGGTGGAAAATCGCCTCGATTCCAATGGAACACTCTCATTAGGCCATACAATCAGGGCGGATTTGGCGTTCCCGATTTTGAGCTATATTACTATGGGGCTCAAGCTCACTATGCCTACTTCTGGTTGCGATAGCCCAGGTATATGCCTCAAGTAGCGGCGGAACACTGGCTAGCTCATCCAATCCCAATAGAAGGGGCACTATACGCCCCATCCCAAGGTAGAGATAAGATACCCACGACAGTAATGTGCACGGTAAATGCGTGGACCCGGCTGTCAGCTATGTTAAAGTCTGACATGCTTTACTCGCCACTCATCCCCCTCGTTTATCACCCGTATATGCCCTTGCTACAAGAGGCTGGTTTTCGCAAATTGCTTAAAGGCGTACATGTTACAACATTGTTACAACACGACCTGTATCATGCTGGAGTGTTCCGATCGATGGACCATTTATGTGAGGGCATGCAGCCATCTCCACTCTACACTTTGAGAAGAGTCGCATGCAGATGGGGTAGGGGCAGGGCCCCGAAATTCAAGGACTGGCTACGTGATCTTACATATTGCCAGGAACAGATCAATACATATTCCGAGTTATTACTGGTCTCTTCACGGCCAACTGATATTTGGGCTCCATTGCAATGTTACCTCTTAGAAGGGAACGACTCCACTGACGCAGAGCTACCTCAGGTAGCACAAGCTTGAAAGTCCTCTATGTTATATCGCTAGACATGCATGCACAGGCTGGGCCACGGAAGATTGGAATTTAGGTGCTAGATTGTATGCCAAATATTTGATAATGCCTGGTGGGCAATGCTGCCTTGTAGTGCTGTCATGAACTGGTTGGATTGCCTTCTCGTTGTTTAAGTTCTATTACTCATGATTCAATAAGTTGCCTTAATTGGTGTTATAATGGCGGGACTGTTATCAATGCATATAGGATGATGCCGCACGCAAAGTGGGAGGACTAGCGTGTGGGAGCGGGTCTGGGGCGATAACATCTGCAGGCTGTCCACTGATGATGACATATATTTATGTGTGTTTGTTTTTTCTCTGGCTACGTAGATGCACTGTTGACTACAAACTGGACTGTGTACACATGAATGCACCTTTCTTGATGTATCATTGCTAAAATCCAAAAATAAAAGTAAAAAAAAAAGAAAATATACAGCGAGAGTCAGCGATAAAAATAAACGCGCTAAGCGCGTTTTGCGATAAATATCGCATGTTCTTGCTAATATGCCCCAGAGTTAGACCGATTTAGAGTGGAAAGTGTCATATGTGTTCTTTTGTCTTTCATGAGGTAAGGAACAGTAAACTAAAATAACGACTCCCACATCTTAGGAGACAACTCCCATGATGTGTAGGTCCCTGCTTTGTAAAAAAAAAAAAAACACCCGCTTTCGGATTTTGTTTATAAAAAAATCAAAAATGTGTTAAAAGTTTGATAGGCCACCATCATTGTTTGACAGAGCCATCTGTTAAATGTTTAACACATTGACAGGGACTGCCTTGACAATGCTTCTTTCCAATGACTAGAGGTGTCTGCAGGGCTGACGGACATCTTTAAAGTACGGGTACTCCGTCATAGCGATGGCGTATTTTCCTCTGTTGCCCGATGGGGTAAATACTGTACTCCGCACTCTAGATCAGGCCCTACGACCTTTTGATGGCTGGGATTGTATCTTAGATAGTACCGGCCCTCACCTTGGATCTCTTGCCGCGTTACCTGTAAGAGCCTTATCGCTCACTGGGCTTCACCTTACCTGTGTGTTGGAACGTCAACACTGTGGGTGACCTATGCATCATGTCATCATTCGGTGTCTTCTCCCCAGTCATTGCCAATCCAGTAGCCCTCTTCACCGTTCTCATGCTCAATTCTCTTGAACAGTGATGTGTTTCAGATGACTGCTTTGTATCCCTTCTGGTCACTGTTCCAAGTTTACCCACTATTTGCCATGGAATGCACCGGAATTAGCTCCCGGGGGACAAGTCTTGTACTAGTACCCAGTCACTGATTTGCATTGATCTCATCTCGGCTCTTCATCTTTGGTAAGCCTGAGCGTTGGTCTTTTTCCCTCCTCTCTTGGGTTTGGTGGATGTTGAATTCTGCAGGAGTCTAATGGGGACTTGTGGGTATTACATCCCAGATGGGTCTTCCAAACATGGGGTGTGCTGGAGCACAGTTAGTGGAGAAGTGTGATGCCATTCTTTATGAATCAGGGAATTGTAAGCACGTTACTCACCTGTGAGGGTCTCAAGGTACTGGGGGGAGGAGGGGTCGCAGATCTGTTTAGACAAAGAGCCAGGTCTTCCTGAAGGTGTTGAAGGAGGGGGCGTGCTGGTTGCTCGTACCAGGTCTTGGCTGCAATGTGAGAGAAGGAATCTCTCAGGAAGCGTTAAAGGGTTTACTCTGCTTTGCCTTGTTGGTCGAGTACAATATTCAGAGGTTTTTTGAGGGTGCTCATCAGTCAGTGCACCTGTACACCATCTTGTGTTATATTCCTGTGCATTATTCCAAGTTCTGCCATGTATTCTCTAAATTAATGTCCTTCTCAAACTTGGGTCACATCAAGCTCTGCCAATTTCTCAATATGATGAATTTTTCCTACTCCTCTTCCATTTTGTTGTCGTAGTTGATTACTCTGCTCATCACATTCTCTGTGCTAGGTGGGTGCTCCGGTTCAGGGTCCCAATGTGGAGTGTTATTACTCTTACACTGCTGCTTTGCATTCCACGCCCTGTGCATTCTCCTCTGCAAACATGTGAGAAGTGATGGAGACCCCACAGCTCAACCAGGACTTGCCTTGTGGCAGGCACTATGTTGTAGGGTGTGACTCTGCCCAGCAGTATCAGCACATGCGTCATTCGTGTTTAGCACTGTTCCTTGGTCATAGGTCAGTTTTGCCACCCCTGCTTCCTTGTAATGGCGGTAAGTGCCTCAGTTTTGATTGGAGGGCTGAAGTCTGGTCCTTCCCGGATGCTCAAATTTGCTAGGGTCAGCCTCCATGCATTCTGCATGCAGATTGGACAATTCATGCAATCTCTCTAGTGAGTGAATGTCGTCTAGTGACATTCCAGGTTTTAGCCAGATCAGTCTGTGAAGCACTGATGATTGGCATCCCTGCATGTGTTGGCTTTCTTATTTCTTTGATAGGATTGGCCTCTGTGTGGGTGCTGACAAATGCTGAGAAGAGCCTAAACTCCATCCATTGTCTCATATTCTTCTTGCTTCGCCTGACACATTTTGAAGCATTCATTGTCAGTGATAAGGTGGGGCATAAACTGAGCTTCAAGGGCTGCCACCGCCATAATGTATTCATCTTCGCCCCCGTGTTGGGCAGATTTGCAAATAGAGTGAATATCTCTTCGCCTGTGTAATGAAGTAGCTGAAAACATTTCACACCATTGTCTGTCTTTGTGATGGCTTCGATGTAGTATTTGTCCAGCCTGGCTAGCCACGCACACCATCATGTCACTTCTGTTGCTGGATTGGCCTAGTTGCTCAATGGACGAAGTGTGCCTGCAGCTGCTCCCCCTACTTGGTGTGTGATAACTCCTGGTGGCATGTTGCTTCTTGCTGCTCATGTGTTGACGCTGCCCATCCATCTTGTGCTGAATTGGGCCTGGGACCACCTTGGAGATTTTCATATTCCAGATAGTCAATGTCACTGATTGTAGTGCTGCGGTTAGCAGAGACTAAAGTTGGACCTGTGCTGTAGTTGTGTGGTTCCTTTTTTATGTCTTGTCGCTTGTGAGAGATATTACATGCAACAAGGAGCTTGCAGCCTGCCCATTGTTTAACTTTCCTTTACCCATTTGCTGCCTTTTAATTGGCCATCACGTGTTGGCTTCACTTCCCCTTATTTGGCTGGAGCATGGGACAAGCTTGATAATTGTCCTTCCGCTGATCATGCTGTGATTGAGGCACTACTTTTATCTTTTCTTCTCTATCCTCCTTGTTGAACCTCTTGCCATTTGTAGCTATGTTTTACCTTGCCACACACACTGCAAAGTGCTTTTATCCTTTTCAATGGATGTTTTTTTGTAGCAACAGATGTTATCTGCGTTTAAAATCACAACAGATGTTATCTGCTTCCAAATATGTTTTCACTAAGACATGGACATTGGCGCAATTGCTTTCTTTATATGATTAGATTTTTTGACAGTCATTTCTTTTCATTTTCACGCATGGGGAGATTAACGGATTTGCTCAGAATCATAGGGGTGTTGAGGTGAGACCTACCAAGCATAGGCAAAGCCAATAGGTCTTTCCTTTGACACTATTGGCTCTGGCATTTCCTTTTGTTTATCCTGTACAGCATTGAAATTGTCATCTATGGCAATGATATGTACCCATGCTGTATTGCAGCGTGGCTGCTGTGCATCACGGACAACAATAATAATTAAAAAAGGATGATGAAGCACTAAGTGCACGTTAAAAAAAGGTGCGTTAGCTCTGGCAGCATCATAGTGTGGAAAAAGGTAGGGCTAGGACCTTTCTCAAGATTTGCCCGGCGCTAACCGCCCTCGTACCATTCAAATTTACCAAGCAATGAGGCAGGCGCCGGAGACCAGAAGGCAGGAAACAGAAGTTTTATTCCGACGGAGCAGAACACATCAGATTAGACAACAAGGTATCGTCTCGAGGTGCTCTAGCAGCCTCTCAGAGGCCTGGCCTCTTATACACTGGTTTATGGCATGTGACCTTTCTTTATTACAATCAGAACATTGTGACATAAAGAAGAAGACATCCCTGTAATCCTCGTGTCAATCCCACCCCCATATACCTTTACAATGGAGGTCCTCAACCCGCTGATAAGAGGTGGGGGTCATCACACAGCTGAGTGTTTCGCCAAGTCTTAGGATGTGTGCGCCTGATCATATCCCAGGGGGTGGGGAGGCCCTGATCAACAGCGTGTCCTTTGAAGAGGGGTGACTCCATACAATGAGGGGCAATAAATGGTATCTCCTGGTTTAGGCGATGGCCTCGGACCTGTGTGGACAGTCGGACACGGGGTAAGGGGTCATCAATGGAGTGGTATTCATGCCGCGTGGACAATTGAGTGCGGAGGGGAGGTTTATCAACAGAGGGGCATTCATAGGAAGAGAGGAGGTTCTTGTTCAGGCGCTGGTTGACTCCCAAGGACAGGGTCATGCAGAAGGGTTATGCTCATGAGGGGGAGGGAGGGGGAGCCAGGGTGCGCGGAGGATGCTTGCTGGGTCAGAGGGGCGCGCTGGCGATCGACAGGGAGACCATGATACCTAAAATGGCTGCCGTGCACGTCGTACGTGGGTGACAAGCTGGCGCAGATGATGTTTAGATCGCAAACTAAAATTCCACAGTCCTCCCTTTTAACATGTCTCGCCAACTTGTCAGTTTGGATTTATCCCCATAAGGCCACGTATCTCTGCTTCATAGAGGGGACTCATGTGCTCATTTCGGAAGTCCAAAGTCTTTGGGCACATACAGTTAGAAACAAGGCCGCACAATGATGGCAGACATTGGATACCTAAGCAACACCCACATAATATTACAACAGGTATCAGTATGAAGGAAAACAAGCTCCAACCCCAGTTCTTTAAAGTGTCCCAAAACCAGCTTCCAAGCGACCATCCTTCTTGTTCTTGGTGAACCTCTGAGGAAAGTCTGTGGAGGTGTTCAATTGCCTTGTAGACGGAAGGCGAGTTGTCAAGCACGTAGGTGCAGCAGCTAGATCCGATGATGCGGCATGCTCCTCCTCGGTCGGCTAGGACCACATCTAGGACAAGGCGGTTTTGGAGGGTCACAAGGCGGACCGCCTGAAGCTCCGCCGTGTTGTTAGCGAGGATGCCAGCGGTGATGTTGATTGTTGTTTCCACTGCCTGGGTCAGGTGCCGGATAGCGCGGCTGTTTGCCATTGGACCCCACAGAGGAACAAGTCCCTTTGCTGCATCTAGGAACTGTGCTCCAGTGGAGTCGGTTTGTCCAATGTCATCGGCACGCCTCTGCCGGTGATGGTTGGCAGGGGCTACATACGTGGGTGGAAGAACGAAGGCAATGTAGCAGGTACCCTTCCAACCTTTCGGGAGCCAGGTGTAAGCTTTGGTGCCACACACAAAGTACATGTTTAGAGAGGCGACAAAGGAAGGGGGGTCAACTGAATCCAGTGTTCTGGTGATTCGGCAGGAACTGTGACCCACCAGCTGCGTTCCCTGGCCTTCGAGGCACACAAGGCCAGTGACATTGATAACAGACAGAGCCACAGTCAGGGTGGCGGTAGTTTGTTTTTGCAGATGAGAGAAGGTGGTTCTGGCCGGATTGTGGAGCACCTGTACTTCGACTCGTTCTTTGGCTGGAATATCTTTAAGGAAGGTGGCGCCCGTGAGCGCAGGACACAGGGCAGCAGGGGTCTTTCCGGTTTTGTTCAGCCAGAACCCAGAGTAGAAGTGCGACACTGTCCGGC
Source organism: Lissotriton vulgaris (assembly GCF_964263255.1). Classification (NCBI taxonomy): domain Eukaryota; kingdom Metazoa; phylum Chordata; class Amphibia; order Caudata; family Salamandridae; genus Lissotriton; species Lissotriton vulgaris. The sequence goes on along the minus strand of NC_141691.1, from coordinate 87,071,757 downwards.
TGGAGGTGGCGTTGTCCTTGTGGCTCTCTTGCATGAGGATCAACCAGGCGAGGCAGGAGCCGTGAACTGAGAAAGGAGAAGGGATGAAGGGGATGGAGTGTCCCGTGGCGTGCGGGAGCAACCCGCAGATCCAACAGTTCGTAGCATTTGCAGCAAGGTTGTGTTGGTGCAACAGTTGCACGAAGGAATTGTTCCAGAATTCCCTGCGCCTTTCTCGGAGCTGAGGCGACAGAGAGATTAGGTGATGCTCTTTCAGGGGTGTTGGCTGTGCAGTAGGTAGCAATGCCTCATGAGCCGGTGTGCTTTCCTCCAGAATCCAGAAGGAGGTCATGAGGAGGAGGCAGAAGAGGAAGACAATGAAGAGTGCGATTGTCTTTGATTTGTGCAAGTTGTCAGTCTTTGGATTTCTATACTGGGTATTTCCTGTTGCTTCCATCATCTTCTTATCTGGCGCTTCCATCATCTTCTTATCTGGCGCTTCCATCATCTTCAAGGGGCTCGGTAGTGGGCAGAACCACAGACTTCGTTTAGCTTCTCTCCCGGTAACCCTTGATTGTGCTTAGGTCACCGTTCTGAGATTCAACTTGGTCCGTGGCCTACTTAGCCGAAACTCCCTCCCTTCGACGCAGGAAATACCCTTCTCTGGATGGCACAGTGGGATCAGAGAATTTCGCAAGTTCAAGTGCCTCAGTATCGGGATAACAGTTCAATGTCGGTCGATCTTTGCTCAGGAGCTCTCCTTGGGTGTTGACGTTTTCTGTCGTGGCCAGGTTCGCAGAGACCTTCCGGCAATGATGCGCGTGCAGCCAGTGCTTCTTCCCCTCCACTCGAAGCGCCGTTCGGGTGGTAATCAGCACCTGCCAGGGGCCCGTCCACCGAGGTTCCAGACTCTTGGTCCGCTGGAAATTTTGTATCAACACGAAATCTCCCGGTTGGATGTCATGGCCGGGGCCCCTGGAAGCATCGGGGATGGCCTGCTGCACCTGTTGATGAATGACAGACAATGTTTTAGTTAACTTGCACAAATAATCAGATAGTAGGACGTCTGGGACATCATGAATGGAGGTCGGTTTGGGAGCAGTCCAGAGATTCATCGGTCGCCCAAACACGACCTCGTAGGGGGTCAAATGGTGCTTGGTGGGAGTGGAACGCATCGATAACAAGGCCAGTGGGAGGGCATCCGGCCAGTTGAGTCCAGTGGTGGCCACTATTTTTGACAATTTCAGCTTTAGAGTGGCATTATGGCGTTCCACCAGACCGGCGGATTGGGGGTGGAAGACCGCATGAAACCTTTGCTTCACCCCCAATCCCTTTAGGATTAGTTGGATAACTTCAGCTATGAAGTGGGGGCCATTGTCGCTCCATAAAATTCGACAAAGGCCATAGCGAGGGAAGAATTCCTTCAGTAGCACTTTGGCAGTAGTCATGGCAGTGTTGTCACGGGTTGGATAGGCCTCTACCCATTTGCTGAAGGCACATACGATGACTAGTACATACTTCAGGCTTTGGCATCTCTCTAGTTGGATGTAGTCCATCTGAAGGACCTCAAAGGGGTGATTGGGGGTCCCAAACCCTCCCCGGGGTACCACAGTTCCTTTCCCGGGGTTGTGTTGCAGACAGATAAGGCACTGCTGGACTAGGCGCCTGGCCGAGTCGGGGATTTTGTCATTGTGCCAGACCTTGGAAATGAGTTCGATCATGGGTGCAGATCCTATGTGTGCGGGGGAATGTGCCATCGTCAGTATGGGGATCAGATATGAGTCGGGCAGCAACCACTTGTTTGCATCCTACGTTCGCCAACAGCCCTCATCATCTTTCAAACCCACCCCTGCCCATTCAGTCAGTTCGTGAGGGGTGCCGGCCGACTGGATGTCTCTGATCATTTCCCTTGCGTCAGTCCATTTCTCTGCTTGTGACCTGGTCACATACATGCGTGTTACCGTCCTATTCTCAGCTGTGGTTCGTGCAGTGATGTCGGCCAGTGCATTCCCTTGTCCGATTAAGTCTGTCACCCTTTTGTGTGCTTGACATTTGATTACCGCTAATCGTTTGGGGAGGAGAACTGCTTCAATCAGAGCGGAGACTAGATCTCCGTGGAGGATAGGGGTGCCGTGAGACGTCAGGAATCCCCTCTCCCTCCACAGGAGCCCAAAATGGTGGACCACCCCAAAGGCATACTGGCTGTCTGTGTATATGTTCGCGGTGGTCCCTGTGGCTATGATGCATGCTCGCGTGAGGGCTATCAACTCTGCTGCCTGGGCAGACCGTTGTGTGATGCAGGCTGTTTCAACTACGGTTCGGGCTGTAGTTACTGCGTAGGCAGCTGAAGCGGTGCCATCTGGGAGTTTGATGCACGAGCCATCTACCCATAGCTCTCCATCGGGGTTAGTGAAAGCAGTGTCTCGGAGGTCAATTCTACTCCTAGTTTGTTCGTCCGTGAGGGTCACACAGTCGTGGATGGGAGGAACGTCGGGGTCATTTTCAGGTAGGGGCAACAATGTGGCAGGATTCAAAGTCGTGCATCTCTTTAGCGTGATGTGGGGTGCAAGTAGCGTCAGTTCGTACCCCGTCAGTCGTGCGCTAGTCAGGTGTTGAGTCTTGGTTTGGTTCAGGAGGGTGTGGACAGCATGGGGTACTAGCACGGTGAGGGAGTTGGAAAGAACGATTCCCTCGCTCTGACGGATAGAGACAGCAGCGGCAGCTACCGCTCGAAGGCAGGCAGGTAAGGCTCTGGCTATAGGATCAAGAGTGGCGGAGAAGTAGGCACAAGGGCGCTGCTTAGGACCAATAGATTGAGTTAGGACAGACAATGCACACCCCTCCCTTTCGTGGGTGAAGAGGGAGAAGGGTTTGGAGTAATCCGGGGTTCCTAGGACAGGTGCTGAACAGAGGGCATCTCGTAATTCCTTAAAGGATGTTTGACACTCAGGGGTCCAAGGGAGCGGGAAGGAGGCATCTTTAGTTAATAGGGCAAGTAGGGGTTTTACAATGAGACTGAAGTTAGGTAACCACTGTCTACAGAAAGAGGTTAAGCCAACCAAAGAGCGGACTTGCTTTTGTGTTTTTGGGATGGGGGTGTCTAGGATGGTTTGGATTCGGTCGGGTGTAAGTTTCCTCCCTTCTTTGGACAGGAGATGGCCTAGGTAAGTCACTTGTGGCTGGCAGAATTGTAACTTCTTTTTGGAGACTTTATGGCCATTTTCTGCAAGAAAGTGTAGGAGTTGGACGGTGGCTGTCGTCGCAAGCGGGGTGGTGTCGGCCGCCAAAAGGATATCATCGACATATTGGATCAACACCACTCCATCTGGTAGCTGGAAGGCATCTAGCTGCCTTTTGAGGGCCTGGCTGTAAATGCTGGGACTTTCAGTGTACCCCTGGGGAGCTCTACAAAATCGGTACGAGCTGGATTTTAAAGTGAAGCCGAAGAGATAACGGCTGTCTGGATGGATGGGGATAGAGAAAAACGCGTTCTTAAGGTCGATAACAGTGAAGGTGGTGGCAGTGGATGGGATGAGGGTCAGAATGGTGGTGATATCGGAGACTACAGGATATTGGGGTACAACCACTTTGTTAATCTCTCGCAAGTCGATGATGAAGCGGTACGCTTTCTCATCTCCTTCACCGTGCTTCTTAACGATAGGTAGGATTGGGCTGTTGCAGACGTTGCTAACCACCTCTTCAACCACTCCTGCATCTACCAGAGACTGAATGATCGCTACCAGTGCCTTCTCACCCTCCGGTGATATCCGATATTGCGGGAGTTTCGGGAGCATAGCGTCCTGTCGTACAGTTATGTGAATAGGATCAATCATCATTCGCCCCACATCAGAGTCATTTTTGGCCCATAGGTACGGAGGCAGGGTGTCAAGCAGGGAGAGGTCAACGTCAGTTATGGAGCACATGTGTCGTGGGGGGCAGGATCTGGACATGTCTGGGTTGTCGTACAGGATGACTCGTATTCCATCTGGGGAACACCTAATGGTAGCTCGAAAATGTTTCAGTAAGTCAATGCCCATAATGGCGTCAGGGGAGTTGGAGGAGAGCAGGAATGTCGCGTCAGTAGTGTTGTTTTCTAGGTCAAAGGTAATAGGTACGGACAGGGGGTTAGTGGAGGGCGTTCCATCGAAACCTATCGACGTTATGTGTGAGCCAGACAAGGGTGCCCTTGGAATCAGTCGTTTTGATAACACACTACGTGTCGCCCCAGTGTCTACCAAGAATGGAGACTCTGTACCCAGGACCTTAGCGGTGACATAAGGACCTTGCTGGTCAACACAGAGCTCGACTGGATCCCTCCCTTGCCCCTGGCAGTCCTATGCAAAGTCGGGGGCATTTTCACCTTCGGACAGCTGATATTGGTTCTGTCGGGGACGGTCAAACGTGTTCAATCTCCCTGATCTGTCATTGTTGGTGTCGTTAGTGTGCCCTCGTCCTTGTACTCTATTTCTCGGCCCTCCCGCCACATCCCTGGAGTCCCTATTTCTATTCATTTCTAGTAGAACCGGACACTGGGATTTCCAATGGCCAAACCCTTTGCAGAAGGCGCATTGGTCATTGCTAATGTCTCTACGTCCAGTGTGAGGTGTTGGGGTGTGATCTTTAGAAGGTAGATCTCTGGGGGTGGTTGATTGGTAGTTCCCCCTTTGGTGTTCTCGTCCTACCGTTATACCTTGTATCTGGGCTATCATTACCCTTTCTTTTAAATCTTTCTTCTTCTTCTCGGACGCCCTATCACTCTCATTCTTTTGGTGTTCGTAATATTGAGCCATCTGAAGGATAGCTGCGGGTTTGGAGGCCCCCCAACTACTCTCGCTCGTCTGCAGCTTTTGGGAGACTTCTTGTGTTAGGCCTTTTACGTAATTTTGTACAAACAGGTGCTGTCCGGTTGCGGTGGTCATGTCTTGGCCACTGTAGTCGGAGAACACTGTCTCGAATCGGGAGAAGTATTCTGACACATCTTCCTGCGGCTTCTGTCGACAGGCCGTGACTATCGACCAATCTACCTTTCTTTCTGGGATCAGTGTCTTTAATTTCTGGACTAGTTTGTCTGGGAGTTCCAGTATGTCTTTTACTGGTTTCCTTCCAGGCTCTCGTTGTCTATCTAGTTTACCGAGTTGGTCCCAGGTATGCCCAAACAGATCCGTGTGGTCAGCCTTCCGGATTTGCTTCCACACGTCAGCTGGCAGGCATAACCCAAAGAACAAGTCAATGTCCGCTAAAGTCATTATTGTCGAACCCAAGGCTGTGCCTAATTCGGTATAAAACGCTGTCGGGTTCTTTCTTAAATCGGGCAGGGTTTGTTTGAAGGTTAGGATATCTTGTCGGTCCCATGGTTGGTAAACCCAATTATACACAACTCTCCCTTTTGCATCTGCATGATTAATATCATCGCTTGTTCCCAGGCCACGTGGCGGGATCCAGTAAGGGGCCGCTTCTCTGATAGGCATCATAGTATTGGCTACTTCTACCGAGGTCGTTTCAGGGACTGTAACCTGGGCTTCTGGTTTCTGTTCCGTGAGATGGCGGAGGACCTCAAGTATCTGCATGAAGAGTTCCGTCGCCTCACATTCAGTCCCATCTCCAACGTCAATCTTCCTATACAGCTTTGTTAGTTCAGCGGGACCCTTACTCTGATACCTATCTTCATATGCGTTCAGGGTGTGGTAGCTGAATCGCAAGATGAAATGCCGTCTGTGGCTGTCGGCATGTGAATTATATACGCTCATTGTGTAATCTTCGCTCTCCCTTCGTTCTACTAATGTCTTTGCTATTTTATCGATCCCATCCCGCTCATTTTTGCTCAACCTATTTGGTCTGGCTGGTGGTTGTTTGCTAGCCTCGGGGTCGTCTGACGATGTTGTTAATGTGGCTGGTGCAGAGGCCGCGAGGGCTGGTGCACTAGCGCTAAGGTCACTTTCGCTCACACTCGGGGCTTGCAAGCTTTGTTGGCAGGGGGCATATGGAGGGGGCATGTAGATGATTGGGGGACCTAGCAGTAACTCATCGTTCGCCCGTTGTTTGGAGGGCAATTCAGGGTAGAGCGCAGAGGGGGTCCTAACAGGACATTGGCCTGTCGACCCTGATTCTTGGTTTTGTATAGCTTCCTTTCTTTCCTTTATTTCCTCTTCTAGTTGCTTTGCGGCCAGGTGGGCTGCCTTTCGTAATTCTTTCCCTATTTTTGCTTCTTCTCTTTTCTTTCGTTGTTCCGTTTCTTTGTGCCACATGCCGATACTGTCGAGCATAGTGGGCGTAGTTTTATTTTTCTGGAGCGCTATTTCTAATGCTTTTATTTTATGATCATCAAAGGAACCTATCAGTGGCCACTGACTTTCAGGGTTCTTTTTTGTATATTTATGCCATAGTTTAGTGTAAGCTATAGCGACCAGTCCATACTTAGTGAACATGTCCTTATTAGGGGTGCCCTCCAGTGGAGCCGGATGGTTCATCTCTAATAAGCGGTCCGGGCTAAACAGGCTACCAACCAGTGGGGAGAAGATAGGCATGACGGGTTACAACGGGGACAAAAGTCTGCACTACCTATCTTATCACGGCGGGCAAAGACTAGACAGAATATTTCTATTCTCCGTTGTTTGCCGGCGGTGAATACCTCAAATGAACCAATACCGAACAATCGGTCAATCAAACAATCAGTGGGGAGAATAAGTGGGCACGAAAAGTTATTGTTACCCACTCTTTCTCTACCTGCAAAGAGAGACCTTGTTCTTCCCTGTTTGCAGACAAAGAATCTCCAGACAATAATCCACGAACGACAGTTCGGGAAACAGTGGGGGAGGAAGATAGGCACGACGGATTACAACGGGGACAAAAGTCTGCGTTACCTATCCTTCACTGTTTGCAAAGAGAGAGCCTGTTGTTTTCTCCGTTTGCAGACAGCGAATCTCCAGAGGTTTCAACAAAGCGTAATACTAGTATTATCCAAACAAAAACAATTTTTTCTCAATTCGTCGCATTTACACGACCTTACCCGGACCGCATGGACGGTTTCCTGTCCTCTGGACCCAGCGCCCGATCGTCCTCTCTCCTTCGTGATGTTCGTGGCACTCCTGATGGTTCCCAGTCAGGACCGTAGATCACTCGAGAGAGGTCTGTTCAGAACTAGTGAAGGTCGGATGATCGGCTGTCAGACGAGGGTCTATCGGACACGAGCTCTTCCCGATCGTTGCAGTCGTTCACTCTGTCGTCGGGACCTCTCCCACTGGATCCACGTGTCGCTGATGGGCCCCACGCTTTGGGACGCCAATTGTGGAAAAAGGTAGGGCTAGGACCTTTCTCAAGATTTGCCCGGAGCTAACCGCCCTCGTACCATTCAAATTTACCAAGCAATGAGGCAGGCGCCGGAGACCAGAAGGCAGGAAACAGAAGTTTTATTCCGACGGAGCAGAACACATCAGATCAGACAACAAGGTATCGTCTCGAGGTGCTCTAGCAGCCTCTCAGAGGCCTGGCCTCTTATACACTGGTTTATGGCATGTGACCTTTCTTTATTACAATCAGAACATTGTGACATAAAGAAGAAGACATCCCTGTAATCCTCGTGTCAATCCCACCCCCATATACCTTTACAATGGAGGTCCTCAACCCGCTGATAAGAGGTGGGGGTCATCACACAGCTGAGTGTTTCGCCAAGTCTTAGGATGTGTGCGCCTGATCATATCCCAGGGGGTGGGGAGGCCCTGATCAACAGCGTGTCCTTTGAAGAGGGGTGACTCCATACAATGAGGGGCAATAAATGGTATCTCCTGGTTTAGGCGATGGCCTCGGACCTGTGTGGACAGTCGGACACGGGGTAAGGGGTCATCAATGGAGTGGTATTCATGCCGCGTGGACAATTGAGTGCGGAGGGGAGGTTTATCAACAGAGGGGCATTCATAGGAAGAGAGGAGGTGCTGGTCAGGCGCTGGTGTGACTCCCAAGGACAGGGTCATGCAGAAGGGTTATGCTCATGAGGGGGAGGGAGGGGGAGCCAGGGTGCGCGGAGGATGCTTGCTGGGTCAGAGGGGCGCGCTGGCGATCGATCGTAGACAGGGAGACCATGATACCTAAAATGGCTGCCGTGCACGTCGTACGTGGGTGACAAGCTGGCGCAGATGATGTTTAGATCGCAAACTAAAATTCCACAATAGTGCTTTTTCAAATTAATTTTAGCCACACTGGAAAGCACCAGTGCTTCTGTACAGCATGGCTACAGAACATTACCAAAGTCAATAACTCACATAGGTGAAACCTAATGGCTTTGCCAGTGCTTGTTTGAGCAGCTTTGGTCAGAGTCTGGTAACTTGATAGTATTTGTGATTTACTTTTCTTGTCTTAAGCAGTTTTTCAGTTCAGTTTTTTACCCTCCCTTTTTCTGCTGCCACTTCATTATGGGACAAACGTTAGCTCCCACCAGTAACTGACTTAAGATTGTTTGCCCCTCAGGCTCACTGGTCCCTCGCGCTGTCTCAGACCTCAGGGTGCCTTCATCAGTTTTGCTGGCAACCGTCTCTCTTGTTTCTTTGTCACAATAAACTAAGGGGCAGATTTATGAGGCCCTTGCGCCTCCTTGCGCCGCAATTGCGTCACTTAATGTGACGCAACGGCGGCGCAAACAATGCGCCCTATTTACAACGTGACGCATCTAGGAGATGCGTCACGTTGTAAAGCCCTGCGCCATAAGGAGGCGTTCCTGCGCAGGGGGGGCGTTCCAGCGCAGGAACGCCTCCTAAAAGTGGCTGAGTGAAATCTATGAGATTTCACTCAGTCACTTTCTACGTCAATTCCTTATGCCTGCTTGAAGCAGGCGTAAGGGTGACGCACCATGCATTGAAGAGGTGGATCCTGTGCATTGCAGGAGTCATGTCGCACTTGCGACATGACTCCTGCAATGCGCCGCCCGTACGCCGAGAGATGCGTCACGCATCTTCACTAACTTTCACCATGGTGCGCCGCATCATAAATGCGGCGCACCATGGGTGGCGGAGCAGTGGCGCAATGTGGCGCATGTTAACTGGCGCATCCCTGGGGATGCGCCAGTTAACATAAATCTGCCCCTAAGTGGTTAATGGAGCACATCATCCTGGGGCCTTTTCTCTGTCTGTGCTCTTTATTTTGCCTTCACCACACGGATGCTCTTGCACCTATGATTTTGCCACGTTGGAGGCTGTGTTTGCTGCTGGTGAGCTGCAGTGGTTGTTGGTCAAGGTGTGCCGTGTGTGCAGGAAATTAGTTAGGGCAGTCTGCTGTGGCACCTGGTGTCGAGCTGTGAGGGCAACAAGACTCACCACTGAGTGTGAAAAGGGTCGAGGGGAATTTGGACAAGTTGCACCCTGGAGATAAGCAGTATTCAGGTACAGATGGATTCAAATACTGTGAGACACCATGGATATGGTTGTCCGGGCTGCTTTCTAATACCAGCACCCGCTATGGGTGCCTGATTGCATTCTTGTCCCCTGTGTAATTTGTAGGCATGAGCGGATTTTGCGGATTCGCAATCCGCGGATTTGCGAATTTGCGGATTTGCGAATTCACAAAATCCGTGGATTTTGCGAATCCGCGGATTTTGTGGTGACCAATCGCGCGGAAGGGCGCAGGGGTCCCTTGAGTGAGCTGTCCATCATAGTGGGTAAATGGCGGGAAGACGGTGCACACCGCGAGGTGTGGGCGGGGCCAAACAGGCATGGCTTCAATGCGAGTTCACATGCCTCTTGTGTGTATAAAAGGTCAGAGAAAGATCAGTTCAGCAGATGAAGAGAAAGAAGCTCCTGGTCACAGGAACAGCACTGGTGTTGTGCTCGTGAAAGTCAAGGATGCAAAAGGCCTCTATCCAGCATCACAGCTGATGTTCCACGGTAGATTTGGGAAGAAGGCACACCTGCCCAGCCTCGACGAACCTCACGATTGTTTTTGGGCTAATGAATGAGTCACTGAATTTGAGCTTCAACTAGTTCGAGCGACCATGTGTGTGTTACTATGCAATCGCGCCGAAGGGCGCAGGGGTCCCTTGAGTGAGCTGTCCTTCAATGCGAGTTCACATGCCTCTTGTGTGTATAAAAGGTCAGAGAAAGATCAGTTCAGCAGATGAAGAGAAAGAAGCCCCTGGTCACAGGAACAGCACGGGTATTGCGCTCGTGAAAGTCAAGGATGCAAGTGGCTCTGTCCAGCATCACAGCGGATTTTCCACGGTAGATTTGGGAAGAAAGCAGACCTGTGCCCAGCCTACTCATGTAACTATTTTACAATGGTGCCAGCAAGCTGCCAGCGCCGTTGTAAAATAGTTACAAAGTTAGCTTGCACAGGAAGCACTTAGATAAAATAAAGCAGCACCTGCTTCGTTTTATCTAGTGGTTCCTGTGCAAGCTAACTTTGTAACTATTTTACAACGACGCTGGCAGCTTGCTGGCGCCATTGTAAAATAGTTACATGAGTGGGGGTTCAACTTTTGAACCCGTTACGTTCGTGGATTTTTTTTTGCGGATTTTGCGGGAAATCCGCAAAATTTGCGGATTGCGGATTTCCCAAAAATCCGCAAAATCCGCGGGCGTAACGGATTTCCCGCTCATGCCTAGTAATTTGCCAAAGAGCATGGGACACACATGATGGGGAAACCTAGCAATTTGGTATTCCCAACTCATGCGACTGCCACAGGCCATGCAACTAGTGTTCATTCTCAAGCTGTGCCTCGTGGAGGCCAAAGTCCCATTTATTAAGCCTCTGCGTGAAAAAGCGATAAACTGCCAGAAAATAACAATTATCACAAACCAGCATAAGTAGAAAGTGAGTATACATAAATTAATACAAAGCTATAATCTCACCCAAAAAACGAGCAAAAAGAAACCTAAGAGCTCTTGCAGCTCTTGTGTTGATGGTGCCCATCCCTCTTGTGCTGAATTGGGCCTCGGACCACCTTTGAGATTCTCATATTCCAGATAGTCAATGTCACTGATTTTAGTGCTGTAGTTGTGCGGTGAATTTTTAAGTCTCATCTGTGACAGCGCATGTGCTGCATGCGCTCTCACTTGTGAGAGATATTGCATGTAACAAGGGGCTTGCAGCCTGACTATTGATTAACATTCCTTGGTCTGTTTGCTGCCTTTTAAGTGGCCAGCACATGCTGGCTTCGGAAACGCACCTTCAGTCCGCATCCGTGACACCGCATGCTGTCACAACGCGGTTGTTATAACGACCGCGTTGTGACAACGCATACCATTACCCCGCAAGTCGTTACAACGACTTGCGGAGGGGGGAGAAGGTTTTGGATTTAAAATCCAACAGCTTCCCTAAAGTCCGCACAGACTGGAGTTGGAATAGTAATTTTTACTATTACAACATCCAGCGCCCCCCCTCCACAATTTGTTGTAACGACTTGTGGAGTAATGGTATGCGTTGTCACAACGCGGTCGTTGTTATGACCGCGTTGTGACAGCATGCGGAAAAGAGGTATGCAGAGTGAAGAGGGTTATTCGCTGGCTTCACTTACCCTTATTTGGCTGGAGCATGGGCCAAGCTTGATTACTGTCCTTCCGCTGATTGTGCTGTGATTGAGGCACTACTTTCATCTTTTCTTCTTCTCTTTCGTCCTTGTTGAACCTCTTGCCATTTGTAGCTATGTTTTTCTTTGCCGCACACACTTCAAAGAAATTCTTTTCTCCCTTGAAATGGATGTTTGTAGTGGCAATAGATGTGATCTGCTTTTATTATGACAACAGATGTTATCTGCTTTCAAATATATTTTCACTAAGACATGGACATGTGCGCAATTGCTTTTTTTATGTGATTGAATTTTTTGACAAATGTCATTTCTTTTCATTTTCACACATTGGGAGATTAACGGATTTGCTCTAAATCACAGGGCACTTGAGCTGAGACCTAGCAAGCATAGGCAAAGCCAATAGGTTTTGCCTTTGAGACTATTGGCTCTGGCATTTCCTTTTGTTTATTCTGTACAGCATGGGCAATGTCAACCATGAAAATGATTTGTAGCCATGCTGTATAGCAGTGTGACTGCTGTGCAGCATGGACAAAAAAAATAATTAAAACAAGACGATGAAGCATTTAGCGCTAATGCACTTTAGCATGGCTACAAAACATTGCCAAATCCTACAGCTCTGATAGGCGTGCAATTGGCTTTGCCAGTACTTGTTTGGGCAGCTTTGGTAAGAGTCTGGTTACTTAATAGTGCTTGTGATTCACTATTCTTAACTTGTGCAGTTTTTCAGTTCAGTTTTTTACTCTCTCTTTTTCTGCCGCCACTTCATTAAGGGACAGATATTAGCTTCCACCAGTAACTGATTTAAGATTGTTTGCCCCTCCTGTTAAATGGTCTCCAGACACTGTCACTCAAAACTCAGTGTGTCGTCATCATTTTTGCTGGCATCCATCCTTTCTTGTGTCTTTTTCACTATGAACAAGGTGATTAATGGTGCACATCAACCTGGGGCCTTTTCTCTCTCCATACTCTTTAAATTTCCTTCACCACACTGATGATCTTGCACCTCTAGGCTCCCCACGTTGGAGGCGGTGTTTGCTGCTGGTGAGCTGTAGTGGTCCTTAGTCAACGCATCCCGTGTGTGTAGGAAATTGGTTGGGGCAGTCTGCTTTGGCACCTGGTCTCAAGCTGTGAGGGTAACACCTTGCACTGCTGGGTGGGAATGGGGTCTAGAGGTCTTGGCAAGAGTTGGACCCTGTAGATCATCAGTATTCTGGTTTGATGGGTTCAGATACTGTAAGACATCATAGATATGGTTGTTCAGCTGCTTTTTGATACCAGTGTCTGTTATGCGTGCTTGGTCAGGTCCTCGTCGCCAGTGTAGTTTGCCAAAGAGCATGGGACACAAGTGAGGGGGAGGCCTGGCACTTTGGTATTCCCAAATCCTGCTACTTCCACAGGCCACGCAACTAGTGTTTGGCCTCAGAATGAGGCTTATGTGGCCCAAAGTCCCATTTATTAAATCTCGACTTGAAAAAGCGATAAACTGCCAGATACAACAATTATCACAAACCAGCAAAAATATATACGAAAGCAAGTATACATAAATTAATACAAAACAATAAACTCACCCAAAAGCAAGAAAAAAAGAAACCTTACAACCTTAACCTCTATAAACTACTAACAAATTCACATATAAAATGAAAAGTAATTTATTTTTACATCCAACAGAACAGAAACTGCCTTCTCCACATTAGACCAACACAATGGTAAAGCTGCACAACGTGTTAAACATCTTCACAGAACATGCATCTAAGTATACAAAATAGAAGTAGTTGCATATTTTTGCATGTAAACAAATTTACAAACTATAAAATATGATAGATATCAATACTATTACACTACCTTCAGATACAATAACAGAGGCTGCAAAGTTTAGCACTTCACAGAAAGGAAAGCAATTAGTAAATCAATTGGACTACAGATACAGCCAAGAAAGTGCATCAACAGAAAATTTAAACTGAAATGGCTTAAATATTATTCTAATTCATGCTATGGGAGGGCAACTACAAAAGATGATGTTGCAATTCATGTAAGAGTGCACAACACTTCCACAAATGTGACAGACATTGAAGAAAGGGAGACATTGCAGATGTAAGAGAGGCAAGCTATATAAGAAGAAACATGCTATGGTTCTACCAATTCAAGCCCAGTCTTCACCCCACTAATTGGTCAAGCTTTAGACTAATTTCTATACTGCCCATCCTAGCGAAGTTTCTGGAGAAGCCTGTTAATTTGCAGTTTACAAACTTTGCATAAGATCAAATCAGTCTACATCCATCGCAGTCAGGCTTCTGGGCGGGACCCAGTATGAAAGCATCTCTCCAGGGGGTCATGGAATATCTTAGATGGCTCCTGGATGAGGGAGGTACACCTGCACTGATTTTATTAGATCTCAGTGCAGCTTTGGACACAGTGTCCCATCCCATCCTCTTAGAAAGGCTAACTGCACTGGGTCTGCAGGGTACTGCACTAGCTTGGGTGTCTTCGCTTCTTGAAGACCGCTCATTTCAGTTCTTCTCAGGCAGTGCTAAGCCAGAATCGCATGCACTTGCTTGTGGCATTCCCCAGGGCTCGACGTTTAGCCCAATGCTCTTTATCATTAATGTATGCCCCTCACGGAGGTGGCTGAGAGTTACAGATTAACTTTGTTCTCATATGCAGACGACACACTGATCATCTTTGCTTTTTCATCTGCACTGGGCAGTGGCACCAGAACCCTGAACCTATGCCTGAGTAGGATTTGCAGTTGGATGGGTGTAAACTCCCTCAAACTCAACTGAGAGAAGACTGAGATTATGGTCCTGGAGAGAAATCCACAATTATGGGACCCTCAGCATTGAGGAGAGACTCTGGGTAGCCTTATAGACCTGTCACCCAAGGTAAAGAACCTTGGCTTCTGGTTGGATGAGATGCTAAATATGAATCCACAGGTAGCCAAGGTAACCTCTAATGGTTTCGCAGTTCTGAGGTGGGTATAAAAGATTATAAGCATAATACCAGTATCTAACCAGAAAACTGTAATTCAAACATTAATCCTGTCGAGAATTGACTACAGCAACATCTTACACTTGGGGTCTGAGAGGTAGTATACAATGCTTACAAGTAATTCAAAGTGCTGAAGCCAGGCTGCTGTTTCGCCTTCCTAAGCATGTGTTGGCATCACATCATCTTCAAAAGCTTCATTGGCTTCCCGCATACAAACGTATACAGTTCAAACCTTGTGCTATATGAACAAGGATGGATTCAGCACTGTGCCACGCTACATTTAAGACCTGGTGGCACCTTATCAACCCACACCTATTCTTCGGTCCAATAACCAGTCACTGTGTAAAGTGCAAAGAATTAATCTAGCACGCATTGGGAGCCAGTTATTTTCGTACTGGGTCCGAAGCTTTGGAATGACCTTGTGAAATCTCTGCAAAACTGTTTTTTTCTCATGGAGTTTCACAAGTGATTGAAGACTTGGGGCCTCGTTATGATGTCAGTCGGAAAGCATTCCGACTGACTGCTCTTCAGAATCATTTCTGACTGACTCGAGTACGGGGAGTCCGACCTACCAATTACGATGGGTCTGAACCCCGTTCTGTCGGACTCCCATTGACTTCAATGGGAGCCTGTGTTCCGACCGACAACACAGGCTCCCATTGAAAAAAGAGTGGTTCCAGAAGACCTTGCACCCTGTGGTGGGCACCCCATGGTGCCTGCCACACTTTGCATGGTTGAACAGAGGGGTCCCATGGGTACCCGCACAGGCCTCAACTGGAGGCCTCTGGTTGAAGGAGGCCTGCCGGGCCCCTAAAGTCAGTTTCTGACAACCGATCCATATCGGACAGACCGAGTTGGAACTGCTGTCGGAATCCGACATCGTAATCGGTGGGTCAGAAGTGCAGTCCATAAAGCTCTACGATTTGGCTCGGATTGACAAAGACTCTAAATGCCAGTCGGAACGATTCAGAATGACTGACTGACTACTTTGTATCATAATCGGTCAGTTGGAAATGTTTCCGAGTTGGTCGGAAACATTGCTTCGGACAGTGGTTCCGTTTAACCAAATGCCATTAGAGGCCTTTCTGACCGACATCGTAATGAGGCCCTTGGTTGTTTTAAACTAGGGGCTGCACTCACTCTACCTAGCTACAGCATCAGGAAACCCCATGGGGTAGCGAGTGCTTTAGAAGACGTAATAGTAATATTAATGATAACAAGCACTAGCTCCAAAGAACCCACACCCAAAATCCTTAACAATATACTACCTAAAGTCTCGAACACATAACAGGCCAACTACCTACTTTAAAATATGTTATTGCATGAACTAACAAAGCAACCAGCGATACTCCATCTGAGCCAAGAATATACCAAGACGTACACATATATGAACATTTCACAATTACATCTTATGAAGAGCCTTTACTTTTACATGACAACCTAAACAATGAAAAACAAATCATAATATTCTCTACAGAAAATAACTTACTAAAACTTAGCCAATGTGAAATGTGGTTGATGGATGACACCTTCAAAATGTGTCCTAAACCATTCACTAAGATATACACCATACATTGTCAATATCTTAACACAAATATCTCTTTTATTTATGCCCTACTACCAAAGAATAAAGCAGCACTAACTAAAATCCTTTTAAATCATATCAAGCATAATACAAATAACTACTCCCCCAAAAATAATAATAGACTTTGAGCAAGCAATGATTCAAACCATTCTAAAACTTTACACATACACAGCCATACAAGGTTGTTACTATCACTTCAATCAAAGTATATGGAGAGAGACACCTCCAAAAATCTACACTAAGTGTGGAATATTCTACAAACAGCCAATTTACCTTTGAAATAAAAAGAAATTATAGCACTAGCCTATGTCCCTGTCACAGAGGTAGCCAATCGCTACAATTTACAAATAGAAAATCCATTTCTACCAAATAAATCAAGACAATCTTAGCTACCTAATGGACTATTTTGAAGACACCTGGGTTGGCAGAATGCATCTGCAACCAAAATTCCAAATACCATTGTGGAATGTTTATGACAGCCCCTTGGCACAGAAAGCCAAAACAAACAACGAGGGTGAAAGGATCGCACAATACCTCCTAATCCATTCTAGGCAGAAACCAGCCTATACTGTACAAATTTACAGAAACTTTAAACAATAGCAAAGCAGCCAACAACTAAGAATGGAGCAATCTGTTAACCAAGTTTCCCCTAAACTTAGCACAAAAAAAACAATGTATGACATACCACAATTCTGTGACGGACAAAGCAACAATAAGTAGACTAGCCAATAAGGCAGCAAGGTCGAAATCTTTTCAAGAGGACAAAGCATTACTGCTCAAGCGGCGACATGGTTGGACCATAATTAACTCCTTCAAAGCCGGACACCCGCTTGCATATTTAACCTCTCATTTTAATGTGCACATAAAAAGAGCCTTCATGGCCTACAGGATGGGTATACACAGTTCAAAAGACTTAGCACCTTCTTGGAAAGGGAAACACCAGACTGAGAGCTGTAGACTTTGTGGCTATAAAACGGAAACATTAGTCCATTTTATGTGCGTTTGCCCGGCTCTCCTGGTACAACGACGAAGATTACTGAAACAGATCTGTAACGAGTTAAAAATTCGTACCTGTAGGCAAGCTGTAACTTGCTGGCTAGGAGGGAGTTCAATCATTTTAGTATGCCGAGGAACAAAATTCCTGGCAGAAGTGAATAAATGCTTGAGTTTTGTGGAACAAGGACATGATGATATAAGCGGTGTAATAACTCTGCCCTGATCCCTAAGACCGGTAATCCCTGCACTAACATGAACCAAACATTTTGACCTCTTAATGCCGGTGGGAGTTTACCCGAGGAAGCTTGTTTTAAAATTGTGTTATATCATTTAACAACTGAAGAGTTCAATCTTCTTTGTAGTAGTAATTGCTTCTTTTTATTATAATATAGACTTGTGGAAATTGTAATGATTTTAATTAATTATGCAATAAACATTCTGACTGAGTGTATGGAAACATACCACAATTTAAAGGGGAGATTGAGTCCAAGAGCCGCTGAGACAGCCAAAAGCACATTATAAATTAAATAGTAACCTAACAAAGTCTCCAAAAAATATGTTCTAAAGTAACATACCTAATCTTTTTTAATTTAAATAATACAAATAAAATGTCATTAAATCAGTCAAAAAACAATTACAATTCCAATGTTAATAAAAAAAATGTAAATGCAGTGCTTATATAGCACACAAAACACCCCCGAAGGGGTCTCAAGGCACTGTACACATACCGCTGTGAAACCCTTCCAGGCCTTTCCCTGTGAAATGCCCACTCCTGGGCACCCCCAAGGTGAAGCCAGGCCCCCTAGCACTGTTGGGGCCGTTTTGGAGATTAAGCAAGCTATTGCCCAGAGTGGGACCCATAATTAGAATAGGCACTGAGGCGAGAATTATCAGGTCCGAGGAAATTGAGTCCAAGAGCCGCCGAGGCGGGAATCAAACCCTGGTCCCGGGCCAGATCTCTGCATCAGGGTCTGCCGCTCTAGCCATTGAGCCACACTTCTCCACACTGACATAAGAAAACTGTACATAATCTATTTTAATTTGTTTACCCTCACCAACCGAGAAAGTAAAAAACAAATGTATTCCATCACATAAACCATTTACAACACATAAACCAAACAAATCCACATAACAAGCACATAATATTTACACATGCAATATAAAATCACATTGCCCACTCAAATGAAATGAAATAAATAGCACTTACTGTTCTGTAGCTGCAGGTCTATCTCTGTATTCATCTAATAAAAAAAATAGTAATCCACCAAAAATAGGAAACATATTGTCCAAAACAGCCCCCCTATAATGAAAAAACAAAACGAATCCAATAGAAATTCCCTGAAGCAATTCTAAGAATGTAGGAACCATAAAAAAAAATGTTTTAAAAAAAGGATATGCTCGAGGAATTTCTGGGAGTCTTGGTTCATTGCAATTGAGCAAATTGCACCAATACCCTGATGAAAAAGATATGCAAAAGCACAATTCAGGAATGGAAAAGTGGTGTCCTTGTTACCTGGAGGCCTCTGGTCACCCAACCTGTGGAGAGATTCCCTCTCGCCCCCGAAGAACACTGAAAATAAATGGGGTCAAATCGTGCATTTTACAGCGTGAATTACAGGAAATGTTAGTAGAAACAAACAACAAGTTTGCCAGTCAAAATACCCAAAGCACTTTTTTGAAAAAACACCAACCCTGACAATTCCAACCAACCAGACACCCACATATAGAGGCATCTCTAAGTCTTCAATTCATTCACCTGATAAAGGAAGCTGGAAAGTCGTCAAAGATGGAAAGGAGGACAAGAGTACTGAAGAGAGGAGACAAGGATCAGAGCTCAAAGACCTATACAGGAGGGTGGATACAAGGATAAGGAAAGAAGAGATATGACATGAATGAATGTTCAGTGCATGGAAGAACAGCGAGGGAACGTGAAAGGAAGTACGAGAGCAGACAAAGAATGGAGAGAGAAAATGAGGAACACAGATGAGTTCAGATAGAAGAGTGGAAAAGGAAGAGAAGAGGCTTGGAAGGGAGTGGAACAAACAGGCTGGAGAGATGCTTTGGAGAGATGATAAGGTTGGGAAAGGGGAAACAAGGAAGGCAAACAATAACAAAGCCAATAGGTGCTGGTTTAATGTGCTAATGTAGTCAATGATAGCTTATTATAGGCACACAGAAGGGAGTAGTAGAAGCAGACAGAGAGGACATTAGTTGTAAAGTAGCCCCTCATTCAGGTCAATCAAACGTGTGAGTGTGTGGAGGTGGAAGGATACATCCAAACAGCACGAGGTGAGAGATGAATATTCTACTAGGCTGAGACAAGATGTCGTTGACAAGGTCTACAGCAATGGGTGAAAGACAGGGATGGACTGGCCTTAGCAGGCATCAGGAACTTTCCTGGGAGGCTGGAAGGGTTGCGGCCGATTTTGCAGTGGTGGGGGCTGGTTTTGCAGCAGTGCTGCTATATCGTCCCGCAGTAACAAAAGCAGCTGGGGGGCTGATACGTCACAATTGCCAGGGCTGCTTTGGGATCCCAGTCCAGCCCTGGCGAAAGAGGCTGCTCAGGGAAAGCCAATGGTTAAGGTTGAGAAGAGAGCGGTTACAGGACAGACACAAATAAGATAAAAAAGGAGATGGAGGGGGTCTATGGAATTGGGAAATGAATGAATGAATGAAATGAATGAAAATGGATTTTTATAGCGCGAATTGCTGCCCTGGGGCGTCCAAGCGCTAGAGGAACCAGATGGAGGTGTAATGAGGAGAGCAAACTGGGAGGAGGGGGGTGGGACTGAATTGTTAAGGGGATTTAAAAAGATGTGTTTTTAGTTGTTTGCGGAAGGAGTCAAGGTCCGGATTCGATCTCAGATGAAAAGGAAGGGAGTTCCAGATCTTTGAGGCGTTGAGGGTGAACATTTTTCCGCCTGATCTAGTCCTTTTAATTCTGGGGACTGTTGCCATAAAAGCCTGGCTAGAGCGTAAGTCTCTGCCTGGATGATATTGGCTAACTAGGCTACGCGTGATTTGGGGCCCCGAGTCCCAGAAGGCCTGGTGGCCAATACACATTGCTTTGAAAGTGACTCTCTTGCGTACTGGAAGCCAGTGAAGGCTGGTCAATGCCTCCCTGACTGGGGTTCTGCGGGGGATTTGCAGTAAGGTGCGGGCAGCACAGTTTTGTACCAGTTGTAGTCTATTCAATGTGTACTCTGGGGCTCCCAGATAGAGGGCGTTGTTTGAGTCAAGACGTGACTGTATTATGCCCTGTATGGCTGTTTGCTTTGCCTCCATTGGGAGCAGAGGAAGAACTTTCTTCAATGTCCTGAGTAGTCCAAAACAGGTGGCGGAAAGCTTTGTGGCCTGAGTATTAAGAGAGAGATTCCTGTCCAGCCATACCCCTAGGCTTTTGATGTTTTCTTTCGGAGCCGGGGGTGGGGGCCTAGACAGGTGGGCCATAATGAATTGAAGAAGGTCGGGTCAGCCGGGCCCAGGAGCATAAGCTCCGTTTTGTCACCGTTGAGCTTTAGTGATGACAGGGTCATCCAGGACTTCACCTCCTCCAAGCATTTTGTTAGTCCACCTGAAAGTGGGTGTTGAGCTTCCTGCGCTAGAGAGACCACCAGCTGTGTGTCGTCCGCATAGGATATGATCTTAACTCCATACGGACGAACAACCTCAGCCAGTGGCCTCATGTAGATATTAAAAAGCGCAGGGCTTAGAGAGGAGCCCTTGGGGACTCCACACTTCAGGGGTATGCTGGAGGAGACTGTCTGTCCGTCAAACACCCGGAATGACCTGTTGCTTAGGAAAGATTTTAACCATAGCCAGGCCTTGCCCACGATGCCGACGCTTGATATGCGGTTCAGTAAGGTGTTGTGACTGACCGTATCAAACGCCGCACTGAGATCAAGGAGGACCACTGCCACTGATCCTCCTTGATCAATGATTTTCCTGGACTCCTCGATGATCATAAGGAGGGCGGACTCTGTTCCGTGCTTAGGCCTGAACCCTGTCTGGGTAGGGTCCAACAGCTGGTTGTTTTCCAGAAAGCTAACCAGTTGGAGATTGATATACTTTTCCGCGATTTTGCTCACCCAGGGGAGCAATGAGATCGGACGATAGTTGGCGAAGTCCGATGGATCTAGGTTTGGCTTTTTTATCAATGCTCGGACCATTGCCCGTTTCCAGGCAGGAGGGACAATGCCAGAATCAATGGAGGCATTCAAAAGGTTCTTGATTATAGGTAGGACCGTCTGCGATGCGAGTAACAAGGCCTCTGGGGGTGCTGGGTCGTTTGGAGAGCCGGATTTAACTTTCCGAGCCATAGATTCTACCACTTCCAGATCCATGCAGGGAAAATGGTCAAGTGTGGGTGAGGAGGCTAGCCCGAAGTCTGACCCCCTGTTGTTATCCTGAACTATCGGAGAGGTAGTGCCGAGAGGGAAGGAAGTGTATATTTTACTTACTTTGGCCGAGAAAAATTCCGCCAAGTCGTTGCATTGGGACACAGATTTCTCCTCGTACACACTAGGGGGGGGGGTGGTTTAGTCAGTTTTTGCAAGGTATTTGGATACCTACTTCCAGAAGGTGCATTAGCCTGCTGGGCTATGTTACTGAGAATCTAACATGCAACATCTATCATCTGACTGACCCACATGAGGAGGGAGTTTTCGTCAGACCAGGCAATTTAAATAATATCGGCCAGATGTAGGTATCCAAATACCGGTCGGTAACGGCCGAAAATACCGATTTTCGGCCGTTACCGACCAATATTTGGATGCTGAGATGTAGGGCCACCTAAAATACAGATTCGGTAATTTTACCGAATCTGTAGTTTTACCGATTCGGTAAAATTACAGAATCTGTAAAATTACCGAATCTGTAGTTTGTGATGTAGGTAGCACTGTTATCAGTGCTACAGGGCTTTAAGAATTCGCTATTTACCATCAACTAGAAGTGGGTGGTAAATAATGAAAAGCCTTGAAAAGGCATTTTTTTTGCTTTTCAAACGCTGCCATGTTGCAGACATACATGCCCTTAGGGCAGAGGATCAGGAGGTCATCCCCTACAGACCAACAGGGGAAATATTACCATGAAGGCTCTTACTCAGGGCTTTAAGTAGGCCGGTGCTCAGAACCGACGGTTCTAAAAAGCAGGTGCCGAGACGAGTCCCTCTCGGGCTCTCCATTTCTGCCATCATCCCCCAGGATGGAAAAAAATTCTTACCTCTGCAGCAGTACCACCTTTCACTTCCTTTGAGGTAACTTCAAAGAGACTCGTTATAGTACTTTCAGTCTCATCATTTCAGAACGGAAGCATTTTCAACATTCTATACAACAAATCTATAGTTGCTGCTTATTTACCGTAAGCAACCATTGAAAAAGCCAATAGTCCTGGCTTGTTGGTAGGTGTAATGTTACTTGTATTGTATATCGAGATGCATTGACAGAAGCAGCAAAATACCAGTTGAGCAACACATTATACCAAGCACAGATTTTTTTTTAAAGCCATGCCCTTAATTATATCGGCCACACCCCTTTGAGAGACCCCCCATCCTTTTTTTATCCCACTTAAAGCCCTGCTCTTACTTGAATACTGGTCGTGTGTGCCCTGACGCTAAAGAGCGGAGCTAGAGACTTCTTGAAGGGCCCAGTCACTGGGCAGCAGAGCCTGGGCTCGACCTGAGTCGGTGGGCAGCAGTGTGGCCCGGGGGACTTTCCCCTCAGGTGGGGCTCACTCTAGGGCAGTGGAGGATGTTTGGGTATGAAAGTGGACAGCCTAACAGCGTGGCCCTGGGCAGCAGAGATAGTATCAGGAACCAGAATGAAGTCTGAAGCTGCAGGACGCGGGCTCTCCCAGGGGCAGAATTACAAGCCCCTTGAGTGACTTTTGCGCTGCTGTTGCATCACTATTGTGATGCAGCCGTGGCATAAATGTTGCGCCTCATTTACAATCCGATGCATCTAGGGAGATGAATCAGGTTGTAAATCCCTGCGTTGCATTATACCTGCGTCAGGTATAATGTATGCAGGGTGGGAATTCCCTTGCAAAAAGACACGTGGAACTGACGCAATGAAATCTACAAGATTTCACTGCATCAATCTACACCGTCACTGCGTCAAAATCCTTACCCTGCTCAGACCAGGCGTAAGGAATGACGCAGGGCTTTTTGAATGGGTCTCACCCATCTCTTGTGGTGCATTGCTGGAGTTGCGTTACTTTCATGAGCAACTCCAGCAATGTGTCACTCTTGCGCCAACAGATGCGTCAGAATTTCTGACACATCTGTTAATCCTTGCGCCATGGAGCACTGTATTGGAAATACAGAGCATCGATGGTGGCGCAAGGATATTCGGCGCTGACGCAAGGAACCTGACGCATCTATGCAGATGCGTCAGTTTCCTTGTAAATCTGCCCACTCGTTAACAAGGCTGCAGCTTCTGAAGTTCAGCCAAGACAGAAACGATGCCCTTATACCAGCTGGGGGTCAGATGAAGGAGCAAAACACAGGCCATGAAGAACACCAAGGGGCTCAGTTAAAAGCCTCTTGCGCCACCCGTACGTCACTTTTCCCATGTTAAAAATAACGCAAGAGTGGCGCAGGAGCTTGTAAATCTGACCCCAAGCCTGCAAATCTTCGAAAAAACAGTACAGAGTGTGATGCACCGAACTAGGGGGCCGATTAGGATTGCTGTGAATCTGCACCCTCCGGGCCGGCGGAAGCCACCGCTGCGGTGTCAAAAAAGACCCCCCGGCAGATTAGGATGGCAGGGGGGTCGGGAAGACCGTCCGCAGCTTTTCCGCAGCGGTCCCGCGGCGGAAAAGCTCTAATATGGTGGCGGTGTCTGTCAGACACCGCCAGCCATATTAGGATTAGCCTTGGGACATGCCTTTCCGCGGCGGCAATGCCGCCACGAAAAGGCATACGTTCTTTTCTTTGGGGGCCCGTTGCGGGCCGCCAGAGTGAAGGGGGAGGGGTGGGGGTGCACATGGGGGGTAACTATGGTACCCCCCTGCATTTGTTTGCACATAGCGGCAGGCACCGCACGGTGCCTGCCGCTTTGTGAATGCAAATGCACTGCATGCAGTTTTAACATTGCGGCGGGTGCTGCTTTAAGCAGCACCCGCCGCAATGTTAAAAATACAGGATGTGACCGCCAGGGTGGCGGTCACATCCTAATTCGCACAGAGGGACCGCTGCTGCCCCTGCGGACGGTCCCTCCACCTCTGGGGT
Source organism: Lissotriton vulgaris (assembly GCF_964263255.1). Lineage (NCBI taxonomy): Eukaryota > Metazoa > Chordata > Amphibia > Caudata > Salamandridae > Lissotriton > Lissotriton vulgaris. The sequence goes on along the minus strand of NC_141691.1, from coordinate 87,047,475 downwards.
GGCGGACGGATGCAGGTCCGTCTGCCATCATAATGACCCCCTAGGTTTGCACGCAACTACTGCCTGCCAGACTCCATCCCAGCCCCTCCAGCCTGCCAGAGGAAAACAAGGAAAGTGTCGCCTAGCATGTCACATGAACACTTTACTCATCCCAAAAAGGCATGATTTCCATTCTCATGGTCCGGTGCAGTCAACAGTGCCGAACTTTTGCTCTGCTGCTCCTTTCACCCTCCATGACTGGCTGGTAGGGCACCGCCCCTTACGCCCAACTCGTGAAGCTGGGAAGCACACACCGTTCAGAGGTTGCCCCTTTCTCACTGACACTAGTCATGGTATGAGTGCTTGCAGGCGCGCAACACCCATTGAACTCACCGGGCTTCAGCCCCCCCCCAGTCGTGTGTGGCAGCCCGGGATGAGACAGATCCCGGGCACACACAGAGCCGCACCCGAACGTTTTACAGGTCGTTTAAAGACCATTTGAATGTTAATTAGGCATTGTTAATGTTTCAGCCCTTGTAAGAGCCCCTGCAGCTCGACTCTGCGCTCCACTCTGTCTACTGATTAAAGTTCAGCCCCCCCCACCCCCAAATTTTTTCTTAGCCCCCCCCCCCCGAAATGTGGCTCTAGTTGCGCCTCTGAGTGCTTGGGCCCTAATGCCAGCAAAGCAGTGGGGCTTTTGCTTCTTAGTTGGGCAATGGGCCCCTCAAAACCGCTAGGCCCTGGTCCCCGGGACACGTGCCGCACTAATACTAGCAGCTGGGTTGAAAACAGAAAACCAACGGCGATGATTAGAAATGAATGCAAGCCTCAGTTGTAATACCACATGTTTCCGATAGATGGCAGAATAAGACCGCGTTAAACCATGCGATTCTCCTCCCTGGCGCCACATTTACAGTATCAGGCTGCAGGTCTCTCTGGTACATCCAAGCATTCCATCCAGCGAATCTGATATTTACCGTGTAGCAAATTCAGCAGGAACAGAAAGGGCAGCTGGGCTTTACCAGCTGGGTGAAAGGGACGTATTGAGACGTGCAATCATGACTTCATTTCTGCAGGAGCACCGAAACGAAATCACTGGTCCCAAAGAGAGGGTGGGGAGCTGCGGAGCCGACACACAGTGTCTGGGTACAGTGCGGCGTGTCCAATCAGCCATCCCGCAGGAAGCTCTGGAGCCCGGCCAGCCCGCGGCAGCCATGCCCAGACGGGGCCAGAACTAACTCCCCCCCCCCCCCCCCTTGGAGTTAATTAAGGATAGCTCCTGCGGTCGCAGGGAGGGTAGAGCAGGGTGACGTGTCTGCTCACCTGACGCGGAAGCAGAACTGAAGCGTATAACAAACAGGTTAGTGGTTAGTGCCAAGGTAAACGCTGGGCATTACAACAAAACACAAGACATCAGGCCAGGGTTTCCATCTTCACCAGAGAAAAAAAAAACTACTGCCCATTTGTTTACAATTGAAGATTCTGCAAAGGTCCCGACATCACACTTTGATACAACTTTATATAAAATTGTCCGTGTTCATTTTTCACCATAACCTTGTAATGTATAGGCATTTATATAGCGCACTACTTACCCATAGGGTCCCAAGGCGCTTCGACCGCTGTGAAACCCTTCCTGACTTCCCTGAGAGATGGTCCCTTAATGGGTATCTCCAGGGTGAGACCAGGCATCCCCGGCGGTCTGGTGGGGCCGTTAGTGAAGATGAGGCAAGCTAATGCCCAGAGTTGCCGAGTGTGATCGCTGATCAGAGTGGGCACCGAGGCGAGAGAATTATCGAGTCCACTGACCCTGGTCCAGAAACCTGCCGCGCCAGGAATCGAACCCTGGTCCCGGGCCGTCCTCTGCTCTCGGGTCTGCCGCCTCTAACCAGTGAGCCACACTACTTCATGTCTGTTTATTTTAATTACCAGCCAGAGACCATTAGGGCAGCTCTAGAACATTTTGAAGTGCATTCTTCTTATATTAATTGTTTAAAGGATGGACTTTAAGGGAAAAAATAAGTGATTTTTCTTATTTTTGTACTGACTGGGAAATTAAAACACCAGTCATGCCAGTACCAAACTAGCCAACTGGTAGCCCAAATCATGGTACCTTTTCACTCCCTCATCCCTGGAATCACTGGCGAACAAAACATGAACTGCGAGTGCCGCCTTCCATTTCCTTCCCCGTTGTATTCTCTTTTATACATGGTAGCAGGGCCGGTCCTAGGATATGTGGGGCCCCGGGCAGAATAGGAACATGTGAGGCCCCTAAGCAGAGACCACGCGGAATCGGATCGGGCCGGCTAAAGAAAGTTTTTTTTGTTTTTTTTTATAATTAAAATTAAACCAAACTGTACACCCTCGTCTGGGTTTTGTCAATGGTTGTTAGCTGTTTAAGCTAAATGAGCAACAACAATAAATTCTTTTCCTTTCCCCTTGATGTTTTGACCAATAAGTAGCTCCTTCACACACATTTGTATAGAATCACAACTGGAATGCAGGACCATTGCTCTTTGTGCTCTGCAGAGAGGCCATATTTTGAATGATCATGTACTCTGAACACCCTTTTGACCCACAGACAGGCAAAGTGTGAAAGTTGTACTGCCTGCAGCCTCAACTCCAAGGTGCTCAACTGTAGCCTGTTATAAACACCTGGAGGCGACAGTACAAAGGTGCATCATCCAAGAGTAATATGCTTTGAAATGAAATACAGAAACACACATGCTGAAAATAGCTAGCACTCTTGAGGAAAGCAAGATTAATTAAACCATGTGAAATATAAACAGGAACAAAATCACTGCATTGTTTTACCCTAACATCAGGACCACTGGAATTATGTGGCAGGGTGAGTAAATTATGCGGCATGAAAATGCAAATTATGTGGCATAATCCGGCACATTTTGAAATAGTATTACTTCATTTTTTGCTATTTTTAAACTTGGTAACACTGTTTGGGAACCCGTTGCACCCAACTTAGTACCATTTTAACACCCAAATTTAGCCGTGAGAAATAGGAAGTTGACTATTCCAGCTTTTCAAAGGGCCTTCCCACATGCGCAAGACGTGTTGCTGTGTTTTTAGTAACTTTTGAACTGTTGGAGATAGAAATCAATTTTTTTGTTAAAATCTGTAGATTATGCAGCAGATGATGGATTATGTGGCAAATGCGTCAAATTCATAATCGTGCAGAAATCGCTGCGCAATTGCATTATTCCAGTGGCCCTGCCTAAGATGCAGCATCAGACTGGGAAAGAAAATAGGCCCCAGTACCAAAATAAAAGGGGCCCCCATTAATAAGTTAGTTAGCTAGAAAAGTGTCTCATGTTTGCAAACTAGGGCAGTTTTAAACTTGTAAAGACTTGCTGTATAAGTTTTTTTGTAAGGTATGGAAGACTGCACTGATTTTAGTTTTCTGCAGGCAATAAAAGCTTTAATATCATGAAAATCAACAGTAAAAACTGGCTCACCTGACCATAAAGCAAGTCAACAACTAGCCAAAACAACGGCCAACATACTGACCTGACAGCAGGGTTTTAAGTGGGATGAAAAAACTAGGGGAGTCTTTCACAGGGGCATGGCTAACGTAGTTAAGGGAGTGGCTTAAAAACATGTAAGCTATATAAATCTGTACTTAGCATAGTGCGCCGCCCAACTGGTATTTTGCTGCTTCTGTCATTGCTTCCAGATAAATATTACAACAAGTAAAATTACACCTATAACATGCCAGTACTATTGGCTTTGTCAATGATTATCAGTTGCATACGATAAATAAGCACCATCTATGGCTTCCTTGTATATAATATCGAAAATGCTCCAGTTCTGACATGATGAGACTGTGAAAGAACTATAACGAGTGCTGTTGAAGTTGCATTAAAGGCAGCAGAGAGTTGTGCTGCTGCAGAGTTAAGATTTGTGTTTTCACTCTGAGGGTGACTGTAAAAATGGAGAGCGGCCGTCTCATCACCTGCTTTTCTGAACTTTCATTTGTTTTGCAGACACTAGAATAATGTTTTTGCAGGAAAAGTTAAGCCCCCTTTTCAATGTTAATATTAATTTAATACCAGGTCTAAGACTCGAGTAACCCAGCAGACGTTAAACTCTGCTCCATCCACTTTTGCATGCTGATACTGCTCCTCTGCATGCACCTCGTCCTTGTCTCGTTGCCATACTCACACCTATCTGCTCTAAATCTCCCCCCCCCCTGCCCCCTGTTATTCACTCCCTGCTCCCTTTCCACTTGTCCTAGGTGAGGAGTTTCCATTGTGATGCGCCGCCATTCTTTTGCTCTGCGCCCAGCAGGATATTCTGCCTTTCATTCATAAAGGGGCAGGGCGCACTTCCCAGGCAAGGGCACTTAAATTAACTTTCTAATCACCGTCATCAACATGCAGATGCAGCCATTAGGCCCACAGAGACAGGACTGCAGGGAAGAGTGATAAAAAGAAGAAGAAATGCAATCTCTTGGGGGGCCCCCTGGGCCTCAGAACTCTGGAGTCATTAACGGCGCGAGGCCCCAAGGCTGCCAGCAGGCGCAGGGGCCCTGGGCAGCTGCCCATGCTGCCCATGCCTAGCGCCGGCCCTGCATGGAAGCCTGCACAAACCCTGGGTAAAAACTCAATAATTCCCTTATTGACATCTCTGTCGCCAGTGAAAAGAAACATCAGAGCTACTCAACTGTAATAACCCATTACAGTTGAGTTCTGATTCAAGGCAGGTCACAGGGCATAATTAAAGCTTCCCTTAAAAAAAAAAGAAATAGAAACATGGCTTATCCTTCTTCTACTGTTCTACTGTTTTCTAAATGAACAGTGATTAGCAGGATGGCAATTTGTTTATTTTTTCCTCAATTTTAGTAAATATAAGAAAGATAGAATTTCTGTAATATTCTGAGCTAATTTGTTTTTCTTTTTAAATCTGACGTGTATTAAACAGATTCTAATATATTTGTGCAACAAATATTGAACTGCTTTTAGGTTGTTTTAATTGTGCACTAGAGTTTCTAATTTTATTCTTCATGTTTACAAACATCCAATCTTTCACATATGAAGAAGCACTGCACCTCAAATTTTATTGGTTTGTTGGATGGGTGATGGTGTGACCATGTATTATAAGGAATAAAGTACCTCCTGCTGTACACTATGATAATATCGGTAGTTACCTCGGAGTTTTTTAACTGTTAAATGGAACTCAACCTTTAGTCTCATTCCTCAACATGGTCATGGAACCGTTAGGTGTCTTTCAACAAGCGAAACTTGCCCTAATAAACATCTATTCTAGGCCAGTTGGAATTGCCAGGGAATCGCCCACCATAGACGAACTTTCGGATTATCTATCCGAAATACCAAGTGATCTACCCTATGTAGTGGGAGGGGACTTAAACTCCCATTTCGAGCCATTACCAGGCCTGTTAGAGGGTTTTCCAATGGAAGAAGAGGCCAGGTGGTCAGTGCCCACGGTAGAAGCTCCCCCCCCGAAGGCATGGACTCCTGTAGCATTGCAGATCACAGCCCTTACCCTAAAGTTTGGTATTAGAGCCTGTAATGGGCGTATTAGATCTGACATACCTAGCAGAACCACCTATAACAGAGTGGGAAGAGAATCTCGCTTGGATTATGTCCTGGTACAGATAGTGAACTGGCCAGCTATTCGGGGCTTTAGGGTTATGGAAAGGCTAGATAGTGATCACAATGCCCTTGAACTCGACCTCACCCACCCCGGCCGCCTAATCCGTGCGGCATCTGGGGAGGGGATTAAACCTGAACTTCTACTGGAAAACAACAGGTGAAGGATCAGGTGGGAACAACTGGCCTCAAGTGAGGAAAAACTCCCAAGGCTTTATGCAGGGATAATCCCCATTCTGGAAACTGTGGGAGATTTGGCTACCAAGGTGGGAAATAAAGACTCACAGGCCAAACTACACCAGGCCCACGAGGATCTTATAAAGGCTGCGGCTCCCGTCCTCTTTAGTAACGTGCAGAATCCAAGGAGGGGGCAGCCATATAAAACCTCATGGTACAACGTAGCCTGTAGAAGAGCAAAGGGGGAACTCCTTAGAGCGATCAAGGAGGGTCTAGGCGGGGAACAGCTAAGAGAGCGTAGACGGGCATACAAAAAACTCACTGCCCACGCCAAAACCGAATGGGAAGAGAATCAATGGGAAGAGCTCACTAAGTCCCTAGCGACAAAAGATCACCGAATGTTTTGGAGAATAGTAAGGGGGGGGTCGGGGAATCTCCACTCGGCAATTGAGCCAAACATTGCACCAGAGGTGTGGCAGGCACACTTTCAATCCCTTTATAGCTCTGAACCGGGAGAACCCACCATTGACACCGGTGCTGGTTGGCCTGACTATGAGGGAGATCCAATAACACTGGGCGAGGTTAGGGTTGCAATAGCAGGACTCACCTCGGGAAAGGCGCCAGGATTGGACGGCCTACCCGGGGACCTGTTTAAGCAGGAGCCCAATGTTTGGGCGCCCTACCTTGCCGTGTTGTTCAATGGAGTTCTCAGCGGTATGGAAATCCCCAGTACTTGGCTGGGGGCGGAGGTGGTCCCTATTTTCAAAAAGGGCTCGCCTCTTCTCCCAGCCAACTACAGACCAATCAGTCTAATTGATGTGGCACAGAAGCTGTTTGGTAGGGTATTGTTGAACCGGCTTCAAGATTGGGCAGAAGAGTCGGGTGTCCTTAACCCGTATCAGGCAGACAGTAGACTAGGTTTTCCGATTGAATATCATTTACTGGAGGGCAGCGGTATTCGAGGGCGGCAGCCTATACACAATCTTTGTGGATCTGCGGGCCGCTTTCGACCTGGTGCCCAGAGGGAAACTGTGGAGCGTCTTGGCTGAGATGGGCGTTCCCCCGGACATCCTGATAATCTTGCAGAGATTGCATGACAACAACTATGCTCGAGTGAGGTGCGGGAGGTCCGGGGCTCTGACGGATAGATTCCCCGTTGACCGAGGGGTTAGACAGGGTTGTGTGCTGGCACCGACCCTGTTCTGCCTCTTTGTCAACGGGGTGATCGCCCACCTAAATGCCACTGAATACACTGACGCCCCCAAGTTGAACGGCAGTAGGGATGCCTGCAATTATGTTTGCAGACGACACCCTGCTGCTGTCCAAAACCCCAATGGGGATACAGAGGATCCTCGACTCATTTGTGGCCTTTTGCACTGATAGAGGCTTAGAAATTAATGCGGCCAAAACTAAGTTTATGGTTCTGAACCCAAGTCATAAATTGCGGCCAAATCCGCTATTGGGAGCCTCGCGGCTCGAGAGAGTTTCCACCTTTGACTACCTTGGCGTAACTCTCAATGAAACTATGTCTTGGGGATCACACCAGAGCAGGGCCAATCTAAAATTGATACAGACCACAGGGGGTATCGCGCGGATGTTAAATGGTTCCACATACCGACCACTGGGGCCGCTCATCCAGATCTACAAGGCGCAAGCTAGGGGTGCTACTATGTATGGGGCGGAATTGTGGGGACACACATCCTGTCGTAGTCTGTCCTTAACAGAGAATAAATTCATCAGACAGATAGTCGCACTTCCGCCCAGCACCCCGCTCCTCCCCCTGAGGCTAGATCTGGGTTTGCGTCCCATAGCTGACGAACTAGGCTTGAGACCCATAGCCTTCTGGCGAAGGCTGTGGAGTAGCAACAAACTTCTTGCCTATAGGGCGGAACTAATGGAGCTATTGACCCACCCAAAAGCGCTACTGATCCCCTGGATAAAATACATCCAAAACTCCTGGACGGCACTGGGGCTGCCCGACCTTTGGTCTAACCCTGCTAATGCCTCATTAAACATCTCAAGGAGAGCTCTGGCTATCGCTTATCATGAACATATATTAGCCACGGCCCTAGATAGTCAGTGTGAAGGGTCACTAACTTCTGTTTTTTTGCAAAGCAAGGACTCGTACAGGCAGGAGAGGGTTTTAGATGCCATCTCCCCCGCGCTGGCCAGGAAGCTGTTTCTCCAATGGAGATACGGCACACTGCCTCTACGATCTTTTACCAGCTCCTGGTCATCACCTCCCTCCACCAAGCAGTGCCCGGCTTGCACTGCGGCGGAGGAAAGCGATTTACACGTGGTCCTGTTTTGCCCAGCTTACAAGGCAGCGAGGAAATACTGGCTCCTACCATTGATCAGAAATCTGGGTTGCAGGGAGTACCTCCCAATGTATAGAATCCTAAAATCTGATGCCTCTAGTTTAACTGTAATTGTATTAGCAAAATTCCTCACCAATGTCTGGCACACTCGCACCCGTATTCTGAAGATGCAGGCTCCCTCTTAATCTTAAGGTTTACAGTTTTTAACGTAGTTTTATTAGTATGTATCTCAAGGTTTTATATTGTGATTGATTATGTATGTTGATTTTATAGTGATCACATATGCTTTACTGTATATCTTTGATGGCCAAACGGCCGAAATAAAGATTGAATGATGAATAGCCTTATAAAGTAGGCAGGGTGCCATTAAAAGGAACAATCTGGTCACATTTCAGCTGCATGCTTCTCTGTAAGCGTGGCTTCACTTTGCCTCTCTCATTCCTTTATTTGTGCTGGTTGCATGTGGTGGAACATGCATTCATTTTGGGGGCTCAGATTTATTTTTCATCATAAAAATTCGACCCAGACCAAAATATAGATGGCCCGGAAGAGGGAGAAAAAAGGTAGAAGAGAAAGGAAGGAAAACAGTGACAAATAGAGAAAACGGAGATCAGTGCTGGGTCCAGCGATATCCGCCAGCTATTCTTCAGATGGCTCCAGGATCCGGGCTGGTATTGGCGATTATTCCTCCCTGTGTTCCGGCAGACATGCTGGGACATAGTATCAGCCCTGTTAGAGCGCAAATGTTGCTCTTTTATTTGTAGGGGGCAATATAATCATGGGTAAATCTGTACCTATATATAATCCTTTATTGTATTAACTTAAGCCATTATCACATGAACTGTAATAACGTGAAATAACGTGAAACATGACGTGTTAGGGATATTTTCAATGGAAGTGTGAAGAAATTAACATTGCAACTAGGTGTGGTTAGTCGAAAACATTACCATGCAGAATTCGTACATTCCGCTGACAAGTACTCATACAATTTATGTGCTTATGTAATGTGTTAATTTAGATGTGTTCAGTGATAACGTTCACATTATGTGTAATTTCATGAGGCTTTCTACTGTTTATTATGGTGACTGATTTCTGTGGGCCTGAATTTTACTTTTGCCAGGAAGAACTCGCATTAGATGTTGTAGCCAATTTCATGTGCATGTTGGATTTTTCTTTCTCATGTTTCTGTTTCAAGTGGAATATTCATCTTTGTTAGCTAGAATAATGTCTTTGTTTAAGGAGTTAGGCTTCATGAGGAGAGGATACATTGTACATTAATACTGATAATAAAAGACTGCTGTGCTTTCTCATCGGAGTAAGCTTGGGAATCAAGATCATCTAGCCAAGGCCTGGGAACATCGCACCAATGTGGAAAATTACCTACAAGGAGGTGGCTTGACTGACTGGTGTAGTGCTGCAATGCATCTTGGGATACTACCTGCAAAAGTGAAGTATTGAAGTTAGGGACGGTGTCCGGGATCTTCTTCCTTGCTTTGAGAGAGAGAGGATCTGAGAATGAGCTCTGTCGCTTTATGCTACTTGACCCATCTAAATGTGAAGGGACTTCTCAGGAAGACTTCACACCGTGATACCTTTTTGGATCTTGCATGGGAAATGCTAAGCAGGGATGTCACGTTAGTGGTAGTGTAGGGACAAACTAATGCTTTATACCCACAAACTTCCAATGAAGGGAATCCTCAATGTTTGTGCTATTATTTTCTTCGGTATTCTGATTCTCGTACAGATTATTCTGTGCATGCTGCACTGTCTTAACTTCACCCATAGGTTGGGCTTTGTATAAATTCCAATTTATTTCTACACCACCATCTTGAGATGCCTGTATGTCCACCTGTTCTTGACTTTGTAATAAAGTAACGAAACCTAATTGGTAGTCTGAGATTCTTCGGAGTCATAGTTCTTTGGAACTGTATGATTTATATGTTAACAATTGTCTCCCCTCCCTGCTTTCATGCTGATAAAAAGAGTCATCGGCCTGGGATTTCAGAGTAGTTCTAGAACGTGGAACCTGTCTCCTTCAGCCCCTCTGACTTTGTGTCCCAGGGGAAGATAAGTTGTAGCATATACAGCTGGAATGTTACTACTTGCACATTAAGGGGCAAAAAGCAAACTGATCTGAAAGCTTTTTGTCATCCTTCTCAAGGGAGCTATGAATGTAGGATATGCAAGTTCTAATGAAATTTAAGAAAATTGATGTGCTCATTTACACTCATAATAACTCTCTACACATCCACAATGCAGACTTATTCTTTGCCACCTAATACTAACTGTTTATTTCTACAGAATGGAACTGATTCTATCAACCATTGAATTGTGTTAAAACCTGCAAGGTTTCAAGCTTCTGCATTGCAGATAACATGAAAAAGCCCCAGAGAGTCTATTACTCATTTGGCTAGTTTACCAGAATTGTATCTTGTAACCTGCAGGTTACCAAAATATCTACAACAAAATCATTAAACCACAGAGCTGTCTTGTTTAAAAGGCACATCATTGACCTGCATTTAACACATTGTAAAGTAGGCTCATTAATAATCTGTGCTATTTTAGGTTTTCAAATCTGACCAGAGATGGCACACTCCCCTCTCCAGCAAGTGCATTAACAACTAGATGTTAACTTTGCCCGGTCACAGCATTGGACATGCTGGATATACATATATCTCTGCAGCAGGGGGGCTGAACCCCAATGTATAAGCACCATCAATGGAAAAAAGAGTGAAACCTAGGGTCCATAGAGTGCTCTCTATGTCTGGAACCAGTGATGTCACACACCTCTTTCAAACCAGCGCATTAACCACTTCAGTTAAATTCATGTTGTATACAGACACCTACTGGATACACATAGATCTCTTTAGCGGAAACTTTAATCCCAGTGTTTGCAGTGGGTTTGTCCTGCCAGTGCTCAGCACTAGCAAAGGAAAAAAGGGGTGTTAAGAAGGGTCCCTACTGGACTTTATTTGCCCACCATGTCCCCACCTCCTAGAATTAAAATCTGGAATCCAGTGAAATTGGAAAACAAAATCCTGAGTAGCTCAGAGGCAGTACATGGCTGACCTGGGGGGTGCGAAGGAGGGGGAGCAACAGGAGGAGGACCTCAATGAGCAGCAGGACCACCTGAATGAGGACCAAGAGAGTGAAGGATGGGAAACTAAGACCAGGAAAAAAAAGGGCCATGAGAAACAAGGCTGGGACATTCAGAACCAAGAAGAAAAGCAGGACCAAACCAGAAGATCAAGAGGATTAGAATCAGGATGATAATGACGAGAACTAGAAGGACCAAGACGAAAAGGACCAAGGCTTGATAGGTCCATGGCATGAAGACCAGGAGAACTGCAAGAAAGAAGACCAGCGGAAACAAACAGGATTAGGCCTAGGAAGGCCAGAAAAAAGACTGGGGCCAAGAGATCTAAGAACATAGACAAGGACGTGGAGGAGGGCCATGATCAGGAGTACCAAGAATTAAAGGTTTGTGGTTTGGAGGACCAGGACTGGGAGGATCAGGAGAGCCATGATCCCCTAGACCAGGAGGACCAGAGCCCAGAGCACCAGGCCTAGGAGGAGGAAAACAAATAACAGAAGATGAAACCGGGATATTAAGGAGAAGGAAATGGACCAGGAATAAGACTAGTAGTAGAAAGAGGAGTAGGGTAGGAGCTGGAGGAGAAGGACCAGGCGTTGGAGGACAAAAAAACATGTTCAAGATGAGAAGGAGATTTAGCAGTCTGAAGAGCATAACCAGGAAGGAAGCAGAAGGTGTAGCAGAACCAAGAGGTAAACCAGGAAAGAAGACCAAGAGGAGCCCGAGAAAAATCATGGTCTTGAGGAGGATATAGTAAGAAGAGGAGGAGGAGGAAGGCAAGGATGCTGATGATGATAAGGAGGAGTAAAAGGACCATAAGGGGAGAAGGACCAGGAATATTTCTTGGTCAATACCTAAAGATTATGAGTAGCAGGATGGCCAAGACCAGGAGAACTAGTTCAGGATAGCAGGAGGACGAGGCCACTAAGGATAAGAATAGGGATCAGGATAATGATGACCACAAAGTGGGGAACCAGATCACAAGAGGAACACCACAAAGGGAGATAAGGATAGTCTGGACTAAGAGGAGGGGGTTTAGGAGCAGGAGGAACAGAACCAGAGCACATCGGAGGACCATGACATAGGGGAGGACCAGGATCAAGAAAATATGGACCTCGACCTACAAGAGGAAGATGACCGAGGGGAACTTCTGGTGGAAAACAAGAGCCATGAAAAGATTGTAGAGAGAGATGCAAGGAGTAGGAGGAGGAGAAGGACTTGTAGCTGGTCAAGGACAAGTCAGGAGGAGAAGGATGAGGAAGAACAGAAAGGACTGGAGGTGGAGGAGGGCCAGGAAGCGCAGGCAGAAGACAAGGTGGAAGAGGAGGTTTAGGAGGAAGACAATGTGATTGTAGGCCACATGTGCACTATATATACACTATTCTTAGTTACTCTAATTAAACCATCTCCATTTAGAGATATCTACCTTTTTCAGCATCTTAAACCAGTACTTAACTCCCTCAACTATTTAAAATACTGTTAGTATATTACCAATTCGCAGATCAGAACAAATTTACAATCACATTTTCTTTTGATGTCTGTTTTTGTGCGGAAATAGTTTCCCAAAACAATAAATAGGACCGCACCTCACGATACCCCTTCTCGTGATCCATGTGTCATGACTCCGCCTCCTTTCAGCCAGAGCCAATTTTTGGGATCCTAGAATAAGCGTTTTCCATTTTCAGCACTGGCAGGAATGAAAAGGAACCCGAAAGAGTGAGATGAAGAGACCGGATTTGTAGGGTTTTGGAAGAAAGAGGCATGAGGTAGAATCAAGAAGAGGTTATCCTTGTATAGGGTCGTCCTGCATTCAGAGCTGCCAGCAATGAGCTACTATGAAGATTTGTTGGGCATATGCATTTTTTTAAAACAAATTAAGCACTGGCATCTTGCCTCATCCTTGGCTTTAAGAGAATTGCCTTCAGAACCATTGTTCCGCTGCTAACAGTTAACCAACGATTGGCATTGTCCATAAGGCGGTACCCAGGGCTGGAGAGGAATAAAGCCGCCTCTTTACAGCCTAACTAAATGCCCAAGAACTGCCTCAGGCAGCTTCAATCGAGGTGTAAGCAGTGGATGGAGAGGGTGGAAAGGGGTTTATGCAATCTCAAGGCTAAACCTATTGAAACTCCTTGACTTTGCTTCATCATCTTAAAGCTGACTTCAAAAATACTGTACAAGCTTAGGATCCACCACTCCGGGAAAGAATTTGAACTTGGTCTCTGCTGTACATACAATTTTCTGTTTCGTTTTTTTGCTTTATTGATCCATGTTCTACAAGTTCAGTGAAGCTAATGTCTAGCTGCGCACAGGCTATACTAAAGTATGAATTATAATAAACACAAATTATATGCCATACTTCTAATAATATGCATAAACTACCCACTATGCCGACTACTCCCTATTACATGATACAACAAAAACATTTGTGCCACTGTTTACAAAATTACAATTTCCCCTGGAGATTTGTAGAAAGTAATGTTGCTTGTAGATCAGTCTGGTGTACTTTTTTAGTCACATCTTAGGCAGTGATGTCACAACAAAAAAGTACCAAATTAGTCATCGCAGCTGTCGGGTTAATCCAAAATCAATCTTTATTCCTTATACAACACAGCTGCCAAGGGTGCTCAGAACTTTGAACAGAAAAAGCAGAATGCTTATGGTAAGAGTGCATAATGCACGTAGGAAAAAAGTAACTCTTATAAGGTGTGCTCTGGTGTTTTTGGCTGAGAATGATGTCTTATGTTATGGTATATGTATTTGCAAAGTGCACCATAACCCTTGAGAGTGTCCTGACGCTGACAGGTGTGTGTGCCGTGCCCTACCTATGGTAGGTTGGTAAATTAAAACACCTGGGGCCTCATTTATGAGGGCCTTTGTGCCACAGGAATGTCACTTTTTGTGACGTTCTGTAGCGCAGGAACCTCCTCCATATATACGTGGCAGCACTAAGCCACTTTTTTTTTACTTAGTGCTGCCTCGTAAATATGGGTCCCTTTAACACACTTTTCTGCTTTAAAAGGGGGGTGTAATGGGTGTTGCTGGGGGCATTCCAAGCAACATCCATGGCTTTTTGACACTGCCCTGGATTTATGAGAAAACGTAAATCTGAGGCAGTGCCAAAAGCTTACGCCTCCCCAGGGGAGGCTTAAGGGAGGCACAACAAGGAGAAATAACTTCATTATTCCTCTTTTTATGTGTGCTGCATTCTTGAAAAAGCCTCTTTTGGTTGTTTTTTGCAGGAAGGTTTCCATTCCTGCGCAAAAATAATCATCCCCCCAACACAGGCACACTTGTATCATGGTGCAAAGGTGCCTGCATTGGCGCAAGGGAGCCCATTATGCACAGTCGCAGGGGAAAAGGACAGGAATACCTGCCCTTTTATTTTACTGTAGGGCAGCACAGCATGAAGGCCTGAGGCGCTGCCCTATGAATGAACACTGGAATATCTTTTTGAAAAATATCTTATCTTTTATGATTTTCAAAATTGATAGGGTACATTCAACCATGTGGTTGATATCAAATGCATACAAATGAAAACGGGATATATCTCATTTTAGCCTTAGTTTCATAAGTTAAAAAATCCTCTCCCAATACAATCAGAAAGTGACCGGACTTATCACTTTAGAATACAGTCACTGATTATACATTAGTAAATGAGGAGTTAGATTATCGGTCGACGTTTCGGTCTTCTTTTGAATAAATCCTTAAGACCATCTTCAGGACAGCAAAATCTGCATTAACATAATGACCCCTAGAGAAACACAATGTACAAAATTACCTTCATGTCATAAATACTAAATTAAAAGACAACCCGTGTAACATTCTATTGACATCCAATCCAAAGATTGGGTACTGTTTGTTTCAATCAAAACTTTGTTTAAAGTATAATATCCACATTTTGATTAACAACGAAGTTAAATTGCCATTTGGTCTACTAGAGATGTACATACATTTGGTCCAGATTTCTGGTTGGACATTCTTATCTGAGATAAATCAACATTTTCCCATTCAAAATCATGGTTGTAAATATTGCTCATGACAGTCAATTAACAAAATCCTCCTAAGTTGAAAAATGCATTTCTTACTTTCAACAAAAGGCTTCAGTGCTTCAAATTTCTACCAGAGGAGAAATCCTGATCTTTGTCTGTGATCAAAGAGAAATATTAGTCTAAATCTCTATGTGCCACTCTAATTCATAGATATTCATATTGTTTTTACATGGCAGAGAGATTACCTAATATATCCACAGTTATCAGTCTACTGGTAGCAGCGTCTTTGCAGAATGTCTTTTGGATCTGTTATTAAAGACTTTGATAAGCAACGAGTTTTCGCACTTATATCGATCTGAAAAGATTTATTAAGCGTGATTGAGAAACATATCTCATCTCTAGTCTATCACGTTTTACTTGCCATCACATGTCATAAGAATCCATGAATATACTAACATGGATATTGTGAGGGGTCTTTATATAAATAAACCTTCTCATGAGATGTTGAGAGATGTCAGAATTTGGCTTCAGAAAACTATTATGCAATTCAATTCAAGTGCCTATGGCTCCATCATCGAGCCTCTAAGTCATAATGATGCTGTTGGAAAACCTCAAGTTATCATTTTGAAACAAGATCCATATTGTAGCCAAAAATAGGTAGTGTCTCAATTAATATCTGTATAGTTCTTGGACCCTGATATCGCTGATACGGCACAATTAATCATTGTATGCGTGATATTTTAACACCGGTAAAAAAATATTCACAAAAGAGCCTTATTTTTACTAAATTTAAGGCTAAGAGTATTGTACTTGTTGGTTATAGCTTAATATGTCTTAACCAATTATCACCGGACTCTCTGTGTCATACATTAGTAAAAGGAGCACCTGGTGTGTACTTTACCTATTATACAGGATTATCTAGCTTCGAATTGTTTAGCGTTCCTCCGATATATCTAAATCTACATTACATTTCAAACAATTCTAAGTCCAGTTCCTTTCGGAACGTTTAATTTGTGATGACCAAAAAATGAAAGACTTAAAGAATTATCCCTCCAGCGTCAGACTACATCATTGTTAAAAAAGTGGTTAGACCGACGACAGGGGTCTATGAGACTTACTTCGAAATTGTAGCCGGCATGCTCACTAAGCCACTGGAGTCAAGCTATCCTGGCTGAAGACGGCTGATAGCCAGAAACCGATCCTAGGATGCTTGATTCTGGTCCAGGGAAGACATGGCTTGGCAGTTCGGGCTGGACTGTTCCCATGAGGCACTGGGTCAAGACTGATTTGCATATGACCATGTCTGAACTGGGGTGGCTTGGGGAGCAAAATAATGATGTGTTAAACACAGACCCGTGACTGGAGTGAATGTTTTGCCATTTGCAACATTCCGTCCATTCCATCCATCATCTTGTGTGTTTTGCTGTTCACCCTATGTGGGAAGGGTATGCCCAGACGTGGGTTCCATGCTCACTAAGCCACTGGAGTTAAGCTATCCTGGCTGAAGAAGGCTGATAGCCAGAAACCGGTCCTAGAATGCTTGATTCTGGTCCAGGGAAGACATGGCTTGGCAGTTCGGGCTGAACTGTTCCCATGAGGCACAGGGTCAAGAGTGATTTGCATATGGCCATGTCTGAACTGGGGTGACTTGATGATCATAATAACAATAGATTAAATCCAGGTCCGTGACTGGGGTGAATGTTTTGCCATTGTGCAACATTCCGTCCATCATCTTGTGTGTTTTGCTGTTCACCCTATGAGGGAAGGGTATGTCCAGACGTGGGTCCTGTGCTCACTAAGCCACTGAAATCAAGCTATCCTGGCTGAAGACGGCTGAATGCCAGAAACCGGTCCTAGGATGCTTGATTCCGGTCCAGGGAAGGCATGGCTTGGCAGTTCGGGCTGGACTGTTTTCATGAGGCACAGGTTCAAGACTGATTTGCATATGGCCATGTCTTAACTGGGGTGGCTTGGTGAGCAAAATCACAATGGATTAAACCCATATCTGTGACTGGGGGTGAATGTTTTGCAATTGTGCAACATTCTGTCCATCATCTTGTGTGTTTTGCTTATTTAAAAAGATAACACAGATATCTTGGTCTGCTGACTCCATCCGTCCACCATCTCCGTGATTGTAGCCATTCACAATGTTTCACAAATTGCAACCTGCTCATTAATATTGATGAGGTAGGTTAATTGTGACCCCATTAGGAATCGCTAAATGTGTCTGAGACAGATTAGTATATCGCATTTTGCGACCTCTTAATTGCTAGTCACAAAAGACGCAATTAAGAACTCACAAATTGAAGCAATCGTAAATGTGGCCCTTAATTGTTTCTTAGCACTGTCCGTGGATGACATGTCGTACTTACAACAACCAAAAAACTTTAAACTTAAACTCTGGTCTTTTATCCTTCTCATTAATTCAGCTGAAAGTTCTAGGTGTTGCTGGCTCCAATCTTATGTTCAATTTTTCCAATGTATTCATTAATTCAATGTGTCTTTTTGAACTGAAAACAAAGCCTGATTGAAAATATTGGAACTGAGCTGTGACAGCACTAATGTCATTATTGTTGCCAGATACTGAACAAAAAGCCAGGGCCTTTGCCAAAATAGAAGATGCTATGACAGTGGTTCTTCATAACAGATTCCAGTGGTTTTATTGCCTTTGGAAAATCACATTTTGACTCACAAACAAACATTATTTGGACTGCCATCTGAATGGCTGAGCAGTACTTACTTTGTAAAAATATTAGTGCAGGGGCTCAGAGATTTTTTAAGAGCTGGCTGTGGATGCTGCAGAAAGCCAGAATAGCCCAAAGCCAAGACGAACCCATTTTGATTCCATCTCATGTCCTTTGCTTCCATCACCATAAACCTCCAGTCTCTTTATTGAACTCTTGCAGGTTCTTTTTCATCCCTTGTTTCTCTCTTTGTGACTGTTTTATATATTCCTCTTTCTCCTGCCATCTTCCTCTCTTTTCAATCAATCAGGGGTTGGTAAAGCGCAACTACTCACCCTTGAGGGTCTCAAGGCGCTCGGCCTCTTAGGCTCGGTCACAGTCTATTGATGAAAAATAAGTCCCAGTCCCCAAGAATGAGTGCCTGTGCCCACCACCTGTAACCACCAGCTCAAATTAAGAACTGTAGAGAGGTAAAACACTTGTAGAGCTTACTATGGGCCTAATTATAATTTCAGCAGTCTTTGGAGCAGAGTAACTAGGCTAGAAATGATGCTAATAATGCTAATAATCAAGCTGGAAGACACACCCATAGCTCCTGCTATTACAGGCAAATCTCAAAAGAATTGGGCAAAATCTGTGCAGACCTGAGTTTTTTCTGGACAACATATTCCACAAAAATTCCCAATTCCATGGCAATTACTCTCCCATTTACCACCTGCTCTGAGCACCACATTTCCTGTATCTTTAACTCACTTTTGCACCAGGAAACAGAGGAGAATGGAGGACAGCAAAGAGAAGCAATGCATGCCCCCGTGTGCCACCCAGATTACATGTTTTGGCACGTTGATATATTTCAATATTCTGAAGTATAAGCTGGTCAGTGACCACTGGAAGGGCACACTAAAGTATACAAAAAAGTTATATATGGAATGCCTGAATTAGTCTCAGTCATTAGTAATTACTTTGGGCCGCATACCAAACCATCAGTATTTTGCACATCAAGCCTTCTCAGTTTGGACCCAGCCATATGCAAATCAGTCTAAACCATTCTCCAATGGGAATAGCCCAGCCTGAAATGTCAGTCCAGGTCCTCCCTGAACCGGAAGACAAGCATGGGACCGGTTTCACTCTAGTTAGGGCTCTTCAACCAGGTATAGCATGGTTCCAGTGACAATGTGCATGGGACCCACATCTGGGCATACCCGTTCCACTTTGCGCTGCAAATTAAAGTATACAAAAATGTGATGGATGGAATGCCAGGATTAATCTCTACAACTGGTAATTACTCAGGCCTGCATCTCAGTCCATCATTGTTTCGCACACCATGCCACCTCTGTTTAGACCCATCTATATGCAAGTCAGTCTTGACCCTACTCCAATAAGAACAGCCCAGCCCGAGCTGCCAGGCTTGGTCCTCCCTGAACAGGAACAGAAGCTATCGAGGACCATTTTACCCTAGTTTGGGCTCATCAGTCAGGTATAGCTTGGTTCCAGTGTCACAGTGTGCACAGGACCCACTCCCTAGCATACCCATCTCACTTGCTCCAGAAACGTATTTAAAGAACAGAGGGAGTACAAACACCTTCTGTGGTCTCCTGGCTGTTGGTACAGATGCACAACCACACCTGAACCTTCTACTCCATGCAGGAGCAAGGAAGGCCAGGAGTGGATGTAGTTTATAAAGGATGGCTGAAATTAATAAAAACCAGCATTGTGCGGGTTGCTATTGCCTCCACAATAAGTGTTTGGGCAGTACTCTAGACAGGCAGACACAAACAATATCTGAGAGCAGGAGGACAGACCCATGAGCTAACTAGCCAGTGTTTGTGCATCATTATTCAAGGAGCATTCCTGCAGTAAGCACGCTGGCCCATACTCTCCTATATCTGTGTGGCTTGGCACCAGCATGCTGCCCAGTCACAGCATTATGCATTTCTGCAGCTCTACAAAACTTTGATGTTGCACTGCAAGAAAACGTCTATTTTCTATACCCCAACATTGTGATTTACCTGTACTTTTCTGAATCTTATCTTGTGTTAGTTTCCTGTTGACTAGTATCAATCATGTATGAAAAGTTTCTAGCATATAGCTGCACTGAACACAAACTCTATCTGTGACATCATTGCCGACCTTTGTATATCCACGCCCACCATTCTCCCCTGGCATGTCTGACAGCCTTGCCCTCTGTGCCTTCTACGGCTGAGTTAATGGTGTTCTGCCCATCCATGGGCTCTATTTTCTGAGAATGTCCATCACCTCCACCATCCACCCTGACACTGTTGATATTATCTACATTGTTCTCATCCACACCTATGGACATTGCTGCCCCTCATGCATCATTCAAGATGATACAATGAGAATTGTTCTTCTGCCTGGCACTTGCCTCACTCTTTCCATTCACAGGGTTGAGTTTGGTGGATCACTTCACTTGTGCATGGATTTTAAGCTTGGGATGTGCCTTTGGTATGTGGAGCTCCTGTATTAGGAGACAGGGAAAGGTCTGCAGTGCTGTGCCATCGTTGAAGACAAAAGTGTCTCAAAAGCCGAATCAATTGCAGCAGAATCGGTCAGGTCCCAGAGGCGGTCTTCTGCTCCTGCTTGGAATCCGACCTGAGGTCCATGTCGCTGCAGGCGCATCATGAAACCAATGAACGGAGAATCAGATCTGGTTCACCACAGAGGAAGACAGTATCAGTGCACCGCCCCCTGCCATGATAGCAATGTGCCAAGATTGGGGTGCTGGCATGTGTGCTTGTCCATTACTGTGACTCACCATGGCTAGTCCACTCTCTGAGGTTGATAGGGTAATTTCCATGTTGGAGGATGTAGTGTAGGTCTAACCTGAGCACATCTTTTTCACTAGCTGCTCCACAGGGTTCAGATGTTACAGGCCAGGGATGGTTGTCCATGCAAGTGGCGGCGTCTCCATGCAGGTGGGCAGCTCATGTTAGTGTGAAGTCTGCAAGCAGAAGACAAGGATATGTAGGTGTGCCAAACATTTCCATCAGGCATCAATTACGCCATCCTACAAAGTTTGAAAAAAGCCATACACCAGACCCCTTGGATGCTCCTGTAGGGATCAGGTTTATTAACTCAGGTATTACTTTTTAATGTTATATATGTTGATTATTTAACTACAAATGACAAAAACGGAATGCATGTTTATCAATGCGGTTAATCACTGTAGCATGATGTTCACACTATTTAATCTGAACCGCATTCTCTGTTCTAAATAATTGTTTTTGAGTGCTAAACTAGTTTTCATGGAAGGTGACAATTTCATTTCGTGTTTATTTTTATTTTTTGTGTTTAGAGTTTTATATAGTGCGAACTAGACCATAAGATATCGGATATCAGAGCGCTTTACATAGCACCAGTTTCATTACATGAGGACACATTCATTTTTGTTAGGCACAGAGAGATTGAGTGATTTGCCCAGAATCGCAGGATGGTGAGCGTCGTTGCCGAGACTCGAACCCGGTTTCCAATGCTTAGCTGTAAGGCTACATCCTCTCCCCCAACAAAGAAGGACACAATTATACAAAATGAAAATAAGTGAAAGGGCAACAATGCATTTTTCTGCTAATTGTTTATTCTGAAAGGTTCAACAATGACCAGATAAAGCTACATAAGTTAGAATAGAGTGTGATGAGCTAGAGAGAAACTTGGTGGAAGAAGACTGAGACAAGCCAGGCAGAATCACTTCACCTACCTTTGCTGAAGGCTAACGAGAGGCATGGTTAGCCTTCCCTTGCTCAGTTTATCAGCCTGCCTGCCAATGCATAGCCAAGAGCACCCATCCCATCTCCTGACAAACTACTGCTTACCGTTCGGCCTCTGGAAGGTGGACTTTTTGCCTCAATGTTATGACCTCTTACCTCTAGAGTTGTCCAAGGGCTCCATACACCCGGAGCTCCTCCCCCCTCCCCCAGCACCTTGAGACCCTCACTGGTGAGTAGCACGCTTAAAAGAATCTCGGATTGATTTATTGATTGATTCCTGTCATTAAATATTTGGAGACTTTTGGGTAACTTTTGTCTTTCCTTATCATTCTGGAAGGGATATTGTGGGTCTAAGCAGCCTTTGCAGAGGCCCGTCCGTCATTCCTTTCACTGCTTTGCACATTTACCCATCATCATCACTCTTATTTGGCTGATCCCTGTGGCCAGTCACCTTCAAATTCAATATGTGTTGATGCATCTCTGCAAACCTGCTACTGAGCTGCTCTGTAACAATCAAACTGTGCACACCTTTTCGGGTTTCATCCTATATCCCTTAGTTCAGCCACATAGAGCCATGTGACACACGCCCACCAGGTTTGGTGACCCTTCAAAGTACAGACCCTAAACCTTCTCAGGTTCAATTATCTAAAACTGAAAAAGAGCTTTTGTTGTGTGCATAATTTGTATGCTTTTCCGGCCGCAAGGCTGAAATGATGACCATCCCTTTCCAGGTAAAATGTCCATCAATACTTCCCCAGGTTCAAGGAAACTGTCCAGACCATGACACTCTTTCCTACCATAATACTATCTAAAATATTTTTAAGAAGATATGGCAGAATCTGAGTCAAGCTGTGCTGTCCATTCATCTTGTTTGCCTGGTTTGACTGCTGCTGAGGCCAGATGAGCTGTGAGATCCTTTTGTAAGAGCTTCAACTCATGTGTCCTGCTCCTTTGTGCACAGGGCATATTCTCCAGTGTCAATCATTCTTCTAATTCCATCCTCTAGTGTTTAAGCTCTTGTTTTCTTCAATAGCCTCTTCTAACAGGGCTGCCATCACTCACCCACCCCAAATCTTACCGGGTCAAACATTTGAAAGAGGACCCACCTTTGACGTGATGATTAAATGTGGCATTTGTCATATTTTGGACCTTCTCATCTCTACTCTCATTGTTTAGATTCTCATTTCTAGAGTATTCCAGATGCTCTCTCTGCACCCGATTAACGCCTTGCAGACTCAGAAGCCCGCCTGCACCTCCTAAGGATGACCTCTTTCTTTGCATGGTTTTCTTATAGTTGGAGATTTGGTCCAGGCAAAGAGGTCAAAAACAATCTCTTTGATGTTTGGTGCTTTTCTATCCTCTGTAGTCAGGGAGGGTAGACTTAAGCTATTCAATGTTCTGACAAAGTCTGGAATGTTCATGTTATCTCCAGATTGATGTAGATACTTCACCCCTGTCAGACAGTGGCTCTCACAAATGTTTGCATTTTTAGTGATACTGAAACTTTTCCTGAGGAAATCTTCAGCTGGGACTTTGCTCATTTCAATTCCCACACATCAGGCAAGCACTATCAGGCAGACTTATCTCACTCATTATATACACATTCAGGGGCGTGCAGGCTTTCAGCGTTCAACTACTTGGAGTGCTCACTGCAGTCTCTGGTTCATCTGTCCTTCCTGAATGAATACCTACCAGGCCCCCATTTCCAACTACAATGGCCACAGGGCCTGTGATTCCAGTCACTGGGATGGCAAAAGACATCAAGAAACTAAAGGAGGAAGGTACAGAGGTGGAGTTGATTATGAGGGTGGGCTACAGCCTGTTCCAACACAGGTCCAAGTTCTGTTCCTAGTGGGAGCATTTGTACTCTCTATGCATACCAATCCCAAGCATTCTTAAAATGACTCTTTCCCGACTTCTATGAAAGAGTTTTATGGCACGAATGACTGTAAGGGTTGGTTTTAGGAATATATTACTTTTCCTTAATTCCATGATCATGGAGAGCATAGTTTACTAACACAAGTTTTGTATTAAATTTCCTGTTGCACTTCACCAGAAAATAGGTCCCAAGACTAAGGGCTCCTGCAATTCAAAGAAATGTCAACAGATGAGGCAAAAACGAGGGCATGTCCA
Source organism: Lissotriton vulgaris (assembly GCF_964263255.1). Classification (NCBI taxonomy): domain Eukaryota; kingdom Metazoa; phylum Chordata; class Amphibia; order Caudata; family Salamandridae; genus Lissotriton; species Lissotriton vulgaris. Next base: position 87,023,755 of record NC_141691.1, on the reverse strand, counting down.
CCCGCTGACCTTGACATCCATTTCGGGCGTGTAAGCTCATAAGAAAATTAAAATAGTAAATGATATTGGAGCGTAGAAGGAAATAGTATATCACTTATCTCAAAAGGTGATAAAAGAGTCCATATATGTGTGTTATTTTCTGTGGTTTATTGTTTGTCACGAGCAATTTGAAAATTAGTTGTTTTCAAAAACACATGTATCAACAAAACATTCAGCAGTCAACACGTTTCATCCTGTAGACTTTTTCAAGGCATGATAAGTGACTGGAAAGTAACCTTGTTGTGGAGCTCTGGATGGATCCCAATGACCACTCATGGCGGTAGCGAACAGTAGTTGAAAGGCTATGGTAAGCCTATGTCCTGCCAAGGAATGAGTTACTGTCTGTGTTTGGTCTTGAGTCGCACCACTGCACTGGTGTGACTCAACCCCATACACAGACAATTCTTTTTTTTCCTTCTCTGGGTTTTCAATACAAATCAGCCCCCGGGGTACCAATGCAAACCTCGTTTTTGCGAACTGCCGGTACAATGATATCAGAATATATAATCAAAACTTCAATCAGATCACCTTTGCTACCACTATGACTCAGGGACTGGAATCCATCCACATGTGAACTCTTTTTGTTACCACCTTTTGAGATAACCTAAACACGGTTTCCTTCTATTGGCCATTATAATTTGCTGTATCAGTTTGACAGTAAAAACCTTACGGTGGATTCTAGTGTGGGACCCTGAACCCCTATAATTCACCGAACCCCAATATTTCAAACACCCCAAAACGTACCTCTGGATGTTTGGTTCCAGCATGCTTGATCGAGTGGTAACAGTCACAACCCTCCGTAACATCAGGCAGTACAAATTTAACAGAGTAAAATAAATAGTGACTAGGACCACTCAATAACTGAGTTCTAATCATTAAAAAGTTGAAGAGTTGTATTACAAAATCTAAAAATGGGCAAAATTGGCAGTACAGAGAACTGCAGTAAAATGCCATGAAGGCTCAAATACAGAGTACATAGTCAGAAATCAGAAATGTTTCTAAGTCCTAATAAACAGAAATGTTTCACTAAAATCTAACTGACAGATTCATAAGGAATACTTACAGCATCTCCAGGGGAAAGGGAAAGTCTAAGAAATGTGAGACAGAGTTCCAAGAGTAAAACAAAAAGTCAAAACAGAATTTTGACCCCCAAAACACATTCTCACATAAACAAAGAGCAAAACTGCCGATTCAGCATGGCATGACTAGTAATTGCACATATTGGACAAATTAGAAGGGGGATCGTCATAAGATGGTTTTACAACACCAACCCATTTCAAAGGTAGTCAGGAATCTTCCATTAGCTTACACAGCAATGGCGAAGTCCAGAGAAGTTAAATACTATATGAAACATTTTCAAACAAAGGCTTGTACACTAGTGTGCTATCCAGTCCACATCGGAACTTCCAGCAAAAGTGTCCTTCTGAAAGATTCATCAGTAATACGATGTAAGTTTCTTTCACAATACATGCTCTGAATTGAAAATAACCAATTATTCATTGCCAAAAACGGCACATTAAAACACACTTGAAGAACCTCCTCCCTCTGATAATGTTTGAATAATCACTTTCAACTCATTAATAAACTTTATTAAATAAGCGATCAATTTAGTAGACGTCTTCATCTTCTTTGGTTCCTCCACCATCTTTAACTGGTTGTAGACACGATTTTTAATGTCCTCCATTTCCATCCACCTTTCCTCAGTCTATTTTCACTTTTATCTTGTACCTACTAATCATAAACTCTAGGGGCCATATTATCAAGAACATAATCGCCGTTTTAGAGGCAGGAAACTGCCGCTAAAGCTGTGGTAATGGGCTTGATAATATGTCCTAGAGAATTCCAATAGAAGCCCAGGTTCTGGTGTGAAGGACATCAAACCTGGGCTTGGAATTCTCAAGGGCATATTATCAAGCCCCTTATCGCCGCTTTAGCCGCAGTTTCCTGCGGCTAAAATGGAGATAATGTTATCGCCGTTCTTGATAATATGGCCCCTTCAATTTTAGCAAATGGAACAGAACAATATGATTATTGCTGAGCTAGAATTAAACAAGGAACCTACAGCTTTCAAAAAGCCAGGTTCCTCTAAAGACCTAATATCATGAGTTAAACTGGTAAGATTAGAAATAAAAGAATCAATAGCTCCACTATTAACTGGAATATATGTACACCTCTTAGCCATAATCACCTTACAGACTCTACTCTCTTTTGCCAAGAGAATATCTAAAGCAAAACAATGTTGCATAACCATAGCCCTAATTGGTACCATCTCCACATTTACTAGCCTAAAAACCCACTCTCTGAAACTTGCCTTTTTCACTTCTCTATTATCTTCCCTAATAGAGAACATTTTCCAATGACACATTACCGTCAGTCAAATAAGGAGTAAGAAACTCATCATGATTAAAAATTGTAACAAAAACACTACATAATTATGAGTATGGAATCAGTAACTGCATGCAAGTAGATCCCTCTTCAGTAAATGTAGAAAGATAGGCACAAACAGAGCACCCACTAACCTCATTATATCTACATATTTTCTAATCATTTTAGTACATCGTGATTCAATTAATGTCTTTTAGTAGTGACCTCAACATTAACATTATTAACACGATCAGAAGCTGATCCCACAGAAGTCAGTAAGCACAACACAGTTCCAATAAGACTATCACTATTATTGTTAGTGTTATCAACCCAACAGTTTTACAGCATCTGTTGTATTATGTCTTCTATTGGGACAAAAACTCTTGTTGAGGTAAACTTCCAAAAATCAACAACAATTTTCTTTAAAATGATAATGTTGGCTTCTTGAAATCAAAAACTTTTGTTTTCTTCAGTTCATGTGTTAGTTTCAAAATAATATCTTTCAAAGTTTTTCAGATGCAATCAGTCTCCTCTCAATGATTCTTTAGCTTGCTCAAAGAATCTCATCAAAATTGTTAGTCTTAAGTTTGGGTTTTACTTCTATTCATCTGTCTCTATTTCACATTCAAGGTTGTTCTTCCTGTCTGCATACTGCATTGGCATCTCTCAGTGCTTCATATTTGTCTCCTAAACCCAATCTATCAACAAACAAATATTGTTTGATCAGCTTTCTCTAAAGGGGTTTCTTAAATATCGGTCTTGGTTTTGTGCCTAATTCAGTCACCTCAATATAATCATGGTCTGGTTTGTCATCAATTTCATTATTGTTCTCTCTGTCTTCAAAACTCTTGCTTGAAATAGCTGCTGGGTTCAATAGAATGCATCTGCAAATGGAAATATTCACTGCTGCAAGTATGATCCGCTCATAACTAGTCAGTCTACTGCTTGTCACATGACTGGTTCTCATCCTTGTCAAAAGGATCTCTGCTACATAAAGGACATAGACAATTAAAGTATGACCCGCCACAATCCCTTCACTCTGATCAATAGCAAGGCAATCAGCTGAAACCAATTTCAAACAATCTGGACGAGGTACAGCTACTGGATCCAACAGAGCAGAAAGATATGCCACTGGGAGCATTAATCCTACCTGTGTTTGGGTAAGATTCGAAAGTACACATCAACTTTCTTCATGATAAGATAGGAAAAATATCAAATTGTAATCAGGTATCCCGAGTGCGGGTGCATGAAACAAACTCTCTTTCAGTTTTTTTAATGCATTCATCTTCAAATGGTACTGGATCTTGGACATCACTGCACGGTGACCTTACTAAAGGCTTCATTATTAAGAAAAAGTTTGGAATCCACTGACGACGGTATCCAGCAATTCCAGGAAATATCCGAACCTCAGTTTGGTGGTCAGAATAGCAGAAACAAATTCCTTAGAGACTTTCCTCACACCCTTTTCATGATAGAGTCAGAGATAGAAGCCTTTGGGGCAGATATTCAAGAACTGGTGCATCTCTGCAAATTAGCAGAGATGCGTCAGTTTACTTGCGTCCCATGAAAAAACCACTTGCGCCACCATGGATGCATCACATTTACAATGCGACGCGCTGTGGCATAAGGATAGACAGATGCGTGACGCATCTTTTGTAGTACAGGCAGCGCATTGCTGGAGTTCTGTTGCAAGCACGACGCAACTCCAGCAATGGTTAGGAATGCCTATTCCTAACATGCTGCATCACTCCTTATGCCTGCTTCAAGCAGGCACTAGGTGTTGACGCAGTGGCGTCATAAAGGTGACTCAGTGAAATCTTGTAGATTCCACAGCGTCACTTTTATGAGGCTTTCTCACATCGGAACGCCCACCCTGCATACATTATACCTGATACAAAGTGATGCATCTCCCTAGATGTGTCACGTTGTAAATATGTCACAACATGGCACACTGTTTACAACGCTGCTGCGTCACAGAAGTGATGCAACAGCAGCGTAAAGTTGTCACAAGGGGCTTGTAAATCTGCCCCTCTCTTTTTACAATACAGCATTGTAGTTGAGGAACATTTATGTCCATTATCAGCTAGGTGATTCAGCAAAACAACTGTATTGAGTTTACAGTCCTCTTTTGTCTAAGATGCGACCAGACCGGTAGGTAACTTTACCACTAGTAGCACACCCACTGGTAGCAGGATGATGACTATTATTGCAGCACCTTTTTTTCGTTACTATTGCTGTTACACCATTTACAAACCTTTAACTACACATATTGGGCTGTGCAGCAAATGGTGAACCACTGTCACCTTGTGAAATGGTTGCAACTCATAAGCAATCTGATGCCTCTTCCTAAAATGGATGTTGAAGTAAACATTGCTTCTGGCTTTTCTCAGGGAGTGTAATCTGCCCACCAGTTAGCTACTCAAGTCAGATCCAGGTATTTAGAAGAGGCTGAAAGATTTGAATGAACAGATGATTTAAAGTATTATCAGCATTACTCTCTAGACATTTTAACACTAGCATACCGGTTGCAGGAGTTTGAACTTCCTTGTGCAAAGGCACATCGGTTCTCCTTAATGCAGCCATTTTAAATGTGTCAATACCATAAACCCAACATGGATAGGTCATTCATATCATTCTACACTTTGCATTTGATTCTGGTCACGAAAAAATGAAAAGGAGTGCATTTGTGGGTGTTCATGTGCCCACAACATAATCAACTGATTGACCATCTCCATCATTATCGTCAAGCAAGATTGATTTCTCTGATAGTGCTGAAGGATGAAATGGCATCCCAGCATAGCCCAAAACCATCATACCCTCATTGTATATTCTCAAACAATATCCAGCTTTATACAGCTTTAATAATTACAGTACTGCTTTTCCTCTACTGCTTTGTGCACTAACCCAATATAAACATCAGTAAAGGAATTGCTGGAGAGTGTAATCTGATCAGACATTGCGGTCAACATACACAGATAGAGAAAAACTATCATCTTTACATATTGCCGGCTTTGGAGAGGCAAGTGATGTGGCGACAGTACTCGGCTATGCTTTTTTATCTAGGAGTTTGCAATGCCTTCAATTGCAAACTTTTTCTTAGAAACTTTGCATGTATTGCTTTTGGAAAGTTTGAAAAGTGTAACGTGTGAGAAGAATATTCCAGAAAAGTGAATTTTGCAAATGAAAGTCGCAGCAAAACAAATGTTTTTGTTCAGAACATTTTTTTTGCAAGAAAATCATTCCACATGCTCATTTTTATAAAGTTTACAAAACTATGCAGCCTTTATATCTAAAGTTTAGGAATTTCGCAAAATATCACATTTGAAACTGAAATGTTGCCTTCCCTACTTTTAGGACTTTCCTTGGTAGGCATAAAGCTAACTTCGCCCTCTACTGGTATGTTTGGGTACGCCACCAGACAACAAAAATATGACAGCAAAGTATTGGACCAATACCAAAACCACTTACATGGGTACCCCTGGAAGCCCATTGCTTGCTCAAATCATGCGGGATCACATGTTACAACTCAATACAGCGAGCTATTTCTTTGTCAGGCGTCACACCTAGAATCAGATACAACGTACCCAGAGAAACTATACAAGAACCCCATTTCCCTCCCTCAGAACCAGGATTGCCTGTGGCTGAAGGACCCCCACAATCTCCCTGGGCCCTGTTACCCAGTGAGATCTTTTATCTGACAATATACATGATCCTCTTGCTTTGTGCAACACTCATTTCTCAACTTTCTTTTCTCCCTTGTCATCTGGATTAAAGATAGCTATCATTAAACATGTTTTCCTTTCTTTGATCTCCTTTTCTTTTTTATTAAACACCTTTTCCTGTATCACTTCTCGCCGCCAGGTATATTAAGCATCTCACCTCTTTTCCCTTTCTTTGCTTTGATAAATCTGCACCCTTGTTCCCTCTGGGTGAATCTGCACCTCTGTTTCCTCTGGGTGAATCGGCACCCTTGATCCCTCTGGGTGAATCTGCACCTTTGTTCCCTCTGGGTGAATCTGCACCCTTGTTCCCTCTGGGTGAATCTGCACCCTTGTTTCCTCTGGGTGAATCGGCACCTTTGTTCCCTCTGGGTGAATCTGCAACTTTGTTCCCTCTGGGTGAATCTGCACCCTTGTTCCCTCTGGGTGAATCTGCACCCTTGTTCCCTCTGGGTGAATCTGCATCCTTGTTCCCTCTGGGTGAATTGGCACCTTTGTTCCCTCTGGGTGAATCTGCAACTTTGTTCCCTTTGGGTGAATCTGCACCCTTGTTCCCTCTGGGTGAATCTGCACCTTTGTTTCCTCTGGGTGAATCGGCACCCTTGATCCCTCTGGGTGAATCTGAACCTTTGTTCCCTCTGGGTGAATTTGCACCCTTGTTCCCTCTGGGTGAATCTGCACCCTTGTTCCCTCTGGGTGATTCTGCACCCTTGTTCCCTCTGGGTGAATCTGCATCCTTGTTCCCTCTGGGTGAATCGGCACCTTTGTTCCCTCTGGGTGAATCTGCAACGTTGTTCCCTCTGGGTGAATCTGCACCCTTGTTCCCTCTGGGTGAATCTGCACCCTTGACTCCATTGCTTTATTAGATTATCTTTTGTGTCTGAACTGATCACCGGTGGACCGCACCAATTAAAAATCTGCACCATCTTCCCTTCCATCCTTCCCTTTCCCCACACTACACTCAGAGAGATTTCAAGCCAAGGGCAAAGTGGTCCTCAACTTGGCGCCAACCTTTCAGGGGATCCCAGAGAGAGCCAGTCTTTTTCTGCAGTCTCTTGCCCTCATTACCTTGAATAATTCTTAAAGGGATTTTTTTTAAATATCATTTTCCTTTATTTATTTATTTTATGTGGGTGATTTATGGTAGTCAATTACAGATACTATGGAGGCAATTCTGGTGTTTTTTAACACCGAGCAACAGCCATACAAAATTATTTTAGAACAAAACAGGACTCACTTATCAGACATGGGAGGGGTCGCAAATATTATTTGCAACAATATCAGTTACCTGCTGCTGTATTATAATATTGAAAACAAGTTACTATCCCTGAATATTAGACGAATACACATTTACAATTTGGACCAGTGTGTCTGTGCACTGTGAGTAACCTGGCCGAAGGGGGCATGAAAGAGCTGAAACTGGATCATAAATTCAAAGCTGTTCTGAACAGGGGCCCCTAAAATACGTTTTGCCGAGGGCCCCCCAAATTCTTAAGATGTCCCTGACTACAAGCCTTCATCTATTACACTCTTCTGTGATGCAATAGTGCATATCTGGTGCTGTATACTGACTGCCCTGCTCTGGGGACTCAATTCGTACATGAGCACATTGGGAACTTGTAAGGTGCATGATGCTGTGATATTGAGCTTAGTGAAGGAAACTATTTTATATGTAGTAGAGAGGCCCATTGTCTCATTTTGCTTGTGAAAAAAACAATTCAAAAGTTCAAAGTTGGAGCAATCTACAAATAATGCTCATGACTAGTGCTTCTTTTCTCCAGCTTGTTGAGTTGGACAGCCACTCTCTGAACACGCAGGCGCTGATTTTGCGTTCGGTGGAATTCCATGCGGTGATTTCCAGTGGGCAGGACCGGTGTTATTGGTCGGTGTCTCAGCATGGGATGGTACTTGTTATGAGTTACCACCCTCCTTATGGGCAATAACTGTGCAGACATGGAATCACCAAGAGAGATTCTGCATGGCATGCCCGACTTTGAGGAGTTTAACAGACACATGTATGTATGTGGGGGCCTTCTGTGTGTAGTGGAGGTGTTGGGAGGGGGCTATGGAGGAACAGGTAGGGAAGGGGAAGGAAAGAGTATTGCATATTCCTTCCTTGCCAGAGAAAAAAATTGGCAGGGACCAGGGAAGAATCTTGGCTGCTCTCATGAGATTTTACCAGCCTGAAGTACCAGCCAGTATTCCCATAGTTGGTGCGGGAACACCCAGTCATGAGCAGGAAGAACAGAATTCCATATTGTGGTTCTACTCCCTATGACTTGCAATCAGGGTCGCCTTGTACATTATTTCCTATAGAAACTGAAAGCTTCAGTACATCTTTACGCTTGTTTAAGTTCACTGTATTTCTTTTACGTATTTTTTCTCTTTTGATTTTAAGATATTTTTTTTATTGACCTCTAAAATACAACATTACTATTACTCTTGCTACATATGAGCTCTTTAGGTTTTGACCCGCTGAGCGCCTGTGCTGTGCTTGAGAAATCTCTTAAATGTAATATATTTTAAAAGAGGCCTCTTATCAGTTCCCATTTGCGAACTACTGTGTTTATTCGCTTTTGAGTGGAGCATTTGATTTGTTAACTTCCCCTGGCTGCATGCATGTACAATACTTCTACTGAAGCTGTTCACACTGTTTAAGCCCCATTCCCTGTCAAGATAAGATCTCTTCCCAGGGAAAAGGCAGACAGCTTCTAACAGTATGCTAGAATGCTTGCTTTTTATTACTTAGTTGTGTAAAGCAGATGCCTTAGAACATTTGTAGCATTTCCTATTCAAGCCTCTGTACCTTTCTTTGCACTTTGTATGCATTATCAGATTCATTTTTTAACTTAATCTATTTGGTCATTATGCTCAAACTCTAAATGTAATAAACATTGCATGTTAAAAATATATTTAATATACAAACGCTATGCTGTATATTACTACTAAACAGGCAGCCAAAAGTGCAGTTACCTTGCAGACAACAGGGTCATGATTTGGATGATGCAGTAGCACTGGTCCCAAATGTTGTCAGAACTCCTCTAAACTCAATATTTCTTTATTTAACTACTAAACGGGCAGTCACACTTGCAGTTACCTTGGAGTTAAAAGGGACTTGATTTGGATGGTGCAGCAGGTGCAGTGGCACTGGGGTCAAAAGCTTTAGGGACCCCTCTAACCCCAGTTTATTGCAACATTTTACTACTAAACAAGGTAGTCACAAGCACATTTATTCAGCAGGCAATAGGGTTCTGATTTGAATGGTGCAGCAGGTGCAGTAGCACCATGACCAAAAAGCTCTAGGTACCCGACTAAACTAGTAAAAAGTAGTAACTTTTTTTTTACAACTAAACAGGCAGCCACAAGTGCAGTTATCTAGCAGGCACTAGACAATGATTTCAATGGTGCAGCAGGTGCAGTGGCACTGGGGCCAAAAGTTGTCAGGACTCCTCTAGACACCAAATATTGCTATATTTAACTACTAAATAAGCAGTTGCAAGTGCAGTTACCTTGCAGGCACTAAGGTCATGATTTTAATGGTGCAGCAGGTGGAGTGACACCGGGGCCCAAAGCTCTGAGAACCACTCTATACACCAAATATTGCAACATTTTACTATTAGACAGGCAAATGCAGTTACCTTACAAGCAATAGGGTCGTGATTTGAATGGTGCAACAGGTGCAGTGACACCGGGGGCAAAAGTTGCCAGAACTCCCGTAAACACATAATATTGTTATAACGTCAATGTATTCTATTATTTCGCTCTTTCATTTCATTTTTTTTAAATGTTGCTATTACTTACCTGCACTATACTACTAGCAACCGCACAATATATTGCTTTTTTGTACATAAAAAAGTCATAACACTTTAACTGACTTTCTGTAACTTATATTTTACAACTACTCAGAAAGCTAGAACTTACAACAAAAAACAACTTATTGTTAATCACATATGTGAAACATAATGAATTTACAAATGCTTGTTTTACAGATGCGTTAGCTCGAGACGGAGGCAATGCTACTAATGTTTCTGCCTCTTTGTATGTCATGTTGTTTTCTACCCAAGTTATATATACACTGGGGCATATGAACAAGGGGATTGCGCCACCAGAACATAATTTTTTTCTATGTTATGGTGGCGCAATGCCCTGCACCATATTTACAAAGTAGCGTTAAGCCACTTATTGTGGCTTAACAACACTTCTAAATATGGTACCCTGTCATGCAAGTATCTGTGTGAAAGGGGCGCTTAATGGGTGTTGCTGTGGGTGTTCCACCACAACACCCTTTGCTTTTTGATGCGACCCCAGATTTACAAGGATGTCCAAATCTGAGACAGAAACGAACCCCATGCAATAGCAGGCATTAGATTGGCACAACAAGGAAAAATATTATTTTTTTCTCCTAGTTTTTGCTTTTTCTATGCGTCCTGCATTCTGCAGCCCACATAGAAGGAGCAAATCGCCATTATGGATTGTTTCTGTGCAGTAAGGTCTCCCTTCCTGCACATAGACAATCATCTCTGCACGCAGACACTCTTGCAGTATGGTGCAAGGGTGTCTGTGTTGGTGCTAGGCAGCTATTTTTAGCACCAGAGCAAGGGAAGAAACTAAGGTGCACCATATTGTTGTAAATACAGCGCATCCCTGCATTTTGGAAATGACGGAGCGTGGTGCTGCAAAATTTGCCACAGCTCCACGCTCCGACATTTCCTTATACATATGCCCCTCTGCTTGTTATTCATGCATAGAGCTCTGATGTCTTCTTGGAATTTGTTCACATTGTAAAACATATTGAATAAATAGTTGAATAAATACTACTGTGCTACCCCTTGTGGAATGCCCTCAATATGTTACAAGAGTCTAAACAAGTGAGCTAGATAGAGACAGGGGTGTGTGCTTTATTTTTCCAGTGCAGACTGATGGGGCGTGAGGCCAGATGTGAAGTAACTCCTCTCTCTTTCCTCCTCTGTTGCAGCCTAGACTTGTTCAGGCCATTGAAGTTTCTGGCCCAGACGTCCTGTCATTGATGGATGCTAAAGATGCTGTTTTTCCGCTGCTGTGAGGTCATCAAGGCCTTTGTTTGCTCCTTCGCCTGTCACCTGCACCTGTCCCCCTGCCTGGCATTTCGTGGAATATAATTAGTCAAGGTGACCTTTGCTGCTGTTTTCTCCTGTACCTGAGATGGGTCTGTAATGAATGGCGCTGGCGCTGGCAGAGCAGGGGATCAGATAGAGGAAAAGGTTACAGCCATTCTCCTTTCAGACACATCCCTGATGGGAAAAGTCAAGCCCTCCCTTCCTGCTCTGCATGTCAGGTTTACACACTCCCATGTAAAGAGAGACTTGCTGCAATGAGCAGGTGTGAATGAAATGCACCTTCAGTGTCTGCAGGGGGAGCAATGTAGGGTGCAAGGAACTCAGGGGCATATTATCAAGGGGGTTTATCTCTGCTTTTTTGGCTTTAAAAGCCAAGAACGCGGAGATAAAATGGCTAGCAACACCAGTTAGCGACAGCTAGTAGGAGATAGCGACCATCTTGGGCCCCACTTTGCATGTCATTAGTGATATTTATCACTAATGACATGCAAAGTGGGCGTGCCAAGATGTTAGCGACTGGAAACAGTCGCTAACATCGCTATCTCCTATTACCAACTTTTGGAGATATTTGCGCTAAGCGCGAAAATTTCCAAAAGCTAACACCTGCCCTGAGCAGTTCTTAGCCATGTTATCCAATGGGAGGTGCATAACATGGCTAACAGCATTAGCTCGGTAATGCATGAATATCGCTGACTTTTCAGCGATATTCATCCATTGCGGCCGATTTTTATCGCATTTGCGATAAACCTTGGTAATACCAAGGTTTATCTTCGATAAAAATCGCCGCAGCTCAGCGGTAAATTTTTGTCTCTAACCAAGCAATAGCGATAATTATCGCTATTGCTTGGTAATATGCCCCTCACTCCCTTCCAGTGAAAAATAATGCTTCAGATTTACAGTCATTCAGCATAAGTGCTCAAATGACATTGGGGGCCTAATTACCAGTTTTGCAGTGTGGCGCCATGTCTGCCCCACCCCGTGCCACCAAACCTGTCTTTGGCAGGGTTTTTTTTTGGCGTTCCAATGGCAGTGCCTTTAAAAACAGGCACCGTAATCAGAATGCCAAAAACAGGTCCTGCGCGTTATTGACTGAAAAGTCCATGTCGTGCAGCAACTGCTGTCCATATGGTGCATAATTTTCCTCTGCGGCAGAGTTTACATGCAGGAGGAACCGCCATGAAAACCCTGGAGGAGAAGAAACTCATAATATGCTTGGCAGGACTGTTGTGGGCCCGCCAAGCATAGGGATGTCTCCTGACCGCCTCAACACCGCTAGGGAATGGCGGTTCCCTAGCAGCAGGGCTCTGGTAGTCCCACCACCCTTCTCATAATACCACAGTGGGGAGACCGCCACCGTTGCTCCCCCGCAAGTCAGTCCACCAGACTTGTAATCATGCTCTAAGTTCGCTTCGCGCAGTAAAAGGGGTGCATACAGAAGGGCCAATCAACTTGTTGAAGCAAAATATATAGTTGCAGTTTTATCAAAACGTCACGCAAGGCTGCACTACTTTCCATTGTGAGGGGGCCCTTCAAGTACAAAAACGATCCTTTATCTCTCTTCCCATACTCACATGTTCATGTTATATGATGAAGCACTGGTATCACATGTATCATTCACAACTGCTACTGTTGTGGTTTTGTAGCACTCAAATGAATAGTATGTCCAAGATGCCATGGTATTGCGTACAAAGTGCCCGATTCACAGAATTAACTTAAGACTAAATCCTAAACTTACTACTATTTGGTATTCACAGAATGGATTTAAGACTACTAACTTTACGTCCGCACTCCGGCCCGGAGGCGGAGTTTCCGGCTTGGGGCGGAGCTTGCAGCCCAGATGCAGAGCTTGCGGCTTGGAGGCAGAGCTTCCGGCTCGGAGGTGGGAATTTAGCCATGGCTGAAATCTCCACCTTGGGGTGCAAGTTCCGTCTCTGGGCCGTAAGCTCCGCCTCCAAGCCGCAAGCTCCGCCTCCGGGCTGCGAGCTCCGCCCCTAAGCCGGAAACTCCACCTCTGGGCCAGAAACTCCGCCTCCGGGCCAGAAATTCCAAACCGAGTGCAGACGTAAAGTTAGTAGTCTTAAATCTATTCTGTGAATACCGAAAGTAGTAAGTTCATTCTTTGAATCCCGAAAGTAGTAAGTTCACTCTGTGAATCCCGAAAGTAGTAAGTTCACTCTGTGAATCCCGAAAGTAGTAAGTGCATTCTGTAAATACCAAATAGTAGTAAGTTTAGGATTTAGTCTTAAGTTCATTCTGTGAATCAGGCCCGTATTTATTTGTCCGATAAATGAAAAATTCATGGATTTTATTCAAAGGTTGGAGAACCTTTGTAGCCTATCAATGAAGAGACGTACCATAAACATATCAGCCATGCCTCACTTATGCACATTCCGCCCTCAGATCTTGTGGGCTTCAAGGCACTCCTTGTAGGCGGTCTTACAAATTGTTATTGTTATTGTTAATTTGGATTTCTAAAGCGCATTATTACCAACAGGTCTTTAAGCTCTTAATATCATTAGTAGGCTTTTAAATGTCAATAGTGTCAGTTTCCTTTGCTTGTGTCTGATGCATTCTTTTTCACAGCAGATCAGAGCCACAGTGGCATGCTTGAAGTAATAGCAACTTTTATGCCACTTGTGCACTTCCTGTACATTACTGTGGCTGTTACTGTGACCACTGGGAAAAATACAAATCCCTAAGTTTATTGTAAGCAAGGCCGCCCTTCTAGGGAACATCAGTCATTGAAAAGTGGAGGTTCGTGATATGGAGTGTGCAATGTTTCCTATTATTCCTCCTTTTAGATTTGTTAGGTCACGAAGCATCCCCGAAGTGCTCTCTCGGCGCTGAAGCAGCCCACGCAGCCTTGCACTGTGGTAACCCCAGCACCACTCTAAGAAGCTTCAAAAACCATTTAAGGCTTGCACCCTCTGCTGTACAAATAAAATTAAAAGAACCACTTTATCCTTTGAATTTAATAAAATAGCCTCTAACTAAGACTGGGTAACACTAGCCCACACAAAGGTAAACTTTAATGAAGAATCCAGACATTTGGGTGCACTATTTAATGTTGAAGTTAATATGTGTGGCTTTAGATAATGTATGGCAAATAATATGTATACCGAGGCACCTGTGAGGCTGTGAACACATCAATATATCAACAGAATACATATGCAATGACACGTCAGAGAAAAGTGCTACGACATATAAAAACAGAAACCACGTCTATACAACGTGAGCCCTAAGTGAACCCTGTAAGTCCACAGGTTGGTGTTTGATGTAGAAAAGTGGAACATGGAACATATTGAAGAAAGCAGTCCATTACTATGTAAGCAAGGTTCCATTTATCCCTTGAGATGGCCTGATTGTGAACAAAAGTCTATTTTTACAATTTTGCTTAGGAAAATGATAGAAACTCACTTGAAAGTTCTTCTTACTAATCTATCAATATCTGGCTCTGTGTTGAAATTAGATTATTGACATCTGTAGTGGATAAAGAGCCTTTGAAAATGAAAGTCTGTGCTGCCTGAAAGCCAAGCAGACTTAAACCAGTTCTGCAGGCCTGCCTTCTCACAGTTGCTGTAATGAGCATTCCAATAACGCATGAAGTGTTGTGCTGCCAGGACACAATGCCCCCTTCTTGATGGTGAAATGCCTGTTGTGGGGTAAACAGTGATCACTTAACTTCGGTGGGTCATTGTTAGAACCGGCTGTCTCTAGTTGGCAGAGGTATGCACTTCGGACAAATAGGGACACACCTTTTCTAGTCAGGGCAAGGGGATCACACACTTAGATAACCCCTGCTCACCCCCTTGGTAGCTTGGCAGAGCAGACAGGCTTATCTCAGAGGCAGTGCGTTAAGCATTTATGACCACATACAGTAATAAAGTGAATACACTACAAATGGACACGACACAGTAGTATTATAAAAATAAGGATTTTTATATAAGGCTTAGCACAAGACCAAATAACGACAAAAATATACCACATCTTAATAAATACTCTTGGAAGGGAAAATAATAGTTCAAGTGTAGTTTCTTCTTTAGCAAAAAAGTCTTTAGTATCAAAAGCAACTCTTCTTCTTTAAAACAAAGTTCTTGGCAACAATGTAACCCACACGGGAGTCACACGACGTCGAGGCAAAGTTAATCCAAAGGGTTCGGCGTCGACCGCGAGGAGCGCTACGTCGAGCCCGGAGTCGAGCAGACCCCCACAACACAGTACCTTGGAAAAGCGAAGCACACGATGATCAGCGGCGTCGAGATGTCCGGCGTCGCGTCTTCGGCGTCGATCCGGCCTCGGAGTCTGGGCGACCTGCAGCGGCGTCGATCGATGTCGGGCAGGAGCAGCGCTCCCGAGGTGAAGCAGGATACGGCGTCGTCGTCGATGTCGATGAAGTTGCAAGAGTGAGCAGCGCTCACGGCGTCGAGGGGACTCGAAGTCGATGCGATCAGCAGCGGTGCAGACACGGGGTCACTTGGAGCTGGAGCCGAACTCGCAACTCACTGGCGTTGCTGCTGGCGTCGATCGGGCCCGGCGGCTGGCGTCGAGGAAGCGGGACACTGGAGCCGTTACTCACGATGTCGAGCTGGATTCGGCGGCGTCCGTCGGCGTCGAGATTGCTGGTTTCTTTCAGAGGTGCTGGATTCACAAGTTCCAGCAACAAGCACTTTTAGCAAATGATGAAGTCCTTTAGCCCTGTGACTTCAACAGGAGACTGGCACTCTTCCAGTCCTTGGAGATTTTCTTAGCAAAGTCTGAGAGTACACACACAGTTCCTCTCTCCTGGTTCCTTGGCAAAAATAAAGAAGCACTGCAGGATTCCCCCCAGCAAACAGCACACTGGCAGAAGGGGTAGGCAAGTCCTTGGATCAGCAGGCTTCTTGTCCTTGGTTTCAGGGTTCCTTGTCAGAAGTGATCTAAATTCTTGGTTCAGGGGTCCTTCTCTTATACCCCTTTTTGGCTTTGATCCCTTTGTCCATGCAGGGGAATTTCCCAACATCCTGGGTCTGTTGTGGGTGTAGCCAGGCAGAGGCACCTGGCCTATTCACTGGGCAGGGCAGAGTCCTCAGCCGCCCAGTAGGAGGTGGAGCCAGTATTGTCACTGGCAGGAGCAGAGCTATCAGCCTCCCGGCAGGAGGTGGGGCCAGGATCGTCCCTGGCAGGCACAGAGCCATCAGTCGCCTGGCAGGAGGTGGAGCCAGCATTGTATCAGGCAGGACAGGCTATCAGAACCTACTCTCCCCCTACTCTCAATGCAAATGTCCCACTCATCCCACACTGACTCAGCAGATCTCTGGAGCCACCCAGCTCCTGTCACACACACACCAAACCAGCAGAAACCAGAAATAGTTAGACAAGAAAATAGCCACTTTCTAAAAGTGCTATTTTCAAACCCAGAGTCCAAAAACCATCCACACAAACGGATGCGTTATTAAACCCCGAGTTCAGGGATACCAAACTCGACATTGCACCATGCTCCCCGAGCCAGCTAGGATTATAGCATTAATAACCCAGGCAGCCCATTCTAACTAATGGAGAGCAGGTTACCTTACAATAGTGAAAAACGAATATGGCTGTAATTCACTATTAGGACATGCCAACCTGGTCAGGCTTGCCCTACCTTATACTTACAATGCACCCTGCCCGTGGGTCTACCATAGGGGTGACTAACATGAAGCTAAGGGAAGGTTTAGGGACTGGCAAGTAGGTGTACTTGCGCAGTCAGCGTGACAGTACTAGACTGCACGTGGGTCTGGCAATGGCAGACCCTCAGACATACTTTTACGAGGCCGCTCTTGTGGGTGGCACAACACGTGCTGCAAGCCCACGAGCAGCATTTGTATTTACAAGCCCTGGCACTCCGGGTGCACTAGACTAGGGACTGACAGTAAACCAAATAAGCCAAACATGGAATTCAATCAATACATCAATTTAACATAGGGAGCACTTGCACTGTGGCACTGATCAGTAGTGGCACAGTGCCCAAAGCATTACACCAGCAAAAACATCGTAAACAGTGGAGGCAAACAGAAAAAAATGGAGGAGAGACTCAAGCCAATGATGCCAGGTCTAACACGTGTCCCCTCCAGCTGAAATGTGGGGAGAACTACCCTTGACTAAGGGAGTCCTCATCACTAAGGCGGAAAAATCTGGACAGACCATCAGCATTGGCGTGATCTGTACCAGGGCGGTGTTCCACCGTGAAGTCCATCCCCTGTAGGGAAATGGACCACCTCAACAGTTTTGGATTCTCGCCCCTCATCTGCATCAACCATCTGAGGGGCCTGTGGTCTGTCTGAACCCGGAAGTGAGTCCCAAACAGGTAGGGTCTTAGCTTCTTCAGCGCCCAGACCACAGCAAATGCTTCTCGCTCTATCGCACTCCACCTTGTTTCCCTGGGAAGTAACATCCGGCTGATGAAGGCTACAGGCAAGTCTCGGCCCTCTTCATTCACCTGAGCTAGAACAGCCCCCACGCCATGCTCTGAAGCATCCGTCTGGACAATAAATTCTTTAGAAAAGTCGGGTGCCTGGAGTATAGGTGCTGTGCACATAGCAGTTTTCAGGGTGTCAAAGGCTGTTTGACAGGCATCAGTCCAGATCACATTTCGTGGCTGCTTCCTGGAAGTTAGCGAAGTCAAGGGGTGCACAATGTTACCATAATCCTTGACAAACCTCCTGTAATAACCCGTGAGTCCTAAGAAGGCTCTCACCTGAGTTTGGCTTTTGGGCGGCGCCCAAGCCAGGATGGTATCAATCTTGGGTTGCAGGGGGGCAACCTTGCCGCTCCCTACTTGGTGCCCCAAGTACACCACAGAACCCTGCCCAATCTGGCACTTACTGGCTTTGATTGTGAGGCCTGCTCTGCGCAGGGCCAACAACACTTCCTGGAGGTGGCGCAAGTGTTCCTCCCAGCTGGCGCTGAACACTGCGATGTCGTCCAGGTAGGCGGCACTGAAATCCTCCAGTCCAGCCAAGACCTGGTTGACCAACCTCTGGAAGGTGGCAGGGGCATTCTTCATCCCAAAGGGCATCACCCGGAACTGGTAGAGCCCATCTGGTGTGGAGAATGCTGACCTCTCCTTTGCCCCATCAGTTAAGGCGATCTGCCAGTACCCAGACGTCAGATCAAACGTGCTAAGGTACCGTGCAGCCCCCAACCGATCTATGAGCTCATCAGCTCTGGGGATGGGGTGCGCGTCAGTCTTCGTGACTGAATTGAGTCCTCGGTAATCCACACAGAACCGAAGTTCTGGTGAAGCACCAGGCGCTGCAGCCTTCGGGACCAAGACCACTGGGCTGGCCCAAGAACTGCTAGAGGACTCAACCACCCCTAACGCAAACATTTTGGAGACCTCCTCCTTAATGTATGCTCTGACCTTGTCAGTCACCCTGTAAGCCTTGTGCTTCACAGGAGGGCTGTCTCCGGTGTCAACATCATGGACACACCAATGAGTGACACCCGGAACCAAGGAAAACAGATCAGGGAATTGTCCCAACAGTTGGTGACAATCCTGCTGCTGCTCAAGGGTCAGTGTGTCAGAGAGGACCACACCATCCAATGACCCATCTTGCTCTTTAGCACACAGGAGGTCAGGAAGAGGCTTACTCTCCTCCTCCATTCCAGCATCTGTAGCTAGGAGCATGCCCACTTCGGACCTTTCTAAGTGGGGCTTCAAACGGTTGACATGCAGGACCCTCAAGGGGTTCCTGGGAGATTTCAAGTCCACCAAGTAGGTGACATCGCTCTTCTTCTCCACAACCTTAAACGGTCCAGTCCACCTGTCCTTGAGCGCACAAGGTTCCACAGGGGACATGACCCACACTTCCTGACCAGGCTGAAGCTCTACCAGAGTGGTATTCCGGTCGTACCAACGCTTCATCTCCTCCTGGCTGGCCTCCAGATTTGCCTGAGCAAGATCTCTGAAGCGCCTAGTCTGGTTCCTGAAGGCCAGCATGTAACTGTATACATCCTGGGGAGGTTTCCTGGGAGATTGCTCCCAGCCTTCTTTGACCAGACTCAAAGGTCCTCTTACCGGGTGACCATACAAAAGCTCAAAGGGGCTGAACCCTAGAGACTTCTGCTGCACCTCACGGTAAGCAAACAACAGGCATGGCAAGAGGACGTCCCATTTCCGCCTCATTGGTTCTTCAAGACCCATGATCATGCCTTTAAGGGTCCGGTTGAATCTCTCAACCAGCCCATTACCTTGAGGGTGGTAAGGAGTGGTGAACTTGTAGGTTACCCCACACTCCTTCCACAGAGACTTCATATAGTTGGAAATGAAGTTGGTGCCCCGGTCTGACACCACCTCTCTGGGGAACCCCATGCGGGAGAAAACACCCATCAGTGCCCGTCCCACCACGGGGGCCGTCACTGTTCGGAGAGGGATGGCTTCCGGGTACCGTGTGGCATGGTCCACCAAGACCAGGATAAACCTGTTGCCCAGGGCTGTCTTGGGGTCCAGGGGCCCAACAATGTCAATGCCCACCCGGTCAAAGGGGGTACTGACCACTGGAAAAGGTTGGAGGGGAGCCTTCTGCTTCCTTCCGCTTTTCCCACTTGCCTGGCAAGTGTGACAAGTCTTACAATGGATGTCTACATCCCTTCGCATCTGAGGCCAATAAAAATGGGTGACAAGCCTGTCATAGGTCTTGTCCTGCCCCAGATGTCCAGCTAAAGGAACGTCATGAGCCAAACCCAGTAGGAAGGCTCTAAAGCGCTGGGGTACCACCAGCACACGGGCTGACCCAGGTTCAGCAGCCTTAGGCTCGCTATACAGGAGGTCGTTCTCCCAGTACAAGAAATGTGACCCTGACTGATCACCTGAGGTTTGGGCTGAGGCCTGCTGCCTCATACCCAAAAGAGAAGGGCACACCTTTTGTTCTGCACAAAATTCTTCCCTGGAGGGACCACCATCCTGCTGCCAATGGGTCAGCTCGGGCAGGTCTCCCAGTTCAGCAACTTGTTCCCCTGTGGGCTCCAGGGCATCCCCCTCAGGGTCTACCTCCTCCTGGACCACAGGAACTACGGGGGCCGGTTTCCAGCGCCTCCTGCCTCTTCTCTTCACAGCTGGGTCCTGGGCCGTACTTTCAGGCTCCGGGACCCCATCAACACCCTTACTTGCTGTCATGGATGCACACACCCACTCTGGCACACCCAACATTTTCAAATGTGTCTCCCTCTCCACCTTAGCCCAAGGGGAGTCTTCCAAATCATTGCCCAGGAGACAATCAACAGGCATGGCGGGCCTCACAGCAACTTGAAGAGTACCTGAAACTCCCCCCCATTCAAAGGAAACTTGAGCTACCTCACACTCTTTCTGGGAGTTGTCAGCAGCTATCACGGGGTAGAATGCCTGGGGAACCACCTGCTCTCTGGACACCAAGTGACACTTGACAGCTGTCACACTCGCTCCGGTGTCTCTGAGAGCTTCCACTCTATGGCCATTAATGGTCACCCACTGCCTATATTTATTAATGTTACTAGGCAGAGGGGGTGGAGGGACCATTTCCATGTCTCCTAGCGAGACCAGGGACATTTCTGCGGAACCCCTCCCACCAGGGACAACCATCTCCTCCCCTCCCAGGGCTACACTCGCCAACTGACGGGGGGTGCACGCGGCGGTGCATTCGAATTCTTCATGGGACACTGGGGGTCATAATACCGGTGTCCCACCTGCCCACAAACGTAGCAGGTTAGGGGGCCCCTATGAACAGGTTTACCCGTCGGGGCCCCTGGCTTCTTCTCGGGGGGAGGCTGGGAACCTTTCCCTTGGTTCCCTTGGGGATTACTTTGGGGCCCTTTCTGGGACTCCTTCTGTTTACCCTTGTCCCCCCACTCTTCTGCTGGGGACCCTGCCCACCTTTGGCTGAGTCTCCCACTGGACCCTTGTGGACCCTGGTACTGACCCAGGGGTCCGCCTCCTCAGCAAGTTTTCTAGGGTTAGATATCTTGCTATCAATAAGGTGCTGGTGCAGCTCTGGAAAACAGTTATTAGACAAGTGCTCCCAAGCAAACAAATCATAAAGAGCTTAATAACTTTCCACTTTGCTGCCCTTTACCCAACCATCCATGGCTCTGCAAAAAAAAGACACATATTCAACCCAAGTCGTACCAGGCAACTTCTTGCATTCTCTAAAAGCTTGTCTGTACTTTTCTGGGGTTAGGCCATACCGCAACATTAAAGCATCTTTCATATGAGCATAAGACATCCTATCCTCAACAGGCATGTCTAACAGGGTATCTCTCCCCTCATTCACAAAGCGACCCCACAACCCCGCTCCCCAATCCTTCTCAGGGACCCGGTGGGCCAACAATGCTAACTCATATGCTTTAAACCACTGGCCAATATCTTCATTCTTATGATAATCTTTTATCACATCTTTGGGAAAATAAAACCTACTTTCTGCAGGCCCAGATGGGATGCTGCCACCAGAGGGATTCAATTCTAACTTCTTAGCTTGGATGTCCAACTCCCTCAACTTGGTATCACGCTCCAAAGCTAACTTCTCTCTTTCAAAATCCAACCTTTTGGTCTCCAAATCAGCTTCCCTCCTACCTCTTGCATTTTCTAACTCCAACTGCCCATTTATCTTAAGCCTTGCCATTTCCATGTTGTATGCTCGCTCTTTCGCCCTTTCTTCTCTTTCTTCAGGGGAAAGACCTTTGGAGGAAACACTGCTACCGGGAGAGGACACAGGCCCATTCACTGGCGCCTCCTCATCCCCTTCCCCTGGCGGTACCACCACCGCATCAGAGGGATCTCTGGACTCCAACCAGGCCTTCAAAGCTTTGAGATAGGTTTCCTTGACCTTGAAGCCTAGGAACTTTAAACTGCTTGCAAAAGAATTTCAGCTCCTCTACCTTGTAGTTGTCGATTTTAGCTCTATCAAATTCCTCCACAACAACAGCAGGGGTAGTGACTCCGGTGTCACTCATGGTCAAAACTGGCAGTGTTCAAAAAATCAAGTTTCAGAAAAGCGGAGAACAAAAATAGGATCCTTCCAAATTAGATTGTGGCTGCGCTATGGTCTGCTTTCACTATGTAGCGCACACTAATCACTGCACATGGGTCATAAATGCAAAGTTCAAATCCTCACCGCTGACCAACCAATGTTAGAACCGGCTGTCTCTAGTTGGCAGAGGTATGCACTTCTGACAAATAGGGACACACCTTTTCTAGTCAGGGCAAGGGGATCACACACTTAGATAACCCCTGCTCACCCCCTTGGTAGCTTGGCAGAGCAGACAGGCTTATCTCAGAGGCAGTGCGTTAAGCATTTATGACCACATACAGTAATAAAGTGAATACACTACAAATGGACACGACACAGTAGTATTATAAAAATAAGGATTTTTATATAAGGCTTAGCACAAGACCAAATAACGACAAAAATATACCACAATCTTAATAAATACTCTTGGAAGGGAAAATAATAGTTCAAGTGTAGTTTCTTCTTTAGCACAAAAGTCTTTAGTATCAAAAGCAACTCTTCTTCTTTAAAACAAAGTTCTTGGCAACAATGTAACCCACACGGGAGTCACACGACGTCGAGGCAAAGTTAATCCAAAGGGTTCGGCGTCGACCGCGAGGAGCGCTACGTCGAGCCCGGAGTCGAGCAGACCCCCACAACACAGTACCTTGGAAAAGCGAAGCACACGATGATCAGCGGCGTCGAGATGTCCGGTCGTCGCGTCTTCGGCGTCGATCCGGCCTCGGAGTCTGGGCGACCTGCAGCGGCGTCGATCGATGTCGGGCAGGAGCAGCGCTCCCGAGGTGAAGCAGGATACGGCGTCGTCGTCGATGTCGATGAAGTTGCAAGAGTGAGCAGCGCTCACGGCGTCGAGGGGACTCGAAGTCGATGCGATCAGCAGCGATGCAGACACGGGGTCACTTGGAGCTGGAGCCGAACTCGCTACTCACTGGCGTTGCTGCTGGCGTCGATCGGGCCCGGCGGCTGGCGTCGAGGAAGCGGGACACTGGAGCCGTTACTCACGATGTCGAGCTGGATTCGGCGGCGTCCGTCGGCGTCGAGATTGCTGGTTTCTTTCAGAGGTGCTGGATTCACAAGTTCCAGCAACAAGCACTTTTAGCAAATGATGAAGTCCTTTAGCCCTGTGACTTCAACAGGAGACTGGCACTCTTCCAGTCCTTGGAGATTTTCTTAGCAAAGTCTGAGAGTACACACACAGTTCCTCTCTCCTGGTTCCTTGGCAAAAATAAAGAAGCACTGCAGGATTCCCCCCAGCAAACAGCACACTGGCAGAAGGGGTAGGCAAGTCCTTGGATCAGCAGGCTTCTTGTCCTTGGTTTCAGGGTTCCTTGTCAGAAGTGATCTAAATTCTTGGTTCAGGGGTCCTTCTCTTATACCCCTTTTTGGCTTTGATCCCTTTGTCCATGCAGGGGAATTTCCCAACATCCTGGGTCTGTTGTGGGTGTAGCCAGGCAGAGGCACCTGGCCTATTCACTGGGCAGGGCAGAGTCCTCAGCCGCCCAGTAGGAGGTGGAGCCAGTATTGTCACTGGCAGGAGCAGAGCTATCAGCCTCCCGGCAGGAGGTGGGGCCAGGATCGTCCCTGGCAGGCACAGAGCCATCAGTCGCCTGGCAGGAGGTGGAGCCAGCATTGTATCAGGCAGGGCAGGCTATCAGAAGCTACTCTCCCCCTACTCTCAATGCAAATGTCCCACTCATCCCACACTGACTCAGCAGATCTCTGGAGCCACCCAGCTCCTGTCACACACACACCAAACCAGCAGAAACCAGAAATAGTTAGACAAGAAAATAGCCACTTTCTAAAAGTGCTATTTTCAAACCCAGAGTCCAAAAACCATCCACACAAACGGATGCGTTATTAAACCCCGAGTTCAGGGATACCAAACTCGACATTGCACCATGCTCCCCGAGCCAGCTAGGATTATAGCATTAATAACCCAGGCAGCCCATTCTAACTAATGGAGAGCAGGTTACCTTACAATAGTGAAAAACGAATATGGCTGTAATTCACTATTAGGACATGCCAACCTGGTCAGGCTTGCCCTACCTTATACTTACAATGCACCCTGCCTGTGGGCCTACCATAGGGGTGACTAACATGAAGCTAAGGGAAGGTTTAGGGACTGACAAGTAGGTGTACTTGCGCAGTCAGCGTGACAGTACTAGACTGCACGTGGGTCTGGCAATGGCAGACCCTCAGACATACTTTTACTAGGCCGCTCTTGTGGGTGGCACAACACGTGCTGCAGGCCCACGAGCAGCATTTGTATTTACAAGCCCTGGCACTCCGGGTGCACTAGACTAGGGACTGACAGTAAACAAAATAAGCCAAACATGGAATTCAATCAATACATCAATTTAACATAGGGAGCACTTGCACTGTGGCACTGATCAGCAGTGGCACAGTGCCCAAAGCATTACATCAGCAAAAACATTGTAAACAGTTGAGGCAAACAGAAAAAAATGGAGGAGAGACTCAAGCCAATGATGCCAGGTCTAACAGTCATTTACTAGGGGAAACAAAGGTGGCAGGATCACAACAGACCACTGCAACAGCCTTCTTTTTCACCTAAGGATAGTGTTATAGAACCCAAGTTGCAGAAGCGAGAGATGATGTGGCCTAACGGCTAGAGTGGTCGACCTCAAAGCTGGGGAACCGGGTTCAAGTCTTGGCAGGAATGTGCAACATCCTGTGATTCTGGGTGAATGTATTAGGAACCGTTTTGCGGATCCTTGCAATTCGCAATTAGGTAATCGCAAAATGGCATGTGTGAAAGTGTGTTGAACACTTTCTATGATTCCCAGAGGTTCGCAAATAACCTACTCCATGAATATTAATGAGTTGGTCCCACTAGGAATCGCAAAAATAACAGGGATGATGGCCTTCTGAGATCAGCAGACCACCACTCTAGGCTCATGGCGGCCCTGGGCAGGGAGCGTAGGTAGGGAGCCCTGGAAAAGGGGGTGCGGGCGGGGCAGAGCCCCCCGGAGCTCAGGAAGGGGGTCAGGGTGTTTGGAAGTGGAGCAGAGCCGGAGGCCGCCAAATCCCTGCCACTGGGGCCGCCACGCAAATATGTATCCATCCTCAGGGGATTATTACATTAAGGATATATATTGGCGTGGCGGCCCCTGGGGTTTGGCAGCCCTGTGCAGGTGCACAGCTTGCACATGCCTAAGGCATGTCTGTGATTGCTTTTAAATAAAGCAACATTTATTTTCTAAAACAGACCTATTTTCCTTACATGAAAATAGACTGCTTTACTAAAAGAAAAATGTAAAGTTTACCTTTCAGTTTTTAAGAGCAGGCAGAGATCCCTGCCTACTCTTAAAAAAGGTTTTCGCGCATATTCAGAAAGGGTTTGCGAATGGGATAACACCAACTGGTAGCTGGTGGGAACTGTAAATGTTTTGCAAGTGCATTCACAGTCGCAAAGCATTCATGCAAATGGCTGCGATTCAGTATTTGAAAGGGACGCCCTAAAACCCCTCCTCCAAATACCGAACAGCAAACTCAATTTTGCGAATTTGTTACAGATTACTGAATCACAAAATAGTGTTTGATACATGGAAAAAGCATTTTTTGCATTCGCAAACGGGCCGGTTCTGTGAATCGGCCTGTTTGCGAACTCAAAATTGCATGATATATGTGGCCCTAAATCTCTCTGTGCCTAACAAAATGAATGTGTCCATCTGTAACTCCACTGATGCTCATGTAAAGCGCTCTGATACCTTCGGGTGGAGTTTACGTTATATCAAACTCCCCAAAAAAAGAAAAAAAAGAAAAGAAGCCTTTCACCCAGAGAGGTGTTTCAGATATTTCTCTCTTTCCACATTAGGAGAAACACCTTATTCAGGAAGAGTTGCTTGTTCCCCATTTCCATACGGAGGGATCTAGGAATGAATCCAGGGCTCCTGAGATGAAAGCCTGACTTCTACCATTTTGAATACAGGCCTCTGTAAAGAAGGTTGAGTTTTTAGATAATTCCACCAAGAGGGGACCAAGCAAGTCTCCAGTCACTGGCTACCGCCTTGGATAAAAATACCACCTCACCTCCGTCTTCTCAGAACATTCCTGGACCTGAAAGCAACATGTGAATAAGGAAGACTTGACCTGACTTAATAGGGGAAGAAGCCGGAAAGACGCCTGATATACAATTGCACCTAGAAGATGGAAATGTTCTCCAAGAATCAGCTAGAAGGCGTCCAGTTGTCTATCTTAAGGGTACAAACCCTGACTAGAACAAAGAAGGCTCCCCAGAGCACCTGGTCACTCTAGGAGAAGCATGAGTGATTTTCAGAGTGTCAGAAAATATGTGGCTTATACAAGTTTCTGACTTTTGGAATATTGAATCAAGCAAATAAAGCTCCTTAGCAAAGATTCAAACTAAGTGGCCTGATAGTAACAGTTTGCAAAATTGGAGCTTTTCCTCTAGCATTCAAGGCTACTACAGGACTGTCAAAAAGAAGTATACAACCATTGTAGAGCCTTTGTCTGCTATGGCCGCCAGCCATGCCCATCTGAATGAATCAGAGTATCTGAAAAAAGTGACTAAGTGTGAACATAGGAATTGGGATCATCTTAGGCGCCCGACACATCACAGAGGTGAAGCAAACTCAGTGGCTTCACATTCCGATTTTGTACCACTTGGAGCATTTGGTGCAGAGCTTGAAGACAGCATATTCCTCTTCAAATACCCTCACGGGCTTCAGCATCCCGCCTTGCTCCTCTGGGAGATATTCAGAACAAGGGGCCCGATTCACAGAACTAACTTAAGACAAACTCCTAAACTTACTACTTTTAGTAGTCACAGAAGTTAGGATTTTGTCTTAAAACAGACTTAAGACAGACTTAAGTTAGGATTTTGTCTGAAGTCTGTCTTAAGTCTGTCTTAAGTTTGTCTTAAGACAAACTTAAGACAAAATCCTAACTTCTGTGAATACCAAAAGTAGTAAGTTTAGGATTTTGTCTTAAGTTAGTTCTGTGAATCTGCCCCTAAAAGAGTAACAAAGTCCCAAGGTAAAACTTTATGACTGGTATGATGCAAATGTAAAAGCCAGCATTTGGAAAGCACACAGCTACCTCCAACGGAGGTGTCTCAGTGTTGGGGTCCTCGGGAAGATTAAGCAAGCTGCTCCCCAGAGTCACATATGGTGCTGGCCTAACCTGCCACCAGAGCCGGGTTTGCCATGAACATGTACATTAATTGGTGCTTTGACATCACTTGGTAGTTTTTGCCTTAATGTTAAAATGTTAAAACTATTATGTGTGGTTCCCTTAATCCACTTGTAACAAGGTTATGTAGCTCTTTGTATTACATGTTACTTGATCTTTTTTAATTGATTTGCTCATTTTTTTAGTTGTTTTCTCAGCTATAGTGTTATTTGGTACTGCTTGAATCTATTGCATTTCTCTAGGAAAATACCTGTCACTTGTACCATAGCTACCACGGTTGTGAGCAGTGAACCGTGTTGTGACCTAACAAGACTGTGTTTCATTACATTGGTAGGACTATCATCTCTCTCTCAAATTGATAACAAACACTCTGAAAAACTTTTATTTTCATTCAATTATATTGTTAGTGTTGTGATGCAATCAACTCCAGGTACACTGGGTATGTAACAGGTAAAAACGTGAAATTGTGTCAAGCTTAGAATGTAAAAGGGAAGTTTTGTAACTACAGAGCCATATAAAATAAAATAAAACTTCGCATTTAAGAGAAGCCAGGAGGAAGGAATTAGTCTTCATCTCGCATGGTAGAGCAATGCATGAGTGGAATTAAAATGAACCCATTGAACTTGTAAGAATTAGAAAACAGATTCATGAAGTTGTCACATTTGTCACCATAGTGGAGCTTCTCTTCCAGGTGACATTTTTTAATAACAAAGAGCTTTTGTCAGAAGTTTTTTTCTCCTGCAGAAACATGTTTTTCCTAAGAAACCTCTGCACAGGTTTTCCAGTGTCTTTTTTATGTTGTATTATTACTTTGCTTTTCTCGAAGTTTTTGACTCACTCCTCAGACATAATGAACTTCCCGAAGATGGCAAAGGCTGAGGTTTATAGCCATCAGGATTAAGGCCTTTAAAGCTATCCTGAGTATTCAGAGGCATATTTATGAGAGGCTTGCGTCACGCTTGCACCATGCAAAGTGGACATGCATGACGCAAGCATCTTAGATTCATGAAGGCATGCAAAGCCACTTTGCGTGGCTTTGAATGACTTAAAAAGCATGGAGTACAGCAATGCAGCGCAAATCGCTGTGTTACCTTACTCTGCACAAGGGAGGTGTTCCACGGGTGTTGTGTTGGGTGTTCCCACGTAGCTCCCATGGTTTTTGACGCATTCCCAGATTTACAAGGACTTGTACACCTGGCAATGTGCCCAAATCTTACGCATCCCTGGTGAGGCATAACAAGGAGAAATGTCTTTATTTTTACTCATTTTTTTCCTCTTTCTATGTGTGCTGCATGCTACAAGGAAAAAGCCTCTCAGATTTTTTGTTTTATTAAGGAAGGTGCCATGTTCTACAAAACAACAATCCTGCATGCAACGGAGGCACCATTACACCATGGTGCAAGGGTGCATGCGTTGGCACTAGGCTGCCAAACTGTAGCCAGCGCAAAGGAAGAGGACAGGAATGCATACAGCATATACCTGCCCTTTCCTTGTGACGCAGGGCAGCACAACAAGGTGACGTTCTGCGCTGCCCCTCGTAGATATGCCCCTCAGGGTCTTTGAGACCCAATCAACAAGGCCCAGGAGGAACTTGGAAGTCAACCTTCACTTTGAGTCAGTACAGCGCCTGCGAAGCACACAGCATAGGTTGTTTGTAGCATCCTGCAAGGTGAGCCCGGGCCAAGCAGTGACTGCTAGACACTGGTGAATAATTCACCTGTGCCATCTGACTCTCACCTGCGACAGCTGTGTCTGACTCAGCGGGCTTGTAAATCAGCTTAGCATTGTCAGCACAGCAGGGGAACTTGACACCCAGCTGATGAAACGTCTCCTGCAGTGACTGAAAAGGGCCATTCATTTATTTTCCTCCTTTAGTGACTCCCACTTGTGGCTCTTTACTGCAATGGACTAGTTTTAAAATCTCATCTGAAGCCCCACCTTCTGAATGGCCTAGCGATCAGCAGTGCAGCAGGTATAGTTGCACCAGGGCTCAGAGACCGGAGGAGTCCTCGGCACCCCAATGATGCCTGTTTTTCAGTAGTTAACCAGGTGATAGGGGTCTGAGTCTACTTGCTTGCATTAAAGCTCCAGCACCATTTCTTCACCACTGCACCTTCCTCTACATAATGGTTTAGACGCAACTTGGATTTGGGTGAATGAAAGCAGTGAGCAAGGGAAGAATACACAGTGACACTACCCATTCTGGACAAAGACCAGAATTAAACTGGTCTTTTTACCTCTACGAGTGGACATCACATAGGGTGTTGGTGTGATGAATTGATTTGCTCATCTGTAAACATAGTGATCCACTATCAATTTTGATACCAGAACTATACTACTCTAAATGTCAAGGACCCAGCAGAGAGGTGTCGGGCTCCTGAAGCACAGGGCCACAGTCTTCGAGAACAGTTGTGGAGAAAAACAGCACCCTTGGTAAAAGTGGGAGGGCCATAGGAGTAGGCCTCCACACTAAAGGGCTTATTAGCAGATCGGGCGGATCGGCCCCGCCGGGACCGTGATCTGCCCGCCAGATGCTCCCGATTCACCCCCGCCTTATTAATATGGCGAGGGGCACCGCAGCGGACAGAAAGACCGTCCGCCGCTTTTCCACCGGTTGGATTACCAGCGGGGCGGAAAAGGCCCTCAATATGGGGGTGGTGCCTTGCAGGCACCGCCATCCATATTAGGATGTGCAGTTTTAAAGGCCTTTCCATGGTGGCTATGCCGCCATGGACAGGCCAGCGGGAATTGCTTTGGGGGCCCGTTACAGTAGCCCTGGGGGTTGAATGGATGGGGTGCTGCACCTGGGGGGTACCTGTGGTACCCCTCTTCATTGGCAGGCACCGCGCTGTGCCTGTCACGTTGTGCATGCCAATGCACAACATGCATATTTTGATTTGCGGCGGGTGCTGCTTACAGCACCACCCGCTGCAATAAGCGGGATGCGCCCGCCAGAGTGGCAAACGCATCCTAATGGGCCTATCAGGACCGCCGCACATCTGCCGGTCGGTCCTGTGTACCGTTACGGTGGAGGGCAGACTCATCGTAATAGAACCCTAAGAGTACAAACAGAAGTGTGGTCCAGGAACAAGGAGGCAGGAATGGGACTGAAGAGACTGCAGAGGGGTCCACGGACTCATAGAGGTGAGAACAGCACTTGGCAAAGGGACAGGATGTGCATGCACCAAGACTAAGTGGGCACCACTAGTGGTGAGAGCCTCAAGAGCATGGGAGGCACCAAGCCCATCCCATCGAAGATACCAACCTGGAAGGGCATGGAACCATGGCATAAACTGCAAGTAGAAGTATATAGAGGGGCAGCTGGGTGTGATGGCCCATGCAGAACGAGAGACTGTGGAAGATAATGGGCCCCCTCATGCCTCACTAAGGGGTGGCATAGAGGAAACACTCGATGGCAATCTTGAAGAGACTGGATGCAGGGGTGAGTTGAGGAATAAGTGGGCGAGAACCATAGGAAGGTCTATGGTCCAAAAAGCAGGGTGAGTTCCTTGGGTCAAGGGCCTCTTTTCCTGTGATGGTCGGTCACAGGACAGCCAAGGGGCTGTGGGACAAGGATGATGAGAGACATAGAAGTGTTTCAGTCTCGTCATTTTAGGACAAGAGCAAATGGGAGGTAAAAGGAGAGATGCCAGTTGCAGGGGTGACAGGGGAGAAGAAACAAATGAGGATGGCATCTGGGGTTGTGAAAAGGAGAGGTGAGAGTCCGAGAGACATGATGAACTGATGGAGACCAGGAGATGCAGTGAAAGAAGAAAGACACTGCGGAACAGCCCATGCCATGTGGAGGGCGCACCTGGGAAAAGTGCTAGATTTTGCATGGGGAGGACCTGAGAGAAGGGAAAGAAGTGACAAAAGGCTGGGATTGACCGAGTTACCATGATCCCTAGGTAGAGACACCCAATGTGAGTATGCAGGGGACTGGTGGGCAACATGGGAGAAGGAGAGAGTAGATAAGAGAAGAAGAGGAGGGTGGGATAGACTAGTTGGGGAGTTGGAGCAGGGAGGGATAGCTAAGTTTACCAATTATGAAGGCGTCATGAAGTGATGGAAATCGGACAAAGTCTTGGAAAAAATTTCAGAAGTCATGAAAGACAAAAGGGGGTAGACAAGATGAAGCGATGCAGGCCTGGGAAACAGATCTCAGAGCTCTGGCCGGAGCAGACAGTATGAGTGGGACAAAAGGGAATAATTAACACAAGGAGATGTACAGCAACACAGGAATGCTGGGAGACAAATGGATGGAGATGGCGGTGATGTAGTGGCTTGGTCAGTAAGATTTCCTACATGTGCACTGCCACCTTTTCAGGGAGTCACTTTCTAACCATCCCTAAGGAGAATATCTGGGCTAGTGACTATGTGGAGATCTGAACATTTTTTCATAGACATGAAGTAAAGAGTGATTCATAGCAGAAGAGAACTGACTAAACGGCATAGGGCTAGACATGTGGACTGCAGCATTCATGATTAAGGCTCTCTCTTTTCCGTTTTTACTGATTTTTACAGATAAATACAGACAGAAACATATTTTCTTGTCTGTATTTATTTTTAATTGTGGATAAATACTGAAATTGGATTCCTTTTTGAGTAATTCTAAATAGTGTGCCATGACTACCAGGCCAAAAGCTGTGTGGATTGATAGGTAAGGAGGCTAAAAAAGAAAGGAATTTTAGTAAAGAGGCTTTAACAGCAGTAGATATGCACAAGATTGATACTGAAATGTACATATTTTCTTATAAGTGCATTGATCTATCTTCTGCGGGTGTTTACAACACTAAAACCTAGTAGCCATTCAAGCATGAGTGCATATTTACTGGTTAAATACATGTGGAAATATACAAATTTCAGCTTCATTTTTCCACAAAACACAAAATAAATATGGATAAATACAGATAAAATTAGCAAAAAATAAATATGGATAAATACAGACGGAAATGTAAAAAAAAGTAAATAACATAAAACCGGGAGCCCTATTCATGATCAATGCAAGTATATTCTGAAAAAAGCACCCAGAGAGTATCAATGCCTTATTAAAATATATGCATATCTGTAGGACAGCACAAATACATTTTCAAGGTTTGGATTGACTTACATATGACAAGGAATTAAGGGGGATATTCAAAAGGACTTATCTCTGATTTATCCCCACCTTAACGCATCAAAAGTGGAGATAGATTTAACACCCCATTCACAAGCTGGTGCAAATTGCAGACATCACCAGTATTCCTGGGACAACTGCCCCAAAATGTATTCCCACGGTGGACACCACCAACTAAACCTAATGAGATGCAGAGTAGGCGTTCCCATGCAAAAACATACGAAAAAACCACAACACCACTTTCACAACGAACTGCCATATCTGCGATGCGAACCAAAAATAGGCGATAAGCCGCGGTAGCAGCAGGGAATTAACACCTGTCTTTTGCTGGTGTTAAGCAGGACGACTACCTGCAGCATAAAAGGGAGCCTAGCCAAGAGCCACACCGGAAGACCCACAGATGCCATGGAGACAATGATCATGCAACGTGGATACTCATGAGGGCCCCAGCACCAAATGTCACCCACACTGCGCAGGAGCAGCTGGAGACCAAGCAAGGCCCCTACACCATAGCTGGATTCCCTCACATATCAGGGAAAATCAACTGCACACATGTACCCCTCTTGCCCCCTGCCCACACTGCATACAACTACCACAACAGGAAGCACACGCATACTGTGAATGTGCAGGCAACAGTGGCCCGCCCGGGACTCCTTAACAATGATGTGGCCAACTCCAAAGGCAGAGTGCATGAATCTCACATCTCCCGTCAGTCCATCATCACCCAGCACTCCCAGGATGGCACACATGGAAATGCAATGCCTGTTGGTAAGTCCAAAATAAACACACCACACACCTTCAGCCCACAGTCATGCAACTCAAGACACTGCCAATGGGCACACAGCACAACTACATTTAACAAAACACACAATATGCCAACCGTGCATGTCTGTTGCATGTCCTGGTGGCACTGCCGTTGGCAGTGCTGCAGATCAGTTACCGGCTAAGCTTCGGCCTTGCAGACGTCACCTGCATCCAGCCTGTGTTGCATTGTCGCTTGTGCATATTCAAGTGGTCCATGAATGTCTGCCTCTCCAACGTAATGGTAGCTGACCTGGATTACGAAGTATATGTGTGCCCCCTGTTGGTCCACGATCAGGAGTGTCACTGTGATGCCCGTTTATGGAATGCATGGATGTTTGGCATGCATGCTGGGAACTGGACCTGGGAGAAGGCACAAGTCCTTGTGTGCAGTGAGCACATTGAGCCACTTCCCAATTGGGCTTTGGTGCACATTGGTGCCAGTGGTTGGAGTCAGCACATCTGTCCGGTTCAGCTGATGGATTACGTTGACAACATGTCAGATGTGGTGGACAACGATCGCTCATTAGAGATGTTGGCCTACACAACTGCACTCGCGTTCATGGACGAGTGACAAGGTACCTGCAGCCACAACTGGATGCAACCCATTGCACGTGTCCCGAC